>NW_018744702.1:0-732684 GCF_001683475.1 Chenopodium quinoa
GGGACATACTATAGAACATTTTTTTTTAATTTAAGGATTTAATTCAAAAGCTGATTGATAATAAAAAGTTGGTTCAAATTCAATCAGACAGAGAGGTATTTTCAGAATTGATCAGCGGAGTCTGGGAAAGTGACGATGAGGACGTCTACTTCAAAGATGTGGAACAAACCCCACTTTCCACAATATACCCAGTAGACAATATATGGGATGAAGAAGATTCACCCATAGATGTTCTCACAAGATCTGGGAGAATGCAACCCATTACCACACAATCAATTCCTACTACCCAACAAGTTCCCATACCTATCATAGAAAACAACGATGTTGTCAAACAACTGAAAAAGACTAAGGCAGAGATGAATGTATGGAAACTCTTAGCTACATCCCGCGAGCATAGAGTTGCAGTCATGGATGCTCTAGCTAAGGTAGGAATAGATTCTGAAACCACTCCTGAGGGGTTAGCTAATTTTCTCACGAGTGATCTTCCTTGTCCATCAACTTGATCACTTTTCTGACAAAGATTTACCCCCAGAAGGTGACAAACACAATAAAGCCTTAAATCTCACGGTAATTTGCAATAGAATGAATGTCCCAATGACTCTTGTACAATGGATCAGCAATCAATGTCTGTCCACTTCGAACTACAAGAATGTTAGGAATAAGGGACGAAGATTTGTCCCCATCTACACAAGGAATAAGGGCTTATGACAATACTCATCGCCAAGCTCTTGGGACAATTACTATGAATGTAACAGCAGGAGCTATAACATGCTACTACTTTTCAAGTGGTAGATATTAAAGCATCTTTCAACTTATTTTTGGGACGCCCTTGGCTTCATAACCTTAAGGCCGTCCCTTCATCCCTTCATTCCCTTCATCAACAAGTGAAGTCTATAGTTGGAGGAATCCTTTATACAATTGATGCTTCACCCATGAGAATCAAGGCCATTGAAAATCCAATCATCAACGTGAAGCACGATGAGAACGATGAAGATTTGTGGGGCTTTAACGAAGAGGTCTCCTTAATCGAGGAGGATGAAAGAACCCTTCTTTACTATGACCTCCCCTCTAACATGACGGTAAACGTTATCCTCAGAAAACAGGGACACTTTCCTAGAATGACTCTTGGAAAGAAAAAAAGAGATAGCAAAACAAATGGGACTACCTGGTCTCCCTAAATTGGACACTTTTGGGACTTGGTTTCGAACAGACTCTAAAAGATCTTAAGTGAGCCCGGGAGAAGTCTAATGCTCATTCAAAAGGTTCTACAAAGTGAGAGCTTTGATCCTTCAAAGCTTATTACTCCAGCGAAGGACTAACTCAAGGATGGCAAAAGACCGTGAAGGTGACTACTCCAAGCAAAAGAAAGATCGCTATAACAACAGGACAAGGACCAATGTTTGAAGAGTCGTCGGAGTCAGAGTCTGATTCAAAGTCTTTCCCTATCGAGTCTTCTAAGTCCTTAGCTTTAGCACCTTCTCCTAATTCTTCTATTTTAGCAACTAACTCCTAGAATAGTTAGTTAGTAAACAAGTCCCAGCGGACATATCTTTATTTGATGTAATGATTTCCGAGTTCTATAATATGTCTTCTTCCTTGTACTCCTCGTGTCATTCATTAACCCAAGATGACGAGCATTGCTTAACTAATAATGAAAGTGACAAAGAAATCATTAAAGTAATGGAAACACTTGAAAATAAAAATACCGGTAATTGAAGACACTAAAACGGTTGATATCTCAAAAGATCCAACCATTAGAAGAGAGGTTAAATTCGGACTAACACTTAATAAAGATGAAAGAAGCGATTTAATCAATTTACTTAAAGAATTCATCGATGTATTTGCTTGGTCATATGAAGATATGCCAGGAATTAATAGAGAAATAGCTCAACACACTATACCATTTATACCAGGAATGAAACCTGTAAAACAAAAGTTATGTCGAATGAAACCCGACGTAGCTCTTAAAATAAAAAAAGAAGTTCAAAAACAAATAACTGCAGGTTTTATCAATGTATCCAAATACCCCGAATGGGTCGCAAATGTGGTCCCAGTTCCAAAGAAGGATGAAAGGGTAAGAATGTGTGTTGACTATCAAGATCTAAATAAAGTAAGTCCAAAGGACGACTTCCCTTTACCACACATCGACATCTTGGTAGATAATACAGCGAATCACGCGCTTCTCTCATTCATGGATGGATACGCAGGGTACAACTAGATTCTCATGGAAGAAGAAGACATGGAGAAAACAACATTCATAACATCTTGGGGTACTCACTCTTACATGGTAATGTCATTCGGGTTCAAAAATGCGGGTGCCATTTACCAACGAGCAGCAACTGCCCTACTCCATGACATGATGCACAAGGAAGTTGAAGTGTATGTGGATGACATGATTGTAAAATCAAAAGATCGTCCAGGATATCAAGTAGCCTTAAGAAAATTCTTCGAATAGATAAGGAAATACAACACGAGGTTGAATCCACCTAAGTGTGCTTTTGGAGTCACCTCAAGAAAATTCTTGGGATACGTCATAAGCTCTAGAGTAATAGAGATAGACCCAACCAAGATCAAGGTAATCATGTCAATGTCGCCGCCAAAACCGAGAAGCAAATTCGAGGATTTATTGGTCAGTTGCAATACATAAGTAGGTTCATATCCAAGCTAACAACAATATGTGAACCAATATTTCAGAAGCTTAAGAAAATGTGCCAGTAATAAGGGACGATGTTAATAATAATATCAAAAGTAATTACAATAATAACAATAATGAAAACAATAATTTAAATCACGATACGAATATATATATATATATGTGTGTGTGTGTGTGTGTGTGTGTGTGTGTGTTCATATTGATAGAAAAGTGACATAAAAAGACAAATGTAAAACCAATAATATTATTCATTTCTAATGATCTAATTGACATTATAATGAATTTTATAAATAGAAGAGCTAAATAATTGTTTATAAACAATATCAATTTGATAAACGAATTGAAGAAATCACCCTATATAACTTCATATGTCAATATTGATATGATTGAACATAAAACGCCTTAAAAACCCTAAAATCATTTTATAATTATCGAATCGGCACTGTAGTCTAGGAATCACCCATGATGACTCATATCAATCACAATACATTAAACATCAAAATTACATATAATTTATGTGTAACACTTACTGAATTGATGCTTAAGGTTAAGGAATCACCCTTTGAGGCTAATATTGATTCTAACATGTCCAATATAATGAATTTATTAAAACTCAAATTAAAAACCTTTTAAATAATAAATTTAAATTGTTTCGTCAAAATATTAAAATTAGGGTTTTGGGCTTGGGATGACACATAAATTAGAATACCGATTTTGATGATTTAATTAACATTAATTAGAATTTGAGATTTTAAATTAATAATTAGGTTTAATATGTTAAAATGCACATAAAATAGTGGTTTGAAAATACTAGGCATTACAGAGTATATCGTGAAGAGTTGAAGAAGACTATTTTCTCATATGATAAAGCAATGACCTTGCGTATGCATCTCATTTAGTAGCTTAGTTGTCTATTGATTATTTCCCAATGAGAATCACATGCATGGATAATCAAGGTGACTACAATAGCTTAAATTAGTTGTCTTTTGATTTTTTTCAGTTGATGAGATTCACATGGATAAGCAAGTGGTTACACTATAGCTTAGCTTTCTAAAGATTATTTCCAATTAATGAGACTCACATGGTACACTATCTTATTAGCTGTCTATTGATTATTTGATTTTCAATAAAGAGATTCACATGGATAAGTAAGTGATTACATAAACTATCATATTTGTCTATTGATTATTTCCAATTAATGAGATTCACATGAAAAATAAAGGTTATTACACTAGCTTGTCTAGTAATTATTTTCAATTATTGAGATTCACATGTATAAGCAAGTGATTACACTAGCTTACTATCAATTGATTGTTTCCTATCAATGAGATTCATAAGAACTATCAAGTGATTACACTACTTTAGTTGTCTGTTGATTAGTTCTATTTAATGAGATTCACATGGATAAGAAAGTGATTACACTAGCTTAATTGTCTATTGATTATTTCCTATTAATGCGATTCACATGAATTATCAAGTGATTACACTTTTTAAGTTGTCTGTTGATTATTTCTATTTAATGAGATTCACATGGATAAGCAAGTGATTACACTAGCTTAGTTGTCTATTGATTGTTTCCTATTAATGAGATTCACATGAATTATCAAGTGATGACACTATTTTATCTATCTATTGATTATTTCTATTTAATGAGATTCACATGGATAAGCAAGTAATTACACTAGCTTAGCTGTCTATTGATTATTTAATTTTCATTTAATGAGATTCACATGGATAAGAAAGGTGATTACACTAGCATAGTTGTCTGTTGATTATTTGATTATTTCTAATTAATGAGATTCACATGGATAGGAAAGGTGATTACACTGGCATAGCTGTCTATTGATTATTTCCAATTAATGAGATTCACATGGATAAGAAAGGTGATTACACTAGCATAGCTGTCTATTGATTATTTCCAATTAATGAGATTCACATGGATAAACAAGTGATCACACTAGCTTGTCTATTGATTATTTCCAATTGATGAGATTCACATGGATAATAAGTGATTACATTGGCTTAGCACTCCAATTAATGAGATTCACATGGATAAACAATCTGATTTTACCAATTTATTAGTTGTCTATTAATTTTTTTAATAAATTAATGAGATTCACATGGATAAGCGTTTTGATTAGCCCATGATTTCCTCACGCATTTGATCTACGAATGTTATATAATGATCAATTTTTTTTAGATTTTTCATCAACTCTAAAATAATAAAAGCCTAAAGAAAACAAAAAAAAAATTCTTTTAAAGTTATTTCATCAAAGAAAGGTTGTAAAATCCAATGGATACCCAAAACGCCTTTAATGAAACACAAAGTAGTCATGATCGACTTAAAGAACTTAAGGAATTCGATGAAGGAAAACTTGGGGTGAAAGGGCTTGTAGATGCAGGAATCCAAAAAATTCCTGGCATATTTGTTAGACCGATTGAGGATCGTTTAAAAGATTTTTGGTACATATTCTGATGATATAAGTGTGCCGGTAATAGATTTTTCACATTTTGGTGAAAATGAAGATCGCACTGCTGAGATCATCAAGGAAACTATTATGGCATCAAAGGAATGGGGTTTTTTTCAAGTGATAAACCATGGGATTCCTAAGGAGTTGTTAGAATTAATGATTGAACGAAGTCGAATGTTTCATGAACAAGATGCCGAGACTAAAAAATTGTTCTATAGTCGCGATTTTCAATCAAAGCATGTGTACTTTTTTAGCAACCATGACTTGTATCAGTCAAAGGCTGCAAATTGGAGAGACACTTTGTATGTGAACGCTCGACTTACTAATGGTGAAGTTGATCCTCAAGAGTTGCCTCCTATATACAAGTAAGTTAATTATTTGTCTCACACAATGCACACTTATTTATTTTCCAATATTAAGTTACAAAAATGTTGTTATCATACATAAGATATATACTCTCTTCACAACTAAAATAATTTCTAATTCACTCATAAACCTTGTACCTAAACAAAAATCCATTTTACTTTTTTCCGTTTACTTTTAAACAACCAAACCTTAATATCTGTTTTTTTTTTTCACTTTAAACTACAACCCTTGTTATATAAATATTTATCTTTAAAAAACCAATCTCCATAGTTTTTCTTTTTATTCTCCTTCTTCAAAACTTGTGGTAAAGGCAAACGAGATTTTTAGTTCGTGGCAGAGGAGATATAATTTTTCTAAAAATCTAAGGCTATATATATGTATCAAATAGTCTGCTACAAAAAAAGTGCATTAGGCCTTGGTCTTAAACAAATAAGTAGTATATGTAGGGATGGAAATGGTTCTTTTATCTATCTAATCCTGATACGGTGAGTCTAGTTCCAATTTGTATGATCTAAATCCTCTAGTTTTGGACTCAATAGATCCAAATCTGTTTCTGATAGGCATAATCTACTCTATTACTAGTTTTTAGACCTAGTCTAGATCTGGCGGCCAACAAATCTTACTTTAAGTGTTTCTCATATTATTGATTTTATTTGAGAAACTTTTATTTCTTTACTATATACGCCATCCGTTTCTTTTTAACTGATTAGAGCATTAAATACATAAGTTACTTTGACTTATTTTATGATTTATTCTTAATAGATACATCAATATGAGAGGTCTTGTTTAATTTATCTCAGTCTCTTTTTTTCAAACATTAATTGATATAATATTTGAAGTTATGTATTGAAAAATTGTGGATAAATGAAACGTGTCAATTAAAATGAAAAGGAGGAATTATTTTTTAGTGATTTTATATCTTTAGTTTTTGTTATTTTGAAAAAATGATGTATAAGCGCGGAATCAAATAAATAAACTTAAAAATAACATTGCACTTGGATTTTATAAAAGAAATATCTAAAATAATAACTTTTTATTGCAAAAAAAGCTCACATGGATTCGATTGATCTAGATCTAGATCCCAAAATTTTGGATTCACGAATTAGATTCACCTCTAGAGATTAAATGTGGATCTGGATCCAATAAAATTTGATCCAAATTCAACTCGTTGTCATCCCTCAACATATAAATCAACTGATAATGAAACTAATGTATATAATAGTCATTGGTTTTTTTCATATGAGGCAACCAAATAAAAGCACCAGTGCGTTTATCCTTAACAAATTCAGACCATCATCAATGCAAATTAAATTGCTTCACATCTGCATACACATAACTATACTATATATTTTTCAAATAGTTTGTTTTAAATATTGATTTTTATATAATGAATTCTTTTTTGCAGGGATGTGACATTGGAGTATGTTAACCATATCCATAAGCTTGCTGATCTCATACTTATGTCAATATCATTAGGTCTTGGACTTGAACCCGAATGTCTTGGAAATATGGCAAAATGTACAAAAAGTTGGGCCATAATTAACAGTTATTATCCAGCATGTCCAGAACCAGAATTGACCATTGGATTAGATGCTCATGTTGATACTTCATTTATCACATTACTCTTACAAGACAATATTGGTGGCCTCCAGGTCCTTCATGAAAAAAAATGGGTTAATGTGGAGCCTATTTCTGGTGCTTTGATTGTTAACTTTGGAAAAATACTTCAGGTTTTGTATTTTTACCTCTAAAACTATATTATTAAAATTTCTAATTCTTATACTAGTGTGTAATTTGTAAGCTTTTTGTTGGTGTGTTATATAAATATTTATCTTATATCTTACAGATGATAACTAATGATATGATAAAAGGAGTTTGTCATAGAGTGATTGCGAAAACAATTGGACGAAGGATTTCCATTGCAATAAATTATAATGGAATTTACTCATCCGAGAAGATACATGGTCCAATAAAGGAATTAACATCAGAGGAAAATCCACCTATTTATAAGAAATTCTCAACTGAGGGCCTCATAAAAAGCTTTTTCTCGAAATCACTTGATGAGGTTGGAGCCAATCTTGATGAATTCAAACTTTAATATCATGGTGATGACAACTAATTATCATGGGGGATCATGCTACAAATTTGTGTTTACTTGCTACACAATAAATTAACTTTTATGATCTTTTGTAGCAATTTATGTCTCCATTATAATTCATGAAACACCTTTAATTACTATGTACGCTTTTTAATCTTTATTATGCGCTTTGTAGCATGAATGCCTTTAAACAAAATTAGTGTTTGTTTATCATGATCATGATTTGTTTTATCTTTATTGTATAAGTACTTTTTTCGTGTCGTATTAAAATTGTTGTGTTGTTAATAATAGTTTTATGTAGTTCAAGTTTCAGATTTTAATATTGTATTGTACAGAAGCATGTATGTTCGTTCTTATAAGCATCAAATTATATAATTAAGAGTGTAAATTAGTTGATTATTATTTGGGTTGATTATAAATGTGTTTGTGCTCATATCAACTTAGGGAAGCCTAAGCTCAAATTTATAACTATGTATAAAATATGTTAGTAAGTTATCTTAAACTTCATTTTAAAGGAAAAAACTATCGATTAACTCATGGTGGTCCCAATTTTGGGAGTGTCATTCTTAAAATAGTCCCTAGCTTATGATGATCGACTAGATAAACTGATTAAAACACATGTATTTTTACTGGTCTGTTTTCTTTCAAAAATTAACATGAAAATGGTGTAAATGGGATAGGGGGTGTAGTGTTTATAATGGTAGAGGATTTATTTTGTAATTACGCCTATCAAAAACAAGGCATGTATGTGGAACTATTAAGCACTTAAACCGTTTAAAAATATATTCGGGACTCTTTGATAAGGACCCCCCTTTAGTTAGGATCATCTTAAGTTAATCAATAATTAACCCCTTTAAAAATAAGGTTAGTCATAGTTTGGACTGCTGGTGTTAAATTTTCCTTTTTTAAATCCAATTGAATTTTTTTTTTTTTTTTTTGTGTTTTTCATAAATGAGATTTATACTCTCGATTCTTTAAAATCAAAATATCTTCTTTGATATCAATTCAAGTGTAAGATGCAAACATAAATTAAAAAATTAAAAAGTTATACATTACAAGATTCAAGTATAAGATTTAAGTTGATAAACTAAGTAATTAATAGAAATTAATTCATGTAAGTTGACAAGCTAAGTTTAAGGTAATTGCTAAGGTTTAATAGCATGACTTGCTTAATATTCATCAAGTAGTGTGTTTCTTGGCTGACGTTCCGAATTATAATTTTGTATACACTTGTCTATAAAAATATATTAGAAAACTAAGAAGGATAGAAAGATAGATCTTAATAAGATTAGCAAAAAGGAGTCAAATTAAATTTTTATAAAGTTATTAATTATTTGTCGTATGTAATAGCTCGGAATCACACAAAATCAACCAAAAAAACTCAAAATAATAAGAGTAGGGTTAGAGCTTGATCCATCTTTCTCATCATTAATTATTTTCTCCCTCTTCTTCGTCTCCATGACTTTAACCTGTTACGCCTTGTTCATTGCCCCCCCCCCCCCAAAAAAAAAAACTAGGAAAATTTTTCTGGAATAATACCACTTTTCACCAGTCTTCCAAGATTAGAACGACCCTTGGATTATTTCAAAATAAAACGCCATTGGCTACACATTTGCAAAAAATAGAACAAAAAACATATAACCTGTTTTAAAGATTACATTTGACAAGTGTCACATGTGTGATTGGTTGAAATAATTTAATTTAATTTTAACATTTTTTTTAGTTTTTTTTAAAAAAAAACTTTAAAAAAAAATTAAAACCGAAGAAAAAACTGACCAATGGCATCCCTCTTGACCAAGATCCTTACCTTTGAGCCACCCGCCCAAGAAATAGGATTTCTGGGGTTCGATGGGATTTTGAACCCTAAAACGACCACTCGATTTTGGGGTTTTAGAGTTACTATGGTGGTTCAAAGGGGGAAGGGGTGGAAATGACTATCGGAAGGGTAAAATTGGTTCTCCAGCACAATGGAGGTGGTTTGGGTGCCGGTTGGTGGGGAAATGAGGGTTTTTGAGGGGAGGGAAGAGGGTTTTCGAGGTGAAGGAGTAGGGTTTTGGGTGTGACGAAGATGGTTGAGTGGAAGGATATGGGTGGTCGGTGTCTGAGGAGCGGTGTCGTCGGCGTCAAGGTAGGGGCTCTGGCCGCCGGTGGTTATGGGGAGGCCCGGTGATAGGGGTGGATGTCGACAAGGATAGGGCGTGTTTTTTTTAATTTCAGTTTTTTTTTTTCAAATTTAAATATTTTAAAAAAAATTTAAGGTATTTTTTAAAAAAGATTTGTTAAAAAAATTAACCAATGACATTGTAACACGTGTCACTAGTAACCTATTTAATAGGTAACCAACCGGTTAAATTTCATTTTTGGCAGATGTGTATCAAAGGTCGTTTTATTTTGAAATTATCCAAAGATCGTTCTATTCTTGGAAGACAGGTGAAAGGTGGTCTTATTTTTGGCTAATTTTTCAAACAACTAAGTGAAATAATATGTGTTTTAGATCTAAAAATGGAGTAAAAGATCTCGGATGGGTGAGTTAATTTCTTAAAGTGTTCTCTAAATTAGTTTTAAAAGAATTTTAAGGGGTGGAAGCTATGAAGTAGAATGGTAGATAATGGTGATAGATGTGGCTGATGAACGATAGGAGTTAATTAGGGTTAGAAGTGAGAGAATACTCATTTTAAGTGGCCATGTGGGTGACTGGTTAGTTAGAAACTAATATTGTGCTATGAATTTTATATGCCCAACGAAGAGGCTATGTCTTCCTAAATAAAGTGGACTAAGAGTTATACAGTTGTGGAAATGGTTCTAGCACAAGTCGGCAACTGGGTTGAAGAAGATTTTGAATTTGAACCAGTTATAACCAGTTTTAAGCTCGACAAGTTCTAGCCAGTTCTGGGTCCGGGACATAGTACCCCGTATATATTTTTGCTCACCCCTAGTTTTTATGCATTGTATCTGAGGCCCGACATATGAAACTTCTTTGTATATTTTTTAAATGCATCAATTTGATTTTTGCACTATTCTTATATCAAATTTAACTTTTATTTACTAATATATAAATGTAGACACCTGATTGTGTCTCCCCAAAAACTAAACCCAATGATGAATATCTTTTACGCCATTGATTGTCGAACGAGGTGAAATGTGAAAGAGCCTCGTGGAATGCGGTCGTTTTAATAAAAATACTTCTTTCTGTTTTCGAAAATATTCCTTTTCGTACCCTATTTATGGAAAAAAGTCCAATACATTTTAGTTTCTTCCATGATATAGGTCCAACAATTGTGTTGTTGGACGGGGATTACAAAGAGCTTTCCAACGAAATATTATAAGTCTAATTCCGATGAATAATGAGTAAGTTATGGCCAAAATACTAAACTGAGCCCAAATCGGATTTTACCAACGAGCCAATGATCATGCGGAGGTTCCAAAGTTTTTAATCCCATTCCTAAACTAATTAGGATTAATTGAAAGCTTCTATATATTTCTAAAAGATCTTAATTATCCATTTTTGAAAAGATAAGATTAAAGAATTCGAAATTGAATAAAACTCTTCTTTTTGAGAGTCCTTATTACAAAATATTATTTTCGTGCCTCATAATAGTTATCAAATATTATTTTCGTGCCTCATAATAGTCCCACTATTTCGGCCATATCTTGTAATCTACAAAAGATTTTAATCTGATTCCAATTTGGTTAGAAAGTAGACTTCTAGATTTTTTTTCAACAACATATTATATGCCTTATTTGGACTTTTGGATCAAAAAATATGATAAAAACAAAATCCACAAAAACTGTTGTCCATCGAGTTCTATTCCGATTTGAATTCGGATTCTTTTCTTATTCTTCGACTCTCTTTTTTTCCTATATATAGAGGTCATATCTCCCCTTTCTCAAATCATCAACAATCTTGATCACCAACAATCATCTCTCTTCTCTCTCTAAGTTAAATATTATTCTCTCTCTAATACGTGTATTATTTTGATAGAAAGATATACGAGGCATCAAAGTAAGTAGTTTGATTACTTAATTATTCTTTTGATATAGGAATCATGTTTAGATTATTTTTTTAATTTCTAGTATCATGTTAAGATGTTTCTATTGCTTCCTAGTATCATCTTTAGGTTGCTTACTATTCTTTCTTCTATCATGTTTGTATCATGTTAGGGCTAAAGCTTTGATCTTTACTATTTAGTGACATGCTAGGGTTTGTTATTAGTCTTGTTAGTATCATGCCTAGGATCTTGCTAATATTATTATGCTTTAATGATGAGATTATTATGGTGATGAATTGTTATGTCCATGATATTAATTATTATGTTGCTTGATGTACATTATTGTTATTGCTTGATCACGCCCTCGCTGCGGGTTTAAAGGAAATTTGTACTTGAAATCACGTTAATAAGATATTTAATAATTTGGTTTAGGCTAATATGATTTTAATTCAAGTGATCGCCAATAATTTGTTTGTGCATTAATATTCAACCAACATAGATTAAACAGGTTTTAGGTTAACCTAATGATGGTATGTTTATCATAACGCGCACGTGAATATGAGAAGAGTAAATTAAAGTAGAGGCCTATTTTAGTGCGGGTTCAATCTCTTTTAGGCTGGATTTGTACCTTCATCCCCGAATATCCAGTCATGGTTCCAGACCACTATGGAGGTAGAGATCTCTAGGATCGTGAAGGGGTGTAACCTTCTCCCTGTGAACGGTTAACAAGTTCCTAAAACTTATTAGTGACTCTTTTGCTCTTTTTTCCCTTTGGACGCCACCATGCTTAAGTGTATGATTACAGTGGGGTTGAAGTTTGGGATGCTTGAAATATTCCCTATAATAAAAAACATATATTTTTATATAATATGTTGTTGGATTAATCAAAGTATATATTTTTTATACAATTACCTTTGCTTCACCATATAACCCCCAAGTTTATCACAAACACATTAAAATACCTTTAGACTAACAACCTTTAGTTCTACTAGTCATTAACCTTTAACTAACCCATTATCACCTCCCAGATTTAGCTTATGCCTAAAAACTTTCATGGCAAGAAGGCTTGGCCATAGTGCATAGATGAACCAAGTTGTGGAGTCGCTTCGTCCCCATTACACGATCATAAAGTCGTCGTTCGTATGCACACATGTGCTCTCAAAATACGGAAGACTTGCTACACAACTGAACATTCAACTATGATGCATTTGTGACCACCCCTTAAGCCGATTAATAGTAAGAACATAGAACCTTTACATGTAGGTTACGAACTTCATTGCATTATTTGTTACTAAATGTTAAGTGTGCATATTTGTTGCTTCTATGCTGATACTATGGCTTCTAACGTGTTTACGAGTGGTCTAAATTCGTATCGTAATTTAAGCCACTTCGAGTAAAATAACTTGATGAGAACATAGATTCAGCGAGCCATGCTTAGTGCATGTGTAACACGCCAGTTTGTGGCGTTACATACCTGAACACAACGCCACATTGTAGTTTATCACACACAAAACTAGCATGACACGCTTCCTAGGGATGCCACTCTATAGTGTTCGTACTTTTTAGGTTTTTTCTACACGTTAAAATTGTTCCCCAAGTGAGTTTTTTCTTCAAGAGTCTTCATTTGAGTTATCTAATGTGATTGTCCGTCTTTCATTCCTTTTTATTACAACGTCACCTTAACTTCATATTTCTCATGTCAATCAAATCATCATCTTGATCGTTTTCCAAGCAATCCCTAAAGTTGAACCTCTTCATAGTCTTCCTAGTCAAACCTTCTTAAAGTTAAACCTTTTGAGTTAAACCTTTGTAATGTCCAAGTCTTAACAAACCAATTTCCAATAGAAAAAGGGTGTGACTTTCTATGCCTCGAGAAATCTAGTGTGAATTTACCCTTCACATAATGTAAATGTTACAATTTTTGGCTTCTTGGGAATTATGTTGTAGAGTCTTGTGCTTTCGAGTAGTCTATTAAATGCGATTGATACACCCATGCATTGGGAAGAATATACAATGGTGGATGATAGCTTTCTTTGCCTCGGGAAACCTATTGTAAGTACGTACCACGCCTTGAGCAACTCACAAAAGTGATCTTACGCACCTCGGGAATTTTGTACCTTAGGACATTTGATGTAAAATTTTATGCCTTGAAAATAATGCAACAGTTGACACTTTGTCTTGCCTTGAAAGAATTTGCAGATGAATGATATAAGATTACAAACCTTTTCGCATCGTGAAGCTTGTAAGGTTGATAAATAGTAATCGTTCGCGCCTTAGGAAATTTACAAGTTTTTTGTAAGTGTAGAGAATATTTCAAGCATCATAACCCCAAGCTTGAACCCCACTGTGATCATACACTTAAGTATGGTGGCGTCCAAAGGGAAAGAAAAGAGAGCAAAAGAGTCGCCAACAAGTTTTAGGAACTTGTAAACCGTTCACGAGGTGAAGGTTACACCCCTTAACGATCCATGAGATCGTCAAATCCATAAGGTCTTGAACCAAATAGGGTTCGAGGATGAGGTTACGAATCCAATCTACAAAAGAGAGGACCCGCCCTATAAAATAGGCCTCTACTTTATTCTACTCGTATTCATGTGCGCTTTTTGACTAACATGCAAACAATAGGTTAACCCTAAACCTGTTTATCTATATATGTTGGTTGAATATTAATGCACAAATAAAACTATTATAAGTGATCACTTGAATTAAAATCATATTAGCCTAAACCAAATTATTAATTATCTTATTAGGCGTGATTTCAAGTACAAATTCCCTTTAAACATGCGTAAAAGGCGTGCTCAAGCAATAGCAATAAAATAAATCAAGCAACATAATAATAAGCATCATAATAATCATAATAACATAATTAAGCTTAAATATAATAGCAAGATCCTAGGCATGATACTAACAAGATTAATAACAAATCCTAGCATGTCACTAAGCGTTAAAGATCAAAGCTTTAAACCTAACATGATACTAACATGCTATTAGAAAGAATAAGAGACACCCTAAACATGATTCTAGAAAGTAATAAGACCATCCTAACATGATACTAGGAACTAAACAAATCTAAACATGCTTTCTACATTGAAATAAAAAGGGAGTAAACTAATTACTTACTTTGAGGCCTCGTACCTCTTTCTAATAACAAAATACACGCGTTAGTAAACTTCAATGAAAATAATAAAATTAAAGAATTAAATTAAATTATTAAGAAAGAGTTATAAAGTTTAGACTGGATTTCGGACCAAACCCTAAGAAATTATCAAACTTTCACGTCTAGGGCGAAGGCAACTTCGAACTTGGCTAGGTGTTTCTAGATCTTGTGAATGCGGAATTGTATTTGGTAAAAGCTAGTTTAGAAATCAAGAGGGAAAGAATAAGCTATATTGCTTAGAGAAAGAATAGAGAGAATTGATGATTGTTGATTGTAGATAAATAAAAACGGAGGTCTAGGACCCAATTTATAGGAAAAATAATCCGGAAATAGGTAGAATTTGAAAAGGAATAAAACTCCGCGCTGTCGCCAGGCGACAAGCTTTTCGTTTTGCGACAAAGACAGTTTTTTGCGGATTTTGTTTCTATCATATCTTTTGATCCAGAAGTCCAAATAAGGCATATAATATGTCGTTCGAAAGATCTTGAAGTCTACTTTCTTATGCAATTAGAATCAGATTAAAATACTTTTAGATAAAAAGATAAGGTCGAAATAGTGGAAGAGTGTCAGTTTTGGATAGAGTTTTGTATTTCTTTCATATCTTTTTCGTTATAGCTCGGAATTAATAATATAATATTTCATTGGAAAGATAATTTCAAGATCTATCCAACCATATAAAATTTGGATAAAAAATATGAGGCACGGAAATAATATCTGACTGTCTTTGAACATCTTTAAATCCGAATAGAATTAGGACTCTAAAAAAAAGGAAAGTTTTAACCAAATTCAAACTTTATGATCTTATCTTTTCAAAAAAGGATAATTAAGATCTTTTAGAATCTTATAGAAGGTTCTAATCAATCCTAATTAGTTTATAAATCGGATTAAATCTTTGGACCCTCCACATGATCATTGGGTCGTAGGTAAAATCCGGTTTGGGCCCAGTTTAGTATTTTGGCCATAACTTCCTCATTATTCATTGGAATTGGGCTTATAATATATCATTGGAAATGTCTTTTCAAGCCCCATCTAAATACACTATTATTGGACCCTTGTCATGGACCAAACTAAACTAGATTGACTATTTTTAATAAAATAAGGTTGTTTTAAAAAACAGAGAGAAGAGCATTTTAATAAAAACTAACCGCGACACTTTACTTTTCACACTTTCACTTCATTCGATTATGGTTCGACGCGAAAGGTATTCATAACTGGGTTTGGTTTTGGGGAGACACAAATGGGTGTCTACAGAAGCCCCCACTTTGACTGAGTTTGGAGAAATGCATGTTTGGAAAATAAAAGTCAAAGTAGTGATAGGGACGGAGAATGATTCAGAACGTTATGCGATCCCAAATCATTCTTGCAATGCCGATACCTGCAAACTAGCGTTAGTTAAACAGATAAAGAGATTTAAGAAACGCGTATCTTGCACCGTCGAGCACACGTCTCTGAAGTAACCGTTTTTGTTGCTGCATTTTGTTTTGACGACCTTCCACAAGCTAGAGAACGTCGTCTTGCTGTTGTTTATGTTCACTCGTCTCTAAGCAATGTAGCATTTTTTCTAGGAATGTTCACTCGTCTCTAAACAATGGAGCCTTTTTTTGAGGAATGTTCACTCGTCTCTGAACAAAGAGCTTGATAATGAGATGTCCACGTGTCTCTGAACAATGTCCACGCGTCTCTGAACAAAGGAGCTTGATAATATGTCCACGCGTCTCTGAACAAAAGAGCTTGATAGGATGCCCACGCGTCTCTGAGCAAAAGAGCTTTGAATGGATCCTTGAATGTTTGTTGAGATCGTTCGATTGGCTACGAACAGGAGCTTTGTTGAATGGTTATATCCTGTAAAAATCAAAAGAATTGCCAGAAGACTTTGCTGGTGTTTTTCTTAGGGTTGACCTAAGGCTTGATGTGTTTCCTAGGGTTGGCCTAAGGCTTGATTGACTTGAGGTTGACTCAATGTGAAAACTTGACTTGAGGTTGACCCAAGGTGAATTGACACGTGTGACTCATGACTCGTGTGACTTAATGTGTTTTGACACATGTGTTAGACTCAACTCGATGTGATATGACACGGCATGACTTAATATACATGCCTCGTGTGTGATGTGCGACTCGAAAATGCTAAAAAACAAAAAATTTCTGTCATTTTTGTGGAGGGTACCGACTTTCTCCCGAAAACGAAAGACGCGAAAAAAGAATCGAAGTGTTTAATGGTGCATGTTGAATGAGCTTAATGCGTTAACGCTGTCTCTCGTAGTACAAGGATTGTAACATCTTAGACTATCTTAATTGTTGAATCAATAATGAAAGTATTTGGGTAACTTAGGCGCGGAGGCTAAGTAATTCATACTTTGTGACGCAATGATGATTATGACAATGAGTGATTTTGATATGACAAAGTATGCTTCAACGTTGTGTTAAGATTTCATGACAAAGGGTTCCTGAAGGAAGGACTATTTGGTCATGTATCTATGCAGTGTGTGAAAGTGACACTAAGTTAGGCCGCAATAGCTAACGGTGTGGAAAAGTATTATTTGATAAGAGTCAAATAATGGTGACTCTTAGGCTAGGTAGGCTAATGATGTAGGGATCAAGCCCCCAAGTCTAGCTCTAAGTAAATAGGGATGAGCATCGGAGATCTCTTGATATGATCATGGTGTAAGTGTGAATGTGAAAAGGAATGCATTTTATTACGGACGCACCTCAAGGTGAGGTTGTCTACGTATCCGTTAGGAATCAGGTCGAATGTAGCTCTATCCGAACCTCGCGCAAGTGTGTGTATACCTCAAAAAGGTCTTTTTAAGGGTTGTAACGTGGTTAGGCTAAAGGTTAGAGAAGAAGGGGATAATAGCTCAAGACCCTAGATAAGCCCCCAAGGTGTGGAACATTGCTTTTGAATCTCTTGTATTTTTATGCTTGAGGCTTTAAACTATTTTTTTTTAGCTCTCTCTTTTGCTTATTTTTTTGCTTTTTCTATTTGAATCTCATTTTTACTAAGTGTGGGCAATCTCAATCATGCGGTCTATCACTCACTTGGCATTCATGTTTCTCAGGCACGGTACCGAGCACTCGATAAGAGAAGCAATCTGAGACATGTTCTTATCAAAGATATTTTCATGTCAAAGACATTGGAACACTTGCCCTTTTGCACACTTTTATTATTTTTTTGCTTATTTTTGCTATTTTTTGAATTTTTTGGTAAAATCACTCAAGCTTTGTATTTAGAACTTGCATAAGTTGCACACCATCCCATCCGGAGGTTAAGTAGATGTGTGTTGAAGAAAGAAAAGTCTATCATTAGACGAGGCTCAAAGTGGTTTATCAAGAAGGGATTATATATTTGAAAGGGTAAAGATGATATGATAGGCTACAAAGGGTGCCTCAAATCATTGGTATACCTTGTGCTTAATTCGACATGGGTTTTTTTTTTAAACAATGCAACGCAATGATCATATGCAAGAAAATAAAATGCTCATTTTATTAAAAGGAAAAAGTTAATTAAAGTCCTACAAAACAAATCTAAAGGAAAGTGACACGTGCCTATGCTAGACTTATTGGGGAAAGGAGGAAAAAAAAAAGAAATAGAAAAAGAGGTCACGAAATCTTGTCGTTGAAGCTCGCCTCTTGTCTTGTGCCTTATCATCACTCGGACTTCTTTCTGACTGGAGGTATAGGAAGCTTGCTATTGTCAATCAGATATTGGACAATAGTTCTTAGTAGTATGACCCCTACCTTGGTGATACTTGCAATGTGCGTTGGGATTCCAGCTAGTCGTCCTTCTTTTGACAGGTGGATCCCCATACGGTCCAGTGGGAGTTATAAGACCTTTTTCATGTAAACGGTCAAATGCGATGTCATAACTTATACCAATAGGTGTGAAGTTTCTCATTTGCCCTCGTTTGTTCATGGCAAGGATCTCATCCAAGTAAAATGTGCTAACGTTGTTTGAGTGGGTAGTTTTGGAAGAAGAAGGATTGTTGTTCTTCTTTCCTTTCCAGCCACCGTTATTATTGTTACTATTCTTGGCCTTCCTGTTGCTAAGAGGAATATGAAGGTGATTTGAATCAATGAGGTTTTCCATGGTCCATTTTGCCCGTGGCTTAGGAGCATTGAATTCTTCATTGAACCCTTGGTGAGAATTTTGTTCGATAACCATTATCCGACTTGCTAGTCCTTCTACCACATTCAAGAGCATGGCAATGACATCTTGCAGTTTTCCAACGTCTTCTTTTAGACTTGAAAAATTTTCCCCGGTGTTATCTAAGAAAACCCCTTCATCTTCCTTAATCATGGCCACTTCATCAATAGAGGTCATAAAAGCTATATCGATCATGGGCTCACCTATAGGTGTGATAAGGAGTGAAGGATCAAAGGATGTTTGATCTTCTGTGATGGCTAGAATCTCGGAAGTTTTATTGTCATCGATCAGGTCTTGAATAGCTTCTTTGAGTTTCCAACACTCCTCGGTGTCGTGACCCTTTCCTTGATGATATTTGCAGTGTTTACTAGGATCCCACTTAGGTGGCCTGGCTTCTAGAACTGGGTCTTTGATAGGTCCTATGGGCATGACTAGTCCTTTGTGGTGTAACTTTTCAAAAGCTGTTTCATAACTCATACCAAGTGGAGTGAACACTCTTTTTGACCTTTGGATTCGCTACTTAGAGGTATTTGTAGCATGTACTTCTTTAATGGGAGAGGAAGAAGAAGGATGGTCGTTCTTCTTTCCTCTCGCACTATTATCTTACAAAAGGTCATCTTCAATGTCAATGCCTATATTATACACAGCCTGAAAAGTATTCAAGTTGTGTTGGTATTTTAAGTGCTTTGCATATTTTTCTTGAAGGTTCTTGATGAACATCCGTATGGACTCTTTTTCGGTAGGAACCTTAATCATATTAGCTGAAGTTTCCCTCCATTTGTTGAAGAAAGAAGTGAACCCTTCGTTTTCTTTTTGTTTTAACATCTCAAGTTGTCTGTGGTCTGTTTCATCTTGAATGTTGCACTTATATCTATCTATGAAAGCGTTTGCTATTGAGTCCCAAGAAGAGATTTTCTCTTTTCCAAGAGAAAAGAACCACTGTTGACAAACGGTTTCTAAAGACAGTGAGAACAAAGAATGAAAACTCTTCCTATTAATCCTCTTAATGTTCATTATAGTTTCAAAGGCCCTTAAGTGAAAGTAAGGATTGTCAGTTGGTTTAAACTTAGGGACGTCATTGACATTGAACTTATGCGAAAGAGATTTCTTGTCCACCGAGACCCCTTGTGAACTAATGTCCTGGAATCTATAATCATTAGAGAGTTTGCCTAAGCTTTCTTGTATGAGCTCCATTTGTTGTTGTCTCACGGGGTCATTGACTTTAAGGGCTAAAGCCTTCAACCCTTCGGTCATAGCCAATTCCTTCCTAAGTTTATTGACTTCATCTTGAGTTGCCATTATTTTCTTAGCTTTTCTTTTCCGACTGACTGGTTTATCAAAAAGTTGCACTTGAATAAAGGTGATGTCCTTGATTAATCGCCCCTCTCTCCTTGACCAAGTAATGTGGAAAGGGAAATTAGGGATAAGTTCTATATTAATTATTTTGACTCAATCTCTTTTCAACATGCAATAGATAGGAAGAAAACATGAAAGGAATTAGGAATGGGATGGACCCTCAACTCAAATGACGAAAAAACGACTCATGCATGAACCTAAGATGTGGCCATGGTGACATATACAATGTGTGTGCTAAGACTAGTGAGTTTAAGTGACATGTTAAGACTTGTGTCATGACCATGTGGCTAGACTATGTGACTAGACTCAAGCAAAGACTAAGTTAAGACTTCACGTATGTGCACTAAACTGAACAGGCTGTAGTATTTTAGTCATAACTTTTGAACTGTGACTCTGATTTGGACGAAACCAACGCCTAATGAAAGATACAACTCGGGGCTACAGATCCATAGATTATACGACTCGTGGTTCTTCCTAGAACTCCGGCTATGACCAAAACAAGTTGACGCATGTGCAGTATACGGGAATAAAAATCCGGGTTGACTAAAAGGAATTATGACTCGATTTAAGGCATATTTATTAGTTCATTCAAGTTAATTAATTAATTAATTAAAAAAGTCCTTTATTCATTGGTTAGTTTATTTAAGACTTATTTACAAACACAAGTCAAACCAAACGGTTAGTTTAGTCACATATAAGCTATGCACAAGCAAATAATGCACAAGTAGTCAAGTAGTCACAACATGATGCAATGAGTTTGCAACCTAACCATGGCTCTAGTTCTCTAAAGTTCAAGGATATGGGTTAGTCAAAGAGGGTCCATGGTTATGAGTCCGGATGCATCGCGCAGAAGCCTTACCTTTGAAAGGGTTGGCGCGTATGGATGGGACCCCGCAAGTTTTCTTACGCTATTTCCTACATGCCTCAGCAGGTATCTACGGTCTTAGAATTTTCCAGATTTCACAGTATTATTTCGATTCTAGTTGTGAAAGATATTTCTCAAATTTCCTACGTGCAAAAATCCTATGTCTTTGACTCATTTCGGATGGTATATCCAATGAGGACCTTTTTTATGCATATGACAATAATGCTAATCAAAATTACGCACATGAAAACTTAGAACTTTTCGAGTCTCATTCGCTCATTCTAAATCATTGCCAAAATAAATTTCAGGAATTAAAATAGAAATCTTCTCCAGCGGAGTCGCCAAAACACTGTAAGGAATATTTCAAGCACCATAACCCCAAGCTTGAACCCCACTGTGATCATACACTTAAGTATGGTGGCGTCCAAAGGGAAAGAAAAGAGAGCAAAAGAGTCGCCAACAAGTTTTAGGAACATGTAAACCGTTCACGAGGTGAAGGCTACACCCCTTAACGATCCATGAGATCGTCAAATCCATAAGGTCTTGAACCAAATAGGGTTCGAGGATGAGGGTACGAATCCAATCTACGAAAGAGAGGACCCGCCCTATAAAATAGGCCTATACTTTATTCTACTCGTATTCATGTGCGCTTTTTGACTAACATGCAAACAATAGGTTAACCCTAAACCTGTTTATCTATATATGTTGGTTGAATATTAATGCACAAATAAAAATATTATTGGTGATCACTTGAATTAAAATCATATTAGCCTAAACCAAATTATTAATTATCTTATTAGGCGTAATTTCAAGTACAAATTCCCTTTAAACATGCGTACAAATTCCCAGATCTGACTGAAGTTTCCCCCAAACTCTGAGATTTTGTTACTGTTCCATAGATTTCATCGTTCACTGAAGGAAAACCCAAAACTCGCTTCTGCTCTATTAAACTCTCATGCTCCTTCCTAGTAATAAGCCCAGCACTTGAATGAACTAGCGGAGACTGAACCAGCTCCACCTGACCACCCATTCCATTCGGCACCAGCATAGTCCTAAGATCGACATTACCACTAGCTCCTGAAGTAACACCACCAGTAGTTATTATTGAAGTAGATCCATTCTTCTCCAATATATTATTCAAGGATGAGTTCTTTTTCTTCTTCGCCATATATGGAGGTTAGTTTATGTTAGTAATCGCCCTAAACATGCACCAGAAACCCTAGAGAAAGAAGTTTATGATACCTCGTAATTGATTTTGATAAGTTTGAATTTAAAAAAACACATGTTTTATATGTTTCTGGATTAATCAAAGTGTATATTTTTAATATTTTTTTTTATACTCTTACCTTTGCTTCACGATAGAACCCCCAAGTTTATCAAAAATACATCAAAATACCCTTAGTGACTAACAACCTTTAGTTCTACTAGTCGTTAACCTTTAACTCACCCATTATCACCTCCCAGGTTTAGCCTATGCCTACTAAAAACTTTCATGTCAATAAGGCTTGGCCTTAGTGCATAGATGAACCAAGATTTGGAGTCGCTTCGTCCCCATTACACGATCATAGAGTCGTCGTCCGTATTCACACATGTGCTCTCAAAATACCAAATGACTTGCTACGCAACCGAACATTCAACTATGATGCATTTGTGACCAACCCTTGAAGCCAATTAATAGTAAGAACATAGAACCTTTACATTTAGGTTACGAACTTCATTGCATTATTTGTAACTAAATGTTAAGTGTGCATATTTGTTGCTTCTATGCTGATACTATGGCTTTTAACGTGTTTACGAGTGGTCTAAATTCGTATTGTAACTTATGCCGCGTCGAGTAAAAAAAACTTGATGAGAACATAGATTCAGCGAGCCACGCTGCATGTGTAACATGCCAGTTTTTGGCATGCATTACATACTTGAACACAATGCCACATTGTAGTTTATCACACACAAAACTACCATGACACATGTAGACACCCAATTATGTCTCCCCAAAACCAAACCCAATGATGAATACCTTTCACGTCGAAAGATAATCGAACAAAATGAAAGTGTGAAATGTTTAGTGTTGCGGTAGTTTTTATTAAAATCCTTCTTTTTGTTTTCCAAAACCTACTTTATTTTTGAAAATAGCCAGTCCAATTCAGTTTGGTCCATGATAAGGGTCCAATAATATTGTAGTTGGATTGGGCTCGAAAAGAGCTTTCCAACGATATATTATAAGCCCAATTCCGATGAATAATGAGGAAGTTATGACCAAACTACTAAGTTGGGCCCGATTTGGCTCTAACATGCTGCCCAATGATCTAGAGGATGGCCTATTATTAATTATCATTTGCTATTAGGATTGATTATAGTCTTCTAGAATTATCTAGAAGGTTCTCTTAAATCCTAATGGAGTTAGGATTGATAATTATGTTTTACAGAGTTTTATTTGGAATAAAATAAGTGTTTTTATGAAAATACGATTTTAACCTGAAACATGGATTTTACGACTTAATCATGTTAAGAAAAGGATTCCCTGTGGAAAACGTGTGAATTTTCTAAAACAGCGCCTGGTGCTAATACCTGTCTCCTGGCGCTGGTCCTGTCGTCTTGCGACAAGAAGTGTTTTATTCCGATTGGAACTCGATCTCTTTTCTATCGGTTTCCGGACTAGTTTTCAACATCCACAGTACAACCATCAATTCTATCTATTCTCTCTCTGAGCATTAGCTTATTCTTTCTCCCTCTTTCTTTCTAAACCAACCTTTTTACAAACACAATTCCGCATTCACAAGTTCTAAACACACCTAGCTAAGTTCGAAGTTGCCTTCGCCCCAGACGTGAAAGAAGCTAGGTTAATACCTTCTGAGGGTTTGGTCCCAAATCCAGTCTAAACTTTTTAACTCTTTCTTTCAAATTCTTTGATTTTAATATTTTATTGAAGTTTACTAAGGCGTGTATTTTGTTATTAGAAAGAGGCACGAGGCATCAAAGTAAGTAATCTTATTGCTCTATTCTTGTAGAAAGCATGTTTATTATTTATTAATTCCTAGTATCATTTTAGGATGTTATTTATTGCTTTCTAGGATCATGTTTAGGGTGCTTCTTATACTTTCTAATATCATATCAATATCATGTTAGGCTTAAAGCTTTGATCTTTAATGTTTAGTGACATGCTAGGGTTTCTTATTAATCATGTTAGTATCATGCCTAGGATCTTGTTATTATTATTAAGCTTTAACATGATTTTGATTGTTATTATGATGATTGTTATGATTGTTGTTATTGATGTTATTATTGTTATTATCATGTTGCTTGATATATATCTATTGTTATTGCTTGATCACGCCTTTTATGAGAGTTGAAAGGGAATTTGTACTTAAAATCACGCCTAATAAGATAATTAATGATTTGTTTTAGGCTAATATGATTTTAATTCAAGTGATCGCCAATAATATTTTTGTTTGTGCATTAATATTCAACCATTATAGATTAAACAGGTTTAGGGTTAACCTAATGATTGCATGTTAGTCAGAAAGCGCACATGAATACGAGCAGAATAAAGTAGAGCCTATTTTATAGGGCGGGTTCTTTCTCTTTTAGATTGGATTCGTACCCTCATCCCCAAATATCCAGTCATGGTTCCAGACCTATGGAGTTAGCGATCTCATGGATCGTGAAGGGGTGTAACCTTCACCCTGTGAACGCCACCATACTTAAGTGTATGATCACAGTGGGATTCAAGTTTGGGTTGCTTGAAATATTCCCTACAGTTTTTTTGGCGACTTCGCCAGGGACAATTTCTATTTTAAATCCTAAAATTTTTTTTGGCAATGATTTAGAATGAGTGGATGAGACTCGAAAAGTTCTAAGTATTTCATGTGCGTAATTTTGATTGAAATTATTGATATGCATAAAAAGGTCCTCATTGGAAACACCATCAGTAATGAGTCAAAAACATAGGATTTTTACACGTAGTAAATTTGGGAAATATCTTTCACAACTAGAATCAAAATAATACTGCAAACACTGGAAAATTCTAAGAACACAGAGAGTTGTTGAGGCATGTAGGAACTAGCAACGAGAAAACAAAGCCAGCGCCTTGCGATGGTTTTGTCGCCTGGCAACAACAATGTCGTCTGGCAACAGAGTCATCTCTTGGCGCCAGTCTCTGTTGTCTCGCGCCAAGTTATTCCAATACCGAGCCAGAAATTTGCCTTCTTGTTTTGACTAGCTCTAGTATTGTTTGCTCGGTTCTACTTCCTAATTGAGTTTTTCTTTCTTTTCTGAACCCATATGTGTTCTACATATGGCCATAACCTTCTGGGGTTTCACACTCCATCCGCCCAATCGAACGCTCCTGGCAACAACGGGTACATCTGAGTTTGTGAATCCACCAAACCGTGGAAGCAAGTTTAACTTGCGGGGTCCCATCCATACGCGCCAACCCTTCCAAAGGTAAGGCTTCCCCGCGATGCATCCAGACTCATAACCATGGACCCTCTTTGACTAACCTATATCTTTGAACTTTAGAGAACTAGAGCCATGGTTAGGTCGTAAACTCATTGCATCATATTGTGCTTACTTGACTACTTGTGGCATTCTTTGCTTGTGCATAACCTATGTGTGTTTACACAAACCGTTTGTTTGACTTTTGAATGAGTCTAATTAAACCAATTAATGAATAAAATGACTTTGCTTAATTAATTAATTAATTTGAGTAATTAAAGTCTAAATAAATGGATCAAACCTGACTTAGTACGACTTTGGGTCTGTCCCTTTAGAGCAAAACACTGGAAACAATCCCAGACCGATGTTCCAGCAATGGCGCAAAGGTTTGGACTGTGGCGCCAAACACTGGTGTCCAGTGCCTGGCGACAACTCTGTCGTATGGCGCTGGGCTTTAGTGTGCGGCAACAATCCTGTTGCTTCGGCAACAGTCCAGGTTTTTGCTCGAGTCTTCACGACGAGTCTAATTAAACAGTTTATTAATCAGTTTAACCAGTTTATGGCAGTAGCCATGTTTAGTCCTTAATTGAGTCTAAGCACTTAGTCCCACGGTCTTACACAAGAGTCAAAACATGTCACTTGCACTCATATATAAAGCACACACTTAATATGCATGTTACACCTTGACCAAGTCTAGAGAGTCTTGTATGTGCTTGTTTTTCGTCATTTTTTTAGAGGGGTAAGTTAGATACTAATCCTGCAATTAAAACCACACTCGTTTGAACCCACATACTTGATTCCCAAAAATATGCACCTCAATTTTGCTTTTTTTTGCCTTTTAAAACCAATAAAGTCAAAGTTAATTTGAGTCAAGTCATTAAAACAAGTAAAATGGTTTAATTTACAGCGCTTGGTCAAGAAAGTAATGGCATTTAATCAAGGACAAAACCTTCGTTCAAGTACAACTTTTTGATAAACAAGTCAGTCGGAAAAGAAAAGCTAAGAAGATAATGGCAAGTCAAGAAGAAGTCAACGAACTTAGGAAGGACGTGGCTAGCATGACTGAGATGATGAAGGCTTTGACCCTTCAAATTAATGACCCTGTGAGGAAACAACAAATGGAGCTCATCCAAGAAAGCTTGAGCAAGCTCTCTAATGACTATAGTTTCCAAGGCATTAGCTCGCAAGGGGTCTCGGTGGACAAGGAGCTTGTTCCGCAGAAGTTCAATGCCAACAACATCCCTAGGTTCAAGGCAACAGACAATCCTTACTTCCACTTAAGCGCTTTTGAGACTATAATAAATATTAAGGGGATTGATAGGAAAGTCTTCCACTCATTGTTCTCTTTATCTCTTGAAACCGTTTGTCAACAATTGTTCTTTTCCCTTGACAAAGAGAAAACCTCTACTTGGGATTCTATTGTAAGTGCTTTCATTGATAGATATAAATGTAATATTCATGTTGAAGCTGATCATATAGAGAACGTGAAGTACTTAAACAAAAAGAGAATGAAGGTTTTACTTCTTTCTTTAATAAGTGGAGGGAAACTTCCGCTAAGATGATTAAGGTACCTACTGAAAAAGAGTTTGTGATGATGTTCATTAAGAATCTTCAAGAAAAGTACTCTAAGCATCTCAAGTACCAAAGCGACTTGAATACTTTTAAGGCCGCCTATGACATTGGAATCAATATTGAAGATGCCTTGCAAAACAAAAAGCTGCTAATAATAACTCTAACAGTGGCTGGAAAGGAAAGAAGAGTAACAATCCTTCTTCTTCCAAAAACCACCCACTCAAACAACGTTAGCACCTTTAATCTAAGTGAAGTCCTCACTATGAACAACCAAGGAGAAAAGAAACCATTTAAGAGAAACTTTACTCCTGTTGGCATGAGTTATGACACCGCATTTGACCGTCTACATGTAAAAGGTCTTATAACTCCTATTGGACCATTTGGAGATCCACTAGTCGAATAGAGAATAGCTAGTTGGAGCCCCAATGCACATTGAAAATATCATCAAGGCAGGGGCCATCTTACTAAGAATTGCTGGAAGCTAAAGGAAGCTATCCAAGACTTAACTGATAGCAATAAACTCCCATTGCCTCCTACAAGCAAGAAGCCAAGTATCAATAATGCACCACTTTTTGATCACTTGGCTATTTTTGATGAGGAAGACCATGTCGACCTGTAGGCGTCGTTCGAAGTGCGCCTACATGAAGCATGTGTGAATATGCTTGGCACTCATAGGAAGTGGGAATTGACACATACAATTAGGGACATGATTAGGGACAAAGCAAAGTAGGGAGCCGCCAACAAGTTTTTAAGGAACTTGTAAACCGTTCATGGATCATATAAGGCAACCACGATTAAGGGACAACGATAGGCAACAACGATTGACCCGTGAAGGTTACACCCCATTCATAATCCATGAGATCACTAACTCCATATGGTTCGAAACCACGAAAGGAGGATCGGGGATGATGGTACGAAGTGAGTCATGGTGTCACATTCGCCCGTATTGGCCTCTAATCTACTCGATTCTTAATGTGAAAAGTGATTCCTGCGATCTCAAAGGCATGCAAACAAAGATTCAATTTGCTCCAAACTATTATTCTGCTAAATTGGTTGAATATTAATGCAACACATAATTCTAAAATATTTGTGATAACTTGATTTAATAACAAGATTAAAACGAAACCTAAACCGGTTGTCCAAATTATCTTTTAAAGCGTGATTTTCAATTACATATTCCCTTTAACATGCAATATGGTGATCATAATAATAATAGAATAAACATAAATATTGGAAGCAATGCAACAATAATTTCGTTAGTCAAATCAAATAATAATAAACCTAATCATGATACTAGCAATAAAAATAATAATAAGAGTAATTAAGTGATTAATTACTCACTTTCGCGTTTCCTTGAATTTCTACATCATGAATAAATTGTTAGTAACTTCAATAAAAGTATAAATTGAAATTAAATTAAATAAAAAATAGAGTTGATTTGTGGCCAAACCATTAGTTAATTATACCTTTCATGCCTTGGTTTAAGTATAGAACTTCGGGTCAAGTATGGACTCCTTGGAGTGCTTAAGGGATGTATGATGGAAGAATATGGTGGCTAAAAATTAGGTTTAAACAAGAGAGAGAAGAGAGAAGGTTTTTGGTGTATAAGAGAGGAAGAGATAATGACTTGGTGATCAAGCTTGTTGATGATTGAAAAAAGGAGTGATATGACCTCTATTTATAGAGAAAAAAGAATGGGAGTTTAATCGGAATAAAACTCGATAGACAACAATTTTTGCGGTTTTTGTTTTTATCATATCTTTTGATCCAGAACTTAGAATAAGATAAATAATATGTAGTTGGAAAGATCTTGAATTCTAATTTCTAACCCAATTAGAATCAGATTAAAATAATTTGTAGAATAAAATATATGGCCGAAATAGTGAGACGGTGTTAGGTTTGGATAGAGTTTCGTATTTCTTTCATATCTTTTTCGTTATACTCGGAATTAATATTATAATATGTCATTGGAAAGATAATTTCAAGGGCTATCCAAACATCTAAGATTTGGATAAAAACTATGAGTCACGGATATCATATCTGACTATCTTTGAACATCTTTCAATTTGAATGAAATTAGGACTTTCAAAAAGAGGAGTTTTATTCAAATTCAAATTCAAACTCTTTAATCTTATCTTTTCAAAAAGGATAATTAAGATATTTTAGAAACTTATAGAAGATTCCAAATAATCCTAATTGGTTTAGGAATGAGATTAAATCCTTTGGACCCTCCACATGATCATTGGGTCGTAGGTAAGTGGGCTTGGATTCGGTTTGGGCTTAGTTTAGTATTTTGGCCATAACTTATTCCTTATAACTCAGATTTGGGCTTATGATGTACCGGTTGGAAGCTCTTTTCAAGCCCTATCCAACTTTTCAATAATTGTACTCAGATTATGTACCAAAATAAACTACTCTAAACGTTTTTATAAAAAGGACACGAAATGAATTATTTTGAGTTTTAAGGCACGAAAATAAGTTATAGTTTAAGGAAATGGACTAGGAATAGGGATTGAATATGGATTTAAGCACTCCAAAGATTAAATACTCAACCTAACCGATAATGGCGGTAAAAGGTTGTTCATCATCGAGTTTGGTTTTGAGGAGACATTTTTAGGTGTCTACACGACCCATCGTCGTTCATTAAATTAGTCGATGAAACTCATGCTATCGAAGAAGAGGAGGAAAATTTCAATGATGCCATGAGTGATTGGGCTCCAAGTAAACAACTCGTCACTACAGAAGAGGTTTTGCTTCTCATAAATACAATGCAGAAAACAATAGACATGTGTAGTAAAGTTCTTAAACGCACAAAGTTGGAACAAAGCAAGCATGTCAATGACAAGGTTCTACCCATGTAAATTACTAAGAGGAAGCCATTTTCTCTCCAAGTAGTCGATACACCCAAAAGGAGCAACAAACCTTACACTCCAATTGGGACTTCCAATGCTAACATGTTCAAAGTGCTCTCCGAGAGTGGCAAGATCAAACCTCTCGAACCGAGACCATTTGAACCATTAAAGAGGACAGATAAGTACTATTGTCCATACCATCAATCAGGGGGACATACTATAGAACATTTTTTTTTAATTTAAGGATTTAATTCAAAAGCTGATTGATAATAAAAAGTTGGTTCAAATTCAATCAGACAGAGAGGTATTTTCAGAATTGATCAGCGGAGTCTGGGAAAGTGACGATGAGGACGTCTACTTCAAAGATGTGGAACAAACCCCCACTTTCCACAATATACCCAGTAGACAATATATGGGATGAAGAAGATTCACCCATAGATGTTCTCACAAGATCTGGGAGAATGCAACCTCCCATTACCACACAATCAATTCCTACTACCCAACAAGTTCCCATACCTATCATAGAAAACAACGATGTTGTCAAACAACTGAAAAAGACTAAGGCAGAGATGAATGTATGGAAACTCTTAGCTACATCCCGCGAGCATAGAGTTGCAGTCATGGATGCTCTAGCTAAGGTAGGAATAGATTCTGAAACCACTCCTGAGGGGTTAGCTAATTTTCTCACGAGTGATCTTCCTTGTCCCATCAACTTGATCACTTTTTCTGACAAAGATTTACCCCCAGAAGGTGACAAACACAATAAAGCCTTAAATCTCACGGTAATTTGCAATAGAATGAATGTCCCAATGACTCTTGTAGACAATGGATCAGCAATCAATGTCTGTCCACTTCGAACTACGAGAATGTTAGGAATAAGGGACGAAGATTTGTCCCCATCTACACAAGGAATAAGGGCTTATGACAATACTCATCGCCAAGCTCTTGGGACAATTACTATGAATGTAACAGCAGGAGCTATATAACATGCTACTACTTTTCAAGTGGTAGATATTAAAGCATCTTTCAACTTATTTTTGGGACGCCCTTGGCTTCATAACCTTAAGGTCGTCCCTTCATCCCTTCATCCCTTCATCAACAAGTGAAGTCTATAGTTGGAGGAATCCTTTATACAATTGATGCTTCACCCATGAGAATCAAGGCCATTGAAAATCCAATCATCAACGTGAAGCACGATGAGAACGATGAAGATTTGTGGGGCTTTAACGAAGAGGTCTCCTTAATCGAGGAGGATGAAAGAACCCTTCTTTACTATGACCTCCCCTCTAACATGACGGTAAACGTTATCCTCAGAAAACAGGGACACTTTCCTAGAATGACTCTTGGAAAGAAAAAAAGAGATAGCAAAACAAATGGGACTACCTGGTCTCCCTAAATTGGACACTTTTGGACTTGGTTTCGAACAGACTCTAAAAGATCTTAAGTGAGCCCGGGAGAAGTCTAATGCTCATTCAAAAGGTTCTACAAAGTGAGAGCTTTGATCCTTCAAAGCTTATTACTCCAGCGAAGGGACTAACTCAAGGATGGCAAAAGACCGTGAAGGTGACTACTCCAAGCAAAAGAAAGATCGCTATAACAACAGGACAAGGACCAATGTTTGAAGAGTCGTCGGAGTCAGAGTCCGATTCAAATTCTTTCCCTATCGAGTCTTCTAAGTCCTTAGCTTTAGCACCTTCTCCTAATTCTTCTATTTTAGCAACTACTCCTAGAATAGTTAGTTAGTAAACAAGTCCCAGCGGACATATCTTTATTTGATGTAATGATTTCCGAATTCTATAATATGTCTTCTTCCTTGTACTCCTCGTGTCATTCATTAACCCAAGATGACGAGCATTGCTTAACTAATAATGAAAGTGACAAAGAAATCATTAAAGTAATGGAAACACTTGAAAATAAAATACCGGTAATTGAAGACACTAAAACGGTTGATATCTCAAAAGATCCAACCATTAGAAGAGAGGTTAAAATTGGACTAACACTTAATAAAGATGAAAGAAGCGATTTAATCAATTTACTTAAAGAATTCATCGATGTATTTGCTTGGTCATATGAAGATATGCCAGGAATTAATAGAGAAATAGCTCAACACACTATACCATTTATACCAGGAATGAAACCTGTAAAACAAAAGTTATGTCGAATGAAACCCGACGTAGCTCTTAAAATAAAAAAAGAAGTTCAAAAACAAATAACTGCAGGTTTTATCAATGTATCCAAATACCCCGAATGGGTCGCAAATGTGGTCCCAGTTCCAAAGAAGGATGAAAGGGTAAGAATGTGTGTTGACTATCAAGATCTAAATAAAGTAAGTCCAAAGGACGACTTCCCTTTACCACACATCGACATCTTGGTAGATAATACAGCGAATCACGCGCTTCTCTCATTCATGGATGGATACGCAGGGTACAACTAGATTCTCATGGAAGAAGAAGACATGGAGAAAACAACATTCATAACATCTTGGGGTACTCACTCTTACATGGTAATGTCATTCGGGTTCAAAAATGCGGGTGCCATTTACCAACGAGCAGCAACTGCCCTACTCCATGACATGATGCACAAGGAAGTTGAAGTGTATGTGGATGACATGATTGTAAAATCAAAAGATCGTCCAGGATATCAAGTAGCCTTAAGAAAATTCTTCGAATAGATAAGGAAATACAACACGAGGTTGAATCCACCTAAGTGTGCTTTTGGAGTCACCTCAAGAAAATTCTTGGGATACGTCATAAGCTCTAGAGTAATAGAGATAGACCCAACCAAGATCAAGGTAATCATGTCAATGTCGCCGCCCAAAACCGAGAAGCAAATTCGAGGATTTATTGGTCAGTTGCAATACATAAGTAGGTTCATATCCAAGCTAACAACAATATGTGAACCAATATTTCAGAAGCTTAAGAAAATGTGCCAGTAATAAGGGACGATGTTAATAATAATATCAAAAGTAATTACAATAATAACAATAATGAAAACAATAATTTAAATCACGATACGAATATATATATATATATATATGTGTGTGTGTGTGTGTGTGTGTGTGTGTGTGTTCATATTGATAGAAAAGTGACATAAAAAGACAAATGTAAAACCAATAATATTATTCATTTCTAATGATCTAATTGACATTATAATGAATTTTATAAATAGAAGAGCTAAATAATTGTTTATAAACAATATCAATTTGATAAACGAATTGAAGAAATCACCCTATATAACTTCATATGTCAATATTGATATGATTGAACATAAAACGCCTTAAAAACCCTAAAATCATTTTATAATTATCGAATCGGCACTGTAGTCTAGGAATCACCCATGATGACTCATATCAATCACAATACATTAAACATCAAAATTACATATAATTTATGTGTAACACTTACTGAATTGATGCTTAAGGTTAAGGAATCACCCTTTGAGGCTAATATTGATTCTAACATGTCCAATATAATGAATTTATTAAAACTCAAATTAAAAACCTTTTAAATAATAAATTTAAATTGTTTCGTCAAAATATTAAAATTAGGGTTTTGGGCTTGGGATGACACATAAATTAGAATACCGATTTTGATGATTTAATTAACATTAATTAGAATTTGAGATTTTAAATTAATAATTAGGTTTAATATGTTAAAATGCACATAAAATAGTGGTTTGAAAATACTAGGCATTACAGAGTATATCGTGAAGAGTTGAAGAAGACTATTTTCTCATATGATAAAGCAATGACCTTGCGTATGCATCTCATTTAGTAGCTTAGTTGTCTATTGATTATTTCCCAATGAGAATCACATGCATGGATAATCAAGGTGACTACAATAGCTTAAATTAGTTGTCTTTTGATTTTTTTCAGTTGATGAGATTCACATGGATAAGCAAGTGGTTACACTATAGCTTAGCTTTCTAAAGATTATTTCCAATTAATGAGACTCACATGGTACACTATCTTATTAGCTGTCTATTGATTATTTGATTTTCAATAAAGAGATTCACATGGATAAGTAAGTGATTACATAAACTATCATATTTGTCTATTGATTATTTCCAATTAATGAGATTCACATGAAAAATAAAGGTTATTACACTAGCTTGTCTAGTAATTATTTTCAATTATTGAGATTCACATGTATAAGCAAGTGATTACACTAGCTTACTATCAATTGATTGTTTCCTATCAATGAGATTCATAAGAACTATCAAGTGATTACACTACTTTAGTTGTCTGTTGATTAGTTCTATTTAATGAGATTCACATGGATAAGAAAGTGATTACACTAGCTTAATTGTCTATTGATTATTTCCTATTAATGCGATTCACATGAATTATCAAGTGATTACACTTTTTAAGTTGTCTGTTGATTATTTCTATTTAATGAGATTCACATGGATAAGCAAGTGATTACACTAGCTTAGTTGTCTATTGATTGTTTCCTATTAATGAGATTCACATGAATTATCAAGTGATGACACTATTTTATCTATCTATTGATTATTTCTATTTAATGAGATTCACATGGATAAGCAAGTAATTACACTAGCTTAGCTGTCTATTGATTATTTAATTTTCATTTAATGAGATTCACATGGATAAGAAAGGTGATTACACTAGCATAGTTGTCTGTTGATTATTTGATTATTTCTAATTAATGAGATTCACATGGATAGGAAAGGTGATTACACTGGCATAGCTGTCTATTGATTATTTCCAATTAATGAGATTCACATGGATAAGAAAGGTGATTACACTAGCATAGCTGTCTATTGATTATTTCCAATTAATGAGATTCACATGGATAAACAAGTGATCACACTAGCTTGTCTATTGATTATTTCCAATTGATGAGATTCACATGGATAATAAGTGATTACATTGGCTTAGCACTCCAATTAATGAGATTCACATGGATAAACAATCTGATTTTACCAATTTATTAGTTGTCTATTAATTTTTTTAATAAATTAATGAGATTCACATGGATAAGCGTTTTGATTAGCCCATGATTTCCTCACGCATTTGATCTACGAATGTTATATAATGATCAATTTTTTTTAGATTTTTCATCAACTCTAAAATAATAAAAGCCTAAAGAAAACAAAAAAAAAATTCTTTTAAAGTTATTTCATCAAAGAAAGGTTGTAAAATCCAATGGATACCCAAAACGCCTTTAATGAAACACAAAGTAGTCATGATCGACTTAAAGAACTTAAGGAATTCGATGAAGGAAAACTTGGGGTGAAAGGGCTTGTAGATGCAGGAATCCAAAAAATTCCTGGCATATTTGTTAGACCGATTGAGGATCGTTTAAAAGATTTTGGTACATATTCTGATGATATAAGTGTGCCGGTAATAGATTTTTCACATTTTGGTGAAAATGAAGATCGCACTGCTGAGATCATCAAGGAAACTATTATGGCATCAAAGGAATGGGGTTTTTTTCAAGTGATAAACCATGGGATTCCTAAGGAGTTGTTAGAATTAATGATTGAACGAAGTCGAATGTTTCATGAACAAGATGCCGAGACTAAAAAATTGTTCTATAGTCGCGATTTTCAATCAAAGCATGTGTACTTTTTTAGCAACCATGACTTGTATCAGTCAAAGGCTGCAAATTGGAGAGACACTTTGTATGTGAACGCTCGACTTACTAATGGTGAAGTTGATCCTCAAGAGTTGCCTCCTATATACAAGTAAGTTAATTATTTGTCTCACACAATGCACACTTATTTATTTTCCAATATTAAGTTACAAAAATGTTGTTATCATACATAAGATATATACTCTCTTCACAACTAAAATAATTTCTAATTCACTCATAAACCTTGTACCTAAACAAAAATCCATTTTACTTTTTTCCGTTTACTTTTAAACAACCAAACCTTAATATCTGTTTTTTTTTTCACTTTAAACTACAACCCTTGTTATATAAATATTTATCTTTAAAAAACCAATCTCCATAGTTTTTCTTTTTATTCTCCTTCTTCAAAACTTGTGGTAAAGGCAAACGAGATTTTTAGTTCGTGGCAGAGGAGATATAATTTTTCTAAAAATCTAAGGCTATATATATGTATCAAATAGTCTGCTACAAAAAAAGTGCATTAGGCCTTGGTCTTAAACAAATAAGTAGTATATGTAGGGATGGAAATGGTTCTTTTATCTATCTAATCCTGATACGGTGAGTCTAGTTCCAATTTGTATGATCTAAATCCTCTAGTTTTGGACTCAATAGATCCAAATCTGTTTCTGATAGGCATAATCTACTCTATTACTAGTTTTTAGACCTAGTCTAGATCTGGCGGCCAACAAATCTTACTTTAAGTGTTTCTCATATTATTGATTTTATTTGAGAAACTTTTATTTCTTTACTATATACGCCATCCGTTTCTTTTTAACTGATTAGAGCATTAAATACATAAGTTACTTTGACTTATTTTATGATTTATTCTTAATAGATACATCAATATGAGAGGTCTTGTTTAATTTATCTCAGTCTCTTTTTTTCAAACATTAATTGATATAATATTTGAAGTTATGTATTGAAAAATTGTGGATAAATGAAACGTGTCAATTAAAATGAAAAGGAGGAATTATTTTTTAGTGATTTTATATCTTTAGTTTTTGTTATTTTGAAAAAATGATGTATAAGCGCGGAATCAAATAAATAAACTTAAAAATAACATTGCACTTGGATTTTATAAAAGAAATATCTAAAATAATAACTTTTTATTGCAAAAAAAGCTCACATGGATTCGATTGATCTAGATCTAGATCCCAAAATTTTGGATTCACGAATTAGATTCACCTCTAGAGATTAAATGTGGATCTGGATCCAATAAAATTTGATCCAAATTCAACTCGTTGTCATCCCTCAACATATAAATCAACTGATAATGAAACTAATGTATATAATAGTCATTGGTTTTTTTCATATGAGGCAACCAAATAAAAGCACCAGTGCGTTTATCCTTAACAAATTCAGACCATCATCAATGCAAATTAAATTGCTTCACATCTGCATACACATAACTATACTATATATTTTTCAAATAGTTTGTTTTAAATATTGATTTTTATATAATGAATTCTTTTTTGCAGGGATGTGACATTGGAGTATGTTAACCATATCCATAAGCTTGCTGATCTCATACTTATGTCAATATCATTAGGTCTTGGACTTGAACCCGAATGTCTTGGAAATATGGCAAAATGTACAAAAAGCTGGGCCATAATTAACAGTTATTATCCAGCATGTCCAGAACCAGAATTGACCATTGGATTAGATGCTCATGTTGATACTTCATTTATCACATTACTCTTACAAGACAATATTGGTGGCCTCCAGGTCCTTCATGAAAAAAAATGGGTTAATGTGGAGCCTATTTCTGGTGCTTTGATTGTTAACTTTGGAAAAATACTTCAGGTTTTGTATTTTTACCTCTAAAACTATATTATTAAAATTTCTAATTCTTATACTAGTGTGTAATTTGTAAGCTTTTTGTTGGTGTGTTATATAAATATTTATCTTATATCTTACAGATGATAACTAATGATATGATAAAAGGAATTTGTCATAGAGTGATTGCGAAAACAATTGGACGAAGGATTTCCATTGCAATAAATTATAATGGAATTTACTCATCCGAGAAGATACATGGTCCAATAAAGGAATTAACATCAGAGGAAAATCCACCTATTTATAAGAAATTCTCAACTGAGGGCCTCATAAAAAGCTTTTTCTCGAAATCACTTGATGAGGTTGGAGCCAATCTTGATGAATTCAAACTTTAATATCATGGTGATGACAACTAATTATCATGGGGGATCATGCTACAAATTTGTGTTTACTTGCTATAGAATAAATTAACTTTTATGATCTTTTGTAGCAATTTATGTCTCCATTATAATTCATGAAACACCTTTAATTACTATGTACGCTTTTTAATCTTTATTATGCGCTTTGTAGCATGAATGCCTTTAAACAAAATTAGTGTTTGTTTATCATGATCATGATTTGTTTTATCTTTATTGTATAAGTACTTTTTTCGTGTCGTATTAAAATTGTTGTGTTGTTAATAATAGTTTTATGTAGTTCAAGTTTCAGATTTTAATATTGTATTGTACAGAAGCATGTATGTTCGTTCTTATAAGCATCAAATTATATAATTAAGAGTGTAAATTAGTTGATTATTATTTGGGTTGATTATAAATGTGTTTGTGCTCATATCAACTTAGGGAAGCCTAAGCTCAAATTTATAACTATGTATAAAATATGTTAGTAAGTTATCTTAAACTTCATTTTAAAGGAAAAAACTATCGATTAACTCATGGTGGTCCCAATTTTGGGAGTGTCATTCTTAAAATAGTCCCTAGCTTATGATGATCGACTAGATAAACTGATTAAAACACATGTATTTTTACTGGTCTGTTTTCTTTCAAAAATTAACATGAAAATGGTGTAAATGGGATAGGGGGTGTAGTGTTTATAATGGTAGAGGATTTATTTTGTAATTACGCCTATCAAAAACAAGGCATGTATGTGGAACTATTAAGCACTTAAACCGTTTAAAAATATATTCGGGACTCTTTGATAAGGACCCCCCTTTAGTTAGGATCATCTTAAGTTAATCAATAATTAACCCCTTTAAAAATAAGGTTAGTCATAGTTTGGACTGCTGGTGTTAAATTTTCCTTTTTTAAATCCAATTGAATTTTTTTTTTTTTTTTTTGTGTTTTTCATAAATGAGATTTATACTCTCGATTCTTTAAAATCAAAATATCTTCTTTGATATCAATTCAAGTGTAAGATGCAAACATAAATTAAAAAATTAAAAAGTTATACATTACAAGATTCAAGTATAAGATTTAAGTTGATAAACTAAGTAATTAATAGAAATTAATTCATGTAAGTTGACAAGCTAAGTTTAAGGTAATTGCTAAGGTTTAATAGCATGACTTGCTTAATATTCATCAAGTAGTGTGTTTCTTGGCTGACGTTCCGAATTATAATTTTGTATACACTTGTCTATAAAAATATATTAGAAAACTAAGAAGGATAGAAAGATAGATCTTAATAAGATTAGCAAAAAGGAGTCAAATTAAATTTTTATAAAGTTATTAATTATTTGTCGTATGTAATAGCTCGGAATCACACAAAATCAACCAAAAAACTCAAAATAATAAGAGTAGGGTTAGAGCTTGATCCATCTTTCTCATCATTAATTATTTTCTCCCTCTTCTTCGTCTCCATGACTTTAACCTGTTACGCCTTGTTCATTGCCCCCCCCCCCAAAAAAAAAAACTAGGAAAATTTTTCTGGAATAATACCACTTTTCACCAGTCTTCCAAGATTAGAACGACCCTTGGATTATTTCAAAATAAAACGCCATTGGCTACACATTTGCAAAAAATAGAACAAAAAACATATAACCTGTTTTAAAGATTACATTTGACAAGTGTCACATGTGTGATTGGTTGAAATAATTTAATTTAATTTTAACATTTTTTTTAGTTTTTTTTAAAAAAAAACTTTAAAAAAAAATTAAAACCGAAGAAAAAACTGACCAATGGCATCCCTCTTGACCAAGATCCTTACCTTTGAGCCACCCGCCCAAGAAATAGGATTTCTGGGGTTCGATGGGATTTTGAACCCTAAAACGACCACTCGATTTTGGGGTTTTAGAGTTACTATGGTGGTTCAAAGGGGGAAGGGGGTGGAAATGACTATCGGAAGGGTAAAATTGGTTCTCCAGCACAATGGAGGTGGTTTGGGTGCCGGTTGGTGGGGAAATGAGGGTTTTTGAGGGGAGGGAAGAGGGTTTTCGAGGTGAAGGAGTAGGGTTTTGGGTGTGACGAAGATGGTTGAGTGGAAGGATATGGGTGGTCGGTGTCTGAGGAGCGGTGTCGTCGGCGTCAAGGTAGGGGCTCTGGCCGCCGGTGGTTATGGGGAGGCCCGGTGATAGGGGTGGATGTCGACAAGGATAGGGCGTGTTTTTTTTAATTTCAGTTTTTTTTTTCAAATTTAAATATTTTAAAAAAAAATTTAAGGTATTTTTTAAAAAAGATTTGTTAAAAAAATTAACCAATGACATTGTAACACGTGTCACTAGTAACCTATTTAATAGGTAACCAACCGGTTAAATTTCATTTTTGGCAGATGTGTATCAAAGGTCGTTTTATTTTGAAATTATCCAAAGATCGTTCTATTCTTGGAAGCCAGGTGAAAGGTGGTCTTATTTTTGGCTAATTTTTCAAACAACTAAGTGAAATAATATGTGTTTTAGATCTAAAAATGGAGTAAAAGATCTCGGATGGGTGAGTTAATTTCTTAAAGTGTTCTCTAAATTAGTTTTAAAAGAATTTTAAGGGGTGGAAGCTATGAAGTAGAATGGTAGATAATGGTGATAGATGTGGCTGATGAACGATAGGAGTTAATTAGGGTTAGAAGTGAGAGAATACTCATTTTAAGTGGCCATGTGGGTGACTGGTTAGTTAGAAACTAATATTGTGCTATGAATTTTATATGCCCAACGAAGAGGCTATGTCTTCCTAAATAAAGTGGACTAAGAGTTATACAGTTGTGGAAATGGTTCTAGCACAAGTCGGCAACTGGGTTGAAGAAGATTTTGAATTTGAACCAGTTATAACCAGTTTTAAGCTCGACAAGTTCTAGCCAGTTCTGGGTCCGGGACATAGTACCCCGTATATATTTTTGCTCACCCCTAGTTTTTATGCATTGTATCTGAGGCCCGACATATGAAACTTCTTTGTATATTTTTTAAATGCATCAATTTGATTTTTGCACTATTCTTATATCAAATTTAACTTTTATTTACTAATATATAAATGTAGACACCTGATTGTGTCTCCCCAAAAACTAAACCCAATGATGAATATCTTTTACGCCATTGATTGTCGAACGAGGTGAAATGTGAAAGAGCCTCGTGGAATGCGGTCGTTTTAATAAAAATACTTCTTTCTGTTTTCGAAAATATTCCTTTTCGTACCCTATTTATGGAAAAAAGTCCAATACATTTTAGTTTCTTCCATGATATAGGTCCAACAATTGTGTTGTTGGACGGGGATTACAAAGAGCTTTCCAACGAAATATTATAAGTCTAATTCCGATGAATAATGAGTAAGTTATGGCCAAAATACTAAACTGAGCCCAAATCGGATTTTACCAACGAGCCAATGATCATGCGGAGGTTCCAAAGTTTTTAATCCCATTCCTAAACTAATTAGGATTAATTGAAAGCTTCTATATATTTCTAAAAGATCTTAATTATCCATTTTTGAAAAGATAAGATTAAAGAATTCGAAATTGAATAAAACTCTTCTTTTTAAGAGTCCTTATTACAAAATATTATTTTCGTGCCTCATAATAGTTATCAAATATTATTTTCGTGCCTCATAATAGTCCCACTATTTCGGCCATATCTTGTAATCTACAAAAGATTTTAATCTGATTCCAATTTGGTTAGAAAGTAGACTTCAAGATTTTTTTTCAACAACATATTATATGCCTTATTTGGACTTTTGGATCAAAAAATATGATAAAAACAAAATCCACAAAAACTGTTGTCCATCGAGTTCTATTCCGATTTGAATTCGGATTCTTTTCTTATTCTTCGACTCTCTTTTTTTCCTATATATAGAGGTCATATCTCCCCTTTCTCAAATCATCAACAATCTTGATCACCAACAATCATCTCTCTTCTCTCTCTAAGTTAAATATTATTCTCTCTCTAATACGTGTATTATTTTGATAGAAAGATATACGAGGCATCAAAGTAAGTAGTTTGATTACTTAATTATTCTTTTGATATAGGAATCATGTTTAGATTATTTTTTTTTAATTTCTAGTATCATGTTAAGATGTTTCTATTGCTTCCTAGTATCATCTTTAGGTTGCTTACTATTCTTTCTTCTATCATGTTTGTATCATGTTAGGGCTAAAGCTTTGATCTTTACTATTTAGTGACATGCTAGGGTTTGTTATTAGTCTTGTTAGTATCATGCCTAGGATCTTGCTAATATTATTATGCTTTAATGATGAGATTATTATGGTGATGAATTGTTATGTCCATGATATTAATTATTATGTTGCTTGATGTACATTATTGTTATTGCTTGATCACGCCCTCGCTGCGGGTTTAAAGGAAATTTGTACTTGAAATCACGTTAATAAGATATTTAATAATTTGGTTTAGGCTAATATGATTTTAATTCAAGTGATCGCCAATAATTTGTTTGTGCATTAATATTCAACCAACATAGATTAAACAGGTTTTAGGTTAACCTAATGATGGTATGTTTATCATAACGCGCACGTGAATATGAGAAGAGTAAATTAAAGTAGAGGCCTATTTTAGTGCGGGTTCAATCTCTTTTAGGCTGGATTTGTACCTTCATCCCCGAATATCCAGTCATGGTTCCAGACCACTATGGAGGTAGAGATCTCTAGGATCATGAAGGGGTGTAACCTTCTCCCTGTGAACGATTAACAAGTTCCTAAAACTTATTAGTGACTCTTTTGCTCTTTTTTCCCTTTGGACGCCACCATGCTTAAGTATATGATTACAGTGGGGTTGAAGTTTGGGATGCTTGAAATATTCCCTATAATAAAAAACATATATTTTTATATAATATGTTGTTGGATTAATCAAAGTATATATTTTTTATACAATTACCTTTGCTTCACCATATAACCCCCAAGTTTATCACAAACACATTAAAATACCTTTAGACTAACAACCTTTAGTTCTACTAGTCATTAACCTTTAACTAACCCATTATCACCTCCCAGATTTAGCTTATGCCTAAAAACTTTCATGGCAAGAAGGCTTGGCCATAGTGCATAGATGAACCAAGTTGTGGAGTCGCTTCGTCCCCATTACACGATCATAAAGTCGTCGTTCGTATGCACACATGTGCTCTCAAAATACGGAAGACTTGCTACACAACTGAACATTCAACTATGATGCATTTGTGACCACCCCTTAAGCCGATTAATAGTAAGAACATAGAACCTTTACATGTAGGTTACGAACTTCATTGCATTATTTGTTACTAAATGTTAAGTGTGCATATTTGTTGCTTCTATGCTGATACTATGGCTTCTAACGTGTTTACGAGTGGTCTAAATTCGTATCGTAATTTAAGCCACTTCGAGTAAAATAACTTGATGAGAACATAGATTCAGCGAGCCATGCTTAGTGCATGTGTAACACGCCAGTTTGTGGCGTTACATACCTGAACACAACGCCACATTGTAGTTTATCACACACAAAACTAGCATGACACGCTTCCTAGGGATGCCACTCTATAGTGTTCGTACTTTTTAGGTTTTTTCTACACGTTAAAATTGTTCCCCAAGTGAGTTTTTTCTTCAAGAGTCTTCATTTGAGTTATCTAATGTGATTGTCCGTCTTTCATTCCTTTTTATTACCACGTCACCTTAACTTCATATTTCTCATGTCAATCAAATCATCATCTTGATCGTTTTCCAAGCAATCCCTAAAGTTGAACCTCTTCATAGTCTTCCTAGTCAAACCTTCTTAAAGTTAAACCTTTTGAGTTAAACCTTTGTAATGTCCAAGTCTTAACAAACCAATTTCCAATAGAAAAAGGGTGTGACTTTCTATGCCTCGAGAAATCTAGTGTGAATTTACCCTTCACATAATGTAAATGTTACAATTTTTGGCTTCTTGGGAATTATGTTGTAGAGTCTTGTGCTTTCGAGTAGTCTATTAAATGCGATTGATACACCCATGCATTGGGAAGAATATACAATGGTGGATGATAGCTTTCTTTGCCTCGGGAAACCTATTGTAAGTACGTACCACGCCTTGAGCAACTCACAAAAGTGATCTTACGCACCTCGGGAATTTTGTACCTTAGGACATTTGATGTAAAATTTTATGCCTTGAAAATAATGCAACAGTTGACACTTTGTCTTGCCTTGAAAGAATTTGCAGATGAATGATATAAGATTACAAACCTTTTCGCATCGTGAAGCTTGTAAGGTTGATAAATAGTAATCGTCGCGCCTTAGGAAATTTACAAGTTTTTTGTAAGTGTAGAGAATATTTCAAGCATCATAACCCCAAGCTTGAACCCCACTGTGATCATACACTTAAGTATGGTGGCGTCCAAAGGGAAAGAAAAGAGAGCAAAAGAGTCGCCAACAAGTTTTAGGAACTTGTAAACCGTTCACGAGGTGAAGGTTACACCCCTTAACGATCCATGAGATCGTCAAATCCATAAGGTCTTGAACCAAATAGGGTTCGAGGATGAGGTTACGAATCCAATCTACAAAAGAGAGGACCCGCCCTATAAAATAGGCCTCTACTTTATTCTACTCGTATTCATGTGCGCTTTTTGACTAACATGCAAACAATAGGTTAACCCTAAACCTGTTTATCTATATATGTTGGTTGAATATTAATGCACAAATAAAACTATTATAAGTGATCACTTGAATTAAAATCATATTAGCCTAAACCAAATTATTAATTATCTTATTAGGCGTGATTTCAAGTACAAATTCCCTTTAAACATGCGTAAAAGGCGTGCTCAAGCAATAGCAATAAAATAAATCAAGCAACATAATAATAAGCATCATAATAATCATAATAACATAATTAAGCTTAAATATAATAGCAAGATCCTAGGCATGATACTAACAAGATTAATAACAAATCCTAGCATGTCACTAAGCGTTAAAGATCAAAGCTTTAAACCTAACATGATACTAACATGCTATTAGAAAGAATAAGAGACACCCTAAACATGATTCTAGAAAGTAATAAGACCATCCTAACATGATACTAGGAACTAAACAAACCTAAACATGCTTTCTACATTGAAATAAAAAGGGAGTAAACTAATTACTTACTTTGAGGCCTCGTACCTCTTTCTAATAACAAAATACACGCGTTAGTAAACTTCAATGAAAATAATAAAATTAAAGAATTAAATTAAATTATTAAGAAAGAGTTATAAAGTTTAGACTGGATTTCGGACCAAACCCTAAGAAATTATCAACCTTTCACGTCTAGGGCGAAGGCAACTTCGAACTTGGCTAGGTGTTTCTAGATCTTGTGAATGCGGAATTGTATTTGGTAAAAGCTAGTTTAGAAATCAAGAGGGAAAGAATAAGCTATATTGCTTAGAGAAAGAATAGAGAGAATTGATGATTGTTGATTGTAGATAAATAAAAACGGAGGTCTAGGACCCAATTTATAGGAAAAATAATCCGGAAATAGGTAGAATTTGAAAAGGAATAAAACTCCGCGCTGTCGCCAGGCGACAAGCTTTTCGTTTTGCGACAAAGACAGTTTTTTGCGGATTTTGTTTCTATCATATCTTTTGATCCAGAAGTCCAAATAAGGCATATAATATGTCGTTCGAAAGATCTTGAAGTCTACTTTCTTATGCAATTAGAATCAGATTAAAATACTTTTAGATAAAAAGATAAGGTCGAAATAGTGGAAGAGTGTCAGTTTTGGATAGAGTTTTGTATTTCTTTCATATCTTTTTCGTTATAGCTCGGAATTAATAATATAATATTTCATTGGAAAGATAATTTCAAGATCTATCCAACCATATAAAATTTGGATAAAAAATATGAGGCACGGAAATAATATCTGACTGTCTTTGAACATCTTTAAATCCGAATAGAATTAGGACTCTAAAAAAAAGGAAAGTTTTAACCAAATTCAAACTTTATGATCTTATCTTTTCAAAAAAGGATAATTAAGATCTTTTAGAATCTTATAGAAGGTTCTAATCAATCCTAATTAGTTTAGAAATCGGATTAAATCTTTGGACCCTCCACATGATCATTGGGTCGTAGGTAAAATCCGGTTTGGGCCCAGTTTAGTATTTTGGCCATAACTTCCTCATTATTCATTGGAATTGGGCTTATAATATATCATTGGAAATGTCTTTTCAAGCCCCATCTAAATACACTATTATTGGACCCTTGTCATGGACCAAACTAAACTAGATTGACTATTTTTAATAAAATAAGGTTGTTTTAAAAAACAGAGAGAAGAGCATTTTAATAAAAACTAACCGCGACACTTTACTTTTCACACTTTCACTTCATTCGATTATGGTTCGACGCGAAAGGTATTCATAACTGGGTTTGGTTTTGGGGAGACACAAATGGGTGTCTACAGAAGCCCCCACTTTGACTGAGTTTGGAGAAATGCATGTTTGGAAAATAAAAGTCAAAGTAGTGATAGGGACGGAGAATGATTCAGAACGTTATGCGATCCCAAATCATTCTTGCAATGCCGATACCTGCAAACTAGCGTTAGTTAAACAGATAAAGAGATTTAAGAAACGCGTATCTTGCACCGTCGAGCACACGTCTCTGAAGTAACCGTTTTTGTTGCTGCATTTTGTTTTGACGACCTTCCACAAGCTAGAGAACGTCGTCTTGCTGTTGTTTATGTTCACTCGTCTCTAAGCAATGTAGCATTTTTTCTAGGAATGTTCACTCGTCTCTAAACAATGGAGCCTTTTTTTGAGGAATGTTCACTCGTCTCTGAACAAAGAGCTTGATAATGAGATGTCCACGTGTCTCTGAACAATGTCCACGCGTCTCTGAACAAAGGAGCTTGATAATATGTCCACGCGTCTCTGAACAAAAGAGCTTGATAGGATGCCCACGCGTCTCTGAGCAAAAGAGCTTTGAATGGATCCTTGAATGTTTGTTGAGATCGTTCGATTGGCTACGAACAGGAGCTTTGTTGAATGGTTATATCCTGTAAAAATCAAAAGAATTGCCAGAAGACTTTGCTGGTGTTTTTCTTAGGGTTGACCTAAGGCTTGATGTGTTTCCTAGGGTTGGCCTAAGGCTTGATTGACTTGAGGTTGACTCAATGTGAAAACTTGACTTGAGGTTGACCCAAGGTGAATTGACACGTGTGACTCATGACTCGTGTGACTTAATGTGTTTTGACACATGTGTTAGACTCAACTCGATGTGATATGACACGGCATGACTTAATATACATGCCTCGTGTGTGATGTGCGACTCGAAAATGCTAAAAAACAAAAATTTTCTGTCATTTTTGTGGAGGGTACCGACTTTCTCCCGAAAACGAAAGACGCGAAAAAAGAATCGAAGTGTTTAATGGTGCATGTTGAATGAGCTTAATGCGTTAACGCTGTCTCTCGTAGTACAAGGATTGTAACATCTTAGACTATCTTAATTGTTGAATCAATAATGAAAGTATTTGGGTAACTTAGGCGCGGAGGCTAAGTAATTCATACTTTGTGACGCAATGATGATTATGACAATGAGTGATTTTGATATGACAAAGTATGCTTCAACGTTGTGTTAAGATTTCATGACAAAGGGTTCCTGAAGGAAGGACTATTTGGTCATGTATCTATGCAGTGTGTGAAAGTGACACTAAGTTAGGCCGCAATAGCTAACGGTGTGGAAAAGTATTATTTGATAAGAGTCAAATAATGGTGACTCTTAGGCTAGGTAGGCTAATGATGTAGGGATCAAGCCCCCAAGTCTAGCTCTAAGTAAATAGGGATGAGCATCGGAGATCTCTTGATATGATCATGGTGTAAGTGTGAATGTGAAAAGGAATGCATTTTATTACGGACGCACCTCAAGGTGAGGTTGTCTACGTATCCGTTAGGAATCAGGTCGAATGTAGCTCTATTCGAACCTCGCGCAAGTGTGTGTATACCTCAAAAAGGTCTTTTTAAGGGTTGTAACGTGGTTAGGCTAAAGGTTAGAGAAGAAGGGGATAATAGCTCAAGACCCTAGATAAGCCCCCAAGGTGTGGAACATTGCTTTTGAATCTCTTGTATTTTTATGCTTGAGGCTTTAAACTATTTTTTTTTAGCTCTCTCTTTTGCTTATTTTTTTGCTTTTTCTATTTGAATCTCATTTTTACTAAGTGTGGGCAATCTCAATCATGCGGTCTATCACTCACTTGGCATTCATGTTTCTCAGGCACGGTACCGAGCACTCGATAAGAGAAGCAATCTGAGACATGTTCTTATCAAAGATATTTTCATGTCAAAGACATTGGAACACTTGCCCTTTTGCACACTTTTATTATTTTTTTGCTTATTTTTGCTATTTTTTGAATTTTTTGGTAAAATCACTCAAGCTTTGTATTTAGAACTTGCATAAGTTGCACACCATCCCATCCGGAGGTTAAGTAGATGTGTGTTGAAGAAAGAAAAGTCTATCATTAGACGAGGCTCAAAGTGGTTTATCAAGAAGGGATTATATATTTGAAAGGGTAAAGATGATATGATAGGCTACAAAGGGTGCCTCAAATCATTGGTATACCTTGTGCTTAATTCGACATGGGTTTTTTTTTAAACAATGCAACGCAATGATCATATGCAAGAAAATAAAATGCTCATTTTATTAAAAGGAAAAAGTTAATTAAAGTCCTACAAAACAAATCTAAAGGAAAGTGACACGTGCCTATGCTAGACTTATTGGGGAAAGGAGGAAAAAAAAAAGAAATAGAAAAAGAGGTCACGAAATCTTGTCGTTGAAGCTCGCCTCTTGTCTTGTGCCTTATCATCACTCGGACTTCTTTCTGACTGGAGGTATAGGAAGCTTGCTATTGTCAATCAGATATTGGACAATAGTTCTTAGTAGTATGACCCCTACCTTGGTGATACTTGCAATGTGCGTTGGGATTCCAGCTAGTCGTCCTTCTTTTGACAGGTGGATCCCCATACGGTCCAGTGGGAGTTATAAGACCTTTTTCATGTAAACGGTCAAATGCGATGTCATAACTTATACCAATAGGTGTGAAGTTTCTCATTTGCCCTCGTTTGTTCATGGCAAGGATCTCATCCAAGTAAAATGTGCTAACGTTGTTTGAGTGGGTAGTTTTGGAAGAAGAAGGATTGTTGTTCTTCTTTCCTTTCCAGCCACCGTTATTATTGTTACTATTCTTGGCCTTCCTGTTGCTAAGAGGAATATGAAGGTGATTTGAATCAATGAGGTTTTCCATGGTCCATTTTGCCCGTGGCTTAGGAGCATTGAATTCTTCATTGAACCCTTGGTGAGAATTTTGTTCGATAACCATTATCCGACTTGCTAGTCCTTCTACCACATTCAAGAGCATGGCAATGACATCTTGCAGTTTTCCAACGTCTTCTTTTAGACTTGAAAAATTTTCCCCGGTGTTATCTAAGAAAACCCCTTCATCTTCCTTAATCATGGCCACTTCATCAATAGAGGTTATAAAAGCTATATCGATCATGGGCTCACCTATAGGTGTGATAAGGAGTGAAGGATCGAAGGATGTTTGATCTTCTGTGATGGCTAGAATCTCGGAAGTTTTATTGTCATCGATCAGGTCTTGAATAGCTTCTTTGAGTTTCCAACACTCCTCGGTGTCGTGACCCTTTCCTTGATGATATTTGCAGTGTTTACTAGGATCCCACTTAGGTGGCCTGGCTTCTAGAACTGGGTCTTTGATAGGTCCTATGGGCATGACTAGTCCTTTGTGGTGTAACTTTTCAAAAGCTGTTTCATAACTCATACCAAGTGGAGTGAACACTCTTTTTGACCTTTGGATTCGATACTTAGAGGTATTTGTAGCATGTACTTCTTTAATGGGAGAGGAAGAAGAAGGATGGTCGTTCTTCTTTCCTCTCGCACTATTATCTTACAAAAGGTCATCTTCAATGTCAATGCCTATATTATACACAGCCTGAAAAGTATTCAAGTTGTGTTGGTATTTTAAGTGCTTTGCATATTTTTCTTGAAGGTTCTTGATGAACATCCGTATGGACTCTTTTTCGGTAGGAACCTTAATCATATTAGCTGAAGTTTCCCTCCATTTGTTGAAGAAAGAAGTGAACCCTTCGTTTTCTTTTTGTTTTAACATCTCAAGTTGTCTGTGGTCTGTTTCATCTTGAATGTTGCACTTATATCTATCTATGAAAGCGTTTGCTATTGAGTCCCAAGAAGAGATTTTCTCTTTTCCAAGAGAAAAGAACCACTGTTGACAAACGGTTTCTAAAGACAGTGAGAACAAAGAATGAAAACTCTTCCTATTAATCCTCTTAATGTTCATTATAGTTTCAAAGGCCCTTAAGTGAAAGTAAGGATTGTCAGTTGGTTTAAACTTAGGGACGTCATTGACATTGAACTTATGCGAAAGAGATTTCTTGTCCACCGAGACCCCTTGTGAACTAATGTCCTGGAATCTATAATCATTAGAGAGTTTGCCTAAGCTTTCTTGTATGAGCTCCATTTGTTGTTGTCTCACGGGGTCATTGACTTTAAGGGCTAAAGCCTTCAACCCTTCGGTCATAGCCAATTCCTTCCTAAGTTTATTGACTTCATCTTGAGTTGCCATTATTTTCTTAGCTTTTCTTTTCCGACTGACTGGTTTATCAAAAAGTTGCACTTGAATAAAGGTGATGTCCTTGATTAATCGCCCCTCTCTCCTTGACCAAGTAATGTGGAAAGGGAAATTAGGGATAAGTTCTATATTAATTATTTTGACTCAATCTCTTTTCAACATGCAATAGATAGGAAGAAAACATGAAAGGAATTAGGAATGGGATGGACCCTCAACTCAAATGACGAAAAAACGACTCATGCATGAACCTAAGATGTGGCCATGGTGACATATACAATGTGTGTGCTAAGACTAGTGAGTTTAAGTGACATGTTAAGACTTGTGTCATGACCATGTGGCTAGACTATGTGACTAGACTCAAGCAAAGACTAAGTTAAGACTTCACGTATGTGCACTAAACTGAACAGGCTGTAGTATTTTAGTCATAACTTTTGAACTGTGACTCTGATTTGGACGAAACCAACGCCTAATGAAAGATACAACTCGGGGCTACAGATCCATAGATTATACGACTCGTGGTTCTTCCTAGAACTCCGGCTATGACCAAAACAAGTTGACGCATGTGCAGTATACGGGAATAAAAATCCGGGTTGACTAAAAGGAATTATGACTCGATTTAAGGCATATTTATTAGTTCATTCAAGTTAATTAATTAATTAATTAAAAAAGTCCTTTATTCATTGGTTAGTTTATTTAAGACTTATTTACAAACACAAGTCAAACCAAACGGTTAGTTTAGTCACATATAAGCTATGCACAAGCAAATAATGCACAAGTAGTCAAGTAGTCACAACATGATGCAATGAGTTTGCAACCTAACCATGGCTCTAGTTCTCTAAAGTTCAAGGATATGGGTTAGTCAAAGAGGGTCCATGGTTATGAGTCCGGATGCATCGCGCAGAAGCCTTACCTTTGAAAGGGTTGGCGCGTATGGATGGGACCCCGCAAGTTTTCTTACGCTATTTCCTACATGCCTCAGCAGGTATCTACGGTCTTAGAATTTTCCAGATTTCACAGTATTATTTCGATTCTAGTTGTGAAAGATATTTCTCAAATTTCCTACGTGCAAAAATCCTATGTCTTTGACTCATTTCGGATGGTATATCCAATGAGGACCTTTTTTATGCATATGACAATAATGCTAATCAAAATTACGCACATGAAAACTTAGAACTTTTCGAGTCTCATTCGCTCATTCTAAATCATTGCCAAAATAAATTTCAGGAATTAAAATAGAAATCTTCTCCAGCGGAGTCGCCAAAACACTGTAAGGAATATTTCAAGCACCATAACCCCAAGCTTGAACCCCACTGTGATCATACACTTAAGTATGGTGGCGTCCAAAGGGAAAGAAAAGAGAGCAAAAGAGTCGCCAACAAGTTTTAGGAACATGTAAACCGTTCACGAGGTGAAGGCTACACCCCTTAACGATCCATGAGATCGTCAAATCCATAAGGTCTTGAACCAAATAGGGTTCGAGGATGAGGGTACGAATCCAATCTACGAAAGAGAGGACCCGCCCTATAAAATAGGCCTATACTTTATTCTACTCGTATTCATGTGCGCTTTTTGACTAACATGCAAACAATAGGTTAACCCTAAACCTGTTTATCTATATATGTTGGTTGAATATTAATGCACAAATAAAAATATTATTGGTGATCACTTGAATTAAAATCATATTAGCCTAAACCAAATTATTAATTATCTTATTAGGCGTAATTTCAAGTACAAATTCCCTTTAAACATGCGTAAAAAGCGTGCTCAAGCAATAACAATAAAATAAATCAAGCAACATAATAATAAACATCATAATAATCATAATCCATAACCCTTATAAAAGCCAAATTGGGGTGGGGAATTTTTACTTTTAGCATTTTCCTTATGAACAGTGCTAGGTCGGATTTGCCCCTGCCATAATTGTTTTTTGTTCTTGCTGAATGTTTCCCTTCCCTTTTTGCCCTCTTCATTTTTTTTTGTTTTGCTTTTTTTTCACTTTTTCTGATTGCTCAGAACTCTTTAATCTCTCTCCTCTTATATTTTACGCTTTTCATTCTCCTCATTATTTAGTTGTTTCAAGGTTTACTCAAAGTATATGATCGCCCATTCACGGCCAGTGGAGATGAATTACTATGCAATCAGAGGCAGATTGTTCATTGGAGAGGGTAAACTTTCAAATCTAAGCTGTTAAATTCAATCATCAATTATAAATCACAATCTAGGGTTCACTGTTAATTTATTTGTCATTAAATGGACATTTTAGGGTTGATTCAATTGTCATTGTTCAGGTGGCGGCTGTTATCGAAAGCTTCGTTTTTGGTGTTGATGCTGGTGTTAAGCTTGTGCTCGATGTCGGCGCTTTCTATCTCCTCTTAGGTATTTTTTTTTTAAAAATTTTTTTGGAGGTTGATTAATGAAAATATGTCAAACAAATTGTTCAAATGAAGTTGTCTCTTTGTGGATTAGGGCTTTCAAACAATTTATGTGTCGTTGAAATTAAAATTGTATCTCTGATTAGGCCTTTTAGTTAATTATCGCTTTTAAATTTGTTGTTTCTTAGTCTTTATTTTTCTTCAGTTTTTCTGCATTTTCGACTTCAAATTAAGGGTCTTATTTAGTTTGATCCTGTGAAATTAAATTATGATTTAAGGGTCGATGTTTGGTAATTCAGCCTACCAATGACCTGAAGATAAAGACATTGCATTTAATTGGTTGTTAGGTTTAGTTGTCAATTTTGCAAATTTAGGGATATCAGTTTGCTGCTACTGCTGTTTTTGTTATAATTTAAGCTTGTAAAAGGTATACGAACACAGTTGGGATTGTTTTAAGTGATTGGTAATCTGGAGGTGAGTTTTAATATTATTTTAAAAATTTGTTTCAGTTGTATAGTTTCTCATTATCTCAAAATGTCAGAAGTATGAGTCTAATTCAACCTTTTCTCACAATGGTAATTTTAGGGCAAGCAATAGTAAGGTGTTTGGAAGGGTGCTATAATGGAATTTCAAGAAGGTTACAGGTTTAACCCTTGATCTCTATTCTCTTTCAGGAAGATGGCTGTAAACTCATAATTAAGTGGAGGTTGAAAGTAAGGTGTCGTTATACATAGTTTTCTTTATGTAGATCTTGATTATTTGTTTGTTGATTATTTCTATCACTACAAAAAAAATTACTTACAGAAGCAAGAAAAACATGTTTCAAATGATAGTGATGTGGCCTCTAATTACTTTTAGAGACAACAAAGTAAGTGCCCTTAATAAGTCTGTCGCTAATTAATGGAATGCCCCTAAAGCCTCTTTTAGAGGCAATACAATATATTGCTTTTAAAAACCCATATATTTAGAGGCAACCATATAATCTTGCCTCTAAATATAATTAGAGGCATTATAAAAGCTTGCTACAAAATACCATATATATTCAAGGGCAACCATATAATTTTTGCCTCAATATATGATTTGGGGCATCATTAAAATTTGCTTCCAAATAACATATGCATTTAGGGGCAGTCATATCATTTTGTCACAAAATATAATTAGAAGCAATTTGTATATTAATGCTAATGATATTTGATGCAAATAAAAATTGACGAGAATTTTTTTTGGAGGCACAATAGTACAATACATAATATATGCCTCTAATACATACATTGGTTTTAAATCAGATATACACAATTTATTCATAGAGTATCCAATTTTATGATTAACAATGTTGATTTCATTAAATTAAACTAAATTTTTTTTATTTATAATAGAATAGTCATTACATTATTGATCTAAAAAATGTAATTAAGTTATTACTAAATAACTTAGCTAGCTTCAATACAATTACATGACTTGTTATAAACATTTGATAAAGTGAAATAACAAAGAGTTTTCATTAAAACTCTAAGCTTAGCTTGAAAAAAAGACATTATTTTCTTCAATTTCTTCCAATACGATCTCTAGCCATCTTCATTGTATAATCTCCTGCCATTGTATAAGTATGGAATTAATAATTTGTAACTTTGAAAAGTAAATAAAAATAACTAACTTATAAAAATTAGACAATACTTTTTATTTGAAGTCACATTGTGAGTTTCTTGCTCGAACTCAACTTCCTCATTTTCCTCGGGTACATAATCACCATCTTTCTCAAGGGAAACATTGTACTTCTGCTTACTTTTCTTAACTTTCGAACTACTTACTAAGCTTGTCAAACAGGCAGTAATGCGCTTTATGCCCAATGTCTTCATTCTAATCTTGTTAGTTTCAATTGTCTTGAGACTTTGTTGTTCATACTCATTTTGGCTTATGTAATCATACTTTGAATGTGCTTTTCCACCCGATCTAGACATATCAGCACTAAAAAAACAAATCATATATAAGTGTAAAATAAATATTAGAAATCAAAGCTTTAAAAAACTAACGATATAGGTTGCTCAAAATCAAAGTTGTGTACAATTAAATGTTCAAACAAAAATGCAAATACTCTTAAAAATAAGCAAATAGAATCTTAAGAAAAAAAAAACCCAAACAAACAAAAAAAACTACTTACAGTATATATGTGACAATTACATAATAATATTACACCACACTATAACAATGTAAAGAAATCCATAACTACAATTAATAGACCAAACAATTAAAACATTTTAAATATAGATAATTCATAAGTGATAAAATTAAGTGCTTAACTGGTTAGTGAATGATTCAAGAATACATTGGTCATTTTTTTACCAAAAACCAAAGGCACTTAAAATAGATTAATGATAATCAGATAATAAATAAAGAACTAAGTTCAGTACTTCAGTGTGCAACCAAAGCCATTATCCTTAAACAATATTATAATAAACCATATCATGTATTTTTTTGACCTTGCTAAATCATTATTAGCCTTCACAAATTGCTAAATCCTTATATGTTGGGGCTGGGAGCATTAACTTAATGGCGTATCACGTATGATCATATCCTTGATCAAACATAATCCTTTTAAATACATGCTCTCTTATGTTTATTACTACTATTTGATATGCATAATCAACATCTGTTTCACTCTTTTCCCACACAACACATTGTTATATGCTGTTCATTCTTCTATATCTCTTCTTTATTTTTCTGACACAAATCATTAATCAACACATATTTTCACCAAATTCAACCCTTATTATACATTTTAATATTTTTAAATAGCGTTATACATTTATCAAAACTTCCCTTATAGTATAATAGTAGATAATAAACATTGCATCAAATTGATAGATTTTATAGCATTCATTTTCAATTCGACAATCAAAGTAGTTCAATCTAAAAATTTTGAATAATAACCCTAAATTAATTCAATCTTAAAATTAAGAATACTTTAAATTCAAAATAATTAAAAATAACCAAAACAATTTACTTCTATTGATTATTGAAAATTTTAATTACCTTGGATAGTGATATGTACTCTGACCAATCAAGTTCGATCGGCCACAAACTCCAAACGCTATTTTAATTCGTCTCCCTTCGCTCGTCCAGAGTTCAGTAAGATTGTTTTTTGAAATTGCTTAGGGTAAAATTACGGGAGGAAAATTTGATAAAGAAAGATAGACAAGGGATAAATCACCACATACGGAGTATTTCACAAAATCGGGGAGGGAATAATTGATGAAATCAAAGTAATTCCCTCTCAATTTTTTGGGGCTAGTTTAGTTTCGCAAATTTCCCGATTTTGAAACGAAATTCTGCCAAAATTATCATGAAGATAATCATGATAAGTGATTTTTTCTATTTTTTTTAATTGTTGAAATTGAAGATATATTTGGAGGATTTGGTGGGTTGTTTTGTTCTTTTTGGAGAAATAATGGCGGAAGATACGAGAAATTCCTTTGCATTTTTTTCTTTTTTTTTTAATTATATATGGTAAGGCTTGTTTTTTTTTTTGGTGAAAATATATGTAAAGGCTTGTTTAGTTGTTTGTAATAAGGTTATAAAGCAATGCTCTTGCCGTAAAAAAAAATAAAAATAAAGCTATGCTCTTGTTTGTTACTGTATTTTATTTGGAATTTTATTTATTTTAATCCAAGAATATGTTTTTAAGTGATTCAGTCAGTTGAGCTGAACTGAACTGAATATTTTATGAGAGAAGGAAATTGGGAGCTGAACTGAACGGATTGGAGCTGAACTGAACTTAACTTATTAGAGCTGAACCTGAACTTCACTAAACTGAAATTAAGTAAATGTGAACCGGCCCTTAGCGCGTTTCGCAGGGGTTACTTATTCAGGGTTACTTATAGGGTTCAGTAGGTCAAGGGTTATCTATAACAGAGTTGCTAAGACGGTTACCACGTTTTCTATGTGAGAGTTTTCCTTGACCGACCGAGTAACCCTTAAATAAGTAACCCTTAACCGAGTAAAACTTATAATACAGACAAAGTAACCCTTATTATATTGATCGAGTAACCCCTTATTATATACACTTATTAAGTGACCATTGTCACACTAATGGAGTAACCACTTATTTTACTTATTAAATAACTCTTACCACAATGACAAACTAAGTCCTACCTTACTATTAATTAAGTAACCCTTATAACCATAACAAATTACCCCTTATTACACTAACCGAGTAATTCAGGGTGGATGGTCATATAGTATGACAAGTTACATACAAAAGTTAGGGTTTGTTCAGTTCACCTTATTTTCACTTATTTCAGGTGTAATAAGTTCAGATAAGTTCTGTTCAGGTTTAAGGTTTACCTCAAGTACAAATTACAATTAAAATTAGTTTTAATAAGCTAGGTCTAATAAGTTAAGATAAGTTAAGATCAGTGAGGTGAATAGAATACACCCTTATTATTTATAAAATAAGTTGCTATCAACTTAAATAGTATAATGTAAAGTGAAAATAGCCAATGTGTATAATTTGTGAACAAAATATGAAATATAGGTATTAGATTATAACATTAGGAAAACTAATGTAAACTTTACCCTACCTAAATATACCATGACTTAGGGCATGTTCACATTTACTGAACTGAACTGAACTTATCTGAACCGATTAGAGATGAACTGAATTGAACTGATTGGAGCTGAACTGAACTGAGCTGAACTAAATATTTTATGAGAGAAGGAAATTAGCAGCTGAACTGTACTGATTGGAGCTGAACTCAACTGAACTGAACTGATTGGAGTTAAACTGAACTGAAATTAAGTAAATTTGAACAGGCCCTTATAATTACTTGAAATAAGTAGAATGGGCTAACTCTAAATTTTTTTTTTCGTATTGATTTTACATATTATCTTCATTTGTAATAATTTTAAATGTTGATATTTTATTATTTAATTTTTTTTTTCAATAAAGTACTTACGACTAGAGTTTATGTTGTAAAATCGTAACATAATATACTTTTCTATTTCATTGTAATTGGAACAATTTGAATGACATTTGTGCTAAGAAGTATTTGTATCATTAGTTACTTCATTCGCATTTTTTTTTATTTTCAACCAACTCCATTATTATCATAATATAATAATTTATACTATTCATCCTATTACTCCGTGCTCAAGAAAAAAAATAGAGCAAGTAATAAAATACGGAGGGAGTAGATATATGAAAGACTAATACAAAAGGATTTTACATAACATATGTCTCATATGTACTAATCAAAATTCTAGTGAATTTAAGTATGTAATTATGTAAACAGTGTAATATATGACAGTCTCAATGTACTACTCAAGGTTTTTTTATTTTTTTTATTTTTTTTTGGGAAATACTAACCCAAAGTCCCAAAGATACACATAATAAAAGTTTTTTTTATTTATAATTGTACTCGTATGATTGTAGTGTAAAATATTCATAGAAATCAATATTTTTACACTCCTAAAAAATACAAAGGAAAAAAGAAAAAAACAAAGTTCTTTCAATTCTTTAATTAGGCGCTAATTCCACTTTCAATTGCCGCCAAAACACTAAAAATATTTAGGGTTAATCTCTTTAATAAACCTTGGGATTGATATTGCATAATCCCATGATTCACAATTGTCATTGCTCAACCCAATTTGCAAATTTCTTTGATACACCAAGAAATATTCTAATCAATTTTCTTAAAATTTTGATGAAATTGGAAATGCTTTGGTTGTCATTAGTTCTAACACAACAAAGAATAAGAAATGTAATCTGCAAAACATGCACATGTAATATATACGGAGTAGATGATTTACTTATTACTTTTATGATTTTTTTTTTTACTTTATTTTATTTTGCAATTTTCTGTTTCATAAGCTAATTCTAGATAACCATGTTGAACAAAATTAATTGTGTAGTTATTTTATTCAATTTGGCTTGATTTTCCTCTATACTTGATTTAATTTCGTTCCATTCTTAGAAAAAATTCACATACTCCATACCTTTTTCAATATGATGTAAGTACTTGTACCACTCTTCATAGTATTTTATTATATATATATATATATATATATATATATAATAAAATATATATATAATAAAATATATATATATATATATATATATATATATATATAATAAAATATATATATATATATATTTTAATTTGGGGCTTAGAGATGGTAAATAATGATGTTTTGTATATTCCAATTGCTTTTGCTTTTTGATCCATTTGTTTCGGTTCATTCTAAGAGATATTGGAATAGAACTTAGGAGTTGTGTTATTTTAAATTTGTGTAGTTTTATTTCATGATTGGGTTTTTTATTTTTTGTTTTGATGATTTATGAAATGATACATGAATTGAAAATAGATTTTTTTTTTTTTGTTAGTAAGTTTTGTCGGTTAGTTTGTGCAATGGAGTATATGTATTGATTTGGTTAATTTTGTTGCAGATATGATATCAAATTGAATAATACCATTTCTTTCAGAAGATAAACATGTACCTTTGTTAAATTTCAATATTGTTAAATTAAAATTTTTAGCAATAACTTATAATCTACTAATGCTTAAGGGTAATGTAAATTTCGCCAGTACTAAAAATAATTTTTAGAGGCAACTATGATTTCACAAATTCTAAAGAGGATGTTTAGAGGCAACCTTAATTCCACTAATGCTAAAAATAATATTTAGAAGTTACGCAAAATTCATTCACGCTAAAAAAAGGCATTTAGAGGCAATAATATTTTCATAATGCTGAAAATGAACATTTAGAGGCAATCATAATTTCAACAACGCTAAATAGGAATTTTAGAGGCAACTTAAAACTTGATAACGCTAAAGCTAACTTTTAGAGGCAATACTAATTTCATTAATGCTAAAAAGAACATTTAGGGGCATCCTCTAATCCACTAATGCTAAAAATGACTTTTAGGGGCAACCATAGTTTAACTGATACTAAATATATCTTTAGAGGCTACCAAAAATTATTTGCCTCAAAGTTTTGCCTCTATATATAATTTTTCTTGTAGTGTATGTTGCATTTTGATTAGTATAATAATATATAAATTTTATATTGAAATTTGTAATAATGTGTTTTATATTGAAATTTCTATGTGTTTTATATTAAAAATGTGGAAGATTGGTTTACTGTTTTCCTGTTTTGGGTGGTCTTGCAGCTTTGGTGAAATGTCTTTGTAAGTGGTGCTCTTTCTCTTTGACTTTAAAGAAATCATTTTGCTTGGATTGTTAGATGTATAGTTTTCATTTATTGTGTTTAGTTAGTATAAAGTCTGCCATTGTCTAAAATTTGATTGTAATAGATTGAATACTGTCACTAATGCAGTATTGTTGTTCTATTTCTTCGTCTTTAGAGATTTCATTCTCATTATGCTTGAATTGCTAGATATATAATTTTCATTAGGGTGTAATTGTATAGTAATGGGCCTGTGATGTAATTATCAGGAAAAAAAAGTGTTTCTAAGGTTAGTGTTAGTTTCAGTTTAGCGGTAGTCATAACAACTTCCTTTCGATTCAAAAACTATGTTTAGCTCATAATGGTTGTTGTATATGTGTAGGCTGTCAAAATGTGAATGAGATTATTGGCCCTGCTTTGTTTGGCAAGGTATGCATAATGACGAGAATCTATTGGTGTTCAGTCTTCACTTTTTTCTATTGAACTCAGAAAATTTCGGATGAAATTTTGGATTGATTGTCTTGCAAAACATGATTATATATTCTACTGCATTTCGTTTGAGATTCTTTTATGTTGATATTAAGTTCAATCAGTTAGTCCTTTGTTCATAATGGGGATTGGGATTAATTTTTGTGGTGTAAGCATGTTAATTGTGATGGGTTTAGCCAATAAAGTTGGGATTTTTGTTATATATATGATTTTCTTTGTGTATGATGTTCGGTAGTTGTGGTTCAACTCAATATTGGGAGTAAAATTATAATATTTGGGATTTGCTAATTGAAGTGGGTGAAATTAGATGTGCTATACTATTCTATTGGTTTTGTATACTTATGTTACATGCATGGAGCTTATAAAGAAATTTTCCCCGAGGCTGTATGTGGGAATTAGAGTTGGATAGGGTTTTGAATTTCTGGATTTTTTATTAATCAAATTTTAGTTCAGAAGATATGAATTTCAGATTTGCCAAGAACAATAATTCATGGTTTTTACTCATGAGGCTTTGATGCTACAGGTTGTAAAGTTTGGTTCTTTATGAATTTTGTGAATCGTGAAGTAGTTTAGAAATATTTTCTAACCATGTAGATGATTGGGATGTTGTAGGTTAGTAATTTTTATGGATTGAGTTCTTTATGAATTAAAAAGTAATTATTATTGTTCTTGATGTTGGATGAAAATAGTGAATTGAATTGTACTATAATGAACACATAGAGGGGCTGGGAGCTCACGCAGTTTTTTTTACTTTGTTAAATATGATGGTTTGAAAGTGAGAATACGAGGATCAAATCGTTCATGGGATTATATTTGAGTAATAATATTATTTTTTGGTCAAATTATGTCTTGTAGTAGCTTGTAAAATTAATGGCATTTATTTCCTTTAGTTAAGGTGTTGACTTCATTGTTCTTTAATTTTGCAGAAAAACAGCTGTTGGTGAATCTCAACCATTTCCCGTTTGTTTCCCCCTAATTTTTCTTCTCACTTTGGCTTCCATTTTCTGTTGCCATTGTTGCCAACACCTCAATCGTCTACTGCCACAACCTCTCAGGTTTCATCTTCCCCTTACGGCTTGCTGAGGTAATTTGGTTCATTTTTCATCCCCTTTTCTTTCCCAATTCTAGAATAATGATGCTGAATGAATAGTGGGTTCTATGAATTGGTTTTGGGGTGTCTTTATTGTAGGAGAGGGTTTGATCCTCAATGATGGGGTCTGATGCTCAATGATGAGAATCATTAGATAATAGTTGCCTAAAATACAATTGTTCTTGAGTGATTTTGATATTGTCTCTCAGAAATTTGTCTTGAATTGTTGTGCCTTGCTTCTTACTTGTGATGTAGTTTCCTGGGTTATGCTTTCCCAATCAAGAAATGATGGCAACTGCATGTGACATGCCTATTTATGTTTTAAAATTTGACACCTTTCTAGAATGATATAGCAGGGGAAAGGTACCAGTATAGAGGAACATTTTCAGGTTAATGCTATGGGGTCCAGCTAGGACATTATTGTCTCAGGATAGTGCTTTTTGGTCAAATAGATTTTGCAAACAGTTAGCTTAAGGAAGATCCATAACCCTTATAAAAGCCAAATTGGGTTGAGGAATTTTTACTTTGAGCAATTCTCTTATGAACAGTGCTCGGACGGTTATGCCCCTGCCATAATATTTTTTTGTTCTTGCTGAATGCTTTCCTTCCCTTTTTGCCCTCTTCAATTTCTTCTTGGTTTTTTCTTTGCTTTGTGCTTACAAAAGTTACAATGGATACGTCCTTTTAGGGAAAATGGATTCTCTTCCACTCATTTCAACTCTCTCTCCTAATCTCCTCCTCTCACTCTCTGATCTCCTGATATCCTTCATTGAGCTGAGCATTCTCTCTCTCCCATTAAAGCGTGCTCCAAGTATTCCATTGAAGGGTGATCTGAGAATTCTCTCCTCCATTGAAGAAAGCTAGCTAAGGTAAGATGTTTTTCTTGAACGACATGACAAATCAACAATTAAGTTTAATTATTTATCTAGGTTTTCTTCACGTTTAATCCCCATAACCCTTATAAAAGCCAAATTGGGTTGAGGAATTTTTACTTTGAGCAATTCTCTTATGAACAGTGCTCGGACGGTTATGCCCCTGCCATAATATTTTTTTGTTCTTGCTGAATGCTTTCCTTCCCTTTTTGCCCTCTTCAATTTCTTCTTGGTTTTTTCTTTGCTTTGTGCTTACAAAAGTTACAATGCATACATCCTTTTAGGGAAAATGGATTCTTTTCCACTCATTTCAACTCTCTCTCCTAATCTCCTCCTCTCACTCTCTGATCTCCTAATATCCTTCATTGAGCTGAGCATTCTCTCTCTCCCATTAAAGCGTGCTCTAAGTATTCCATTGAAGGGTGATATGAGAATTCTCTCCTCCATTGAAGAAAGCTAGCTAAGGTAAGATGTTTTTCTTGAACGACATGACAAATCAACATTTAAGTTTAATTATTTATCTAGGTTTTCTTCACGTTTAATCACATTCATGGTTTGCTTTATGTCCTCTTCTCTTCATTTTTCTTAATTAGGAGAAGTTGATTGTTCTAATCTATTCCTAAATTATTTGAAAAATCTAACAATAATCTAGGTAATCTATGAATCAGGGAGTCTTTTGATCGTAAATTTTTGATTTGTAGTTTGATTTCCTTCTCCATCGTTGCCGGAAATGAGCCATCCGACGCTGCACCCAGTGGAAGCGCCGCCGCTATGCTTAACTCTCAGAAGAATGGGGAGAAATACAGCTTGGATCTTTTCGTGTTATGTCTACCACCAGTGATTTTCCCTCCGTCACTGCTTTTCGGTAATAAAAAAAAAACTGATTATTCTTGTTGTTCAATTGATGGTTAATTACCCAACATTTGATTGCTTTTTGTTGATTGTGAAATGGGGTAGATGTGAATTTTTGTGGGTAATTGGAAACTTTGAGGTTTTTGTGGTTTAATTTAAGTTTGTAATTGAATTTTTCTTGGTATCCCTCTTTAATTTGAAGCGATGTAGAATTCTACCACCACCACAACCTACGCCGCCTCAATTAGCGATAGTTGCAGAACACTGAACACACCACCACATCCATGGATTACGGCTAGCCTATCTCAAACGGATCGAGGAACTTCAACACCTTAAACTCCTGACCATGTTCTCAAGGTTTGCAAACTCTAATCCACTATCAATGATTTAATTGTTTTCTTGCTGTGGTTGAATTGTTAGCAATTGTTTGGTTTGATTCGTGATTACAACTTTCCAATTATCAAGGTAATTTTCTCTAAATCTCTACTATTGCATGTTTGAAATGGTTTATTTTTTTTTGGCGGGCTGCTAATAGTTCTTTCTTCTTTGCATAATTTGTGTGTTGATCTATGTCTCTTTGATCTGTTTGATTTTGTTTTTGAGTTGTAAATTCAGTTTTAGGAATCGGATAATCTCAGAGAAGCTTTCAAGTACTCTGCTCAAATGCTTACGTGTGTGTGCTTCTCCAATCGGTAAGTTATTTATCATGTATAGAAATTAATCACTTCTTTTATTTTTGTCGAGCTTGTGTAAGTTATTAAGTTTTACTTTGAAGATTCTGGGAAGTGCTTGAATATGTAAAATGATTGGGCTTATGTCCTACAGTCCTACTCCACCCTGTGCCAAGTGATTTTGGGAGGTAACCTCACTATATGATATTTTGTTTTAGTTGAATTGATGTGCTCTAATTGTTTTATTTATTTATTTATTTATTTTATATTTAGAATTTATCTTTATGTAATACTGATTATCATAGGTAATTTCAATGAACTTTTAGGTCCCTGGAAGAAGAAATGCCTTGCCAATTTTGGTATTGTTACACATTGTATGGCTCCTGCCAGGTATTTTGCTGCCTTTTTAAAATTGTTGTTATTGATTTTATGATTTACAATGTTGTTTTTGTTGAATTGCTTGTTGATTAATTGTTATTGAATTTGTTGGTTGTAGCTTTCTTTCATTTTTAGAATGAGTTTTTTGTTAATTTCAATTTTTACTGTTAATTTAGGTTGTATAATGTAGGACGAATAATTAAATTGAATGAAATTGAGTTTCTTTTTCTTGTAATTAGTGTGTATGATGGATTTTTGTTGTAAAAACAATTGTGGGAACCATATCCGATCCATTTGCATTCATGACTCTTTGTGGACATTGTAGAACACAAAGAAAGGGCATTTATAGTATTTTTTTTGTAGACCATTTTGCCAAAATTGGTATCTAATTTATCTTCTTCTATAATGCATGTCTTTGTTGTTATCTGCTTCAAATCTATTTTTCGGTGTTTTTTCCTTCGTATAATTTATTTGGTCTTATGAGGCAATGCAGATTTTTTGGTTTTGAATTTGATTTTATGTGGAAGATCTAGGTTTAAATATTAGCATTAAACACTGTGAGTTATATTCTTTGGTGTCATTGATTTCAGGTTATTAATCTGACAGACAAGTTGCTTTGTCTGAAGTAGAAATTCATGGAGGAGGATCAATCTGAATGACTGAACCACCCAACAAACATATGCAGCATCAAAAACAATCTAAGATAGCCAATTATTGAATCTGGTTTGAGAGTGAGGATTACCTAGCATCAATCTTTCGCTGCACATAGGAAGATTTGACATCTGTCAAGATGTTAGCCATTCTTCCCTTGGCAAGCTCTGTCGAGGCATGAATTTTCTATCTTGGTAAATATACTTAAGCTGAATGAATCCTCTTTTTGCTTCTGCTAAAACATTTACTTCATTGATCTCTTGATTTTAATGAGATGTTTGTTGTTTATAAATTAGCTGCATTGGAACCTTAGGTGCATTGTTCTGAAAATACATTCTGAATGTTTGTTTTATCTCTGGTGGTCAATTGATATTATAGAGTTCTCATCTAAGTGACTATTAAGACTTAAGAATATGAGGATGGCGACTTCAGGTGGAGTTAGGATAAGAATATGAGGATGACGACCTCTTTATGCCTGAGACTAAAGAAAAATAAAATAAAACTGAGCCTCAATAATTAGATGTTCAATTATGGAAATGACAACATAATTTTTTTTTTTTTTTTTTTTTTTTTTTCTGAAAATGGCATCTGAGTTGCATAACTGGTATAACCTCGGCGAAAGAATATGAACTTTTGGATTGAGGAAACCTTTAAACAGGTGGCTCTCCAAGTTTAATTCTCTCCTTGAGTGTACAGTTCTATGCTATGCAATCCCTTGCGATTTGATTCAGATCAAAGTTCCTTGTATGAGCCCAAATTTACTAACTAACATGAAAGTGGTGAGGCAGTGGGTTTTAAGGGCAGAGAGCCTTTGGGAGTTCTGGGAGCTGTTGAGATTTGGGTTTGATTTTGGAAGGAGTTTGAATTGTTGAAAACCTTCTACAATTTATCATCAGTGTGATTAACATGATGCCCTCATGTTTGATACTTAGCCTTTGATTCTAAAAGTCTTTGCTTATGGATCATCATACGCTGATGTGTGTGTGTTTTCTTTTTAAAATTAATCTCTTCAGTTATGGATCATCATACGCTGATGTATGTGTTTTCTTTTTAAAATTAATCTCTTCAGTTATGGATCATCATACGCTGATGTGTGTCTTTGCTTATGGATCATCATTCTCTTATGGATCATCATACTTAGCAGTTTTTGACTCTTTTATCTTTTTTTTTTAATGGTGTTAAAAGATCTCCACGACCTCATGTTAATGGTGTTAAAAGATCTCCACGACCTCATGTTATTATATGGGTTTGAATTGTGATCATTGGAGTTCAAGGGAACTCCAAATTTTATCCTTTTAATCTATGTGCTTGCTTCCCAATCTAATATTTTATTGTGTTTTTATTGCTTAAGGAGGTAAGAGAGATGCTGGGATGAAGTCTGATCCTGCAAGGTGGAAGCTGAGGAAGAATTCTATGAAGACATACCATGTCATTTAACGGATTGGACTGACTGTATTTGTTTTATTTTATGTATCATAATCTGTAATCTTTTGCAAAATTTCAATTGTTTTTAGGGAATAAGTGTCAACAACTTATCCATTGCTTATGTAGGAGGCTCAATTTTACTGGTTTTAAGCTTTAAACTATTATGATTGAGCTAGCAGTTCAACTGAAGTTTGTTTATTAGAAGCAGTGCAGATTGCTAAACTTTGAGCATTATTTTAGCACATATATTAACTTCCTTTGTTTTAATGGCTCTCAAAATTATGTCAAAAGAATTTTTTTACTGGGGTTCCACCTATTTTGATACATGTATGGAATAACTTTGTAATTAAATTACTTAAGAATTATTGGGACAGACTAATTTTCGTTAGTGCAATGTTGAGGTTTTGGCACAATTTATAAGGTGTTTGCAATTAGTTTAGTTTTTAAAGTTTTAAACAATCATTATTGGATGCTTTAAAGTGTAATCTGATTTTAATTTTCCAAAGTTTAATTATATTTAAAGTGTAAGTGAAACAGGGATAACCTATTAGCCAAAAGCTATTAAAGTGATGGTTAAGGATAACCTATTAATAGAGATGGCAATAAATCGGATTTGGATCGGGTGGAGCTTCACCCGCATCCATCCATTATCCTAATTGCTCCATCCACATCCATCCATCATCCGCTTCACCCATCACCCATATCCGTCCGTCCATCATCCGCGGATGAAACGGGTGGAGCGGATGACAAATGGATGAGTACTAAAATGTAAAAAAAACTCAGATAAACTTTAATTTTCGGTTATTTATATAATAATTTTTTTTAATTTATTAATAAAAAAGAAACAATAACAACATATTGTTTGAAAAATTAATTTGCAACAAAAAAAAGACAAGTAATTTTCTTGCACATTCTATATTTTATTAGTAAAATTCTTTGATTAAAAATTTAATATATGTTAAACGGATGGGTGGATGGTTAGCGGGTGAAAAAAAAATCATCCACATCCGATCCGATCCATTATCCGCTTCATCCGTCACCCGCTTCTCATCCATTTAATTCGGGTTTTCGTCCATTTATTTTAAGCGGGTGGAGCGGGTTAGCGGATATCCACTTAATATTGCCATCTCTACCTATTAACCATCAATTTATTAGCTTTGTTCATTCACTTATGTGTCTCGAGCTACTCGGTTAGTGGATACTCGAGTTACTCAATCAGGGGTTATTTAAGGAGTTAAGTCAGGGGTTACTTGAGGGGGGGGGGAGGTTACTTGGTTAGTGGTTACTCGAGGGGTTTAGTCATGGATTACTCGAATGGTTACACGGTGAGAGGTTACTTAAGGGGTTACTCGATAAGGAGTAACCAATCAAGTAACCCTTGACCAAGTAACTTGAGTAACCCCAGCAACTTGAGTAACCCATGACCGACAAACTCGAGTAACCTCGGCAACTCGAGTAATCCCATACCAAGAAACTCAAGTAACCCTTGTTGTACGATACAACAGGCTTCATACAAAAATTTGTGATTTTATAATATAAAGTATAGGTAATGGGATATATTTTTTTGTTCATAGGAGAGAGAAATAACAAAAAAGAAGTGTAAATAGGGTTGGTAAGAGAGAAATAATAAAATAGTCGTGGACTCTTACCAAAGAAAGTAATGTTGCAATTATTATAAAACGGACTGTGGCGGGTTATTTTGTTAGGGGTTACCCAAGTTATTCAGAAAGGGGTTACTCGAGTTATTCGATCAGGGGTTATTTGAGGGGTTAGGACAATGGTTACTTGAGGGGTTCACTCGAGGGTTACTTGAGGGGTTACTCGATCAGGGTTACTTGAGGTGTTTAGATAGGGGTTACTCGAGGGGTTCGTTTGGTCAAGGGTTACCTATGAGGTTACTCGAGTTAATCAGTCAAAGGTTACTAGAGGGGTTACTCGGTCATGGGTTACTCGAGCTACTCGGTCAAGGGTTACTCGAGAGGTTAGTCGGTCATGGATTACTCGAGCTACTCGGTCAAGGGTTACTCGAGTTACTCTGTCAGGGGTTATTTAAGTAGTTCCATCAGGGGTTACTTCAGAATTCAGTAAGGGGTTACTTGAGAGGTTACTCAATCAGGGGTTACTTGAGGAGGAAGGGTTACTCGGTTATGGGTTACTCGAGGGGGAAGATCATGGATTACTCGAGGGGTTATTCAGTCAGGGGTTACTCAATCAGGGGTTACTTGAGGGGAAGGGGTTTCTCGGTTATGGGTTACTTGAGGGGTTCAGTCATTGATTACTCGAGGGGTTATTCAATCGTCAGGGGTTACTTGAGGGGTTACTCGATAAGAGGTAACTCAAGTAACCTCTGACCAGGTAACTTGAGTAACCCTAGCAACTCGAGTAATCCCATACCGAGAAACTCGAGTAATCCCATACCGAGAAACTCGGGTAACCCTTGCTGCACTGTATACAAAACTTTGTGATTTTATAATATAAAGTATAGTTAGTGGGACATATTTATTTGTTCGTAGGTGAGAGAAATAATAATAAAAAAAGTGTAAATGGGGTTGGTTAGAGAGAAATAATAAAATAGTTGTGGACTCTTACAAAAAAAAAAGTAGTGTTGCAATTATTACAAAATGAACTGTGTTAGGGGTTACCCGAGGGGTTCAGTCAGGGGTTACTCGAATTACTAGGTCAGGGTTACTTGAGAGGTTGGGACTAGGGTTACTCGAGAGGTTCACTCGGTCAAGGGTTACTTGATGGTTTACTCAGTCAAGGGTTACTTGAGGGGTTTGGACAGGGGTTACTTGAGGGGTTCACTTGGACAGGGGTTACTTGAGGGGTTATTCAATCAAAGATTACTTGTGGGGTTCGGATAGGGGTTACTCGAGGGGTTCACTTAGTTAAGGGTTACTTAAGGTGTTACTCATTCAGGGGTTACTTGAGTTACTCAGTTAAGGGTTACTCGAGGGGTTACTTGGTCATGGGTTACTCGATCTACTAGGTTAGTGGTTACTCGAGTTACTCGGTCATAAGTTTTTTAAGGAGTTCGGTCAGGGGTTACTAGAGGGGGAGGGGTTATTATTTTGTTAATCTAAATTAGGAAGCGATTAATAATAACAATATACCTAAATACTAGAGGGGGAGGGGTTATTATTTTTTAAGGAGTTGTTGGGCTATTCATGGGCTTACTCTTATTAAACAAATACATAGGTAAAACAATTTCATGAGGCAGTAAATATGATAAAAACTTTTTGTTAGATACCTATCATTTATGTATGACATCAATAAGTAATAACACTAATATATTTCAATACAACTTAATTATACTTTACACAATAATGCAATAATTTATAACGTATACAGGCATATATCATGTACAAATTTACGAAAAGTAAGTTAATTAACTTACTTATATGTCTTGCTAATAATTTTCTTAATAAGATTTACAAACCGGTGCGCGCGCAACGCGCGTGGCGCACTCGGACTAGTAACATAATAAAGCTTAAATATAATAGAAAGATCCTAGGCATGATACTAACAAGATTAATAACAAATCCTAGCATGTCACTAAGCGTTAAAGATCAAAGCTTTAAACCTAACATGATACTAACATGCTATAAGAAAGAATAAGAGACACCCTAAACATGATTCTAGAAAGCAATAAAAGCATCCTAACATGATACTAGGAACTAAACAAATCTAAACATGCTTTCTTCTTAGAAATAAAAAGGGAGTAAACTAATTACTTACTTTGAGGCCTCGTACCTCTTTCTAATAACAATATACACGCGTTAGTAAACTTCAATGAAAATAATAAAATTAAAGAATTAAATTAAATAATTAAGAATTAATATAATAATATGAGGCACGAAAATAATATATGACTGTCTTTGAACATCTTTAAATCCGAATAGAATTAGGACCGTAAAAAAAAGGAAAGTTTTAATCAAATTCAAACTCTATGATCTTATCTTTTCAAAAAAGGATAATTAAGATTTTTTAGAATCTTATAGAAGATTCTAATCAATCCTAATTAGTTTATGAATAGGATTAAACCTTTGGACCCTCCACATGATCATTGGGTCGTAGGTAAAATCCGGTTTGGGCCCAGTTTAGTATTTTGGCCATAACTTCCTCATTATTCATTGGAATTGGGCTTATAATATATAATTGGAAATGTCTTTTCAAGCCCCATCTAAATACACTATTATTGGACCCTTGTCATGGACCAAACTAAACTAGATTGACTATTTTTAATAAAATAAGGTTGTTTTAAAAAAACAGAGAAAAGAGAATTTTAATAAAAGCTAACCGCAACACTTGACTTTTTACACTTTCACTTCATTCGATTATGGTTCGACGCGAAAGGTATTCATCACTGGGTTTGGTTTTGGGAAGATACAAATGGGTGTCTACAATAACATAAATTCCCGCTCCTCGGGAAGTTAAACTTGAAAATATGTTGCCTTTGATTGCCTCATGATCTTATTTGATGGCCTCCAAATAGAAGAAAATGTGTTGATAGATGTTTTCAATTGCGTCCAAAGATAAGGTGTTGATACTGAAACCTTCAAGCCAAGTGCATCTGACTATAAAGGTGCTTTTTATAGAGTAAAAATGTTGAAAGTACATATAAGACACTTGTTGTGGGTAAAATATCAATTGTGACTTCCTGCGCGTTTTTCGAGAAAAATTAACTGCCAACATCTTGCAGAATCCTTCAAGCATATTGAAAAGGTACCTAAAGAATATTCACTAAAAAAACGAATTAACGTGACATGTTAATGGGCCTTTTTTTACGCGTTTACTCATTTTGAACTTTTCCAAAGGCTCGGATTAGGGTTAGGGTTTGTTTTGAGTGAATTGGGCTTTGGTTAAAAATAATATGTGAAGGATGAGTTTGGGCTTATAATGAAGCTTTGCCCCTAAAATTGACTAAATTAGGTGGATTAAAATGAAAATGGGTTGGGGTATGAATGGATTTCAAGAAATTCTAGCTATCTGATATGTAACCCGACCAAATTGGCATACATCATCAGATTTGGGTTAGGAAAACATAATCATGTAATCTCCTGGATTTTTGAGAAGTATTTTCTAATTAATTATTAATAAATTTCTAAAAAGGGCATTTCGATAATTTAATGTTTATTTGAATTTCGGAGCCAAATTGGTATTTGAATTTTGGCGCCAAAACTATTTTCAAACTTAACTACTATTTTGGATTTTGATTAATATTAACCAACCATTTAATTATCTAAATAAAAACAAAAATATAATTAAGTATATTTTCGAATAATATAATTATTTAAATTTATTTCCTATTTATTTTAATTAGTTCCGAAATTCCTAAACTAATTAGCTCATAAATTTTCGAATTTTCTAAGTAAAGAAAATGTGATTTTGATTAGTTAATTAGGTTAGTTTAATTTAGAACTTCTAATTAGTTATTTTCTACAAATACCTAATTATTTACACAATAATTTTGGATTTCCTAAACTAAAAAACTAATTCTAATTGGCTTAATATGTCCGAAAATATTGAGCATTATAATGCTCAAAATTTATTGCCAACCAAGCTTAATTAAATTGATTATTGTTAGATTTTGCAAATTAAATATCTTGCCTTTATTTATATATTTTCCTACTCAAATATAACAAATATATGATCATAGATATTTTGATCTTATTTGTCTCAAAATTATTTTCCAAGCAACCTATTCTTGCCTTCTTCAGTTTCATGATCAACCATGAAATTAATAATTTCTGAATTTCATTTTTTTTTAATCAATCATCAAATTCATATTTGCCTTAAACTCTAGTTTTGCTCTTCAAGTAATTTCATAACTCAAAACTTCCATATTTCTTTCTACACTTATTTGCCTAAATTCCTACACTTCTAAACCAATAGATACCCCAATACACACAAAAACTCACAAATTTCTCTCTTCTTTCTCTTACTTCCTCCGTTTTTTAATAGTTGCAACACACACTTTTTCACGGAACTTAAGAAAAGTGAGGTTTATGGTTGAATATACTTTAAAATGGGATGAGATGTTATTAGAAGTATAATTTAGTGGGCCATGCACTTTAAAAATAAGGGAAATAGTACAACTTTTCCTCAACATAACTTACCAATTATAGTGTGTTGCAATTTTAGGGAAGTGTTGCAACTATTATAAAATGGAGGAAGTATTTTTCTAACTATTTCCTCCTCCCTCTCCCTTGATTTTTGCGTCGGCCACCACATCCCACAAGCAATTGTCACCTGCTCCAAACAAACCTGACCGCCATCCACCTGCCAGAGTGTTACTGCCAGCCATCGCACCTCTCCCCCTTCTTTTTCCTTTCGGTTATCCATATCTTCTTCTCTTCTTATTCTTAATGTTTTAATTAAATAAAATCGAAAATTAATTTCAGAATTATTAAAGAAAATTTAATCAGTTCATGCACATAGAGTTTGGATTTTCAATATGTATTGTTGTGTTTATTTGATATTTAATTCTAGTGTTTTTTTATTGGTGAATCTTCTTGAGTTCTAAGTGTTGAATTATGCTAAACAAAGATCAAGGTATGTTTAGGTGGCTAGATACTTTTTTTTAAAGTGCTTGAATTGATTAACGTATTTTATGTGAATTGGATTTATATGAATGTTATGAATGAAATTAAATACCAAGTTTTATGAAATAAATATGTTTGAAGGATTGTTTTTAATATCATGTTTAAATGACTTGAATTTTTGTATGATTAGAGGAATTGGTTTAAAAAGTGTTGAATTAAAAAAAAAGGACTTAATTGGAATTTTATTATTGATTTATGGTAGGATTATTAATGAGGAATTATTGAATTGTTATTTAAAGCTTTATAAGCATGTTATGTACGTTATTCCACTATGCGGATTTGATTAATAAGGGTATGAACTTTGTATGACATAGTCTTTCCTCAATGATAACCTTTTTATATAAAGATACTAACTTGGGGGGTATGCACATACTTAAGAGAGGAATTGGATTAAAAGAATTTGATTATTAATAATTTAAATCATAATTGAGTTATTGAGAATTAAGGATTTAATTGAGTTATTTGAAAAGAGTTATTTAAAGGTTTATATCAAAGGAAGTATTATGAATTTGTTGATTGAATCTTTGAAATCATGTTTGCGAATATAGTGAATTTCCATATCTTGCACTTATATATATGTACTTAGCATATTAATTTTTGTAATTTGTTCTTTCTTTTTTGTTTTGGTTTTTCCTGTTTCCCTTATTAAGCAGTTGTGAATTTTCAGGTGGAGTCAATACACATTTAGGATCCTAGGAATAATTTCACCTAGTTTAGGTTTTATGATGTTTTGCATTTAAGTTTTGAGTACTCATAGCAATGGTTCGAATTTTGAAGTATAAACAAAGTAGGAGTTGGTTTTCGATGCAAGTTCTAATGAGTTTAAGTTTTAAGTTAGCCTTACATTATCACGTGGCAGTAATACGCTTAAGCCAATCTCCACAATATAATTTTACGTATTATACCAGGCAGTGGCCTATCTAGGATTTAATACATAAGTTCAAATTTTTGATTACAAATGGATTACACTTAGAAAAATGAAAAAAAAAAACTCTACAAAAGCATTCTTCGAGTTTTCATACTTTGGAAGCGTATCAATACATCATCATCACTAACTCTAGCGAAAAAGTCCCTCTCAAGAAAAGTGACTAAACTATCATTCAATAATAGATCCCCATTGGATAAATCAACTACACACGAATAAAATGGTAATTTAAGATATCAAATTAATTTAACAGCAATAATCAATTATAATTTATAAACCCCAACAACCAAGAATTTAAGTATTCAATCAATAAATCAATTATAAACACTACAAATTTACAATCAATAAATTAATTATTTAATCCCTGGTATAATATTTCTAATTAGCATAACAATAATTATTAGACTAATTGAGTATTTAAATGTAAATAGATAAATCTAATTAAATGAATTAACCATTTAGTAATGAATTATATAGAGTACTGTAGGGGCGTGGGTGAGGTCGTACTCGCTGGGCAGACTGGTGGAGCCGTGGAGGAGTAGGCGAGTAGCCATGGGCGCCTGGTGCCAGCGTGTCGTGGTGGCTAGTGGGGTGTCGGGTGGAGCAATTGAGTTAGAGAGAGAGAGGTGAGTTAGGGTTTTCGAATTTGGGGGAAATTCGGAAAGGGGAAATTTGTTAAAGTGAAGCTGTGAAGTCTCGATTTTGTTAAAAAAAAAAAGTTTTCTTAAAGGGTTGAGAGGGTTCGAACCCTGACTTCCTTATAGGGGAAGGAAGGACGCGCACTAAAAATTATCACTAGGCTTCACACTAACTTGTTACTAAATATGACGAAGATATTCTATTTAACCCGTTTTTTTTTTTTAAAAAAAAACTTTTAATTTTTTTCAAAAATACAGTGGGTCAATGAACCCACTTGAACCCAACATGTATCAGCCCCTGATACCAGGGAGATTTGGGAGTGTTACAATCTAGTATGTACAACAACTCATTATGGTAGATCTAGAATATTTGGTAATGAACTAATTTTCAAATGGATTTAGATCTTTTAGCTAGAGTTTGGAATAGTTGTAATTTGGTTGGTATTAGACTCTAATTCCAACTGGGCTCGCGTAAAAAAATATGGCATATAATAAAATATTTGTCCAACATAAAAAGCTAATAAAGAGGATTGGGCTTGAGAAAAAAAAAGTTTATTAACTAGAAAAGAAAAATGGGCAGGGAATTTGGGCTATTAAGAAATTTAAAGCAATCCTCTAATCGAACACACTACAAATTCTTAGATGGACCCTGGTCCATCTAGTCTGTATGGACCAGGTATTAAACGCACTGATTTCTTCATTAAACGCACAAACTTCTTTTTGTTCTTCAAATCCCGCCATATAGCTGCTTCTTTCTTTTTCCCCCATTATTTATAAGATCTTTCTTTTCCCTATTTGATCTGATTTTTTTACCTCTTTTTCGATCAAAATTCTTTGTCCATATTTTTCTCCCTCCTCTGTTTTTTGATTATTTTTTCCTTAATTTTTTCCATTGATTTTGTGCAAATCTCGTGATGGAAATCATCGAAATTCCCGATGAGATCAATCAAGGTTAGTTATTCTGAATTCATTGTGATTAATATTGATTTTTTTTTTGTTTTTGAGATTAATTTTTGTATTTAATTTTTGTTTTAATTTGTATGAATTTCTATAAATTGATCGATTAATTTGTATCAATTCATAATTAATTCTGAATTTTATGCTCTTTAATTCATTGATGAATGTGTAATTTGGTAATTTGTAATGTGAACTCGATATTATGTGAATGATTCATTCTGCTGAAGAGATTATTCTGAATTCACTGTGATTAATTTTGATCTTGTTTTTGTTTTTTATATTAATTTCGGGATTTAATCCTTGTTTTAATTTGTATGAATTTCTATAAAGTGATCGACTAATTTGTTTGCTAAATACTTTGCTGAATTTGATTATTTTTATCAATTCATAATTGGTTCTGATTTTTATGCTCATTAATTCATCGATGAATGTGTAATTTGGTAATTTGTAATTTGAATTTGATATTATGTGTAATTATGTGAACTATTTATGCTGCATATTTGAACACTTTATATATTATGAATGTTTATCATGTTTATTATGAGCATTATTGTTATAATAATGAGTATTTTTATGTTTCGGTTAGTAAATGTGCAGTTTATTATGTAATATGAACATTATGACATTTAATCTTAACATATTGTTTATAATTATGAACATAGTTAATATTTGTCAATTTTATTATATTTCAGTCAGTACAGATTCAATTGTTTTTGTTGAAGCTAAACAGTCTGAGTTATACTTGAAGCAAGTTACATGTGATGCTGAAGCATATGATTTGTACAATGATTATGCTTTTAAGTTTGGCTTTAGTATAAGGAGGGCAAAAGTAAGAAAAGTTGGTCAAACTTCTGTTTGGCGGAGTAGGAAATATTTTTGTTCCAATGCTGGTTTGAAAGACCATTCTAAGAGTGATGTTAGGAGATTTGAGAAATTGGATGTTCGTACAGATTGTAAAGCTTATGTTGAGTTTATTATTGATGATAAGGGGATTTGGACTGTTACAAAACATTTTATGGAGCATAATCATGCCATGATTCCATTAGATAAGCGACATCTTCTAAGGTCTCAAAGAAAAGTTAACCAACATCAGTTGAAGTTCATTAGTAATATGAAGGCAAGTGGTGTTCATGTCACAGACTCTATTCGTGCCATATCAAAGGAAGTTAGGGGTTCGCCAAATCTTGGATGCACTAAGAAAGATGTGTATAATGCTTTAGGCTCTGAAAAGTTTAACAGACTTGAAGGTTTGGATTGCAATCAATTCATTAAATACCTTGCTCAAAGGCAAGCTAAGGAAAGTGATTTTTTTCATGAGTTTGAAGTAGATGAACATAATGCTCTCTGTTCAGTTTTTTGGAGGGATGGGAGGATGAAAAGTGATTATGAGTTTTTTGGTGATTTGATGGTATTTGATACTACCTATAGGACCAACAAGTATGGGATGATTTGTGCCCCATTTGTTGGTATGAATCACCATTGTAACAATGTCATGTTTGGCATGGGCTTTGTTCTAGATGAGAAAATCCCTTTGTGTTTTTCTTCCAATCAGTCATTAAATTAACCAAGCATTTAAGTACATACTTGCACCAATTAAACTCTTTGATTTCAAAGCAATCTTGAATGGAGTTCAGGAACATGTAGCGTGAGTGGTGGTTTTGACTTGACTTAATTAATGAATTCACAGCAATCACAAGAAAATCTATCACAAAAATCTCAGATGCTTCTCCTGTGTTCTTCTCTTTTGATTCTATGGTACTGTGAACATACTTTCTCTTATGATTTTGTTGCTCCTTCTTCTTTTTTTCCTTTTCGTCTTCACTCTCATAATTCACAAAAAGACTTTGTGTTGTAGGGCTTCCTGTAGTAACACCCCAATTTTCTCTCCATCTCATCAATAGTGTATCAACCTCAAGATCCTCTTCATTTTCTATTTTCAGCACTTCCTCTTCACTAACAATTTTATGCCCTCTTGGGATTCCATAAACAACTTGAACATCATCTTCAGTAACTTCAATGTACTTGTTGTAAGGGAGATAAAGAGTGTAACTGGTACAAATTGTATGAATATTAGTCACAAATTTTTGAACAAATGCAATATATATATTAACATAATAAATCAAAATTATACATGTTTTCTTCAAAATTCTTCAAAAGCCAAGCACAAAATGTTGCATCATTTTGTGGGAGGTTGATTGAAAGTAAGGATCCAAATCCCATTTCAATCACTGCTTCCTTTTGCTGTGGGCTCAAGTTTCTCACAAACTTAATGAGCTTTAGATGTCCAACTCTAACATTAAGTTTTTCTTCATTCAAACACTCATTATCATCATCATTTAGATCCACAACATTCTCCAGATCAATGAAATTATCAACATTATCTCTTCTTTTTCTTTTTTTTTTTTCTCCTTAATTTCACTCTTCTGAACTTCCTCTCTCTTCTTCTGAACATTTTCTTGCCTTTTCTGAACCTTCTTCTTTTGATACTCTTTCTTTACCTTCTTTTCAGCTTCCTTTTTAGCTTGATTAGCAATCTTCTTTTGAGTTTCCTTTTTAGCTTGATTCTCAGCCTCCTTTTGAACTTGATTCTCAGCTTCTTTTTGAGAGGCTTGTCTTGTTGTTACTTTATTCGATTTGATTTTGGTTGCAACATGTTTTCTTTTTGCTTTTTTTTTTGTTGGGGCTGACCTGTAGTTGTTGTATGGGGTTGATCTGAGGTGGTGGGTGGTGGGTGGTGGGTTAGGTTGTTGTTATGTTGTTATGGATTGGGCTTGTAGATGTTTTTTTTGAGGTGTTGGGTGGTGGTTGTGGGGGTTGTTCTGTGGTCATAGATTGGAGTTGTGGTGGTTTTTCTGAGTTGTGGTGGTTTTCTTGAGGTGTTGGGGGTTGTTCAGTAGCTATGGATTGGTGTTGGGTGGTGGATTTGGGTTGAAGTTCAGATTGGTTGCTGTAATAAAACAAATGCTTCTTGGATTAAAAAATAACAATATCAAAATTTGAACAATAGTCACAAATTATATGAACTAAAACCATTAAACATTTGAACAGTAATATGAACTAAAACCACAAAATATTTGAACATTGATCACAAATTATATGGACTAGAACCACAAAATATTTGAACAGTAATCACTGATTATATGAACTAAAAATACAAAACATTTAAACATATAAAATAAATGCTTCTTAGTTTAAAAAATAACCATATCAATTTTTGAACAGTAATCACAAAATATATGAACTAAAACCACAAAATATTTGAACGATAATCCCAAATTATATGTACTAAAACCACAAATCATTTGAACAACAATTACGAATTATTTGAACTATAAACACGAAATATTTGAGCCTGATTTACCTGGTTTCTCCATTTTCTGAATGATGCTTGTCTATCTCTTTTAAAATCTTTGGATCAACAATTGGACTTGTTGGCTTCTTCCTTTTGTTTCGGATTTGAGAAATTGTCCTGTTTAAATAACTCAGTGTTTCAATTCATCATTAAATTTCAAAATTCAACAATTATATAGGGTTTTAATTTACTTACAATTGATCTTCATCACTATCAGAAGAATTTGGGTCCCTAAAAATGTGAAAATTGTTCATAAATTTTACCCAATTTACAAAAATTACGAATGAAATTTTAACAAATTATAACAACCACGATCTAGTAATTGCAAATTCAAAGAAATTTAAAGAAAGTATAAGTTCAGAAATTTTATTTACCTTTCTGCATTGTTTTGCTGCTTTTCATCCATGGCTGCTTGTATTTTCAGAGGAGAGATAAACAAGAGTTTTCATAGTGTTTGTGTTGATGGAGTGGAAATAAGTTAAGAATTTATTGTTGGAGTGGAAATAAAGAAAGGAGGTTGGAAGAAAGAAAGGAGGTTGGGCCGTTTTATTTGTAATGTGATGATGGATTGTGGTATTTGGGCTAGTGGTCCACCTATTTTAGATGGACCAGGGTCTACCATAGACCTATTGTCGAACACACAACTGAAACCATATGGCGGTGATGTTTGTTTCAATCATCAGGATTTTTGGTGACACAGATGAGATATTTTCAGTCGGTTTTTTTTTTTTTGGTCAATTTTGACTTTGAATACAACCCTCAAGAACCAATTGGCCCTCAAAGCCTAAATTTAGCAATATTGTGGGGCGAAAGCTATAGCACACACACTAAGACATTTCCTTGGACGCAACTTAAGGTACTCGTAGCCGTTTTCATCCAATTTTGACCTATATGACCCAAATTGACTCCTTATACCAATTTTCGTAGCTTGCAAACAAGTGCATGCAATTTGAAGTATTTCCCTTTAGTTAATTAAGGGTTTATGGGTTAGCTAAGGGGTTAATGACTAGTGAAGTTAATAATTGTTAGTCATTATAGGTATTTGGTCAATTTATTGAAAACGCAAGGGTGGTTGGTGAATTTTGAAAACTGTAAGGGCATTTTAATAACCTCGAAGGTATATATTCAGGTGAAAAAATTGATATGTAGATTTTTTTTATTATAGTTTTGTAGTGGGGAAAAAATGTTAATTAGGTTGACGGGTATGAGAGCAAGTATAATCTATCATTAAAATATATTTAGTCGACTCATATGAGAAATTTTGAATGCAATACTCGATGCATAAAGAAAACAAAAAACACATTTAAAAACATAATAATTTTTTTTCTCTTTCTCCGATTACACGCAATTTACATACTTTGAGTTCTAAAATAATGAATTATTCTTAGTTCTTACCTTATACAACGTAAAACATTAAATTGTGATTAGTAGATTAGTATTATTTCGCATTTTATTTTTTTTAGAGCTAACACTCTCCCTAACTTGTAAGAATGCAGAAGAGACAAAATAAATGGAAAACAAAGTTAAAAAAAATAATGCCATTTAACATGGTAATAGTATTTTTCATGTTTCCCTAACAGTGATTTCACCAAATGCCATTGAGTTTTTTTGAAAATTCACTAAATGCCATGAAGTTTTCACAAATTCACCAAATGCCATTGAACTTTGTAAAAATTCACTGGATGCCATTAAATACTAAGCCATTAATTAATAAGCCTTTAACTACGTTAGATATCACATGTGTCATGATATGATTGGTTCATTCTAATCATTTATATTAATTAACAAAAATTAACATTTTTTTCTTGATTTTCGTGAGAAAAATTGTTCAAAAAAAGTTTTTGGGTTAATTTTGACCTTATGGATTCAAATTAAGCAACAAAAACTTAACGTAAATACCCCTTTTTGTATGTCAAAAAATATCTCGATTAGTGTGTCGTTATTTTTTACCATGAAAATTGATCAGGCAAGGTTTTAAGGGTCATTTTGATCTTCCATGGGGTTGGATTAAGCTCAAAATTGGCAAAAAAACACCTAAATGCCCCGTTTTGTGTGTCAAGATCGTAATTTTTTTTACCGTAAAATTTGCAAAAAGAGGCATTTACGTAAATCATCGCCAAATATGAGCTTAAATTAGATTCTTCAAGGGTCAAAATGAACCCAAAAACCTTATTGGATTAATTTTCATAGTTGCAAAATAATGACACGATAATCGAGATATTTTTGGTTACATAATACAGGGCATTTACCCTTTTTTTTGTCTGAGCTTAATTATTTGAACCCGTAAAGGGTCAAGATGACCCCCGAAAACTTTACCACATCATTTTTGGTCATGAAAATCAAAAAAAAAATATTAGTTTTATTAATTATAAACGAAATGATTATAATAAACCAATCATATTATGACATGTGTCATGATTTAATCTTAGGATTTTTTGACATTTGCTACCACATAAAACACCTAGCTTCATATTTGCTACTGTTTTTTTTTTTTTTTACCACCCTAAACATAGTTTGTTAGAAATCACTACCCCATGCCTTACACCGTTACAATTTCCGTTAGTGGGGCCGTACCACCGTCTAGCCACCCCTCCCCCTCCCTCCTGCCGGCGGCCGGCGCCCAAAATTACGGCCGATGCCGGCGACCCCACCCCCCTCCCTTTCCCCCACCCACGAAGCCAACCCCCACCTCCCTTTCCCCCACCCACCAAATCCAACCCCCACCGAATTCAGCCCCCCTCCCCGTTCCCTCCACCAACTCAGCCACCAATTCGCACCAATTCCCAGCCACCAATTCGCACCCACCCGCAACACCAACTCCGCCACCAATTTTGCAGACCCTCCTCAATTCGCAGCCACCAATTTGCACCCACCCGCAACACCATTAGGGTTAGGGGTGTCGGTTTTTTGGTGGGGGAAGGGGAGGGGTTAGATTCTGGTGGGGTAACTGGGAGGGGGGCTGATTTCGGTGGGGGCTGGCTTCGTGGGTGGTGGGGTTGGCTTCGTGAGTGAGGGATAGGGAGGGGGGTTGGCTTCGTGGGTGGGGAAATGGGAGGGGGTGAGGTCGCCGGCGCCGATCGAATCTTTTGGCACCGGCAGGGGGGAGGGGTGGCAGTTGAGGGGAGGGGGTGGCAGTGGGGTGGCTGGTTTTTTTCTTTTTTTTTTAATTTTTCTTTTTTTTAAATAAACTTAACGGAAATCCTAACGAATTCCGTTAAGTGGTAGTGATTTCTAACCAACTCTAATTTAGGTGGTAACAAATTATTATTATTTTTTTTAAACGACAGCAAATCAGAAGCGAGGCGTTTTAGGTGGTAGCAAATGTCAAAAAATCATTCATATTAATGACGAGAAACCTCCGTTAGTCATTAATGACATTTGGTGAATTTTTTATAAGCTTAGTTACATTTGGTGAATTTGTGAAAATTTCACGGCATTTGGTGAAAATTAAAAACTCAGTGACATTTGGTAAAATTATTGTTTCCCTAAACTGAACAACATAAGCATTAAAGGAAAAACAAAACCTAAAAAAACATGACTTTTATGGTCATGGACGAAGATCACGAATAAACCCAAAAAGCATTAAACTTTTTCTGAGGTGTTCTAAATTAAATCAAATGTTCTAATTTAGTACTCACATAGTCACATGTTCTAAACCCTAAATTAGTTAAGTTTGAAGTTATAAATTTTAAATGACTTGTTCCAAAATTTTAAATAACTTGTTCCAAAATTTCAAATAACTTGTTCCAAAATTTTAACTTATATGTTCTAAATTTTTAAACGTGTGTTCTAAGATTTTTAATTATATGTTCCAGATTTTAAAGCGTATGTTCTACTTTTTACTCATATGTTCCAAATTTTTACTCACATTTTCTATATTTTATATCATTTGTTCTAAATATTTATTCACATATTCATAATCTTAAATCAGATGTTCTTAATTTTACTCATATACTCTAAATTTCATAAAGCAAATTTTCTAAATTTTTAATCACTTGTTCTAAATTATGACTTATACAGATGTTCTAAATTATTACTCATATGTTCTAAATTTTAATTTAAGCCACATGCTCTAAATTTTAACTCGTATGTTCTAAATTTTTACTCACGTGTTCTAAATTTTAGATCAGTTCTCATATAACTATGAATTCTCAAATATGGACCTATTCTCATCGGATCCCTCCCCTATCTATTTATATATATTTAAAAATCTCGCATATAACACCGTGCCAATAAAAGTACGTGTTACATTTTAAAAAAATGAAGGGAGTATCTTGTGATCAAACTAAGTGTGTATGGCGTGAATACTAACTTTTCACAACTCGAAACAAGAAATTTTTGTTTGTTTATTCTCTTGATATATTCACACATGATAAAGCAATGGCCTCATGTCTTTTGTGCAGTAGCTTATTAGCTGTCTATCTGATTATTTCTCATTTATGATATTCACATGGATAAGTAAGCTGATTACACTAGCTTAGTTGTCTATTGATTATTTCCAATAAATGATATTCACATTGATGATTAAGCTGATTACACTAGCTTAGCTGTCTATTTATTATTTTCAATAAATGAGATTCACATGGATAAGCAAGATGATTACACCACCTTAATTGTGTATTATTAATTATTTGATTATTTCCAATTAATGAGATTCACATGAATAATCAAGATGATTAACCCATGATTTCCTCATGCATATGGCCTATTGATAGTATATATATACATATAATGAATTATGCCTCTCATATTTTTCATCAACACTATAATAATTTGAAGCACAAAAAAATAAAATAAACAAATAAATAAAAAGAAAAGCTGATTACACTAGCTTAGCTGTCTATTTATTATTTCAATAAAAGAGATTCACATAAATAAGCAAACTGATTACACCACCTTAATTGTCTATTAATTATTTGATTATTTCCAATTAATGAGATTCACATGAATAATCAAGTTGATTAACCCATGATATCCTTATGCATACGGGCTACCGGTAGTGTGTGTGTGTGTATATATATATATATGTGTATATCATATATACACACACACACACACACACACACACACACACACACACATATACTTATACTAAATTATGCCTCTCATATTTTTCATCAACTCTACAACAATTTGAAGCACAAAAAAAAAGTTAATTACATTAGCTGTCTATTTATTATTTTAAATAAAAGAGATTCACATGGATTAGCAAGCTGACTGCACCACCTTAGCTGTCTATTGATTATTTCCAATTAATGAGATTCACATGAATAACCAAGTTGATTAACCCTTGATTTCCTCTTGCATACGGCCTCCGATAGTATATATACAAATAATGAATTATGCCTCTCATATTTTTCATCAACTCTACAATAATTTGAATAAAAAAAAAATCCTTTTAAAGTTAGTCTATCAAAGAAAGCTTTTAAGGTTAAATGGATACCCAAAATGCCTTCGATGAAAGACAAAGGCGCCATGATCGATTTAATGAACTCAAGGCGTTTGATGAAGGAAAACTTGGGGTTAAAGGGCTTGTAGATGCTGGAATCAAAAAAATTCCTAGGATGTTTGTCAGACCGCTTGAGGATCGTTTAAAATATTTTGCTACATGTACTGACAATATTAGTGTGCCGATAATAGACTTAGCTAATTTTGGTGAAAATAAAGATCAGACTGCAGAGATTGCCAAGGAAATTATTAAGGCAGCAAAGGAATGGGGATTTTTTCAAGTGATTAACCATGGGATTTCTAAGGAATTCTTAGAAACGATGATTAATCGAAGTCGAATGTTTCACGAACAAGATGTTGAAACAAAGAAAATGTTCTATAGTCGTGATTTTCAATCAAAGCCTGTGTTTTTTATTAGCAACTATGACTTGTATCACTCAAATGCTGCAAATTGGAGGAACACTTTGTATGTTAACGCTCGACAAAATGGCGGTATTGTTGATCCTCAAGAGTTGCCTCCTATATGTAGGTATGTTGATTTTTGTCTCACATTACATACACTTGATTAAATTCCAAAATCGTATTATAAGATTAGTGTTACTATACTATGTACATAAAATGTATACTCCCTATGTGCCCTAATAAAATTTAATGTAACTAAACCTAGTGCATAAAGAAAAATCTCATTGTGCATTTATTCATTTTTAAGTACTTTTTAACAACCAAACTAGATGTTATCTTATTTTCTTTATTCAAATCTATTAATTATTATTATTGAACCATATTCGACCCATTAATCTGTAGATTATTTTATTTAATGTTTACATTAAAGAAATTTCAAAGTTTAACACACAAAAAAGAACATGAAATAGGTTTTTAACACCAAATCTTTCAAAAGTTATATTTTACCACCACAAAAAAAAAAATCCTAGAAATTGTTTTTCACCAGCACTTATCGAATTCCATCCAAGAATTCGCTAGTGGGCCATATTGCCCATTTGTCCACTTTCACCAAGGAATTGGTAAAAAAAATATATTAAAACCTAACACCCAGCCAGTCCCACCCTAGAGCCACCACCAACCCCTGCCATGGCCCGTCGCTAACCTCCACCCCTGATGGTTGATACGCCCCTCCCTAGCCCCTACCATTGATACCTTCCCCTTCCTTTCCCCCACCTCAATCCCGACCTAAAGCCTTTCCCCCACCCCAAACAACCACCCCTAATTTTCATCCACTTTCAAAACGGCCGATTTTGACCACCAAAATCAACCGTTTTAGGACTGCTTTGGTAAAAAATTGGTCATTATGAGGGAAGGGATCGAGAAAAGAGGGGTGGTTGCGGGGTGAGGAGAAATGGTTTAGAGTAGGTGTTGGGGTGGCGGATAAGGAGAAGGGTGGACTTTGATAATGTAAGAGGTAGAGGCCCGAGGGTAGGGTACCGACAGAGGGCTAAGGGTGCGGGAGGTGTTTTTAGGGTGGGGCTAGTTGGGGAATTAAGTTTTAGGTTTTAAATTTGTTTCTTCTTTGTTAGATCAATACCCTAACAAAACGTGGACACGATAGGCCCCACATAACGAATTATTGGATGGAATCTGTTGAGTGGTGGTGAAAAACAGTTTTTAAGATTGTTTTTGGCGGTAAAATACAACTTTTAAACGATTTGGTATTAAAAACCAATTTCATGCTTTTTTTTATGGTGTTTAAAGTAGTAATTAATTTGACTTTACAAATTAATGTAAAAAATGTATACTTTAATTGTTTCTTGTATTTATTTTTGTATTTAACAACTTTGTTTCTTTAGTTTATATGTGTTTTGATTCTATAAAGTTGATAATTTTTTACTTAGGACACTAATCACGGAAGTTAATTTGACTCGGGTAAAGTATTGTTTGATTTATCTCAACTTTTACTTTTCGAATTTAAAAGTTATAAAATTTGAATTTATATGTTGACAAACATGCCTAAATGGAATGTTTCTACTAAAAATAAAATGTGGAAAACAATAATTATTTAAATTTTACTTTTTTAAAAGTTTGAAAATATAATGGTAAAAGCATGTAAGATAAAAATTTTGAACTTAAAATTAAATTTTCACTTGACTTTTGCAGCATATTCTAAAGTAATATTTGTTAAATAAAAAAACTACATGTGCACCCGGTAGATATAGATATAGATTCGAAAATTCCAGTTTGTGAATTTTGATGCGTATTGAAAAATAAAATTCCCTTTGAGTTTCTTCTCATCTAATTCAAACTTTTAATGCAAACTTAATCAATTTATAAGAGGGTACATATAAGCCATATGTCTCCCTTACAATTCAAATGGTCGATTTAAAATATTTACATATAATTTATATAATAAATTCTTTTTTGCAGGGATGTAATGTTAGAGTACATTAACCATATCCATAACCTTGGTGATCGCATACTTATGTTAATATCATTAGGTCTTGGAATTGAACCCGAATGTCTTGGGAATATCGCAAAATGTAATAAAAGTTGGGCCATAGTTAACAGCTATTACCCAGCATGTCCAGAGCCAGAATTGACTATGGGAATAGATGCTCATGTTGATACTACATTTGTCACAATACTCCTACAGGACAATATTGGTGGACTCCAGGTTCTTTATGAAAACAAATGGGTTAATATTGAGCCTGTTACTGGTGGTTTGATTGTTAACTTTGGAAAAATACTTCATGTTTTTTTTTTCATTACCTTATAAACTAAATTATTAAAATATCTAGTTCTTAATGTTTAATTTTGAGTTTTATATATTTGCGATATACTTCTTTTAACCCTTATCTTATATCTTACAGATGATAACTAATGATATAATAAAAGGTGCAAGTCACAGAGTAATTGCAAAAAAGGTGGGACCAAGGCAATCTATTGCATTCAATTTTAATGGTGTTTACTCATCTGAGAAGATACATGGTCCAATAAAAGAGCTAACATCAGAAGAAAATCCACCTATTTATAGGAAATTCTCAACCGAGGAACTCATCAAAAGCTTTTTATCTAAATCACTTAATGAGGTTGGAGACAATCTCGATGATTTTAAGCTTCAACATCATGGTGATGGCTTGTAATTATCTTAGGGGATGGATGTTACAAAATTGTGTTCAACTGCTACATAATAAACAAACTTTTATTATATTTGTGTAGCAATATATATGTTCCCATTTCACTTTTATGAAAAACCTTAATTTTGTTATTATATTTTTTATCTAAATGATTGTTACTATGTGATTTGTAGCATGCATGTGTGTTAGAAATAATAATATTTGTAACCCTTGTATACGTAACAGACGAAGTTGGTTACAAAAGTCCCATTTTTGTCAGTTACAAATAACGTTTTTTCTGCTAGTGAATACAGAGTTTAGTTTTTTTTTTGTTTTTTTTATTTCGTATCTATTATACAAATGCTATTTGCCTATTTTCATGTGTATAAAAAGCATTGTGTTTTAAATGACGGTTTATGTAAACCAAAACCCACGAACGTAACAATTTTTATTAGAGAATGAAGCCGGAAGCTGAGCAAATACCAATGACAAAAAAATTTCAAAGAATCAATCCAAATAGAAAATAAAGCCCCAACTAGACATAACTACTCACCTTATTATCGACACAAAGAGTAACACAAAAATAAAAGGCAGCCCACCCGGCCCGCCGACGATCACTAATCACTGACCATCTCTTACTGACTTAGGTAGAAATGTATACTCCCTCTGTTTTTTTTAAGTGACACAATTTGACCGACATGCAGTTTTAGGAGATTTTATTGACTTTAATAAAATAAGATGTTTGTGGGGTAGGTTGGAGGAGTGAGAAATGACCTAATCTGTGGTTTATACACACGGGTGTACAGTGCTCATCGTACACCCAAATGAATAAAAAAAAAGGCGGAAAGAACATCTTGTGTTTCATAAAGAACATACATGTATTTGACAAAGAACATGTTTGTATTTGACAACAACATGCATAACCAAAGAACATAAAGATATAATAAAAAGAACGAGATAATAACTTAAAAATTTTCTGAAAAATTATACATTAACGGAAAAAATTTAGAGGTGATAAAAAAATCGAGTAGGGCTGGGTCATACCATAATTACTCGTGCCCAAACCCGTGAAAAAGTAGCGGGTTTTCGGGCTTTATTCGAACCCGGTTCGGATTTTAACTAAAAATGCATTTTTAGGCTTGCCCAAACCCACTCTATGTCAGATCGGGTTGGGCTGTGAGTCATGCCAATGTTGATCACCTCTTTAAAATTCTTTACCAAATATTTCATTTCCCCAAAAAATAGTTTTCTATCTCTCCAAAAAAATCAAGTTCCCATAATAATTTAGTTTTTTTACTCTAATATTATTTTCATTTAAAAATAATTTAAGATTTCAATATCAAATTTCAAAATAACATATGTTAAAAGAACATAATTTATATTGGAAAGTACATATAGTTAATACCTAAATAACACACTGATCAAACTCAAAAAACATACGATAATAAAATTTATATAAATATAACATATGATAATAAAAATAGAATTTGGGCGTCACTACGACCTTAAAGAACATACACGCCAAATTTAAACAACATACTTTGTAGCATTAAACCCAAAAAAACATATATGTTTATCAACATATGTCAAATAACATAAATTATAATGTAAAAAACATATAATGATACTCAAAGAACACACTGATCACACTCAAAGAACATATTAAAGGTATGTTCTTTGTCAAACATAGATATGTTCTTTATCAAACATTGTATGTTCTTTCCGTCTTTTTTTTGTTTACCCGATGCACCATGCGCATGGTGCACCTGGGTGTATTATCTAATGATAAAGTAAAAGAATGTGAGGGGAATTGGGGATCATGAAAGGAGTGAGAAATGATAAAGTAAGAGATAGTGGGGTGAAGATATATTATTAAAATGTAAGGAATTTCTAAAAGAAGAAGTTTGTCACTTAAAAAAACGGCCGTTTAAGGAAAGTGTGTCACTTTAAAAAAACGGAAAGAGTACGTATTAATGTTACATCAATGGTGTGGATTTAAGAAGGGGAAATTATCCCACGTGAAAAGACAATGATGAATTTGATGTATTTGTTAACTTGTGTATGCTATTATATTGTAGGCGTTGTTTGAATTGCGCGTACGTGGAGCTTAGGTGAATATGCTTGGAAATAAATCATAGGAAGTTGGATTTGACAAATAACAAATAGGGACAAAAAAGTAGGGAACCGCTTCTTGTAAACCGTTCATGGATCATAAAAGCCAACCACGATAAGAGAACAACCAAGAGGTAACAATGAATTGATCCATGAAGTTTACACCCAATTCATAATCTACGAGATTACTAACTCAATAGTGGTCCTGAACCATAACTAGATATGCCAAGATGATAGTATGGATTGAGTCATAAAGTGAAGTAATGCCACCTGTATTGGCCTCTACTCGATTCTTATAGTGACATGTATTAATTGCAACTCAAAAGACATACAAACAATATTCAATTTGCTCCAAACTGTTTGATCCATGAAGGTTACACCTAGTTTATAAACCATGAGATTCTTAACTCCATAACAAACTTGAACCATATATAATTGGATATTCGGGGATGATGGTACGGATTGAGTCATGAACTCAATGTTGCCCGTATTGGCCTCTACCCGATTCTTATAGCGTCATGTATTAATTGCAACCCAAAAGACATACAAACAAGATTCAATTCTCTCCAAACTAATTAATATAAATTGGTTGAATATTAAATGCACACATAAATATAATAATTGTGATCACTTAAATATAACAACAAGATTACTAGGAACCGAAAATGGTTGTTCAAATTATCTTATTAGACGTGATTTTCAGTTACATATTCCCAATTAAACATGAAATATAGGTGACCAAAACAAATAAAATAAAATAAATCAACTAGATTAAATATGCGTGCATAAAAATGTTGGAAGCAATAACTCAATAAAATTAAAATTAAAACCGACATAAAAGCATCCTAAACATGATACTAAATAATTATTGATAAAAAAAAAATTCATAGGCATGATACTAACAAGATCAATATAACACCTAAAAAAAATACTAATAATTAGAAATAATGATCCTAAACATGTTACTAGCAATAAAAAAAAATAATTAGAGTAAATAAAACCAAAAGAATTAAATAATACTCAATCCGAATGTACAACTTTGAATATATACCACATTATGAATAATAATTGTTAGTAACTTTAATAAAAAGAATAAATCAAAAGAATTAAATTAAAGAGTTAGAAAAATGATATCACCCTCGGGAGTTTGCCTTCACACCTTGGTCTAAAGGGTAGAACCTCTGGATCTTATTTTGGACTTCTCATTACTCAAACAGGATTAGAAATGAATCTAAGACAATAGAAATTGTACGTCGTAGCTTTACGTCTAAACCTTTTGGGCCGTATGAGATCGAAAAAATAGTTGTTGGGATTTATAGGATTATAATCGAGTGAAGATAGATTTTTTAAAGAAGATAGATTTTTGAAAACGCGTCGCACGGATCAGCAGTTTTGCAATTTCTGTTGTTATTAGAACTTTTAATCCAAAATTCGGAATAAAATAAATAATATACTATTGGACAGCTCAGGAAGTCTAATTTCCAAAACAAATAAAATCAGATTAATATCTAACCTATATCAAAAACTAGATGAAGCCGTGCGATGCACGATTTGTTTGATTTTTTTTTAATTTTTTATTTTCGTATTTATGAACTAAAATTTGTTATATATTTAGATAAAACTCCTAATATTAAAATATAATATTTAATATTTAATTAATTTAAACTTAAAAATCTCATTTGGCAATTTTGCTTACGTGGCATTTGAATTATTTAATTTTAAAATAAATTAATTATCTCTTATTTAATTGGCTACTATTAAGATTTATAATCCTACATGGTGCGCTGAGAAAATTAGATTCAACGTGGCTCTCTAAAAACTCGGGAAAAATTTATAATGTCGGTCAAAATAGTAAAACAATGTCGGTTTTGGATAAAGTTTAGTATTTCGATCATATCTTTTTCGTTATATCTTGGAATTGGGCTTATGATATATCATTGGAAAACTTATTCAAGGGCTATCAATATATTTATGATTTTGATAAAAATTATGAAGCACGAAAATCAGATTTGATCGGTTTAAGGGTCAATTTTTTACCTACACCCCAGTGTACGTAGAATTCCCTACACTCCCTCCCCACTGCATTCTCCTACACCCTTCGGCACTAAATCTCACTCATCCTTCCTCCTCCCTTTGAAATTGTAACAACTATTAGTGCATCTTACCTCCAAATTATACATTTATCTTTATCGACTCTAGTAAATTAACAGTCCATCTCCAACGATCTCACCACCATTCTCTTCTTTCCGGACAACATATTGATGGACCACGACAATCTTGTTTTCCGGCGGAGGAGAGAGAACGGTGTGGTGATTTCTTTATCGGCGAAGCTCGATCAAATCTTTTTGCAAACTATTTTTGAGACATAAACGTGATAAAATCTACCAAATTCAAATAAAAAAATACGGCAATATGCACAAATTCACATCAACAATCATCTAAATAAGCTAGAAAATTCCAAAAACAAAGGATGAGAATGAGCAGAGTTTGGAACCACCGTCTTCTGTAATGTTCATACCATATTACTGTTGATTAATTTTGAGAATTGAAGACAAATTTCAAGTTGATAATTAAATTACTTAGGCTATGGTGTTGTAATTTAATTAGTGAAGATTATTAAAGCAATAATATTGAAAGAACACCAAGAGCCCTCGAAAAAGAGAAACTCATTTCTCTGTCTCAAGTATACAAAGTTGTTGCCCTGTTTGCCCGCCCGGTCAGCCGCCCGATCGAGGTGGTGCTCGCCCGATCGGGCGCGAGGGTGGTCTGAATTTCTACCTTTCCGCCGCCCGATCGGGCAGCCACCGCCAGATCGGGCGCGAGAGAGGAAGTGAATTTGCGGAAATCGTATTTCTGGAATTAGGGGTTGCTGCCCGATCGGGCGCGAGAAGCTACTGAATTGAACGCTGATGACAGCCCGATTGGGCGGTGGCCGGCCCGATCGGGCGCAGGTATAGAATCAGTTTTTCAGTTTGACGGTTTTCGTCAAAACTGATGGTTATCTTTCAGTTTTTCGTGGCTTTTGGATGCAATTTGGCTTTAGTATATATATGTTTTCAATGAACATATGTTGGAAGATAGAGAAAAATAATCAGAGTTATTTTTCTTGTAACCTTTTGCAAGTTCCTATTTATCATCATCATAATTACACAAGCTTTATACATTGAATTGTAAACATCCTACTTGTGATTAAAATTGATTCTTCGTTGTATCTCCTAAGTAAATTTCCGTGTAAACCCGGTTGTAGTTTAGGGTCGGAATTATACTTTTGGGAAAGTGATTCCGTTCACGCCTCGAAGCTTTTATGTACTAACTTGTTCGCTATTTTTGTGACCCTTTTTCATACACAAATTTCCCAACAATTACCTCGTATTAGCTTGACTTTGTTTGATTTGATATAATTGGATCTTTTTATTAAGGGACAAAATTTGTTGGACAAAATAACAGTTTAATTTACAAGTGTCGGAAAATAAAATTGTAGGATAGCACAATATTTGGCCTCTTTCATGCTTTTGGCCTCTTTCATGCTTTTGGTTGAAATTAATATTATTTTTTAGGCTTGTGATTAGCATTTTTCTGAATATTAGTAGTAGTTTTATTATTAATTATGGCTTTAGTTTTTTTAGAAAAAATCACAAAAAGAGGAGAGAGAAAATAACCAAAGTTTAGAAATTATGGGGACTAATTGTTTGGGATGATGAATATTGAGTCAATAATAAGAGTGATCTAGTTGGTGGAGAAAAGAGCAAATAATAATATTAAAGTAAATAACTAAATATCAACATGATAATGAACATTTATTAATATGAAAATAAATATTAACCAATAGGAAAAGGAACATGTATCGAATCATATTTATGGTTGAATATCGATCAAAATGAATATTGAATTGAAAATAAACATATATGAATACGAATATAAACATTTATTAACATGTTAATAACCATGCATTGATATCACAATATTGAAAATAAAAATGGACATTTATCAATATGAATATGAATATGAACATTTATAAAAGTAAGAACGAATGAATTTTAAGATAGTAGCGAAGTAGCATTTTAGCCTAGGATACCCTTCCACTTTAAAGTTGTTATGGCTGAACTTTACCCACTTTTATTATAGAGTATGAAAATTTTGTTTTTGCAATATAATTATGAACATGCCGTTTTCCTAATTTGGACTCTATATGTATATACTATCTAGATTTTTGTTTTTGAAAGACTAGTAGCCCTCTATTGCGCGCGTTAGTTCATTGTGTGAATTTTTGTCGTAATTATTGGTTTAAAAATTTATTATTCTTATGATGAGTTTAAGATTGTAGACACCTAAAAATGTCTCCCCAAAACCAAACCCGATGATGAACAACCTTTCACCGCCACTATTGGTCGGGTTTAGTATCTAATCCCGAGAGTGCTTAAATCGTATTTTATTAAATTTATATTTTTGAACAGTCCATGGATTAGTCTTGATGTTTGGTAAAAGCATAGTTTTAATTTCAGCCCAAACTTATTAATTAATTCTAGCCCAAAGCTTTTTTATTTTATTGTTTTATTATTTGTTTTTTTTGCCCAAACCCTTTTATTTATTTTTATTTAATTATTTTCTTATTTTAACCCGAATAATAAAAAGTCAGAAAAGGACCGAAATTATCAATGGCCACTTAAAATGCTGAAGGAAATTAAGGTTAAAAATGTATTTAAACGGAAAAACGGGCTGGAATTTCCCGCGCCACGGCAGGTATCTACCGTGTCACGGGAATCCTTCCCGTCTGATGGTGGGATATCCCGTGACACGGGAATTCTGCCGTGACACGGGACATTCCGTGTCTTTTCCGCGTAAACCCTTGACGCGTTTTCTATCCCGTTTTCTGAAAATTTCCCGCGTCACGCCAAAAGTGTACCGTGTCACGGGAAAGTGTACCGTCTGACGGTGGGGCTTCCCGTGTCACGGTAAAGTTTGACCGTGTCACAGGATGCTTTTTTAGGGTTTTATCATTTTAAGGTTCCGTGTGCTCCCTCAGTTCATTTTCCCTATAAATACCCCCTCATTTCTAATGTACGGGGCACGGAGTAATTCTATTATTTTATTTTCTCTCTTTTATGCTTTAGCTTAAACACTAGCCTACCCTTTTCACTTCAAAATTCCTTCTTCAAGCACTCAAAGAAGTCCATATTTTACTCGAGGTTCTGTCCTTAAACCAAGGCGTGAAAGGTAGAACTGTTTGAGGGTTTGGCCCCAAAATCAACTTTATTTTATTTAATTTAATTTAATTATTGTTTATTTATTTCCTTGAAGTTACTAACTCGTTTATTATTTTGTAGTTGCAAACAAACAGAATCAAAGTAAGAGTCATGCTCCTTTTATTTTTATTAATTTTCTAACGATTTTATATTGTTGGAATTGTGATTAAATTGGTTTTAATATTAATTTTATTCTATTATTTATGATCACCATTTTCATGTTAAAGGGAATATGTAATTGAAAATCACGCCTAATAAGATAATTTGGACAACCGGTTTAGGTTCCTTTTTAATCTTGTTGTTAATTCAAGCGATCACAATATTTTAGAATTATATGTTGCATTAATATTCAACCAATTTAGCATAATAATAGTTTGGAGCAAATTGAATTTTTGTTTGTATGCCTTTGAGATCGCAAGAATGCTTTTCACTATAAGAATCGAGTAGAGGCCAATACGGGCGAATGTGACTCCATGACTCACTTCGTACCATCATCCCCGATCCTCCTTTTGTGGTTCCGAACCATATGGAGTTAGTAATCTCATGGATTATGAATGGGGTGTAACCTTCACGGGTCAATCGTTGTTGCCTTCGTTGTCCCTTTATTCATGGTTGCCTTTTATGATCCGTGAACGGTTTACAAGTTCCTTAAAAACTTGTTGGCGGCTCCCTACTTTCCTTGTCCCTAATCGTATTATGTCAATTTCCACTTCCTATGATTGTCAAGCATATTCACAACATGCTTTTAATGTAGGCGCACTTCGAACGACGCCTACAATTTGGCGACTCCACTGGGGAGGATTCTTATTTATTTATTTATCGATTTGAGTGATCGGTATTTAATTAAGATGAGTGGATGAGACTTTAAAGATTCTTGAAAAAATATTCATGTGATTAATTTGGCATTTTTGCATCTGCATAGACGTTTTAACGTCGCATTTAGGTCTATCCCGTTGGAAAAATTGGATAACTTGGTTGCGCGCGAAGGAAAACAGGGCACCAGTCAGATTTTCTGACTGCCGTGCCACGGCAAAATCTGCCGTGTCACGGCAATCCTAAGATCAGTCCGGTGGCTTATTTTCTTTCCTCACAGTCGACTTCCTTCGATTTATCTGAAAAAACGTATGTGTTCTACATGCGTCTTAGCCTCGGGGGATTTAAGCTCTATTAACCCAAAAACGCTCATGGCAATAAGGGTTCATCTGAGTTATTAAATCCACCCAAACCATGGAGTCGAGTTCGATTTCATCACGAACTCGCGGAGCCGCCCGTTGGCATACACCCTCAAGGGAGGCTGCCTTGCTAACGCGTCCAAACTCTTAACCATGGTACCCTTTTGACACCCAAAGCTTGACCAATAGCTGAACATAGATCTTGACTCTAGGTTGCGAACTTTTTTTACATCATCATGCCTAAATGCTATGTGGCTGTTTGGTGCTAACCTTCATGTGTTTGCTCTTTTGTTTAACCCATGACCGAGGGTTTTTATTCTCACATAGTAATTAGCACGGACCTAAAATCGGTTAAAATCTGGAAAAATCACAAAACTGACCTGGAACTGCGCACCGTGTCACGACATTTTCTGCCGTGCCACGGTGAACAGTTCCATGACACGGGGTTGTCTGCCGTCTGACGGTAGACTGCACCGTGTCACGACAATCTGTACCGTGACACGGTGCCCAGGAAAGTGTCCTGTCAGTCCTTTTTTCAATTTTTGTGCAAATACTGTGTCCAGTTTTGTGTCGTGTCTAGCTATACGGTCAAAACACGCGTCTATAACCTCACTTAATCACTCACATATCGTGTTCACACACTTTTTTTTAGTCGTGCACCATTTTTTTTTTACCGTATTTTAGGGAAGTCTTGTTTTTGTGTCGTTTTTTTTTGGAGTAAGTCGGATGGTATCCTCCCATGTATTTTTATTTTTTTTATTTTAAAAAAAATTAATGATAAGTAGAGTTTCAAATTTATAGATTTTTAATATAATTTTTTTTTTCCGAATGGGTCAAGGTTAAGTTTGGTCATTAAAGGTGTGTTTGTTTCGGTGTCACAGCACTTGGTCAAGAAGCAGGGGTAGATTGTTACGGTTCGAGTCCATACCTCAACAACCTCTTATACCAAAGAGGCGTACAAGGAAACCACCTCAATCATCTCCAGAAGATTCATCTCCAGTCTACTTTCAACCAATGGCCACTAAGGAAGACATTGAGAACCTCAACAGGACAATTAAAAGATTGTCTGACATGATGCAGACACTCACCACTAGAGTCAGCACTGTAGAATAAGACAATCAAAACAATGTCACTACTGCCGCAATGGACAAGATTAAGGAACAGATGAGCAAGATTTCTGAAGAGTTCACTTATGTGGAACAGCCTGTCACCTCTTCGTCCATAAGAGAGAAGCTTCCTGAGAAGTTTTCCACTGCTGACATCCCCAAATTCAAGCCTACTGATAATCCGCTTTTCCACTTGAAGGCTTTTTCTGCAACTATGGCTCTTAAGGGAATAGATGTGACACTCTTCCCTACGGTGTTCCCTCTTTCCTTAAAGCATGCCTGTCAACAATGGTTTTATTCTTTGGAATCCAAGCATGTCGCGACCTGGGAGGATGTTTCTGAAAGCTTTATGAATCGTTACAAGTGTAACATCAAGGCCAAGACTTCTGAACGTGAACTCTCCATTCGCAAACAGAAAGAGAATGAAGGCTTCACCACTTACTTAAGCAGGTGGAGGGAAACAGCTTCACTTCTGGTGGATCCCCCCAAGGAGAAAAAAATGGTTCGTTTTTTCATTGCCAATCTGACTCATAAGTACAAGCAACACTTGAAGTTTCTGTCTCTGAGTACCTTTGAAGCTGTATACGATATTGGAATCAATATCGAAGATGAACTGATGAAGTCTGTTGGTAGCAACAATAGCAACAACACTTGGAAAAACAAGAAGAACGACACTCCTTCTTCTTCGTCTTCTAAGCCCAATAATGCTACCAATAATATCAATATTAATGATGTGCTAGCCCTTAATGCTCCTCCCCAAAGATTTCACAGGAAAAGGAGAGTTTACATGCCTTTGGGAATGACTTATGATGCTGCTTATGACTGTTTGCATGGTCAAGGACTGATTATGCCAATTGGACCATTTCCAGAACCTCGGCCAGAGAATAGGAATGCTAGCTATGACCCCAATACTTATTGCAAGTTTCATCTAGGCATGGGTCATAATACTGAGAAGTGTTGGAGGCTAAAGGATGCAACCCAAGACCTGATCGATGCTAATCAACTTCCTGTCCTTCCAGGGGGTAAGAAGCCTAACATTCAAACAGGTCCTCTTTCTGATGCTTTGGCTATCATGGGAGATGAAGTCTCCTTTGATCCGTCGATACTCATTCAACCTGTGAATGAACCTCTGCCGAAAGTTGTATTTATCTCAACTACTGAAGAAGTGAATGGAATTTGGGATAGTCTATCTCAAGGATATAGCCTGTTCATCTCTTGGAACCGGTGAAGACGTTTGGGGGGACTTTGAGGTCAAGTTTCTCACCAGAAGTGGACGGTTGCAACAACCTAATCCACCTCCACCTCCACCACAATCACATCCGATAGTTGATCCCATCGATCCTGTGAATAGCGATGTGGTCAAACAATTGCAAAAGACCAAGGTGGAGATGAATGTATGGAAGATTTTGACCACTTCCCACGAGCATCGAAAGGCTGTGATGAATGCTCTGGTGAAGATAGGAGTTGCTGATGACATGACTCCTCAAGGACTGGTCAACTTTCTCACTACTGAGTTGCCAAGTACTAGCAATCTGATTTCATTTTCTGATAAGGATCTGCCCCCGGAAGGGGATCAACATAATAAGGCCTTACACCTCACTATGGTGTGTAGGCATATAAATGTTCCTATGAGCCTGGTTGAAAATGGCTCTGCAATCAATGTGTGTCCACTCCGTACTGCAAAGAAGTTGGGCATAAAGAATGAAGAATTGACTCCCTCCACTCAAGGGATTCGCGCTTATGATAATACTCGCCGTCAAGCCGTGGGCACTATCATACTGAATATAACTACTGGGGCCATTGAACGTCACACCAAATTTCAGGTGGTGGACATTAAGGCCTCTTTCAATCTGTTGTTAGGACGCCCTTGGCTTCATGAGCTAAAGGCGATTCCATCATCGCTTCAACAAAAAGTGAAAGCCATAGTTGGAGGGGTTCCAATTACTATCGATGCTTCTCCTATGCGCATTCAAGTTATTGATACTCCTATCGTCCATGTTGAACATGACGAAGAAGATGAAGATCTTTGGGGGTTTTCACTAGATGATGTTCTCGTGATTGAAGAGGAGGAAAAGTGCCACCTCGACTTCGATCCCTATTCAAACACCAATATCAATGCCATTCTGAAGAAGCAAGGTCATTTCCCTGGAATGACCCTTGGACTCAAGAAGAAAGTGGCTGAATCTTGGGGCTATCCTGGTGCACTAAAAAAGGATACTTTTGGCTTGGGATTCAAGCCAACAAAAGAAGATCTAAAACAATCTTCATTGAAGATGAAGGCTCGTAATAATGCTCGAATCACGAAGACAGAAATGGCCATGGATCCATATCCGTTCACCCTTAATGGCCAGTACATCAAAGAAGGGGAAGACTTCCCATGCTATGAATTCCCTGAACTATTCGTCCATGATGGGATCCGTGAACCAGGATTCGAGGTGTTCCTCGATTGTGACTTTGTTAATGAAGACGAAGAGATCTTCACAACCGAGAAGCCAACTAGTCCGAACTCTGATGATCTAGGAATCAACCTCCTTTTTGGAATGGAGAAGAATGAGTCCAAGCTGGTCTGCAATGATAACTCCGAGCTCGTTCAAGCTGTCATAGCAAACAAGGATTTTGACCCCTCCGAGTTGATCGTCCAAGCTGACAACATTTCAAAGGGATGGCGCAAGACATTGAGGATCACTACGCCGAGTGGAGAGAAGTTGGAAATAATCGCTGGCGAAGGTCCTATGTTTGATGAGTCTGAGTTGTTTGGGTCCGAGTCTGAGTCTGAGTCTAAGTCTGTAGACGAGTCCTTAGAGTCTGAGGCCGACCCTCTTTCTGCAATAGAGTTCAATCCTGAGTCCCTTGTTGAGTCCTCTCTTTCTAGTCCTAATAATTCCGGTGAGGTCGCAGCCGACCTTGCCTCTCTTGATGTATTAGCCAATGAATTCAATAAAATGAGTACCTTTGCTTACGATGCGTGCCATTCCCCTAGCCCCGATCAATATTGCTTTGCTAATGATAAAAATGACAAAGAAATAATAAAAGCAATGGAAGAACACGAAAATAAAACAGCAGTTATCGAAGATACAGAAACAGTTAACATTTCCAATGATACGACTGTTAAAGAAGTAAAAATTGGATTAACACTAACTCAAGATGAACGCAAAGAGCTAATTAACTTGCTTAGTGAATTTGTTGATGTATTTTCTTGGTCATACCAAGATATGCCAGGAATTGACAGGGATATAGCTCAGCATACGATACCACTCATTCCAGGTATGAAGCATGTCAAACAAAAGTTGCGCCGTATGAAACCGGATGTGGCTCTCAAAATCAAGGAAGAAATCAGGAAGCAGTTGGCCGTAGGTTTCATCAGAGTATCCAAATATATGGAATGGATAGCAAATGTGGTTCCAGTTCCAAAGAAGGATGGAAGGGTCAGAATGTGTGTTGATTACAGGGATCTCAATAAAGCAAGCCCAAAAGATGGGTTCCCTCTACCTCACATTGACATTCTGGTCGATAATACAGCAAACCATGCACTCCTGTCATTCATGGATGGTTACGCCGGATATAATCAGGTATTGATGGCCGAAGAAGACATGGAGAAAACCACATTCATCACGCAATGGGGTACATATTGCTATACGGTAATGCCATTCGGGTTGAAAAACACGGGTGCCACCTACCAAAGAGCAGCTACGGCATTGTTACACGACATGATGCACAAAGAGGTGGAGGTATATGTCGACGATATGATCGTTAAGTCTAAAGATCGCCCATGCCATATTATTGCCCTTCGCAAGTTCTTTGAAAGACTCTGCAAGTACAACATGAGATTAAATCCAGCAAAATGTGCATTCGGAGTCACGTCAGGCAAATTACTTGGATATGTGATCAGTTCTCGAGGGATTGAAATAGATCCTACAAAAGTAAAGGCGATCATGGCCATGCCACCACCCAAAAATGAGAAGGAGATTCGAGGCTTCATTGGAAGGTTGCAGTATATAAGTAGGGTCATATCAAAGCTCACAGCGATATGTGAACCTATATTCAAGAACCTTAAGAAGAATGTCCCAGTCACATGGGATGACGATTACCAAAAAGCTTTCGACAAAATCAAAGAGTATTTGGCAAACCCACCCGTGCTAGCGCCAGCAATACCTGACTTTCCTCTTCGACTCTACCTTACGGTCACAAGAGAAACGATGGGGGCAATGCTAGCACAAGAGATAGAAAGCAAGGAGAATGCAATCTATTACTTGAGCAAGAAACTTCAAGGATATGAGACGCGATACACACCACTTGAGAAGTTGTGTCTCGCACTTGTATGGGCCGCACAGAAACTAAGACATTACATTCTCACTCATACAGTGCATGTCGTGTCCAAGATGGATCCTCTCAAGTACTTGTTCGAAAAAGCAACACTCAACGGCAGATTATCAAGGTGGATAGTCAATATTGCTCAGTTTGACTTGAGATTTGTGCCACAAAAAGCCATCAAAGGTTCTGCAGTTTCTGACTTTTTAGCAGACTTTCCGCTAGAAGAAGCTGAAAAAGAAGAAGATGAGTACTATTTCCCTGACGAAGATTTACTCATGACCGAAGATGATAGCTGGACGCTCTATTTCGATGGAGCTTCAAACCAAAAGGGATGTGGTGTAGGAGTCTTGCTCGTATCACCCAATGAAGAACACATCCCAATTTCCATGAAGCTCGACTTTGATGTCACCAACAATGCCGCAGAATATGAAGCATGCATTTTGGGGTTAGAAACTGCTGTCGCCTTGGGAATTAAGAAACTCATAATCTATGGTGATTCTTCACTAATCATTAACCAAATCTCCAAGAGATGGAAAGTGAGAAGCGAAAGTCTCGCCACGTATCAAGCTCATCTAGAAACTCTCACGGAGCAACTAGATGAAGTGGAGTATACGTATTTGCCAAGAGAAGAAAATTAATTCGCCGACGCACTAGCTAAATTAGCATCAATGGTGCGAATTCCAACTGATACAATCAGAATGCCACTGACCATAGAAAGAAGATATGAGACGGCTTATGTTCATGCACTTGACGATGAACAAGAACCACAAGAAGAAGATGAAGAGCCATGGTATACATACATCCTTAATTATGTGACAAGAGGAGAATACCCTCCTAATACTGATAAAAGGGCACGCCGTGCTTTGAGGCTCCTGGCCTCACAGTATGTGCTCATCAGGGGAGAACTCCACAAGAGAACTGCAATGGGAAGAAATCTCTTATGCATAGCCAAGAGAGAAGCACATAAAACCATGGAAAACCTTCATGCCGGTATATGTGGAACACACATGAATGCAAAAATGTTAGTCCAAAAGATTCAACGACAAGGTTACTATTGGACTACTATGGAGAGAGATTGTCACGACTACGTCAAGAAATGTATGAAGTGTCAAGTCTACGCAAATTTACAGCATGTTCCACCTTCGCTTCTCTACACATATACTTCTCCATGGTCTTTCTCCACTTGGGGCATCGACATCATTGGAAAAATAACACCACCAGGACAAGGGGGGCATGAATTCATTCTCGTAGCAATCGACTATTTCACTAAATGGGTCGAAGGGCCTCATATGCTAAGCTGACGGCAAAACATGTAGCTCAATTCATTGAGAGAAATATCATATGCGGTTATGGGGTACCACATGAGATGATCAATGACAATGGAACACATTTCCAAGCCGAATGCGCGGAATTATTACAAAAATATCATATCAAGAATCACCGATCATCACCTTACAGACCACAAACAAATGGTGCAGTCGAATCGGCCAACAAAAATGTGAAAACTATCATCGAAAAGATGACATAAAATTACAAGGATTGGCCAAGTAAGCTACATTTCGCCCTTTGGGGTTATCGAACCTCTGTTCGTACATCAACGTGGGCTACCCCTTTCTCTTTGGTCTATGGAGTTGAAGCTGTACAACCAATCAAACTCGAAGTCCCTTCTCTTCGAATCACATTGGAAAGCCAACTAGATGAAGTCGACTGGATTAGAGCAAGATACGATGAACTGGTCTTACTTGATGAAAAACGCTTGGCAGCTTTGCATCATGTCCAAACCTACCAACAGCGTATGGCGCGACATTTTAATAAAAAAGTCAAGACCAGGAATATCAAGGAGGGTGACCTAGTGCTTAAGGCACTTCGTAAAAATGTGTTAGATCCAAGAGGAAAATTCAGACCGAACTAGTCAGGCCCGTACATTGTTAAAGCCATCCTATCTGGCGGAGCGGCACAATTGGTAGACATGGACGGTAACGACTTCCATAATTTAACCAACTTGGATCAACTCAAGAAATTCTGTGCCTAGTCGCATGGGTTCATGACCCAATAGAGCTACGTTTGGCCTGATTCCTTTTTAGGATACGTAGGCAACCCCTCAAGGGGGCCCGACCACTTTAAAAAATAAAAATCCTTCCTCTGTTGATCAAATATGTGTGTCAGTTCAGCATTGCGTCACGGCAAAAAAAAAAGGGAAAATGCCGCGACACGGGACATTCCACCGTGTCACGGTACTGTTCCCCGTGGCACGATGACCCCGAGCGCAAAAACAAAAAAAAAAAAGGAATTGCCGTGGCGCGGGAATTTGTATCGTGTCACGGGATTTTTCACCGTGACACGGTGGAATTTCAGATTTTCCGTTTTTTTTGTGACGCATTCGTTGCGAATTCATTGTTTGTATGAGTTTTTTTCGTTCTTCCATTGCGTCCGACTCCTTGACTCGGATAAATAAATAATAAATAAAAGTCATTGTAATTTTTATTTTTAAGGCAGAAATAAATGTGTTATTATTTATTAAAATAAATGCGACTACAAGTATTGGCATCATATGCCTTATTTTAAATAAAAATTAAAAATCATAAAAAGAAAAGCACTATTGATCTAATCTCTTTTCTCTTTAGGAACATCCTTCTCTTGGTCAATTAGGTCGGCCTTCACCATTAATGTGTATTTCGTAGCCCGAACCGTCACACCCCTAGTCGAACTTTCACCCCTTTCACCCTTCTTGAATTTTTTCGGTTGTTTCTCCCTGTAGACCATCTTTTCTTTACCCTTTCCTTTCACATAATTCTTCTTTCTTGGCATTATAGGAGTCTTAAACTCAATCCCTTGTGTTCTCGGACCTAGACGATCTTTAGGAGGAACTTTCTTATTTCCAAGACGACTCTTCACATCAGACTTGCGTGATCCGAATCGTTCCCTCCTACTTCTAGGGTTCAACCATGCCTTGTATGCACTAGATAAAGGAGGAGGAGCTTGGTCACTTGCAGAAACGGTCCACAAAGGTCTTCCAATCCAATAAGCCTCATACTTGTGAACGTTACTTTCATGCAACGATACTTCACGAGGACTATCGTTTTAGCGTGGAATTACTTGTTCAAGTCCATACTGTCGCATCAGTCGAGAAGGGAAATAAAAGGTCAGTTTTGAGATACTAGGAACACGGCAATATGGTGTATCATTTGTGCCAACCATCCTAGTAAGCCTCCACTAAGGAACCACCCAACGAATGGAAAATTCTCTCTTTGCAAAGAAATTTTTCCAATCTTCATACGACATGTTCGCAGAGTAATTCTTTTTCCTGCGGACTAGGTCGTTAGGGCCATATTTTTCAACATCGTCGGGGGCTTTGAATAGTTCTAAACGCTCCATCAACCAAATCTGCAAAAAAAAAAAAAGAAAAAAAAATCAGTCGAAAAAAAAAACAATTATTAAGCAGATTCCCGTGACACGGCAGGTTTTGCCGTGTCACGGAACACACCCACCGTGACACGGTGTCTGTTTTGTGTCACGGGGGCTACTCGGAGCGTATTTTTACCTGCAATAGTACTAGAGAGCCCTTCCTGATGGCTTTCCGGTCAGCTTTTGCCTCGTCGAGGCCACGAAATGTCTCTCCAAGGCACGTCGGCATAGGAGATCTTCCAGATTCGACATGTTCAAGCACAGACGCTAGACAAGCATGTCCTACCCTACCGTTTGCAAATAAGAGCTTGCTAAACATGCAAAAAATATATTCCCTTCTACGATATACATGATAAGACTCAGAGATAGGGTGATTAAAATATAAATTAGCAAGTTTTTCTAAGTCTACTTCATTACCACAAACAATTCTATTTAAATCTGGATTTGTTAGATTCAGATGGCGTTCAAAATCTTAGTAATAATATTCACGTAGGGTAGGCATGGCAATAAGATTTCTAGCAGGAAATCCAAAGATTGCGACGAATTCCTCCGGCAAGAGACAAATTTCATCATAATCAAATTTGAAACAATGTGTTTCTGGACTCCAATAATCTAATGCTGCCCTAAGAAAATCATGTTCAATAGCTACGTGTCGCAGGGCTAGCAAACCCCTGACATGAAATAATTCTAACTCTCTTTTTTCAGCATTGGTCAAAGAATAAGACCAGTCGCGCAATGTATTATCAAAATTCTGAGACATGATTATTGAAATATGAAATTCTAAATTATTTTGTGTTTCGTAATTATGCATATCATGAATAAACTGGTCTTATTTTATAGAAAAAGCACTCGAAACTGCCCAGAATTTATCTTTTCACGCGCGTAAAACACACCGCTGAGTAATACGCGTCCCGTGACACGGGAAGTTCCACCGTGTCACGGGAACTTTTGCCGTGACACGGCAAGTTATGCTGTGACACGGTGCAAAGTGTCGTGTCATGGCACTTCACGCGTTTTCTTTTTTCATCTTTTCCCGTATCTATCCGGATTTTTTATAGTATTTTATCTTCACCGTTTATTTTTCAGTTTTTCTGAGAGTTTTATTTCTAATAAAATTCTCACCTTTTTTTTATCTATATTCTTATTATTCTTATTATTATTTATTATTATTATTATTATTATTATTATTATCTTTATTTTATTTATTTATTTATTCATCACTTTAAGATTTTATTTCTTTATCACTTTATTTCTTTTTTGTCTTTTTATTTCTTTTGGGGAAGGTAATTTTATTTATTTTATTTCTTTATCATTTTATTTATTTTTGCTTGTCTTCTTTTTTCTTTTGGGGAAGGTATTTTTATTTTTGCTTGTCTTTTTATTTCCTTTTCTTTTGGGGAAAGTCTGTACCCTCCATTACTCCACTTATGTTTTTTTGTCGTGTCATTAATAAATACACAATCACACACAAGGAGTTTCAAGCACACACTAACACACAATAATAAATACTAAACCGTATGTACAAAAGAGTCTTAATAAATAAACATGTCAAGTGTCATCATAGTATGAACAAATAAAAACCCTCGGTCAAAAGTCTCTAGAGCCAGAATTAGTATCATCTCCACCCTGCGCATATGGGAACGGTGAACCGAAGAGTCCCTCCATCATCCGAGTACGGGAGTAGTATCCCTACTAGTCCCTGTGACCCCAGCGGTAGTCAAACTCAAGGCAGGACCCGTCCAGCGGGAAAACGGGGTAGACTGGCACAAAGACGCAGGAATCGTCGGTGAAGGCATCGTCCCATACATCGGAACTGAGAACAAACCCGACACCGGTGGAGGAATCCCGGACAATGGAGCTGAAAATGAACCAGGATCCAAGGGAGTCAAAACAGACCCAAGCTCAGGCTGTGGAGGCTGTGAAAACGACTGTCGCTGCCCCTGACTCTGGCCCGGAAAGCGCCGGGAATACTGAGGCTGCTGCCACTGAGCCTCCTGAGATGGCTGAGTAGTCTGAGGCTCTCGCTGAGAATGAGAACGCCGGTGAATCTCAGGAGATCGTCTACCACGACCAAGCTCCTCCTCGTCCGAGCCTCTAGGCCTCGAGCGCGTGCGGGACCTCCGTCGCTCCTGAAATATACAAAATCAAAAGGTGTCAACAATGCAAAATAAAACAAATGGTAGAAGTAAAAAAAATGAATGATACCTCAAGAACGTCGCTAGAGCTCCGACAACTCGCACCACGCCGAAGCTTGATGATGCAATACTTCAGGGCGTCAACCAGCTTCATGAGTCCCATCATCTCCGGGCGGTTAGGCTGAGGATAAAACAAAGAAAAGTCAATAACAAACCGTGTTAAAAGGATGAATAATGCATCAAAGAAAACTCACCGGCTCAAAGACCTCGGGCAGAGACTCCTGCGTCTGTGTGTAACCCTCTGGCGCATCAGCAATATGGTCCTTGGTGATACCAATCGGCCCTAGATAGCGGACAGACTGAGGAGAAATCTCGATCCTCCCCACAGGGCGAATAGTCGTCTGAAAATATGATCGAATAATCAAGTTATTCGACTATTTAAAACAGAGACTAATAAAGAAGATCCTCAAAAGAAATCATACCTCAGGAAGATGGGGTGGAGGAGCCAGAGAGGGAAGCAAATCCCGCGCATAGTCACTCTCCATGTGTACAAGCTCCTGCCATGGAAAAGTATAGCGCTCTCCCCTGTTGATGAACTCTTGATCAAGCATGAGTCCAGCATCGACTCTGGTGGAGATGAGGGCACCACAAAACGATCGCCGCTATGCTGACGAACGACTCGCTCCCCCAAATACCAGACAAAGTGTCCGATACCAACCAAAATGGTGCGGTGCGCAGAAAAACGCAAGGCCTCAGGTAGATCAGTCATCCCGGCCCAAGGACGATACTGGACATCAATGGCAACCTGAAAACCATAAAAGTCGGCGTGAAACAACGGAAACAACGTCAAAGGGAAAATAACAGCAACAAAACTGAGTCTTACGCCGACAGAAGAGGTGCCTCGGCGTAGCAGCCCACGCAGTGCAGGGACAGACTCCACCCGCGACTTTCCTCGATCACGCCAGCTGGCCTCGACAGGGAAATCATGGACCACTCCACGACGCCGGCGAGGAGCCAAGCCTGGGAAGTACTCATTGAACCATAGCTGCGATGAAAAGTAATCTTTAGCACATGAGTCGAACAAGTTAAAGTGAAATAAAAAGGGAAAAGATCATCACCTCTACGACTCTCCACAGACCATAGACTGTGATGGGAGACTCGTCATTCAGCTGCCGACAGCCATGACGTAGCGATAAGAGGAGATCAGCGTATCTAAGGCTGGCCCGGCTATAGGATCCTATCTCATGGATCCTGACCAGAGCGGGGAGGTAGCAAAGGAGTACACATGAACTCCTATCGGGAGAAAGGGTCATAGAGATCAGGATCAGGATGAAGATCCACACTCGCTGCTCAGCCGCCGTATCCTCCATGTCGAAGCCACGAACTAAAACTAAAGCCAGCTCCGATCGCCCGCTCCTAGGACCACCTCGAGACACTGGTTGGGACCTGATGTGCTGAACGATCGGACCCAACAAATCAGTTGTCTCAGCCGATCCCCAAGACAGATCAGACATCTGAGTTACAGCCAGGTTAGTGAAGCGCAGCCTGCTGATCATACTGAAGTCTAGGGGGGTCACCGTCATCTCCCCCCAAGCAAAATGAAAAGTGTTGGTAGTATCCCAGAAATACTCCAACAATGCGCGAACGACCGTCGCACCGCAACCCCGGGGGCTGCGAAACCCTACAACCGCTGTATAGAAATCTACTAAACCAGCCGATTCCCATAGGGCGCTTGTAGCAGGATCCCTCGTAATGATCTGGTGAAGTCGAGGGATCAAATCGCCGGCTCCAGAACCGTGGTGGTGAAGCGTGCCATCGACTATGCCGGAGAGTGAGCGATGAGAGACATGGTTTTCACGGCAGAAAACCAACTGGTTTGGAGTCCACGGAGGTGGAACCCACCTACCTCTACTCGCGGATGCCCGAGGCTCGGACTCTAAAGCATCGTCGTCCATACCCTCAGGAATAGTGGGAGTGTCCTCCCGAAAAGCCCGACGCCGGCCGAGGGTAAAAAGATCGCAATCTCGTCGCCTAGGCATGCTATTATAAAAATCTAAATGCTTAGCATCATTTCCTAAGACATTTAATTCAAGTTGCATTTTTATGAAAATAAGAATCTAAATACTTAGCATCATTTCCTAAGTTATTTAGTTATTTATTGAATTATATGTTAAATTTTTACCTCCAGGCAAAAAATTGGCAAAATTATGGTATTTAGTTTCTCCATGACAAACTAATACTACAATTCTCCTAGCCGCATGATACTATGTTCTCCATGACAATATAGTACATATGCAAAATATGAATCAATACATCATTTCACAAGGTTCACCACCATTTTTTCACCATTTCAAGTACAAAGAAGTAACATGAACATCATTTCACAAAGTAGTACCCAAAAATGGTGATTTGCTCAATTCTCCATCAAATCATGTAATTTTTGTCTCAAATTTCTCACAAACACACATACATACATATACAAGTAAAATCATGGCAAGAATTTCAACATAAAACCTCAAAATCAAAAATCCCCAAATTGATTTTTAAGGGTTTTTCATGAAATTACTTTTGAAGTAAATTTGAGGCACAAATTAAGAAGAACTTACATAGATCCTTGTAGAGGTTCGAATATGAGGAGTATGGAAAACGTTCGGAGTAAAATCGGCAGAAAATTGAGCAACAAAAGCTCAAAAAAAAGCTTCGGCCACCAACAAACCGCCGCGACACGGTCAGCAGAATCCGTGACACGGCGAGGCTGTCCCGTGTCACGGTGAGCTCGAAATTCCGGTGACTCCAACGGCAGCTCCGGTAGTAAACAGAAATAGCAACAACAACGGTAAAAGGCAGCAGCGAATAACAGCAGCAGTAAGTCGCGAAAATTAAAAAAAAAAAGATAAAGAGAAAGAAAAAACAGAACCGACGTGTCACGGTTGCCGTTCCCGTGTCACAGTGAGGCCGGACGGCCGCCGGATTGTCTTAACCATGGCGCGGCGATTTGTGTGAGTAAGAAGGTAAAAATGGAGAAGATAGAGAGAGGAGATGAGCAAGGAAATGGCGAAACGGTGAAGCAAAAGCGTGAATTTAAAGCCAAAAAAGTAACCGTTGAACACCCCGTTCACCGTGCCACGGTTACCGTTATTGTGTAACGGTACACTGATGACGTGGCGCGCTGATTCACGCATTGACCGATTCAAACAGCAAAAATAAAAATAAAAAATATATAGAATATTCCCGTGACACGGGATTTCATCCCGTCTGACGGGAGTAGTTCCTGTGTCGCGGCAAATATGTGACTTGGCACGGCAACCCTGCACATTGTCAGCGAATATTCCTGGCGTTTTTGACCGGTTTGAATGATTTTTCGAAGTTATTGGGCGGTTATTTTTCGCTGGAATTACGCGGAAAATTCTAACTGATACTTAAAGAGGGCCGAAATTACCATTTTACCCCTGGCAAGCATCAAAGTCTGTTTTTCGGCATGTTCAGCACCTAATATGCTCGGATAATCGGCTTAAAATTGTGAATCATCTGCGGCCCACGTTCGGGGATAATCGAACCATCATACACTTACAAATTTCAGCAATCGTCGGCTTTCCTCAAGCATGGAAAGCGTTATCGGTGGATTTTTCTTCAAGTATAGAAAACCGCCAAGTCGGCTTTCCTCAAGCATGGAAAGCGTTATCGGTGGATTTTTCTTCAAGTATAGAAAACCGCCAAGTCGGCTTTCCTCAGGCATGGAAAGCGTTATCGGTGGATTTTTTCTTCAAGTATAGAAAACCGCCAAATTCCTTTGTTGGCTTTCCTCAAGCATGGAAGGCATTATCGGTGGATTTCTTCAAGTATAGAATGACACCAAATTCGTTCGTCAACTTTCCTCAGGCATGGAAAGTATTATCCGGTAGCTTTCTTCGGGCTTAGAAAGGTACCAAACTCTTCAGTCGGCTTTCCTCAAGCATGGAAAGCGTTTCAACAAATGTCACTCGGTGGATTCCTTCAAGCTTAGGATGCTGCCAAATTCGTTTGTCACCAATACACTGGTGCCAGATACGTATTCTATCCCTTTATTCTTTTATCTGTGGAATTAACATTTTTCTGCAGGTATCGGCGTATACAGAGTGATTTAGGATCGCAGAACGTCTTAAATCATTCTCCGTCCCTAAACTCAGTCAAAGTGGGGGCTTCTGTAGACACCTAAAAATGTCTCCCCAAAACCAAACCCGATGATGAACAACCTTTCACCGCCACTATTGGTCGGGATTAGTATTTAATCCCGAGAGTGCTTAAAAAATCGTATTTTATTAAATTCATATTTTTTAACAGTCCATGGATTAGTCTTGATGTTTGGTAAAAGAATAGTTTTAATTTCAGCCCAAACTTATTAATTAATTCTAGCCCAAAGCTTTTTTATTTTATTGTTTTATTATTTGTTTTTGGCCCAAACCCTTTTATTTATTTTTATTTAATTATTTTATTATTTTAGCCCGAATAATAAAAAGTCAGAAAAGGCCCGAAATTATCAATGGGCACTTAAAATGCCGAGGAAATTAGGGTTAAAAATGTATTTAGACGGAAAAACGGGCTGGAATTTCCCGCGCCACGGCAGGTATCTACCGTGTCACGGGAATCCTTCCCGTCTGACGGTGGGATTTCCCGTGACACGGGAATTCTGCCGTGACACGGGACATTCCGTGTCTTTTCCGCGTAAACCCTTGACGCGTTTTCTATCCCGTTTTCTGAAAATTTCCCGCGTCACGCCAAAAGTGTACTGTGTCACGGGAAAGTGTACCGTCTGACGGTGGGGCTTCCCGTGTCACGGTACAGTTTGATGTCACGGGATACTTTTTTAGGGTTTTATCATTTTAAGGTTTCGTGTGCTCCCTCAGTACATTTTCCCTATAAATACCCCCTCATTTCTGATGTACGGGGCACGGAGTAATTATATTATTTTATTTTCTCTCTTCTATGATTTAGCTTAAACACTAGCCTACCCTTTTCACTTCAAAATTCCTTCTTCAAGCACTCAAAGGAGTCCATATTTTACTCGAGATTCTGTCCTTAAACCAAGGCGTGAAAGGTAGAACTGTTTGAGGGTTTGGCCCCAAAATCAACTTTATTTAATTTAATTTAATTTAATTATTGTTTATTTATTTCCTTGAAGTTACTAACTCGTTTATTATTTTGTAGTTGCAAACAAACAGAATCAAAGTAAGAGTCATGCTCCTTTTATTTTTATTATTTTTCTAACGATTTTATGTTGTTGGAATTGTGATTAAATTGGTTTTAATATTAATGTTATTCTATTATTTATGATCACCATATTTCATGTTAAAGGGAATATGTAATTGAAAATCACGCCTAATAAGATAATTTGGACAATCGGTTTAGGTTCCTTTTTAATCTTGTTGTTAATTCAAGCGATCACAATATTTTAGAATTATATGTTGCATTAATATTCAACCAATTTAGCATAATAATAGCTTGGAGAAAATTGAATTTTTGTTTGTATGCCTTTGAGATCGCAGGAATGCTTTTCACTATAAGAATCGAGTAGAGGCCAATACGGACGAATGTGACTCCATGACTCATTTCGTACCATCATCCTCGATCCTCCTTTCGTGGTTCCGAACCATATGGATTTAGTAATCTCATGGATTATGAATGGGGTGTAACCTTCACGGGTCAATCGTTGTTGCCTTCGTTGTCCCTTTATTCATGGTTGTCTTTTATGATCCGTGAACGGTTTACAAGTTCCTTAAAAACTTGTTGGCGGCTCCCTACTTTCCTAGTTCTTAATCGTATTATGTCAATTCTCACTTCCTATGATTGTCAAGCATATTCACAACATGCTTTTAACGTAGGCGCACTTCGAACGACGCCTACAAAGATACATACTTTTTAGCAAGTGTCTGTATTCTTTGTATTGTCGTGTGTAAAGTAATTTGTCGTGATTTCAAGATTTTTTTTAAAAATATGTAATATTGTGAGGATAAATGAAAACAATTGTATTTCTTTCTAAATAATGTAGGCATACTCAGATAGTAGAAATGCATAATCGGGAAGTAGTATAGAACTATATTACGAAGACAAGTTAACCTTGAATATAGAAGCACTATATATACGATAGAACAGTGTCCCTCTATTTAGTTGTGTTACCTAGTTTATCTATATGAAAAAGCCAAGACATCGGTGTTGATTATCTGATATAAAGTTGTCAAAAGTAATTGACCTATCTTGTCTAAAGAGATTATTGTGTACTATACATGCCATTAGCAATTAGCATGCTCTTTCTTAGCCCCTGCTTTGAGATCATTCTGCTGAAATTGGATCTTATTTCTCTTTGAAAGAAATATCAGAAGATTGGTTGTTTGTGTCTGAGTCAAGGAAGAGACAAACTAAAGCACAATCCTATATCTTAAAAGTTACGTATCGCATTTTCCATCCTTGGATAGCTGTTTCAACCAGAGCTCTAGCAGCTTATCAAGTTCTTCTTGTAGTGCAAAAACACCTCTCCACTTCTTAATTCTCTTTGCTTCCGTCGTTATATGTAGAAAACCAAACAAAAGATCAACCACAAAAATTAAAGAAAACACTACAATATGCTGAAGTGTAGGACTGAAATTGAATAAAGTCTATGGAAGTAGGATCATTTAGAGCATCAACACTCGTGGTATAATTTTATACCACGGTGTAAAAACTCATCAAAAACTTGCAATTTTTCACTACATTGGTGGTATAAAAGTATACCATTTGATGGTATATACCATCTCATGGTAAACATTTGCTTCGATCCCCGTGAAACATGAACCAACCAGGTCACGCCATGTGGCCTGGTTATCATGTATCTTTTTTTTTTCAATTGCATTTTAAGAAAAAATTATAAAGTTAAAAATTATGAAAAAATTACCATTGTTCATAATTTTTCAAGACCTATAAATAGACACCCATATTGATATAGTTTTATATATTTTTTCGAATTCGGTTTTTACTACGTAAATTGCTTATTTTATTTGATTATCTTTACAAACAGTAATTAGTTATTTCCAATAATAAAATGAAATATAATTATATTTAAATTAAGTGTATTATTAATACGAATAAGAGAGAAAGTTTGGTGGTAAACTTTTTTTATTACATGGGTAGGATATTTTTGGAGAAAGTACATTATATTGTAGTATAGATGATGTGGAGGAGTGAGAAAGTGGTAGAGAGAGAGGGATGGTATAATTTTTTATACCATGAGTGATGATGGTGTTAGAGATGCATAAAGTTATGTAGAAATCTAGAGACATTACCATATTATGATGCAGTGTCAAGCATGTGGACCCCCAAGTTATCAAAACATTTTGGAAAATTTTTTCAGGGAATTAAGAAATACTGGCCATCAAATAATTGCTACATACTTGACAATAACTGTTGCAGAAAAGAAAAAAATGTAAACTATAATAGCAGCAATACAATATATCACTGAATTCAATTTTGTAAGATAACCGATTTACAATTTAATATATACCTAACTCCTCACACTCCCAAGCAAATTAGAAAATATAGTTGGTTAGCTTGAATGATCAAGTAAATATGGCTTATTGCGGATAAAGATGATAAGATTGACCAAAAATAACACTGCACAGAGTGTGAATTTAAGAACCTGTGTTAGGATTGTAAAACACCAGCACCTCTCCAGTCTTTATTTGGAATTAAAAGTTTAAAACCCTTACAAATCACTAAAGATCTTCTTTAATTTTCTTTTCCTTTTACTTGGGGTGGGGGGGGACTTTCAACAATAGTGACCCCTTCTAATTGCTTGATTTCCCTTTGGGCAGACCCTTTTCTCTTTTATTATCTGGTTTGCCTTGAATCGTTTGTGCTTGATTTTATTATTGGAATGAGGCATGTTTTATATGTTCATTGATGAGCTCTTTGCTTAGGGACAAGCAAAGGTTTGGCTTGGGGGAGTATGATATGTCTATTTTATATAGTGATTTACCACCGTCCCTTGGTCATAATTAGTAGTGTTTTTGGCTCTTTTGAGCCACTTTTATTACTAATTGGTGTTTTCTAGTGTTTTCGTAGTTTTAGTTAAGTTTTGTAGGAAATTTCACTTTTGGAGCATTTTCCCGGAGTTTCGAGGAGCGACAACGAGCATTGGAGGAACATGACCACTCATTGAAGCCCAAGACCGGTTAGAAGAAGCAAATCGGTGATTAAGGGCTCGATACTTGAGATTCCGAGGCGTTTTGGACCGAGTTCAAAGACCCGAAGAGGAAATCCGATTGGGCCGAAGTTTTGAGGCCCAATCGAAGTCCAAAAGGAGCCCAAGAGAGCCTCGCCCGGAGGCGCGCCTGGCCAGGCGGGGCGAGCAAGGGGAAGGAAGGCCTCGCGCCCGAAGTACGCTCCCGACCGGGCGCGAGAGGTTGTTTCAGCGCAAAGTGACGGCCCCGCCGGGCGGTGCGGCGCCCGACCGGGCGCGTGTGTTTGAGGGGATGTTTATTTTCCCGATTAATTTCGTTAGGCGTAGAACTCCTTGCTTAGTATTAATGTAATTTAATTAAGCAAGTTTAGTATGCTTTCTTTTTACACTCTTCTTTACATACTCTTACTACTTTTCTCTCTCTACTTAGATTTTCTCTCTCTAAACTTTTACTCTTTCTTTTGTTCCTAAACTCCGTTTGTAATTCTGTCGATTCGGTACGATTTCTATTTTCTTAATTTCAGTATTTTCATTCTTTCAATTCCTTATGTCTTGTTTAATTGCTTTGATGTGTTTAGCTTTAATCATGTCTGAGTAGTTTCCTTTCTAGGGTTTATGGGGATCTTATAAATAATATGAAGGGGTAATTTATGATTGTTGATTGTCAATGCTTAATTAATTTCCTATTGATTGTTTTAATGCTATGCAATTAGATTTGGCCAGATTTAATTATATGAGTTAAGAAATATTGATTCGAGATTCGAGAGATGAGAATTGATGTTTAGGCTTAGTTTCAATAGGCAGACTAATTTATAAATGGTTATGTCGAGATTCGAGAGATGAGATTTAATACCGGTAATACGTAGCGAAAGCCCTTTATGATCTGATTAATTAATGTATTGATGATTGATTGTTATGTTTTACCCTGGAATATTGTTTATTAGTGAACCTATGCCCTAGGCTTTTATTATTATTTGATTTCTCCCTGATTTATTCCTTTTACTCATATTCTTCGTAGTATAGACTTTAATCACAAAAATATTGGTTACTTTGATAATGTAGGTTATAATAATTAATTAGGAGTAGAAAGACTAGTTTTGCCTGTGGATTCGACCCTACTTCCCTATCTGCATAAGTTAGAGGACTTAGGTAATTACTTTTGATTAGGTGATACGACTTCAGCCTGTCACCTGTCACCACCTTCCCCACCATCCTGCCACCATTCCCTCTCCCCCTCCCCCTCCTCTGCTCGCAGCTCCCCTCCCCCATCCCCTATTCCCTAACCAGACGAGACCGGACGGCTGGCGTTGAGCTGACCCACCCCCTATTCCCTGACCAGACCGAAACTCCCACGCAGCCCAATTCAACCCATTCCTGGCCACCGCAACCAACCTCCACCACCAAAAACTCCCACAAATTGCAACCAACCTTATCCTTCACGAATAGCAGCCTTGCTGTCGTTCCCGATCCTTGCACTAACAATAAAGCCCCAATTGCGCTTCAAATCAGAGCCAACGCTTCTGTAGATTTAGGGAGGTTTTGGGGCGGTTTCAGGCAACAATTCAGGCGAACATTTCTAGTGTTTTTAGGTGAATATTTGGGCAGATTCTCAAGCAAGTTATTCAGGAAAAAATTCAGCCTGTTTCAGGCGAAAATTCAGGCTATTCCTTTCGATTATTGGTGTAGTTGGGTGTCTTTGATGCGATTTTCGGGCGTTCTTCTAGGAGTTTCAGGCGGTGGTTTTTAAGCAGTAGTGGGATAGGGGGGCTGCGTGCAGGGGATGGATAGAGGTGGTGGTGGCATGGTGGTGGGGAGGTGGTGGTTAGTTCTTAACCACGGTTAACCATAGTTACGCTTAAAATGCCTAATTACCTTGCTTAATGTTGTCAATGACTTAACTTTTTAAAATATGGTTCACTAAGGATAATAACTTTTTTTGCATTTTACCACTGAGAATGTTTATTATTAGAGGTTTACCAAAGAGAATTTCCCAAAAATTTTATAGTAACATACCTGTAAGGACTTTTTGTCAGAAACTACCTTTTAAAAGGATTTTTTTGTGAGAAACTACCAAATTAAAAAATGTTGTTAGAAACTACCATTTAAAATAAAAATGTTGTAAGAAACTATCTATTGAAGTAAATAATGTTGTAAAGAAAACTATTATTCGTCGGATTTTTGTCTTTGATTAATTTCTCCGTCGTTAACCACCCTCAGCTGGTCACATGATATGTGGCATGTTGGTGGGGACATGAAAAAAATAAAGGTTATAAAAGTTCACGTGATTGGCAAGTGTGTGGTCAACACCGGAAAAAATAGTCAATAGTAAAAATCTAATAAAAGGTAGTCTATTACAATATTTTCATTTTAATAGGTAGTTTCTTACAACATTTTTTTTATTAGGTATTTCCCCCAAAAATTGGCTTTCAATAGGTAGTTTTAAGATAATATTATAATATACTACTTTCGTTTTTATTTAGTTGACACGTTTTGACTTTAGCACTATTCACACACCTCCCTTTGACCGTGTTTTGTACTTTATACGTAATGAAAAATATAGTCATGTGAGATCTTATTAGATTCGTCACGTTATATACTTTTAAAATATCAACTTTTCATAATTTTTGTTTATCGATAATTAAAGATATTAATGATTGAATAAGTGCATTGGCAAACGTGACTAAAGAAACATGTCAACTAAAAAAAAACAGAGGAAGTATATAGTTAGCACAATGTAAACATTTTGACAGTACACGTAAATTACCTTCTTGTCCAAGTTTGTGAAAGAAGTCTTTGCATGCATGTGCAACTACAATGTCAAAGTATACATATATGACCGTACACGTAACCTACCTTCTTGGGGTCTTTACATGCATGGTCAACTAAAATGTCAAAGTGTATATATCTGATCGTACACGTAAACTACCTTCTTGTCTAAGTTTCGGAATTCAAAGTAGTCTTTGCATGCATGGTCAACTAAAATGCCAATGATGCCACTTATTGTATTTGTTTCATTACTTAATGCATAATTGTAGCTTGCAAAATTAGTCAAAAGTAACCATCTTGTCTTTAGACTAACATGCATTGTTGAAGTCAAAGTAAGCTTTAAATATCCTACTCTGTACTATAATGTGGCTAGTATTGCAAGTTGCAAGTAATGAACTTCATACTCATTAGTAGAGGTGTCAATTCGGATAACCGGATGGAGTTTGGGTCGGGTCTATTCGGGTCGGGTCTGTTAAGGTCGGATATGTTCGGATCAAAATTATCCTTTTAACTAGGATCGGGTCAAATTTTTCCGCTTTCTTGCAGTTTTTTAACAAAATCTTTAAGAAACTATTCAAACCATATGATATTTTCTTTCCAGTTTGACAATCATAATCCATATATACCCAAATGAAATATTTCACATATTTCTATTATATACTTTATTTTTGTAATATTATTGTCAAATATATTTAACAGTCGTGCATTGCACGGGATTTTAACCTACTATATTAATAACTTCAAATCAATTTCGTAATTTGTTTGTTTAATTCTTCTTTTTTTTTTCTTGGATTGTAAGCATTTTTAGATGATTGTATACAAGTTATTATATTGCATTTTAACATATTCATCAATTGAATCTGATCTCTCTGATATCTTCACAAAATTATTAAGATTCTCAAAATTATCATAAAGACAAAAAAGTACAAACATTCATCCATTACATAAGGCTTCTATATATAAAAGTTAAATTACTACTATAACATTACTAGTTTAATGATTAAAGGGTTTACTACATGCGTTAGTTTAAAAATAAAAAATTACAAGTAGAACACAAGCAAAAATTGGGTATATGTCATGATAGTTAGGTAAATGCACGATGTAGGGTACATCGTTGGCAATTGAGGAACCAGAAAAAATATATTAGGGTGGTCAAATCTGATATTAATTTTTTTTCACAAGGCCAAATTATTTTGGATATAGAGGTCCAAGTTTGTATTTTTTTTTATTTTAAAATTTTTTTCTTATTACAATGCACAAAGAAGTTTCAAAGCTTAATACAGTACTCTACTTAAAAAAAAAAAAAAAGTTTAAACTTAATACTAAGAAAAATGAAAATACATTTATAAACCCTAAAGCCAATACTAAATTCTTATGGTGACTATACATGTGGAATGATTTGAGTAGTTAAATATAAGAAGAAAAAAAAAATAATTAAAACAATAGCAAAGACTCTAGCAGGATTCGAACTCTATTCTATTGTAATTGCAAGATTCTCTTTGTAAACATCAAAAACCAACTGGGCTACAAAGATTAATTAATAACAGTCTGCAAAATTTATATAAAAATTAATCCAAGGGGGAGGCCATGGCCTACCCCAGTCCCGCTTTATCTCCGCCAATCGTTGGCACCTACCGGCCTCATGAAAAGATTGTTTACTGCTCCCTCCATTTTTAAATACTTTGCTCCACTATCCTTTTCCGACCGTTTTTAAATATTTGCTACATTTCCTTTTTTGGAAAGCTTTTATAATATTTAATTCATTTCTCACTCTTAGGGGGATAGTACTCTCTCTCCTCCTATTTTTCCACTACTTTTACTTTTCACAATTTTTTATTTTCACAACTACCCCACTACCTCCATATTTTACCACTTTCTCCTAAGGGTGTCAATCGGGTTTTCGGTTCGGTTTTGGGTTCGGTTTATCGGTTTTCGGTTTGTAACGGATCGGTTTTTAGCAGGTTGGAATTATTATCGGGTCAGTTCGAGTCAGTTTTAAATAATTTCGGGTCGGTTTGGCTTGGTTTAATTTTATCACAGTTTCGTTTCAGGTTGGGTTCTAATCGGGACGGATTATAATAGGTTCGGGTCATAATCGGTTCGGGTTAAATTCGGTCGATTTAAAAACGGGGTTTGTCAGTTTAAAGTGGGTTTTGGGTCAAAACATATCGGTCCAAATCGGGTCGGGTTGTGATCGATTCAGGTCATAATCGGTTCGAGTTGAACTTAGTCGGTTTGACAAATGATTTTGCCAGTTTCAAACGGGTTTCGTTAACGCATTTCTTTTGGTATATCCTCAACATTCTTTAATTAGTTATTCTAGTAGATCATAGGGAGGATTAATTAGTTGTTAGCTTTATGTCCTTTTTTTGTATAATGATTTTCAGGATCAAATGATAATAACAAAAACAAATTTAGCTTTTGATTCAGATTTTTTTTAATACAATATAGTGTTCCATCAGCCATTACTCGTAAAAGAACGATAATATTTTAGCATAAGAGTTTCAATGACATCAAAATTCCAAACCTGTTCAGTGCAAATACATCCGTAGTGCTAAAAATAGCTACATTACATCAAAAACACAAATAATCCGTAAAGCATGAATGGTACAAAATTTGCATAAAAATAGGATAAATAATGAACTTTGACGCCGAATAATAACGAAAACAAGGTTCAAAAGTACCCTAAAATTATACCATATAACAAGTTATCAATAATGAATATGTTTCTATGAAAAGTTTTGGAACTAGAGTTGAGAGGAGTAAGAGGCGAAGGGATAATACTCATTTTCTATGAAAATATTTCTTATGTTCTAAGGAGGGTTATGAAGGTGATAAGTGTACAAATATTAGGTCCTATGAGAGACTTGATACAAGAACTGAATATTTAGCTTTTGTACAGTTTTCTACTGATCTTTCAGGTGTGTTTATGAACATATAATGTCAAATATTATAATAGTGAATGAAGGTTCAAAGTTGACAATTGTAAATGCTCAACTGACCACAAATTCAAGTTGTTGTGAATATTTAGTTTTTTATTTATAAATATGTTGTTTTCCTAATATGAATATTATATAATTCGTCAAAAAATATGAACATTATATATATATACTATCTAAATGTTTACTTTTGAAAGATGTGATTGATAATAGTACTTAGGGATCGGGGAAAAAAAAGTTTATTTCATTCTTATTAAAATCAAATAGAAATTGTATGTCATCAAAAATTGAAATATTGGATATTAATATATACAACACAGTTCCACACATGTTATTATACACAATAAACTTCTCGATCCAAAATTGAAAAATTCAAGATCGTTTTATTGGTTCATACATGTTGTGAAAATCCATGCATTCTTGATTTCCTTAATTTTTGTCGTCTTCCTTTTTTTCCTTGCTATTGTGTGGACTAACTCACTATATCCACAATTCTTTGTTTAACTAATTTAAAGTAGAAAAAAAAAAAACAAATCAATTATTAGTTAGATTTGAGCAACAATAAGTGTTGAAACGAACCAAGTTTCATATGAATATGAATAATATAACAATTGAAATGATCGATATGGAAATGAACATTCATCAGTAAATACATAAATGAACATATATTAGTGTGGAAATGACCATCCATAAATATGGAAATGAATAGCTATTATTAAATAAATGAACAAATTTAAGTAATTGAATATGGAAATGAACATCTATTAATATATAAATGAACAATAGTTTAAAAATGCCTATGAATGATATCAATCAATGGACATGAAATATATATGTGGATAACTTTTGAAGCTAGAGACATATATCGAAACTCAAAATAACTGAACTGAGCATGGAATATTAAGATTAAAAAGATATAAATATTTATCAAAATTCTAATAATCGTATATTAATACGTGAAAACCATATACTTTTATGTAATTGAACATCCACCAAAATAAAAATGAACATTTATCAAAATAATTTTTCCACTCCAAACTTTGAAAAAGAATGAACATTTTTACAAATACTATGTAGTAGTGTAAAATTAAATGAACGTTTATGAAGTATTAATCCTCTATTACCATGTGAATGACATTATACTAATATATACTCTGTAAATGAACATTTATCAAATTACAAATGAACATTCATAAACCTCCCACTATTAATAATATTATTAATGCTTACTTATATGCTTTAATGTTCTTCTTTGAAACTATCACTTCTAGAACACAAGCTATTTCCGATGAAAACTTGAAATCCTTCGAAATCATGCGTCAGAAGAGATTTTCCGGCACGGAAAAGTCTGTCGGAAATTTCCGACGGAAAACTATTCCGTCGGTTATTCCGTCGAAGATTTCCGACGGAATTAAGTAAAATAAAAAAAAAAAAAACCAACCCCCCCTAAACCGTACCTCCTCTCCGCCTAAGCCACCATCGAAAATCACCCCACCAACAGCAATTCACCACCTACCACCACCTAAATACACTTCACCACCACCAAAACACCCCACCAACCCAAATCCACCACCAAAACCTCCCACCAACCCAGATCCACCACCGAAACCCCAACCCCACAACGAACCGACAACCTACTCCTGTTTTGGGTGTTTTCTGGTCCCTCGAAAGAGTAACAACTTGAAGACTGGTCCGGCGCGATATACTTGCAAAACATGGAGACTCCGGCTGGTAGGAGCTCCGCCTCCGAAGATTAAGTTAGTATTGGTCGTAAAAGATGAAAAAGTGCGGAAAATGTAAACGTGAGATCTTCTGCGATTCCGAGATCAGGTGTTTTCTCTGATGTGAGAGAATGTAGGTAAGTTGTAATAAAATGAACATGCCCCCAAAATAGGGGGAATCTCTCTATTTATAGGGTCAATGCTAAATGTGCTCTTTATTAGATCACTCCAACTTAATTCTGATGGGCTACGCTACATTGCGGTTTTCTCGGGATTTGGGCCTAAAAGGTCGTCTTTTCTCCAAATTTTTTAGAGCACCACGTGTCAAATGGGGATAGGTCCACTTTGGACTTATAAGTGGACCTATCTTAGGCTAACACGTGTCGTCCATTAGTTGGTCCACCGTGGCATGGTTAATTTTTACCCAAAAAATTTGCCCCTCACAGATGTGACATGGCACACCACGTGGCATCTGTGACACGCGTCACTCAACAATTGGTTGAACAGTTTTAACTGTTCACCTTTTGGGGAAATTACAGGGTTGACCCTAAATTTACCTCTCTATAAATATGGCTTTTACCCTCCTCTTTTTGGATGTTTCCAAAAAATTATCTAGAGAGAGGAAGTCAAACTACTAGAGAGAGAGAGAGAGTCTGCCAACCGCCTGTGTTAACCACAAACAGCTGAGTTCGTGCCCGCCTGATACAGCCGGTCAACACCTGACACCTTTTAGATTCAAATCTTAAGGTATCGTCTTTACCCCTCTTTGCTCTTTCTTGTTTTTTCCATTTGTGTATATTTCTTGCAATAAATGGATTCATCACCAACACACACGGCACAACCTAGATCAATATCCAGCCGGTCTCCAGGTATGGCCGAGTCTAGGACTGGAGATGCCGCCTCTGGGTGTTGGGACCACCCTTGTACTTCTCCAAATTCGACCGTCTCTATGTCTGCGCAGGACACAATGGCTCGGACTATGTGGACGGCCCCTAATCCGGACTATTGAGAGGAAAGCACAGACAGGGTTCCGCCTGAGGAGGAGACTACTGAGGGGATAACCCTGGCTGCATGGGAGAGAATAGCTCCTACGGGTGCCCCCTCAACTCCAAGTGATTCCATCTTGGAGGAGTTTAAACAGGGATACAGTGAAAGAGACGCCTCTATGTCTGGCTCCAAAAGTGATGAGGCCGCCTCCAGGTCTAATTCAATAAATGAGGAGGCCACCTCTAAGAGAGACGGAAGTGACACCGCTTCCAGCTCTGACAGCAGTGATGCCCCCTTATCCCCGCTTGAGGATAGCAAGGTTGAGGAGAGGAAAAGATGGAGCGAGAAGGGTGATCCCTTCACAATCCACGTCTCTGCTAAAGAGAGGGAAAGTATGGAGAAGGGACTTGAGGATTTTAAGCTCAAACGGCCCCTTGGCGGTGAATATAAGATCCGGGTGCCGCCTGAGCTGGGCACCATTGCTTGGAAAGACGACAAGGAGAATACCCATGCTTATTTCGGCTGCTGTGAGGCGGCATTCTTGTCTGGTCTCCAGTTCACCCTACACGATGTTGTGAAGGCCATCTTGCGGGGGGTACGACCTAGGCATATGGCAGTTCTCCCCAAACTCCTAAATCAACATTCTGGGGTACGTCGCCGCCTGTGAGATGTAGGGTCTGCACCTCGGCTGGGAGACGTTCGCCCATATGCACTATCTTAGCCGTAACCCAGGTGGCTGGAAGGCATGGTACACCTTGACCACCCACCCCAAATATCAGATGACTTTGGACAAACTGTCCAAATGCGATAACTGGAAACACCGTATATATTTATCTGGTTTCAGCTCCCACACGGTGCGAGAATTATGAACTCCGCCGGTATAATAAGAAACCTGACCTTCTGGGTCAAAAATTTAAGTTCCCAAGTATCCCGGATGAAGACTATGAGAGAATCATAAAGTAGGGGTTATTGAACTTACAAAAGATACTCTCTCAACCGGGGAAATAATAAGCGTTCCCAAAAATTTGATACCCAAACATACATGGTTGAGAAACGAGGCGTTCTTCCCCGCCTATGGCCTGAGCACGATGTTTACAAAGCATTGGTCTATTTTACATCCGGCAGCTTTGTCGCCTTTATTGTTGCACTGTCCATTTTGTTATTCTATTGAACTGAGTATTGTTTACGCATCGAACGGATTTCCCCCCTAACCTGCCCCAATAAAGGGGTACTAACACGGGAGCTAACCGTGCTAGTATAAAATAACCACTCATAAGTGACAGAATTCCTGCGCATAATAATAAAAAGAATGTACAGCGTCCTGTACTCCATTAAAAGTTATGGTTAAATATAAAACCCCATAACTTCCCCCATATGTTCATACTCAAAGTATATACGTTCCAAGAGTTTTGGTGCGTAATCTCTTTCTCTTTACGTTATTTACATATTATTAAACTTGGTGATGACTCTCAAACCATAATCATTTAATCATAATAATTATTCAAACAAACAAACATACCAATTTAATTCTTGAATAATTAGTGACCACATAACATTTAATGTTGAACCCTTTTTATATCTACCTCGGTGTCAAAGACACCTTAAACGTATAAAGCACCACAATTCCTATCCCTCGGTGTTAGAAACACCTTAAGTGCACTAAGACACCAAACTATAATATAATCCTCGTGTACAAAGACACTTAAATATCTCTTTCCTCATGCTTAAAGCATCAATAAAAATTATATGAACCATAATAAGATTCCCTTTTAATATTCCAAACCAAATTAAACATTTAGTTTAATTAAACATGCTTTCTATCATGCCATAAATAAAAGTGTGGTTCATATACAACATGCCAAACAATAACTTTCGAGTCAGTAATCCATCACAAATAAATCATGCTTCATCATTAAATCACCAATGTCAATAAATCAACAATTTTCAATCATAATCCAGCATGATACTACTTGTAATTAATTAACCAAATCTAGCATGCTACTATATCATCCAAAAATATGCTAAGTACGCGAACGTACCTTGAATACGATCTTGGAATCGCCACGACTATGCAAAATCACTTAATTGGAAATCTCCTACAAACCAAAATTATAAGGAGGCATTAATATCTACTCCACACAAATTTCCAGCAATATATACTCTTATTAAACCACTCATAATTTAATTAAAACAAGCTGAAATTTTATTTAAAACGTCATACTTTAATCCCAATTAATGGCAAATTAAAATTCCTTAAAGAAACTTGATTTTTAGCATACTATAAAAAATTCCAGCATTATATATTAATAAAAACTTGATGTAATTATGCTTTAAAACACTTAAATGAAAGATTTAAACCACCCTAAATCATAATCCTTCAATAATCAATTATTTATGAATATAGGGTTTCAAAATTGGGGCTTCTTAATTAGAATCAAAATCTGAAAATTAAATTGCATACTACTTATAATCAAACATCATAATATCAATAACAAAACCCATATTTAACAACTAGATCTAAGGTTTAAACTAAAACTAAAAACAAAGATTAAATTTTTTTTCGGGAATTCGGGCAGGAGCCACGGCACCACAGCCAGCTGCTACCGTGCTGCTGGTGGCGCCGCTGCTGCTGCTGGTGGTGGCCGGCGGCCCACCAGTGGTGTGATGGTGGCCGACGGTGGTGTAAGCCGAAAAGGGGAAGGGGGAAAAAAAGAAAAATAAAAGAAAAATAAAGGAGAAGGGAGATAAAGTTTACCTTGGGTTTTCTCCACTCTGGGCAAAGTTTAAATGTGCTCAAGTGTTGAATATTTATACCCCTTTCTCTAGAAACCCTTCTTACCTAAACTTTCCCTTTGTACTCTTTCCTAATCTCTTTCCTAATAAAACTTTATTAAGGGGCCGTTTGGTTGGGGGTATTCAGGAAAGGGAATGGGAATCAACTGTCTTGATTCCCTTTGTTGTTGTTTGTTAAGCACTTTTAATCATTCCCTTTACCCTCTCCATTACCCCAAATCCTTCCAACTTCATTCCCCACCCCTCCCTAGACTTTTCCATTCCCTTTCCCTACCCACCTTCACACCACCACATCACCACCTTCACACCTACCAACACCACTGGAAAACCAGCCCTAACCACCGCCGCCCCTCCCCCGACCACCGCCAACCCTCCCCCGAGCCTCGCCGCCCTCCCCTCCCCCGAAAAAATTCCGGCGAACCTGTTCAGTTCAGCCCCTCCGTTGACAAATTGCAAGAATTCCTTCACTCCAATCCCACTGGTAACCCTTAATATCTAAATTCATCTACAAATTCATATTCAATTTATTAGTTTAATTTTCTGCCATTATTGTTTGAATTCAGAGGCATTTTTAGTTTAATTTTTCAGGAAACTAATCAATTTAATTGATTGACCGATTAACGTAGTATCACGAAAAGCTGGAAAATCAAACTTGGAATTAAAATGTATAATTGGTGGATTAATTGATTTAATCTAAGAAATTGTTAGGCTATTGAATTGGATTTATGTGTAAGCTTTTATTATGTGAAGGAGTGAGGTGGTGTTGGGCGGCGATTTTCTGGGTCAAGGAAGATTGGGGCTTGGGGTGGTTTTTTCGGGGGAGGGGAGGGCGGCGAGGCTCGGGGGAGGGTTGGCGGTGGTCGGGGGAGAGACGGCGGTGTTCTGGGCTGGTTTTCCGGTGGTGTTGGTAGGTGTGAAGGTGGTGATGTGGTGGTGTGAAGGTGGTTGGACGGGTGACCTTTCATTCATTCCATTCCTTTGTTATTCAAAACAAACAACACCCCAAAATTGGGGGATTTTCATTCCATTCCTTGTCTTTCCCTTTGTCCATTCCATTCCGATTCCCCCGTGCGAGCCAAACGGCCCTTAAAATAAATCTTTCCTAAATTAAACCCCAACTTTAGCAAATTAAATAATTAAATAAACTTTCCTTTTATAAAATATTTCCAAACTTATTTAAAAATAATAATTAAAAGGCCATAAACAAAACATATCAATAAATTGTTTTATTACTTCACAAAATACTTATTTAAAATAAAATACGCATAAAAATACGGGATATTACAGTACTGGTCTCTACTCGATTCTTATAGTGAAAAGTATTCATGTGATCTCAAAGGCATACAAACAAAGATTCAATTTGTTCCAAACTATTATTATGCTAAATTGGTTAAATATTAATGCAACATATAATTCTATAATATTCATGATCACTTGATTAAATAACAAGATAAAAAAAACCTAAACTGGTCGTCCAAATTATCTTATTAGGCGTGATTTTCGGTTACATATTCCATTTAAACATGCAATATGGTATTAATATTGAAAGCAATTCAACCATAATATCGTTAGTCAAATCAAATCAAAATAACCCTAATCATGATACTAGCAACAAGGATAAAAATAAGAGTAATTAAGTGATTAATTACTCACTTTCCGCGTTTCCTTGAATTTACTTCATGAATACATTGTTAGTAACTTCAATAAATATATAAATCAAATTGAAATTAAATTAAATAAATGTAGAGTTGATTTGGTCCAAACCATCAGTTATTTGTATCTTTAACGCATTGGTTTAAGGACGGAACCTCGAGTCAAGTATGGACTCCTTGGAGTGCTTAGGGGAAGTATTATGGAAGAATATGTTGGCTAGTATTTAGGCTAAAGAGGGAGAAGAGAATAGGTTTTGGTGTAGAGAGAGAGAATGATTTTTGGTGCCCCCCAACTGCAGAAATCAATTAAGTCTGTATTTATAGAGGAGACGAATATGGGGATACACAGAACCCTAGAAGAGCCGCAGGAAAACCCTAATTTAGGAACCATGACACAGTTTGGGCACCGTTACACCTTACACAGTACAGGGCGCCATAACACGGTGGTGTCCATTGCCGTGTTCTGCCCAATTCGCGTCCAAATTCATAATTGTGTTTTCAAGCGGAAAAGACACAGAAAAAGCACTGTGACATGGTGAAAATTACCGCGTCACGGCAACAAATGCCGTGCCACGTCAGCTTTTTCCGCGTCAAGGCATTTTAGCTGCTGCGCGGCAATTCCATTTTTTTACGCGTTTTAAAACAATGATAACTTTTGATCCGTAACTCGGAATAAGGCATAAAATATATTGTTGGAAAGCTTATCAAGTCTTATTTCCAACCCAATTCAAATCAGGTCAAAACCATTTTTAGATAATAATATATGGTCGTTTTAGTGAAAGGGTGTCAATTTTGGGCCGAGTTTAGTGTTTTACTCATATATTCTTCATTTCAAATCAGAATTGGGCTTATGATATACCGTTGAAAATCATATTGAAAGTCCTATCCAACCAAATTACATTTAGATCAAAATTTTAGGGCTATAAAATCAGATTCTTTCGGTTTTGTGATGTGGATACAAAAAGAGGAAAATAAGTTATAGTTTGGGGAAATGGGCTAGGAATTGAGTTGGTTTTTTAATGTATTGAATAGAAATATGGATTTAAGCACTCCAAAGATTAAATAATCAACCCGACCAATAATGGCGGTGAAAGGTTATTCGTCATCGAGTTTGGTTTTGGGGAGACATTTTTAGGTGTCTACCATAGGATCATTGGTAAATGTGCCATTTATTAGGTCACTCGGACCTAATTCTGATGGGCTGTGCCGCATTGCGGCTTTCTCCGGATTTGGGCCCTGAAGGTTGTCTTTTCTCCCAAATTTTGGGAGCGCCACGTGTCAAATGGGGATAGGTGTAATACCCTGTATTTTCATATGTATTTTCTAATTAATTAGTTAAGAAGTATTTTATAAAAAGGGTATTTTAGTAAATTTATTATTTGGAGCCAAAATAATATTTGAATTTTGGCGCCAAAAGTATTTTGAAAACTAATCATTATTTTGGATAAGATTTATTATCCATTTATCTTATCTTAAAAACCGGATTATTTACATATTTCAGATATTTTTATTAAAGCAAAATTATATTTTATTTATTATATTAAATGGCCGAAAATTCCCATTTATTTAGCTAGGAAATTCGGATTTTCTATGTATAGAAAATCTGATTTTCTTAGTTAATTATTGGTGAATAATTGGTATTTAATTAATTAATTATTCTATATTATTTACACAATTATTTTTATTCCTTAAACTGAGCAAAATCTTCCTAAATACTAGTAAGGGAATCTCCTATTTTCATTAATTCTAATTCTCCATCTTTTTAGTATCCAATCATCATATTTTCTTTCCATTCATTCTTCTTAATTATTCCCCAAGTAATTCCAATTTCCTTTATATTTTTCATGACATACATATCTTCCATATTCAATTATACACAATCACCTTAATATTGAAACTTTCCTTATTTCTTTACTCACTTCTCCAAGTAATCTCTTAAACCCTAATTACCATAATTATTCCTACATTTTCCTACCATAATTCATGCTCATACTAGCCTATAAATACCCCTTCATACCTCTCACATTCTTCACACCAATTCTCTTCTTTTCTTCTCCTCAATTTTACACAAATCATCTCATTTATCTTTGAAGCCAATTTTTGGGCACTTATGGTCAGTGTTTGGGGTATTGATGTTTCCCAGAAAGTTGTTCCTCTCAAAAATTCCTTGAGGTTAAGCTCAAGAATCACCCAATTCAGAGCTATATCAAAGGAGTTATAGCCTCTGCAAGTTCTGCCTATTATTTCCTACGCAAATCCAATTCTTCTCTTTTCCTTGGTTTCTTATCTTTTCTTCTTCTCTTCTCTTATTCAATTATTATTATTATTATTATTATTATTATTATTATTATTATTATTATTATTATTATTATTATTATTATTATTATTATTATTATTATTATGTGGGATTTATAAAAATTATTATGAGTAGTTTTAATTATATAAAATCATATTATTATGATGTTTATGAGAAATTAATTAAAAGGTTCATGTACATATAGTTGGGGGTTTATAATTATTTGTTAACCTTATATTGATTAAGGTTATATTTATTTGTAGGGTGTGTTCTATCAAGATTCATGAGGTTCTTTTGGTATGTTTTGCTAAGCAAGGATCAAGGTACGTTAGGTGACTAAATGCCTTTGAAAGTGATTGGTTTTAATAACATGTTTTATATGATTTGATTGGTGATTGAATTAAATTGATTTGAATTGTGATTTTGAAATAAATTAAGTTTGGAGGTATTGATAAAACTATTTTGAATGATTGATTTTTAAATCATATTTTGAATGGTTTTAATTACTTATCATGTTTGGATTTGATTTGAAAAGTTTATTGAATTAAATAAAAGGTTTTTCAAGGAAGAGTTATTGATTTTGAAAAGTTAGTAATATGAGATTTTATTCTCAAGTATTTATTTAAAAGGTTTTGATTTTAAAAGTATGTGGAATTATTAAATTGGAGTTTGAATTATATTGGAATTATTGGATTTGAAAAGGATTTATTGAACCATTGAATTATTATTAATGCTTTATAAGCACGTTAGTAATCCCACTATGCGGATTTGGTTTATTGATAAAACTATGGACTTTTTATGACCTAGTATTTCCTCAAGAATAGCCTTGTAATATAAGGAGACTAGCTTGGGGGGTGTGCACACTTGGGTGAGGATTTGGATTAAAAGAAATTGGTTCAAAAAGGAATTGGATTTTAAAAGAATTGGTTTATCAATTATTTTGAATGTTGAATCATTGGAATTGGTTTTGAATCATGAGTTTTGGAATTATTGGATTAATTATAGAATTGGTTTTAAAGCATGTTTGCAAATAAATTGAATTTACATTATCTTGCACTTATCGTACTTAGCATAATTTGCTAATCCGTATTTCTTATTTGTTTTGGTTCGCCGCCCTGTTTACCGTAATGGTAAGCAGTGTTGATTATTTTTAGGTGGAGTCATGAATGAGCATATGGTAGTCCTGGGATGTGCTTCACCTAGTTTAGAAATGTTGGTCTTGTCTTTATTTAGAGTATTCATGACAATGTTACTATTTTTATAATTATTAATAAAGAGGAGTATTGAAGTTTCCGCTGCAAAGTTTTGTTATTGAGTTAAGTATTTTGAGTAGCCTTGCGTAATCACGCGGCGGTGATACGCCTAAGTCTATCTCTACGGTATAACTATACTTATTATACTAGTATTTCCGTAGAGAGAGATTTGGGGGTGTTACAATAGGTCCACTTTGGACTTATCCTAGGCTGACATGTGTTGTCCATTGGTTGGTCCACATGGCATGTGTGATTTTTACCCAAAAAAACTCCCACCAATAACCCTAACCCACAACTGAAACCAACACAACACAACCTCACCCACACCAAACTGAAACCACCACCACCAAATTTTTACCAAAAATAATGAAATTAACCAAAACATGCACGAAAATTAGTAGAAATCATATCATATAAAATGGATTTATTAAAATTTCAAAAATAAAGAAAGAAATTAAAAATAAGAAAACATACCTTTTAAACCAAAAAGGGCCTTGAATTTCATCTCGAATTTGGTTTAAAATGGTTAAATTCGACCATGAAAACTCTATGTCAAATTTGACCATTTAAACCTTCGCTTAATTTTGGCCAAATTTTGTGAATTTTGTTACTCCCTCCGTGTTTTTTTAAGGGTTACAGTTTGACCGCCGCATAGTTTTAGGCAATTTAATTGACTTAAATAAAATAATAGGTAAGAGGAGTAGTTGGAGTATTAAAAAATTGTAAAAGAAAGATAGTGGGGTTAATGGTTTATTGAAAAGTAATGAATTTGATTAGAAATATATAATAAAAAAAGCAGTAGTGGTTTGGATGGGGACCATGAGAGGAGCGAGATATAATATTTTAATGTAGTTTTTTGCCAAAAAAGGAAGTGTAACACTTATTAAAACACGGAGGGAGTGCGAAAACCTTTGTTTTGACCATGAAAATCTTTGCTTTGATATGAAAACCTACATTTTGGCCAAATTAAGCAAAATTTGTGATGTTGTGCTAATTTTCATAGAGGAAGAGGAGTAGAGGAGAGGAGGGAAAATCGTGAGAAAGAAATAAAGAAAGAGAAAGAAAAGAGGAGAAAGAGAGAGGCATGAGAAAGAACAGAGGAAAGAGAAACCGGAGAGGAGAGGAGAGGAGAATGTGAGAAGGAGAAAGTGAAAAAGAGGCGGAAATGAAGAAGGCGGTTGGGTTTAGGGTTGTTAGGGTTTGCTTTATTTTTATTTTTTTAAAATAAGTTCCTATGTAATTTTCGCCGGATATAAATTCCGTCGGAATTTCCATTTACAATGGAATATTTTTCATTTTGACGGAATTTTTAAATTTGTCGGAAATATCCGATGGAGTATAATTTCGTTGAAAATTTTGGTTTTTCTGATGGAATTTGGGTCCGTTAGAATCTGTCCGTTAGAAATTGACCTTTTTCTTTCGTACTGTAAAAAAAATGAATTACTTCATACTCAAAAATCAAAATGTACTTATTTAGATTTTTAGTTTTTAAAAACAAAAGTTAGTAAAAATTACTAAAATGCAATAGTTCATACTCTTTTTCCATGTTTTATGCTTCGATGATGTTCCTATAACACAATTGCAACACAAAATTATTAAAATTAGGGTTTATACTCTTTTTCGAACAAAATCTGAACAAAATCACTAATTCCTTTGAATTTCGACCTTGATTGTTGAATCCTGTATTGATTGAACAATTATTTTTGATAATTTGTTACAAATTCGTAGAAAATTTCTGATTTGAAAATGCGAAAAAATGGGTGTAGAGAGAGAAAATGCTGAAAAATGAATGGGGAAAGACAAAGTGAAATGAGAAAACAAAAAAAAAAAAAAAAAAGTGAAATGAGAAAGATGGGTAGAATATTTTTATTATTTTATCTTTTTATTTTTTTGTATATACATGGGGTAAACAACTGTGTAGTGACTGTGAAAGTGGGTATGTGTGAGAAGGGGTGCTAAACAACGTGTTTAAGGAGGGGTGTAGGGGATTAGGGGAAGACAATTAGTCTAAGGTGCACCCTTGTGCACCTTAGATAGATGCAACAACATAAAAAAAAATCAACACTACGCTCTACAAAATGAACATTTAGTAAAAAAAATATGAACATTTAATAAAAACAAATATGAACATTTAGTAAAAAAATATGAACATTTAATAATAAAAAATGAATACTTAAAAAAAAATGAACATTTAATACTTATAATGCATATGTTTCATAATCATATTATTTTTTATTTCTTTAAATTTTTGTGTTCATAATTAAATGCATTATATTCATAATAATATTTTATATATTCATAAATAATTTCAAATATTCATAATGTAAATATGTAGTATGTTCATGAAATATTAATTAAATCTATTTATGTATATGTTGTCTTTCTTAAATATTTATGTTCATATTTTTTTACGTATATGTTCACCTTTTAAATGCTTATATTCACTTTAAGAAAACCAATGCTTACGTTCATATTTTGAAATGTTATGTTCACTTTCTGAAATGCATAAGTTCATATTTTTTATGCCTATGTTCACTTTCTAAAAAGCTAATGTTCACATGTAAGGGAACCTATGCATATGTTCATATCTTGCATGATTATGTTCATTGATAAAAAAAAGCAGAAAATCAGATAAAATTTAATTAGTTAGAATTAAGAAAATCACATACTACCTCCGTTAACATTTAGTTGCAACTTTGGAATATTTTACATCTCTCAAGTAATACGCCAAAGTTGCAACTAAATGTTAACGAAGGTAGTATAACCTAATTAATCGAAGTTAATCACAAAGTCACCACATAAGAAACCGAAAATCACACATTTTTATGCCTATGTTCACTTTCTGAAAAGCTAATATTCATATTTTTTATACCTATGTTCACTTTCTGAAAAGCTAATATTCATATTTTTTATACCTATGTTCACTTTCTGAAAAGCTAATGATCATATTGTGCTGTTGTTACACCTATTTCTAGGTGCATGAGTGTGCACCTAAGAATATGCGCCTCTCAGGCTCGTATCATCAATTAAAATAACTTAATCCATTTCTACTACAAGTAGTATTCCAAATTTACAACAATTGAAAACAATTGAAATTTCAGGCCTAATCGTACATTCATACTTCGTAGTGTCATACGACTACTCGTCAAATTTGTTCAATACCATTTTAAGTCACGCTTATAAAAGAGAAACAAATGATACCAAAATTTAGCTGAAGCTTCATTACCTTTTAATAATAGCAATTAGCAAAGGTTGATTTCTTTAATTTCCCATTTATATTCTCTCTTTTTTACTTCTTTTACTACAATTTACTCATTTTCCTCAAAATTCATATTATTGTCGCAGAATATACTCGTTCTTCATCATCAAAATCTTCTGGGTTAAAGCTTTTTTTGGAGATTTTCTTGCTGGAAAGGTATAAATCTGCTCCATTTTACTTTAACATCTTAGAATTTGATCAATTGCTTCTTTTCTTGGCGTGTTTTCTTCATTGGTGCAAATTTATGCACGGGTTCTTTCATTTAATGGTTTTCGTTTATTATTTACTAATATTTTCAGTTCTTAGTAATTTTGTCAATTTTTTTTTATGTTATATGATGTATAATGATATTATGTAAACTGGGTATGTAGTAATTTTGTTAATTTTTTTTCATATTCTTAGTAATTTTGTCAATATTCACTTTGTTTTAGTATAATGTAGGTTAATTTGTACGAATTTTGTGAGAATGAAATGATTTCTTGGCTTAGTTTGTCAGTTTGATTGGGTTTTTTGGTTCGTAATTGTTAGGATTGTATTGTTAAGCATATTTCCCTTAATTAGAGCATTAATTATGAAATGTATTTGGCTGAAATCTTTTTGAGGTTTATCTCTAGATTTTATTGTTAGGTTAATCTTGTGAATTATCTATTTTTTGATTTTATGTTTAATTATAAGGGTACCATTTCCATTGTTAGAGGTTGCATCTTTATACAAACAACGTATAATTTTCACTTTTTTTATTTAAAAATTAAATCAAAGATGTTAGAGCAATTTATAGCCTAAGTTATTTGGGTGGTACTGTGTCGATGTGGCAGGGTTGCTCTTGAGGATGGGTGTGACGTTTGCAGATTTGATCTGTTTTGCTAATTTAGGAAGGGTGTAGGGTGTTGTGGTTGTTGCCATAAGTCTGATTGGGCTACTGTTATTGGGGGCTAGTTCTGCCTATGAGTTAGATAGTTTTAATTTTGTTTATTTTGTCAATTGTTTGTTGTTCTTCTAGTAAAATCAGATGGGCAAGTCATTCTCACTGTGGAGGCGCCTGACTAATTGAGTTTATGATCCTGACATTGAATCTGGGGGATCTACATCATATGGAAGCAAACTGAAAAGTTATCTGTCACAACGTGAAGAACAACATAAGCTGATAGAAATGCAAGAACAGGATTTCCAATCATGCTTGAAGGTGAAGAAGGACATTGTGTCGATGGAGATGGAAATAGAGACGCTACAGCAGGAGATACAGGTGTCGACAGGGCAGGAGAAGCTGGAGAAGGAACGGAGGCAGAAGGATCTGCAGCAAAGCAAGCTGCGTATGCATGAACGGCTGCAGCAGCAGATCCAGTTAGCCCAGCCGCAGCTGCAGATCTGGTTGGACCAGCAGCAATCTGAGACATCTTAAGAGCAACATCATACACTTCAACGCTTTTCCTACATGCCCGATTCAGACAATCCTATTCCAGATCCACCCACTGATCCTGTGGTTGATCCGCAAAGTCAACAGGGGATTGTGTTATGCCACACTCAACAGCTGAATTCAATGAGTGTTTCTCTGTCTAATAAATTTTTTGGGATCCTCTACCAGATTAAAGGCTGGATGTGTTGCTGCAATATGATGGTAGTTAAGAAGGTTGTGAACCAAGGATACAAATGGGTGAAAAGAATCGTTAGCAACCTTGTAGGCTGGATATCTAGGGTTGTGTGCTGTTGTGGTGTCGTTGTGAGAGGGAGGATAACAGATAAAAAGGTGGATTTGGGCACAGTTGTGACTGGTTCAATTGCATTCCTCGTGTATGAGAATCTGGTTTATTCCCTGGTTTGGAACGTTCTAACCAAGCACACCCAATTAGGGGCTCTCGTCCAAAAGAGCTGGCAAATTCATATGGCTGTTGGATTCGGTACCTTACTTTCTACTGGTCTTTTTGGGTTTTTTACAGCGCAATGGACGATAAGGTGGATCCTGAAACTCATCGGGCAATATGCTGAAGAAGCTGCTCAGGGTGGTAATGTTAAAGATGATTATCCTGATTCAAGAAATGAAGATAAGACTACTTGCTGCATATAAGTCCTAGTGAATACTGATAGTACGTATAAAAAACTCTTTTGTGAAGCTGCTTAGGGTGGTGAATTTGCTGATTCATGTGATAGCTTGCTGCAGTTTACATATGGATTTTATGTTGTGTAAGGATTTAAAGACTTCCGTTTTGTTATAATTTTCCAATATTATATTGCAATTTACAATGTGAAATTTTTTTTTTTGTTGCTCTAGTAAGATTCTTTCATTACCTTATTAAGCTACAGAACAAAAATTGAGATTGATCTATATCAATCTTATAACAGTTATAAGACAGGGTGTGAGGAGGTCCAGATTCTATATGTAGCTGTCCGGCTGTCCCTGAGTATGTATAGACGTATAGTCCTTGGAAATGCTGCTTACCAGAAGGCTAACTATTTAAATGAAGAGTTGATTAGAGTTTATATTCCATTGGATCATAATTAAAGAATTTATATAATTATATGAATATTTGAAAACCACCGTCCATTCGACCATTCCTAAAAAGCAACAAATTGATTTTAAGGGCTTAAGAAGAAACAAGAAATTTCCTTCAAAGCTCAAGTAATTGATTTTTAGTTTGCCACTTTTCTTAATATTAGTAATGCTACATTATGATCCTCCTAAGGGTTTTAGATCATCAATATTCTGAGTTTGTGGGGAAGTACGTCTAATTTGGGACGTGGATATGACTATAAGGATAACGGGACGTATGCTTATGAGGGAAAATCGGAGCCATATGTTGTTCGAGGTAAGGGGTCAAAATCATCTAATTGGTCTGGGCTTTTCGATGATTATGAGAGGGCTATTTGGAGTTAATTAAAGCACATAAAGACTACGTGGAGTGTACCTTTTTGAGGAAAAGAAAGGAAGTCATATTTGCCAATATTACTTCCATCTCCTCAGCATAAGTTATAGACATTGCAGTTCCGCTGTGGAAAAGAAGAATCAATAGAAATATGAATTCACCAAACCACAGTGGCGGACCCACGATGGGTTCAAGTGGGTTCATTGAACCCACTGATTTTTTAGGGAAAAAAAGTTTTTTTACTTTTTTTTTTTAATTTTTTTGTTAATAAAACCTGAAAAACAGATATACTTCATCCGTTAACTATTATTTCATTATTTGCAACATATACTATAAATGGATGCTAACTATTATGTGCAACAAATGTTTTTTTTTTTAGGTAATCATTTCTCTTTATCTCTCTCCTCATCACATGCATCCAATTTTTTCTCTCTTCATTTTACTCTCACAAACAAATTTTGTCAAACAACCCCTTTGTTGCAAATAATAGTTAACGGAGGAAGTATACAATTGATGTATGATAATGAAAATGGGAAAATAGTGGAGCTCAGTGGTATTGGGCTGATGCATGTGCGCGCATTGCAGTTGGTGGTCCACGGTTCGATTCTCGATAACCTCTTCTATTAAGCCTTTTTTTTTTCCCTTTTTTCTTCTTTGCTTCTCTTCTTTTAGCTTATTTAACTTTTATTGCTCTTCTGCTTTGTTTTTTATAGTCTATTTAATTTAATTTTTTCCCCCTTTATTTTTCTTTCCTTAGCCTTTTTATTTTTTTTTCTTCCTTTCTGCTTCAAAGACAAAGGTTCAATTCCCATGTAACCTAGGTTCTTTTTTAATTGCAATATTTATAATTTTACAATATTTATAATTGCAATATATATATATATATATATTGTGATTCTTGTGTTGGGAAAAAATATGTATAGTCAAATGGTATATTGTTAGATTCAATTCATCTAAAAAATGCTTTAATGATAACAACTTTCTTTAATTTTAACAAAAAATGTAATCTAAGATATTTAAGTTATAGAATTTTTATTAACAAGCGTAAAATCGCCAAAGTTGCAATTAAAAAGGACCTTGGGGGCTATATATTTCTTTTAATGATTCCGAACCCACACTTCTGAATTCCTAGATACGCCACTGCCAAACCATATATACAAATACGCAAATTAGAGATTTTGGCTGATAACCAGACCTGAACATGTTAATTTTTTTTGGGCTTGAAGGGAGCTTTATTTACTTAATGTTAGGAGCGCTTTCTATTAGGTTTACCTTGTATTGGTAAAGCTCGAAATCACCAAGGCCTGCATATATGGCCATTAATAACTTCATACTGTTGGCTGACAAACATCAATTTATTTGGCATAAAATGGTAATCCTAATAGTTAGGCTACATCCCAATATTATATGAAATTTATTGCCATTTTAAAACAAAAGCATACATTATAGACATCCAACTAAGAGCATAGCCATCCATTGCCCAAGGCAATGGTGGTCATCACATTTTTAATTAATTTCTCTCTCTTCCACTTCATTCATGCCCAACTCCCATACCCACTTATGCCCATGCCCTCCCATTAGTTACCCTCTAATTTTATGGTTATTGATTTTCTCTTTCTTCCCTCCTCCAATTTCCCACGTGAAGGAATGTAAATTGAATAAAATAAAAAAAAACTATCAACCAATAGCTCTTGGACAAGTTTCACATACACATCCATTGCCCACTCTTCACAAATGGGCATGGCCATAACCTGGTCATGCACCATTTCCCTCAAAAATCACTCCCTTTTATTATTTTAATATTTTTTGGAAATTCTCTCTCTTCATGACCACCCAAAGAGGGCAACGGATGGATGTACTCTAAATTTGAGGGTTTCCTCTGATTAATTGTGCGGCTGCTGCTTGTTTTCTTTTTAGGAATGTTGAGTTAGTGGGTTTTCAACCCACTTTCATTTAATTGTGGAAGTGCAGCTCGTAATTATTTATGGCTAGACTCTAGTCTAGGCATCATCCCCTACACCCCTCTCTAAACACATCGTTTAACACCCCTTCCCCCATCTACCTACTTTCATAGTTTCTGCAGTACTATACCCTCACAAAATGCAGCATACTATTACTCCCTAAAATCCTAAAAAAATTTCAGTAATTTCCTCTACCCCACAAATATATATACCCAAAAAAAAAAAAAAAAAAAAAACATCTTGTTCTCTCTTTATTTTCCCTCTCCATTATCTCTCTCATCTAAGCTTTAAAACTTCAACCATGGCTGACATTAGAGACGAAGTCAAACAACCGAAGCAAATTTCACCGAAAAAAGTAGCGAAAATCAAAAGAGTAAGTATAAATGTTCATATAAATTTTTTTTTTTTTAAAAAAAAAAAACTAATTTTTTGAGAATTTATTTGTGATTGTGTTTCAGGAAACAAATTGATAGTTTAATAACTGAAAATGTATATATGTAAGTATTTATGTTAATAATTCATCAATTTCAAAGTGATTATTTCGAATAATTAGTAAAATTAACATCTACTTGCTTCAATTTCATTTTTCAGTTTGGAGAAATCTATTTCAGAGAACAGAAACAACGATTCTTCAAAAATGTAAGTATATTACTCAAACTTCTTAAATTTACAAGAATTTATTAAAAAAAATTTATTAAATGGTTTATAATGTAAAAATTGAGATGATGGTGAAACACCTCTACAAAAAAACCGGCGAACAAAAATCTCCTATTGTAAATCCAACACTTTCAAAGATATACAAGCGTTAAGGCTGCAGATGTAAAAATAGTGTCTCGGATGCTTAGGTAAAATGAACAATTATAAAGCACTATATGTTCATTTTCATATCATATTATGAAAATATTCACATGTTTACCTATAATTACATGTTAATATATATTTATTAACATATTCAGATTTGATTTTTTTTTTAATTTTAAATATGTGTTATTGATTTGTATAAAACATTATGAACGCATGCATACAAAACTTGGTAATACATTCAAATGTTTTTTTAATAGTTTATATATGTGCATTTACATTTATTAATATGTTCATTATTTTTAAATATTATGAGCATTTTTACATACATATATGAACATTTTTAAATGCATAATAAACAAAGCTAGATTATAGTTTTATACCATTTTAAGTGAAACATTTGATGGAATTTAGAGATGGATATGCTATTCATATTTTATAATTCATATATGCGCATCTACCTGTAAAAAAATATGCCATTTATATTAAAAAATAATGTTCATTTGTAGATACATATATGAACATATATGAAATACATACTGAACATTTTTTTTTTCTTCATATAAATTGATATAATCTATATTGTAGTGATGTGTCATTTAAAGTGGCAATGAGGATTACACAAATTGTGAAGTTTACATTATGAAACACATGGAAAAATTCACTGGTGATCAAAATAAAAAATGGATTTGTGACTTAAACCCAAACAATGTAAGTCCATCAAATGATCATTTACTTAAAATATATCGTTCATTTATATATTATTAAATAACAATTAATATTATATTATATATTCATTTTTATCAACAGGTAGACCAAATCAGGAAGCTGAGGATGCAATACACAACTCAACTAATGCTTTTGAAGAAAACACTGAATGTAGGATCAACAAAAGATTATCAAGAAAAATTACAAAAGAGTAGTATTACATGTTCATTTATAAATTTATATATGTTCATTTATACAAAGATATATGTTCTTATATGTGTTCAATAGAACTTATAGATTTTACTCGCTTAAGAGTCTTTATTTGGTATTTCTATTTTTTTTAATAGAATTTGATATTTCTTTTTTTAATATTGTATGTTAAATAGCTAGTATTTCTTTTTTTAACATATTTAACAACTCGGTGTTTTGTATCTATGAAATGTTCATTTGCAAATAATTTACATCACTAACAATATTAAGGTTGAAAGAAAACATTGCTTAATAGAAACACAACCTTAGATCCATTACATGATAAAAATATAAAATGCAGTCTCATGAAAGTAGTAATTTAAAAGCTATGGTTTCCTAATGTACTCCCTCATTTACCATTACTAGTGAACCTCTTAGCTACATTTGTATCAAAAAAGACTAAGAACTTATCATACTTAATAGAAGTATGTCCTAAACCACCTCGAACACTTCTTAGAACTAACACTAGTAGTAGCTTGAACAATTCTTGAAACACTTGTAGTAGCTTGAACATTTGTTGAAGCACTAGCTAGAAGCAGCGTGAACATTCCTTGAAACAATAAGAGTATCTTGAGCATTTCTACTATCGGCTGCAATAATTATAATAAACAAATATAATATCAATAATGTTCAATTATATTATTATTATATTAAAAACATATATATCTACATAAATGATCATTTATCATTACATAACTGAACATCTTTATAACTCTACACATTAACATATAATAAAATTTGTTCACTATTTAAAAGGCATATGAACAAATACAAACCAATGTTTATCATTAAAATAGACATATACACATATATATTGAAAATACAACAAAATTAACATAAAATTGATTACTGAACATAAATATATAACATAAATGATCATTTACTATTACAAAAGTGTACAACATTATAATTAATTATAAATGTACCAATACAACACAGAAAAATGATTAAAACAATCCAATAACAAAAATTATGAAACTATCAATGTTCATGTAATGCACATAACAGGAATTAAAAAAATAGAAATTAAAATAGAAACTAGACAATATCAATAACAAGAAAATAAAATTAAATAATAAAGTTAGGTTCCAAAGTATAAAATAAGATCAATAAAACGATATAAGAAATAACAATCAAATATAAGAACAATAATCATTATAAAAAATAACAAATAACAAAATAGAAAATTATAAAAACTAATATGATTATAAACAAAAAAAAATGGAATCGAATCTTAAATAAAACAAAAACAATAAAAAAAACATAGAAATATCAAATTAAAGTGAAAAATAAACACAATCAATTGATTAATCAACTTTAACAATAAAATATACTGAAATTGATTTTTTAAAGCATCTAATCCAACTCTAGTAGGAAAAATAATTGCACAATCATGATCAAAATCAACTAATCTAGAAATCTTTACGAAGGAACATAGAGAAATTGAAATACGATTAAAAAAAATAAACTAAAAAAGAGGAGAGAGAAAATGAAATCACTAAAAAAAGAGGAGAGGGAGAGAAAATAAAAGCTCTGGAATTAACATATTGAATAAAGAAATAAGTTACTAAACTGAAAATTAAACAAGGAAAGAAGATAAAAAGGGGGGAAAAAAGCATGCAAAAGGCACTGAAGTATAAAACGACGTAGTACTCGTAGGGGGGTGCAGGGAGAGATAGATGAGCTTAGGTGTAGTGAAAAATTTGTACGTGGGATTGTGTGAAACCTAGTGGGCCTTTCTTTGGTTTACTTTTATTCTTTTCTCATAATTTATTCATTGTCATTTGCAAACAACCTGTGAGCAATCAATTACATAATACTAAAAGCGAATACAAAAAGATACTTGTCAATGTTGCATTAAAAATTTTCCCTCCAAAAGTACCTTCTTAAAATAAATCATTGTTATTTAGAGAAAAAAAAAAATTGTACCTATATTATGATATTTGTTTTATATAAAATATAATTCATTTCCAAAAATATTAAACTTTTCATTATAAATGTTACATGTAATTTAAATATTTTCTCTTGCATGTTTTTGTTTTTAATGTACACCATATTTTTAATACATGAGTTATTCTATTTATATAATTTTTATAATATTATTTTCAAAAGTATTTAACAACCGTGCAGGCGTGCATTGCACGGGATTTAAGCTAGTAAGAAATAAAATGGGATTTTAGTATTGCTTTTCAAAATATTTCATAGTAATATAAGGAAATTTTGATTTTTACCAACTTCAATTAACGATTTTATTGAATTTACCACCATAAAAAAAAGATTTACTTTATTACCTCATAAATAAATAAAACATCAGTTTTACCACCAATCACCTCCAACTAACGGATTCCGCCCATAAATCTGTTAGTGGGGCCTACCTTGCACACGTGTCGCCATATTATTGGGTAATTTAAAAAAAATAACAAAAAAATAAATAAATAAATGTCCCCATCAATCAACCGGTGGTTGTTGCCACCGTCGGGACCCCCACCGCCGGACCGGCTACGACCATCCCTACCACCTAACCGCTACGACCAGCCCCCACCACCTAGTCGGTACCAGCCCCCACCACCTAACCGCTATGACCAGCCCCACCCCCTAACCACTACCACCGCATTGCACAGCCACAACCACCACACCGATTTCGACCCCCTTTCCACCAATTTTTATTTATTTTTGCTCTGTTTTCTCGAAATCCATAACAATGGCGTCTCTTCCAATGGAGTTAATCACCTCCATTCTTACCCGATTACCCACTAAATCACTACTTCGCTTCAAATGCGTTTCCAAGGCTTGGCATTCCTTAATCAGCAACACCCATTTATCGGACTTCATCTCGCTCATTCTCTCCCCTCTGACCGTCGGCTTCTTATCCTCAACTATGGAAGTCACCTGGAATCGACGCGATTGAAGTGGGGTTCTGAGCTTGATGTTGATAACGATTTAACGAGGTTTGATTTACCTAGTTCTTTTTCTGGTTTTGAGGTTTCGATTTGTGGGTGTTGTAATGGATTAATTGCTTTGGTTTGTAGAAATGTTGATTATCCTTGATTTGTATTCCTGTTGTTGGTGATTTGTCTTCTCAGTTTTTGGGTGTTAGTTTTGGTTTTGGGTATTAACGCCTAGCCACCAAATTCCGACCACCCATAAAGCCCATTCTAATTTCGACCACTCTAAAAACCCTAGCTACTACCAAATTTCGCACTCCTAAAACCCTAACTACCACCTAACTCCGACCACCTCCCTAACCCACACACCAAATTCCGGCCCCTCGTTAGTCCCACACGAAATTCCGACCAATCGAGGTAGTTGATTTCATTGCTGGTTAGTTTACACGGAAGATCGGGGAAGATGAAGAAGAAACGTCAAAAAGAGCCCTACTAACGAATTCGTGGACGGAATCCGTTAGTTGGTGGTAAAATCGAATTTTTGGAAATTTTGTTGGTGGTTTAGTAAATCTTTTTTTTTTGGAGGTGGTAAATTCAAATAAGTGGTTATTTGAAGGTGGTAAAAGTCAAAATTTCCTTAGTTCGAATTGATTGACAATTTTTTCAAACCTGTGTCTGACACACTGAAGATGAAGTTATCATGAGGTATGTTTGAGGAAGATGTAACTTGTGCAAATGATGTCTTAAGCTTTAGGAGTTCTAATATGGGTCAGAAAATCCTAAACATATTTTCATATTTAGGTACGGGTTTTTCATGATTAGTATTTTAGATCTCTGCATTATTTTATTCTTGTTTTTTAATTTCTATGCTAGAGTTAAATTGATGTATGTTAGCTCTTAAGGTTTCTTCTTTTGCTCTTAGGGTTGGAGTTATTGAGTCTTGAACATCGAACTAGATAAAATCCATTGAGCTTTGCGCATGATTATTAAGCTAATATTTTAAATCCTCTCTACTTTGGAGTGTCCAGGAAAAAACTTTACATCTCTATCCCATCAATATTTTTATCCACCCCTCAACATTTTGTATTATTTTTGGAGTGGTTTGCGAATGTCAGAGTCCACAGGGGAAAGCTTTATCCCCGGTTGATTCCAATACAAGTAGACTGCCCATCGAGCAAATACCTAAATTTCAAAATTTGATTCAGGTAGTGCAAAATTCTTAAGTGAATAACCTATGATTTTGATTAGTTCCGGCAAATTATTTGTGACGGTTATTTGAATTTGATTTTGGGAAAATGTATGGATATACAATCAACAATTTGAGGAGAAACAAATACAAAGTTTGATTAATCAGAGAATCAAGGAGCACCTTAGTGACCAAGGTGCTTTTCAAATTGGCATTGCCTTATGCAACCTGGAGACCTGGTGTTAGATAACCTATTCTTCCTACACCATTGCTGATTCCAGGTTTCCTTTCCCCTGATGCTCAAATAGATACCTGTTTTTCCTAGACTTCTTGGTTTTCAGGGTAAGTCGATGCTTTCATTCTCTATTGTTTTCTTATGTGATCAATTATTTTATCTTATGGAGTTTGACAGATCCTTTAATATTTCGCTGGATTGCATGTTTCATAATAAATTCTACCTATAAGATGAACACAAAAGCTTAGTGAAAATATTGCTGAATAATCAATTAAGTGATCTCCATATGATGCTTAAGGAACCAAATGGAATCATAATGACTTAATGAGACATCAGTATATGTAGGTCAGTGATAATCAAACGATGTAAAACAAAGCGTCATGAAAGCTACACTTGTTTAGTAACTTAGGGCCTGTTCACATTTGCCTTGCCGAGCCGGAATAGGCTTCTTTTCCTTTAAATAATTATCCCTATGAGAGGTATAGTTTTCCCAGTAAATGCTTTGTTTAGTCATAGGCTTTATAATACTGAATTCCTTCAGCAAGAGCATTATTGTATTTAGAACATTTCTTTAAATTTAAAGATTTTCTTATTGCTATCTTGTGGTCACTGTGACCTTTTTTTCCTTTTCTATTGATAAGATTATTTTGTTGGATAATTATAATATTAGAGCTGATTATATTTGAATTTATGTATATATGATGAGTTTTATTGAAATGTAGTAGACATAGAAATATAGAATTATGTAGCTTTTGGTGATTAGTTTATAATGATAGGTTTAGTCTTTTTTTTCAATTTGGAAGTGAGTATTTAATCCGTTATTCACAATGGGATTAAGGCGTTCAAGGCGAAGAAGAAGAAGAAGAAGAAGAAGAAGAAGAAGAAGAAGAAGAAGAAGAAGAAGAAGAAGAAGAAGAAGAAGAAGAAGATTATGTATTGATCTGATTGCATCGGTCATAGGTTTTATTGACATAACTCGATACGAAGCCCAAGGATACCATTTTAGAGTACTTTCTGAAAAGAGGAGGGACACATAGGATTCACTTTGTGAATTTTTGTAAAAACATAAGAGAGAGAGAGAGAGAGAGAGAGTGTGTGTGATTATCCCCTCTGAACTTGAGTAATACAAATAATAAAAGTAAACCCGGTCTAAATTGACCTCCATGCATATAATCTAGGAAAAATTGCTCCCATTAATCTGAACTTTCCCTCGTCCGCCGAAAATATTCCCAACTTTCGTTTATTATCTATTGCACCCAACTTTAGGGGGTATTAATTTCTATTGCACCCAAATGACTTGAAACCGGTTGAAGAGGTAAATTTTGCTGACTTGTGATTAATTGCACACGTGTCGCAATCAGATTGGTTCAAAAGTAAAAAAAAAATTAAAAAATCAAAACTTAAAAATTAATTAAAAAAAAAACAAAACAAAACCACCCCGTTTCCCCCGGAGCACCGGCCATCCCCGTTTGCCCCCGAGCACCGGCCACCAAGCAGCAGCCGGAAATCGGAGGGGAAGGGCGAAAATCGAAGGGTAAAGCTCCAGAATGGGCCGACGAAGCCGATCGAGGTCGGAAATCGAAGAGGAAGGGGGTGGATGGAAACGAAGGGGAAGAGGGCGAAATCGGAGGGAGGAAGGCAGGAAAGAGGGCGAATCAGAGGGAGGAAGGGGGCGATCAGAGGAAGAGGAAGAATCGGAGGGGGCGGAAACGACCACCCTCCTGTCGGAAACGGAAGCTGCTGGGGAGGGGTTTTCGAGGGGGAGGAGGGGTTTTCGAGGGTGGCTGGGCTGCTGGGGAGGGGTTTTCGGGGGTGGGGAAAGGGAAGGGGTGGCTGGGCGGCGGTTTCCAGCAGCGGGGGAGGGGTTTTCAGGGGTGGGCGCGACTTTCCGGCGGGGTTGGGGGTGGTGATGTAGTGTTTTCCGGGATAGGGGTGGGGGGTTGGGTTTGGCAGGTTTTTTTAAAAAAAAAATTTGTTTTTTTTTTCTTTTTTTCTAAATTTGTTTTGACCTATCACGTGTTGACAGTGTCTAGGTAACCTGTTACATCAGGTTGGATGACCTGTTGGGTGCAATAGAAATTAATACCCCCTAAAATTGGGTGCAATAGATAATAAACGAAAGTTGGGATTATTTTCGGCGGACGAGGCAAAGTACAGATTAATGGGAGCAATTTTTTCTATAATCTAATTATAATGTGTATTTGGTAACGGTTGATTGTGTAGTTGGAAATTCTGCACATTGTTGTTTTTCAGTATATTCTGATCTTTCAAGAAATCTTTTTTTTTTCTCTTGATGATGCTATAGAAGAAATAGGGAAGAAAGGTCATCGTGCCACAGTAGTAGGGTTTTGTGAGAAGAAAACATAAAAGGAAAAATTAGAAAAAAAACTCCCAATTTTCATGAATTTTGGTGGAATAATCCCAACTTTCATTTATTCTGGAATAATCTGAACTTTGGGGGTCTTCATTTTCTTCAATTGGTTATAGCAGGTTATGTGCCACATGTCAAGCTTCAATTGGTCCATAAAAAGAAAAATAAAATAAAAATTATTTAAAAAGAAAAAGAAAACCCTTATATCCCCTACCTGAACACCGTAACCCCCCCCCCCACCACCACTACCTGCCACCGCCGGCCGCACGTACCCATCCCTTCCCTTGCCCCAACAGTGCGCCACTATCCCCCTAAACCCCTGGTGCTGTCGTTGCGACCCACCTCCACCCCCATTCCCCCACGAAACCACCAATTAAACCCCTCCCCACTTTCAAAAATCCCAGATCGTTCCTCGAACCACCTCGAAATCCTTGTGGCTAGGGTTTTCAATGGTGGTGGAGGCGTTTTTGGTGGTTTTAGAGAGTGGGGGAGGTGGTTTTAAGGGTGTTTCGAGTGGAGGAAGAGGTTTCAAGGATTTTCGAATGTCACCGGAAAACGAGAAAACGAAAAAGAGAGGGAGGGGGAATCAACGGCGAAAGGGGAAGGGGAATCAGCGGCGACGGGGGTGGTTGTTGGGATTTTGCTAGTGGCCGGAATTGGGAGGGGTTGGATGGGTTATTTTATTTTATTTTTTTTTACTTTTGCTTCTTTTTTTTGTTTTATTTTTTTAACCATTCAAGTTGTGACACGTGTCAACTTTAACAAAAAAAAACAAAAAAAACCCATTCAACCGGTAACCGGTATTTGGGATTGAAGAAAAATAATAACCCCCAAAGTTCGGATTATTCTAGAATAATTTAAGTTGGGATTATTGTAGCAAAATCCATGAAAGTTGGGATTATTTTTTCTAATTTTTCCAATATAAAATTGTTGGATTTTATACAGGAAGAAATTTGTTTAGCAAATAGATAGTGCAGTATAATGTACTTCGTATTATGTTTTAGTTACATTCAGCAGTGCAAAAACTTATAGGGAGGGCACTTGGAACCGTCAAGATCTTGTAGTAACAAAGGTTTCTAATAGTTAACAAAGTAGAAGGATAGTAAACACACTACAAGAAAAATGTTCAAGGAGGGCGACTTTATTTTGGCAAAGAGGGCAATTTGAATTTTTCCTTCTTATAAACCATCAAGTAGGGCATACGTAACTCGCCCTATTTTATTGTTATCAAAGAGGGCGAAAAACAAGTCGTTGTCTTATATTTGATCAATAAGGGAGATACAATAAATTCGCCCTCTTTGATCAAACAACAAGGGTGAATTAAACAATTGCGAGGCTCCTCACAGAACACTCCGTCTTCTCCTCGTCCAATCCCTTCTCCGGTTCAAGAGTTTTCATGGGAAGCTATGGGAAACCGAGGGGCGGATTCTGGTTATATGGCGGATTCGTCTTCGGGTATAGTTCAATATTCCAATGAACCTCTTGCAATTACCCAGGGATCTTCTGAGCAAGATTTGATGGTGGATTCTGATTTGCCGGTGCCGATGGACTGTTCTCCACCAATTTCTCCGCGGCCCTCAACTCCTCCTTCACCAACTTCTACTGATTCGGTTAAAATGGGAAAAAAACAAGGGTAAGAAGCCTTTATGTCTTAAATTGGCAAAACAGGGTGATAAAATGTGGTCTTGGGTTAAAGAGGGTTGCTCTCGTAAACGCACGACCACTTCTCATGAATCTGCTATTCCTCCGTTGATTGTTGGTGATACAAACTCGGCAATTTTAGCTTGTCTCGAACCTTTCAAGAAACGTAGGGGTGATCCTAAGGGTGGTGGTTCATTAGCTAGTTCTTCTTCTGAGGGTGAGGTGGCTCCCCGTTCTGGGCCACCACAACCACCATGAATGTGGCAGCCTGGAACTGTAGGGGCCTAGGTACTGCGGACTCCCCTAAAGTTCCATATGTGTCTTCTCTAGTCCGCTCTTTTGGGATCGACATCATGTTCTTAATAGAAACTTTAGTTCCTGTAAATGTTGTTGTAGATAAATTATCTAGCTTAGCTTTTGATGGGTTTTGTGGTTCAGATGCTTTAGGTCTAAGCGGGGGTTTGGTGGTTTTTTGGTTTGCTCCGGTTTCTGTAGTTCCTGTTTCAATTTCGCTTCATGTTATCTTTTGTAAGGTGTAGTTCCTGGTCAAGCAATAAGATATGTAGTGTTTGTGTACGGGTCGCCTCATGTTTCTTTGCGTTCTTTGGTTTGGGATGAACTCTTACAAATTTTAAACCTTTACCCTGATGTTGTTTTATTAGGCAATTTCAACTAAGTGGAGTATTTAGCTGATAAATTAGGGGGAACTCCATCTATCCCTGGTCGTTATGAGTTTTTTAGACTGTAAAATAGTTGTGGGTTTAGTTGACATTCCTTTTACAGGATCTCCTTTTACTTGGACTAATGGTCAATTAGGAAACCCTACCTTTGAACGACTTGATAAAGGATATGCTTCCTGCTCCTGGCTAGAGTCTTATCCAGATGCTATGATAATTCACCAAACCATCCTCTTTTCGGATCATGCGGCTATTGTTTTAAAGGAATCAAGTCCTCACTTTTCTAGGAAAACCCCTTATCGTATTGAAAATTGGTGTTTAGATATTCGAGAAATATCCTTATTGATAAATTCAGCTTGGGATATTAATCTTTTAGGATCACAAATGTTTGTTCTTTCCCAAAAATTGATGCATCTTAGGCATAAAACGCTGAGATGGTGTGTGGAGCATAAAAGGAATTGGGGTATTGACTGGAAAGATTTACAGGATTCTGTGGGTTCGCAAGCACTGTCTGTAAATTCTTTGTCTACAGGCTCTCACTTCCTGATCAGAAAATTTCTCAGGCTCATAATTTATTTCTTTATTGCAAACAAAGTTCTAAAGTGAGATGGGATGCTTTTGGTGAAACTAATTCACACCTGCTATTTTCTTCAGTTCAAGACTGGCGTCGTCGTAATAAAATTTTTAGTCTAAAGGATACTCATGGAAATTGGATTTCTGACCCCATGGGAATTGAGAATCTTCTGTTTCAGCACTTCTCGGATTTATATAATTGTCAGAAAAATCCATCTTCTAATATTCCAGATCTTTGGGAGAATCTAGATATTCCTGTGTTGTCTTCTCTTCATCAGCAGCAGCTGATAGTCCCATTTTCTGCAGCCGAGATAAAGGATGCAATCTTTCATATAGGAAATGATAAATCTCCTGGACCGGATGGTTTTACGGCTGCTTTCTTCAAATCTCACTGGTCGACTGTTGGTAAGCAAGTTACCTCTGCAATTCAGTACTTTTTTGCTCGAGGTTATATGCTTAAAGATTGGAACCGGACTTTTTTGGTTCTTTTGCCAAAGGTAGACCACCCTGATAACCCTTCGCAGTTTCGCCCGTTTGGCCTATGTAATGTTTTGTATAAGTGTATTGCGAAGTGCATGACGGCTCGATTACGGAAGATTTTACCTATCTTGATCTCAGAGTCTCAATCTGCCTTTGTCCCGGGTCGGCTAATGTCTGATAACAGTCTTATAGCTCATGAAATGTTATCCTATATGAATTCTTCTACTTCCAAGATTTGTTCTGCTGCCTTGAAATTGGATATGAACAAGGCTTATGATAGAGTTAATTGGGAGTTTCTCTGGGATGTACTTAAGGCTTTTGGTTTTCCTCCTTACTGGATCCAACTAATTAAGCAGTGTGTTTCTACGGTTTCCTACCAGATTCTTATCAATGGCAAGCCTTCTTCTGTTCTCCGTCCGGCTTGCGGCTTGCGTCAGGGAGATCTGTTATCTCCTTATTTGTTTGTGCTTTGTATGGAAATTTTCTCTTTAATGTTACGACAGGCTGAGGGAAATGGTTTATTTCAAGGTGTGCGCATTTCCAGGCGAGCTCCTTCGGTCTCTCATTTATTTTTTGCTGATGATATTGCTTTTCTTCCGGGTTAATCCTTCTGCGTGTTCTCACCTTTTGGACGTTATTGATCGGTTTTGTTCTATTTCGGGCCAGATGGTTAATGTTCAAAAGTCATTTGTTAAGTTCAGTTCGAATACTCCGGAAGATTATCGTGATTTTTTAAGCTCTGCATTGCATATGCAAACTAAAAAATCACTGGGTTCTTATTTGGGTCTCCCTGTGGATTTAGGACGTGCTAAATGTCATCAATTTCAATCCCTGGTGGATAAGGTGACGCAAAAGTTGTCTGCTTTTGGTTCTCGGCATCTTCCGGAAGCAGCCAAGTTAGTCCTTATTAATACGGTGGTCATAGCTTCTTTAAATCATGTGCTTTCGGTGTTTAAATTGCCGGTGACTATTTCTGACCAGATTGGCCGTCTGCTTTCTCGCTTTTGGTGGAAAAACAACAGTTCTTCTAGGGGTTTGGCTTTAACTCCTTCTGCCTCTCTTTATCTTCTTCGAGGATTAGGAGGTCTGGGCATCCGTCATGTGCCTTCTTTTAATTCGGCTTTGCTAGCTAAGCAAATGTGGCGTTTAATTCATAATCCACAACTTTTAGTTTCAAGGATTTACCGTGCTCGGTATCCTCGTCTTGTAAACTATAAAGCTTCTAGTTTGCCTTCTCGTCCTTCTTGGGGATGTAGGAGCTTGTTGGAAGGGGCTTGTGTTCTTTCTCATGGTGTGATATGGAAGGTGGGTTCTGGTTCCCAGGTCAATATTACTGATGATGATTGGGTTCCGGGGGTTTCTGTTCGTTTCAAGGATGCCATTCCTTCGGATGATCTTCCTACTGTGGTATCACAAATAATTGATCCTGGTTCTCATGCTTGGGATAGTACTCGTATTCGACAGGTTTTTCCTCCTATTATTGCGGATTCCATCTTGGGTTTGGAGAGACCACATGAAAAAATGGATGATTTTGTGTATTGGAAATTTACACGGGATGGTTCTTTTACTACTAAATCTGCGTATGCTAATATTTTAATCACAATGGGATGATTCGAGCTTTAAATGTAACTATCATTCCTCATTGGTGGAAAATTTTTTGGGGTCTTCCGATTTTACCAAAATGGAAGATTTTTGTTTGGAAAATATTACATAACGGTCTTCCCACGGCGGCTGTCTTAGTCTCGAAAGGTGTTCCTATTAATGCCACGTGTGGGTTTTGTCATCAACATTGTGAAACAATCTCTCACATTTTCCAACAGTGTGAGTTCACTAGCTTAGTTCGTTCTTCTCACCATCTTGAGGTAATTCGGACTTTGCCCTTGGATCGAGATTTTAGTGCATGGTTTACTGATTCCATTAGTGGCTTTGTGGCTGCTAAGGATTGGCATGGTTTAGATGAGATCCTTGCTTTCTTCTGGGCTATTTGGTTAGCTAGGAATAATCTTAGATTTCGTTCGGAGGTTTGCTCTCTTGCTGGGATTTATGTTATGATTGCCTCATGGTTGTCTAGGAGTAAAGAGGCTAAAGAATTGTCTGATTGTTTGCTTCCTTCTTGCCCTCCGGGGTTTGGTGTTTCTTGTTTGCACGATCTACATTTGGGTGTTCCGTCTGTTCAGTTTGACATTTGTCTTACTTATGATGGCTCTTGGAATGCCAAGGATCAACGTGCTGGCATGGGATGGTTTTTATCTTCTGACTTATCTTCTCCGGTTGTAGGGGGAGGAGCCCAAGCGGGCTTTGCTTCTTCGGCTCTTCATTCTGAATTGTTTGCCTGCCTTCTTGGTTTGCGGCAGGTTAGGGAAAGGAGCTATACTAGTGTGAGATTTTGTACGGATTGCATGTCAATCTTGACTTTGATTGGGGGTCAGTCTTCGGCTTCTATTTCGAACATTTGGATTTTACGGGAAATTCGGCAGATTATTGCGGGTCTTCAAAGGTTTCAGATTCAAAAGGTCTCTAGAGAAGAAGTTGGTTATGCTCATCACCTGACAAAGTTAGCTTGTAGTCGTCATTTTATTTATTTTCGTTTTTAGTTTCTTAGTTCTCTTTGTCAAAAAAAAAAAAAAAAAAAAAGGCAACCTTAATAATCGCCCTCCTTGATAAAAAAAAGGACGACGAATTGTACGTAAAAATTTGTCTTCTTTGGCTCCTTTCTCGCACAAATAACAAAGACGAATACTCAGTAAAACCCAACGGAGTAAGACAAACCCAAAAATATAAAATTGTACGAGTAAAATCTTTCTCTCTCCTCACGATATGAGCATTCATACTTCGTATTCTCCATTGAAGCGGATTTTGAGCTTTCTTCTCCATTGAAGCGATTTTCGAGCTTTCTTCTCCATTGAAGCAGCTTCTGAGCTTTGTCCTCCAATTGAAGTAGCTCCTCCAGGTAGTATTTCTTAAATTATCAAATATATAAATTTCAAAATCTAGGGTTTACCACTTGTTAATTTGTTTGAATTTTTATAAATTGTTGTTAGGATTCGAAATTTGTTGCAAATTATGCGAAATTTATGTAGTTAAGCTTTCGATTGTCGTGATTGCAGCGAGTTCTGAGCTTTCTCCTCCATTGAAGCAGCCTCTGAGCTTTTTCCTCTGCTGAAGCAATTTCCTCTATTGAAGCACCTTCTTAGGTAATGTGTTAAATTATCAAATTTCAATTTCACAATCTAGGATTTACTGCTAATTAATTGTCTCATTATATTTAATTTAGGGTTTGAAGCACAATTAGTTTGGTTCACTGCTCAAATTCCTTAGTCAAGTCGCTAAATTCTGGTATTATTTGAATAATTTGTTGTTTTTTTAATTAGTTGTTTATATTTTTCATTATACATGTCTATAATCTGAGATTTGTTCAGCTGCATTATTTTTTATTTTTTTTTTTTATAATTGTGAATCTGCTTTTATCAAAAAAATTGGTTATGAATGACCAATTTTCTATCAGTTTGGTTGACTTTAACAATTCAAATTTTAAGCAGCATATTTCTTGTTAATATTGGTCTTGGAATTTGAAAATTGATGTGTGTAATTGCAATTTCTGAACTGGCTAAAGTATTATATGTTCAACTGCTCTAGAGTCGTTGAGTAGCATACTGATGAGATAGCTGCCCTTGAGACTTGGGACAATGGCAAGCCATATGATCAAGCTGCTAAAGCCGAATTACCAATGTGTGTTGGTCTAATGAGATATTACGCAGGTGAGTGTTGAAACAGGCTAAGGTGTTAGCATTGCCTCTTTTTTTTTTTTTTATTTCACGAAGGTCTAATTCACCAATGTGTGTTTATCTAATGAGATGAAGTGTCTTTAGTTTTTGTGGAATTTCCCATTGAATTTCCCTATATTCATGTTTGTGTGGAAGGTTGTGCCTACCTTAGCATGCAGGTATACAATTGTTTTGAAGAGTGCAGAACAAACACCATTAACTGCAATCTATGCCGCAAAGCTACTCCAAGGTGCCTGCTAAAGATGTTGAGGCTCTGAAATCTCCTTTGATGGGGCTTTTCGAAAAAAGGCGTGCTAGAAAGTTCTTCATTTACGTGCAAGATTATTTGATTACTGCAAGAGTTCATAATATTTCATCTTATTCCTTGATTATTTTAAATTCTGTTCTTTTGTCTATGAAAGTTGTAACTATTAGTCTAAGGAAATGTTAATTAATATGTATATATAGTATTTGTCATGCGCCTTTTCATCTGACTTTACACTGTCTAAGACCTGATGCTATCGTTGAAGAATTTGCTAGGTTATGGCGAATGTTGTATGCTATCTTATTGGTTTTATTGATGTTTATGCAATATGAATGTTTGTTCTGAATATTTATTATCTGTTAACTTTTCTGGGAGTCAGTAACTTTTTCATTGTTGAAAACCTCCTATGCAGGCTATGAGCTGCATGAGCTTGAGTTTTGTTGGACAGATTACTTTGTGGGATAACTTTGAACAGATAACTTTGTAGACATCTATTCTGCAAGACTGCAATACTTGTTGGGCAAGGTCAGATCTGAATTTCTGATGCTTTTGTATGTATTAATAACCTATAGCATTTTTATTTTTTTCTTTCACTATTTACCCTCTTCTGTTAAACTTTCGATTCTTTGATTCCTTCTGAAAATGGAGTAACAACATTACTGGAATAATTCAATTGAAGAGTAAAACTAAATTCTGATGATTAATTGCAGCTCTAATGTGGAAGACAAGTGAAGACAAGTCCAAGGACACTCAAACCATAAATTTCAGCTTCACTAGCGATGGAGTGATAATTATATTGTAGTTGTGCAATATGTTAGCGTAATTATGTTTGTTGTACAAGTAGCATGTTTGTTGTAAAGACCATTCTCTTGCATTGTAATATACTTTTTGCTAATAAATAATGTTGATTACATAATTATATAATTTATTGTATTACTTATTTCTATATTATAATATGCCCTGTACTAGAGAACTATTTTTTTAAAAAAAAAATTAAAAAAAAAAAAATTAACAAACAGGGCGATTTTTTTTTGCTTTGCCCTTCTTGATAACTGACAAAGAGGACGACTAAGGTGTCCTGTTTGAGTTGATTTCATAGGGCGAAAAAACTAGTTGCCCTGCTTGAATCGGTCAAAGAGGGCGAAACATCTAAATTGCCCTGCGAAGCTAATACAACGATGCTAAGAGGGCGACTTCAGGGCGATTTAAAAGTCGCCCTCTTTGATCTTATTTCTTGTAGTGACAAAGGTTTCTTATAGTTTAGAAAGATAGTCGTCCCATGTCCTTAAGAAAACGACCTGACTTGCGTAATTTGAGCCAATTTTGAGTTTATTTTCGGTTTCATTGTATGAAGACAATTTTATAGATGGGATTTTGAGGGAAGCAAAGAATTAAAAATTGATGTATTTCTGCATCTGATTATAGCGAGGAAGAATTAGTTTACACTTGTGAGAAGAAGCATAATTTATAGCATTTCCAATTTGTCAAATTACTATCTCCATATCAATTTATGCTATAATACCACCAGACTGTATCATGTCTTACTCACTTCTGAATCACCCAGCTTATCTTCTGTCCATTATATTTAAAACTTGATTACTCATGTATTATATTTGTTACAACATAAAGGTTATATGTACAGGAAAGTGGTTTACTTTACAATCGATGACAATTTAGAGAATCAATTTTTTTCCCAGGATACAAAGTCACATAAGCAGGTGAACAAAGCATATCGTCATCATCTTAAGGGCAGATAAAATATGGCATGCAAGGGTTGTCCGCATAACATCTCCAAGCAGGAGAGGGTATTTCATGCGAAATATTAGATGATTAAGTATTCGGTATCAATGTGAAACTACTGAGTCTAAATTTTAGGAAGCTTCAAGATAAATCAAAGATACAGGATCTTTTGAGTCCAGCCTCTCCCTTGACTCTTCTATTTATTCATAAATGATAAATCATGCATCATTATATCATTGATCTAATCGGGTCACTTTTAGATCCCATCCTGAATATCATAAGATAATGTTGAGTACTGTGATCTTTGGGCAGTAGAGATCATGTTATATTTTTGTTGATTTAAAGTACCTTTTGTGGCTGTATTGGTGTCACGATATTCTATAATTTCCTATACTGGGAACAGGCTCTCCAGATGGAGCTCTGAAGATGAAGAAACTTCCAAAACTGGTGTCGAAAAGTCTCTAGGAGTCTGATATTTCAGTGCTCGATAGTGAATTTAGAGCTACCCTTGAAGATAAGGTGAGATCGTAAGATGTTTAACAAGCTGCTTATAGTAAACAAGAAGCTATCAACAATTTAATACAAGTGGTTTTATCCCGCAGGTAAATTCGAGCTCAAAATTTATAGTTGACAGCAAGTATTTAAGGTTGACGGTTGACAGTTGATGTAAAGTATAGCTGCAATACATAAACCAGAGGATACACCAGAAATCCACAAAGAAACCTTATGTGCATGCCATGAGATGAGTATTCTTTCCCCTTGAATGGGAATTTTTACTGAAAGAACTGAAGAAGCATTTCTAAGCAATTTTGTACTAGAATAAATAAATATCCTTACTAGAATAGAATTATATAAACTGTAGATCCCTAAGTTTCAATTATTATAGAACTTCCTTTAATCAAAACTTTTTTTTCAGTACGGTGTATAACTGTATACTACAGTTTTTTGTTTTTGTTTTTTTTTTTTTTTTTAAATTTTTTTAGGAAAGTATACTACAGTTCTTAATAGATGATAGATGCATAGTCCTGTGAATCTTTAAATGTAATATTTTCTTATGGTAACACGATTACATGTTTAAATACAATTTTCTGTAATCATCCATATTCTATCATGTTGGACTTTTTGTGCTTAAGTAAGCAATTAATGCAACTAAGTATATATAGATGATATTAATCATAAGTTATACAGAGTAAAATATAAACATTGTTCTCTAATCACTAAAGCCATGATGATCTAAATGCATATTTTAGCAACATTAATCATTTATAGCTTAACATTGTGCAAGAAGCCTAGGGTCATCTATATGAATAATAATATACGTATTTTTTATGCTCAAAATCTTTGTAGGAGTTTTTTGAAATAACCACCCTCAAATCACCCTATATTGAAATAACCATCCTTTTTTTCAAATATTTAAAAAGACCACCCATTAAAAAAAAAAAAAAAAATTAGGATTCACCACCCATTGCATGAGCTTGACCAATTTTCCGTCAAGTGGGCCCAGCTAACAGCTATTTTTTCATTTTATATACTCAGAGCTTCGATTCATTTTCGTCACTTCATTTTTCATTTTCTCAAACCTTGGTTCTCCATTTTGGGTGAATTTCCCCGTCGCATACAACAATTAAACAATTGAGTCAATAATTGAACATATACTTAGCAAAAATTACTCGAACAACAACAACTAGATTGTTACTCATTAATTAGGGCAACTAAGGAAAGATATGGGTTGTTAATCAATTACATGTTTCCCGGCTCCAACTGTTCGAATTAGCTTCGTTGATTTATTCTTGATAGGCTTTCGTTGTTTATTGTGTTGATTTGCAGAAGAATTTAAGAGAATTTAGAGATTTTTTTTAAAATTATTTTTTTAATTTTTTATGACCGTTTATGGTGAAAATGAATTAAGCAAAAAAGATTTGAGGCTCTGAGTGTATAGAATGAAAAAATATAACCTTTAGGTGGGCCTAATTGACGGAAAATTGGTTGGACTCAGGAAATGGGTGGTGAATTCTAACTTTATTTTTGTATAGGGTGGTTATTTTTGAATATTCGAAAAAAAAAATTGTTATTTCAAAATAGGGTGATTTGAGGGGTGATTATTTCCAAAAAAAAAAAAAAAAAACCTTCTTTGTATTTCTTACTAAATAGATAAGTTAATTCATGAGAAATTAGAATAGAACGGATACTCAAGGGAATAACGTCCATAAATACATGATGAACCTACAAACAATGATAATACAATGACCAAAATATAATATTGATAACTTGTGGACCCGCTCAGCTAGTGTAAGACTCCGTTCTCTTTACCTTATTAAATTATTTTTACTGAACTGTTATTTTTACTGATTCTATATTATATTTCTTCTGAACTGAAATTATTTTTTACTGAACTGAAATTATTTTTAGTTAATATATATTTTTTAAAGGTGAAAAGGGCCTAAGTAGAGGTTAGATTAATAACTTTATTAGTTATCAGCTTATCACTTAACTAATAAATTTGGATAATATATTTTTTTTTAAACAAATTTTATGCTGTCATACAATAAACTACCACTACTAGTACAGAAAAAAATAAATAAATAACACATGCTCATGCTCGTAAGATTGAATCAGCAGAGGAGTAGCGATTGTTTTTTATTTATTTTTTTATTTATTTTTTTAAATTTAACAAAGTTTAATTAACATTATGATGAGAACGCAATCTTATGTTAAAAATTAGCAGCCGCATCCACTTTTATTGGGGGGGAGTGAAACTTACATTAAAAAAATCGCCGTTGCCGGGGATCGAACCCGGGTCACCCGCGTGACAGGCGGGAATACTTACCACTATACTACAACGACTTTGTTGATTGACTAATTTATAGTATGTAAACATTTCCTCCATAATATACCTTCTTCCTCTTTCTCTCTCCTCCATTTCCTCTCTTTCTCACTCTTCTGCCAAAAAGATTTCTTCTTTTTTTTTGGGTTTTCGTTCAATTTAATTGGGATTTGAGTAGTTTTTTGGATTAGGGTCAGAATTAATTTAAATTTTAGGGGAAAAATGATGATGACAATGGAATGAACAATGGATGAAAATGTATTGGATGATATAATTAGGAGATTATTAGAAGGTAAAGGAGGAAAACAGGTGCAATTATCTGAAGGTGAGATCCGCCAACTTTGTGTCAACGCTCGTAATATCTTTCTATCTCAGCCTAATCTTCTTCAACTTCGTGCCCCAATTAGGATCTGCGGTAACTTTTCTTTCCTAATTCATATAATTCATTAATTGCAATTTTTAAAGTAGTAAGTTTGAGAAATTGTTTGTTTATTTGGTATGTTGTTTAATATGTCTGAAATGGGATTGGATCAATTTAATTGGATTAATTGGGGTTGTCACGGAAGGGTAATGATGTAGACGGGATTTGATATCCAGTCTAAGTAACAATCAAAACCTACTTGTTCTTGTTTAATTTTCCAAAAACAGAAAAAAAAATTTACAACATTCAAATACAAGTATACAGCTATTTTTTTTTTTTTTATATTTCTTCCAAAAAGTATTTTTTTATAAAAATAATTAAAAAAAATCAGTAGAAGCTTAAAAATTCACTTTAGTATATGAGAGAAAACTAACATTTTATGATAGTCGTTTTTAGGATGACCACGGCAATATCATCATAATTTTTTTTTTTAAAAAAAAGAAAAAGTTAAAGATATATTTTGTATATATCGTCTATTCTCAACACATTATAAAAAAAAACTAAAAGATATATTTTGTATACATCGTATATCCTCAACACAATTTAATTCTGGCTGGGAGGGCTACTTTGGTTCAATCTTCACTCTCTCTGGCTGGGAGGGCTACTTTGGTTCAATCTTCACTCTCTCTGGCTGGGAGGGCTACTTTGGTTCAATCTTCACTTTCGTCTGTACCTTATTATGCAATGCAATCTACGAGAGTTCCTAGAGGTATCTGTGATAAAATTGACAGTAAGTCTAGAAGCTTTCTTTGGGGTAGCTCGGGTGAGAAAAAGAGGATTCACTTGGTGAATTGGGAAACAGTCACTAAACCAAAGAACCAAGGTGGGCTAGGCTTAAATTCTATGAGGCAAGTCAACTCTGCTTTTTTGTGTAAATTGGGATGGCGACTTCTCACAGAGCCACAATCTCTCTGGGCTAGAGTAATGCGTAGCAAATATTGCAAGGGGCGATGCGACTTGGATATGTTTTCTCATAAACAGGATGCTTCGAATACTTGGAGAGGGATAGTGGAAAATTTTGATATCCTCAAAAAGGGTATTAAGTCAGCAGTTGGGAATGGTCTAGCCACGGATTTCTGGTGGCATAGATAAGCTACTAATGACCCATTAATTGAGTACACAGTAGCTAGACCTCCTGATGACATCCTAAATTTTAAGGTGAATCATATGTGGGATGAAAATAGGGGCTGGAAACTGGAGCTATTTGCAGATTATTTGCCAAGTGACGTATTGAAGATCATACAATCTCATGAGTTGATGGTTGATGAGGAATCGATTGATAGTATTTCGTGGAAAGGTACTCCATCGGGGGGTTTTTCTATTAAATCAGCTATCCAAATTATGCGTAATTGGCAAGAGAATGTGGCTGAAGACAAGGCAAGATGGAAGCATATCTGGCACTTAAAAGCTCCACAAAGAATTCGCTTTTTTCTATGGTTGGCTAGCCATGGAAAATTGATGACAAATTCGGCTCGCTTTCTTCGACACTTAACAGGTGACCCAAGATGCTTTGTATGCGGATATGTTGAGGAGAGTGTGAGCCATCTACTGAGAGAATGTCCAACTGCTACGATGATTTGGGCAAAATTTGGTATTAAGTTTGATGCAAAGTGGCAAACGGCTACAACTTGGCAATGGATTGAGGACAATTTGTCTACTAAGGCTGTTGACGGAAATGATGATTGGACTTTGGTCTTTGCTACTACATGCTGGTGGTTGTGGCGTTGGAGGAATGAACGCACCTTTGGTAGAGAGGTTTCCATCCCAATGGACCAAAATACTTTTATCATGGCACGGGTAGGTAAAATCAGGAGAGCTTTTGACAATAATATCATGGGAAATGTGCTGGGAAAGAGGAAGTATAGTGAAGTTCTGGTAAGATGGGAGTTTCCAAGAGAAGGTTGGGTGCGTCTCAAGATGGGGCTTCAAAAGGGAACCCGGGACTAGCTGGGGCAGGGGGTATTATCCGTGGACACCGAGGAGAATTACATGAGATGTTTGCCATGAATTGTGGTATTTGCTCGTGCACCAAAGCTGAACTCTTGGGTGTTATGCGTGGTCTAGCAATTGCTTGGAACGGAGGTCATAGATTGGTGCAAGTTACAGTTGATTCGGAGATCATAGTCCGAATGTTGGTGGATCCTACTCCTCCCAACTCTCCTTTTATTCATTTGATTTGTAAGTGCAAAGCTCTAATCACGCGGAGTGGTTGGAAAGTGACCATTGGACATTGCTATGGGGAGGCTAATCAAGTGGCTGATAGATTAGCTAACATTGGTGTGGTGTCTAACGAGAAACTAATTCTTTTTGAGGCGGTCCCGGAGGACTTTCGTGCCGTTTTTATTGGAGGATTTGGGAGGGGTCACGAGTAGGGCTGGCAAACCCTGACCCGACACGAAAACCCGACCCGAAGTTACTGAGAGAGACCCGAATCCGACCTGAACCAAACCCGAACAACCCAAATTCGACCCGATTTGACCCAAATTTCATATTTCGTAATAATATTAAGTTTTACACTATTTTTAATAGTTTCTAAGCATAACCCGAAATCGACCCGAAATCTGACCCGAACCCGACCCGCTAACCCGAATTGCCACCCCTAGTCACGAGACCAAGGATGGTGCCTTCTAGGGGCAGCTAGCCTACTTGGTGTCGAAGTGTTTTAGTAGTAGTTGTTTTCTTTTGTTTTGCTTTTTGTGTTTTGTTCTTCGTTTTCTGTTGTTTTTTCTCTCTAGTTTGTTCTAGCTTTCTTTTGTATTAGGGGCTTGCCCCTCCTTTGCACCAAAAAAAAAAAAATCTACGTTATCGCTTTTTTAACCAATCTATATCTTGTATATTTTGTACGATTAGGAAGTTAGCAATAAATATATATATATATATATATAGAGAGTCATCATTCAAAAAAAAAAAAAAAAAAGTAAAAATCTAATTATTTCAACGCTCGACAAAACACCCTGATGGAAGAAGGATGGCGTTTAGTTTTGACCTTAGAGTCGGGAGAATCCCTAAAATATACACCTTGGATCTGGGCGCAGAGCCTTGTTCAGCGAATACGTACCTACGCTGTAGTCTATTTTTTCCCGGCTGTGGATTTTCGTATAACTCAGTCTGATATGTGTGATGGTTCGAACCCAAATTGGAACCATGAGTTTTCGTATTGTTTGAGCAAAGATGGGTTGTTTAAGACCCAAACCAGCAAAACTTACATAACAATACAAATATATTGTGCTGCTTTGGGGTTCATGACTAAAGATTGGTTCATTGGCCTCACAAGGTTAGAGGTGAACAAAATCCCTACTGATAAATGTGACTTCCGTCGTCTAGAGTTAATTCGTCTGACCAATGACGGCCGTCGACTGCGGCGCGCAGGGTGGATCAACATCAGGACCAATATCATCCCGGAACCCAATCCCGAATGTAAGAGTTGCGCGAAATTGAGGAACATAGAGCGAGCCGTGAAAGTGATCGTAGAGCGAGCCAAGAAAGTAACTCAAAATTGCACCGAATGCACGATTTGTTTGGAGGGATGGGAGATACCCGAACAGCAAAGTATATGGGTTTTGCAGACGTGTGGTCATAAATTTCACAAGGATTGTTTGTTTACTTGGTGTAAAGTGGCTAAAAAAAAACTCTTGTCCTACTTGTTGTACCCAACTGCGTCTATCCGAAATAGCCTATCTTTAGTCTTAGATTTAGGGTTACTTTTTTTTTTTGCTAATATTCAATTTTATAGTATATGTAACATTCTTATACTTTACCATTATATTAATTTAATTTAATTTAATTATTCTTGTTATGCGTCATTCCCTAAATACATGGTTAAAACTTTTTCTTGAATACAAACTTTTAAGAAAATTGGGTGTACAATAATTATTGTACATCCATTATAAAGATAGCCTAAAGTGATAAAAAGTTACCCTTGAAATGAATAAAAGTAACCCTAATATGCGTAAAGGTAACCCAATTCAAATAAAAGTTATCTACGCTTTATTAGTAAAGAATCACATTTTAAATGACTAAAAATCAATTATTAGTGATTGAATGTAATTAAATTACCTTTATAAACTTTTCTTGTTGTCTATTTATATAAAAATCCCTAAAACTCTTGTCCTATTTGTCGTACCCAACTGCGTCTATCCGAAATAGCCCATCTTTAGTCTTAGATTTAGGGTTACTTTTTTGCTAATATTCTTTTTTATAGTATTATGTAACATAAAAAAACATCAAAACAATAGTAACAACAGTTTTTTGGCGAAAAATTTTCTGATAACACGTGTATTATTAGGATATTTATGGGGAATTAACTTAGATTATTAATTTATTACTAATCATTTACCCGAGCAATGTTTAAAGGTTTTGTATAAGCATAATTACTAAAAGTATTAATATCCACTTTTTATGATTTTACGATAAATGTTGATAATTAGAGTTATTATACGTTAAAAACATGCGCTGACAAACTTTTCTTAATTTTTATAAATGAAAGAAGATCTAGATAATCAAATTATTTTTTTTATTTAACAAAGTTACCAATTATCTTTTTTTATTGAAACAATTTTTTTTTTTTTTTTTTTTTTTTGGGAAAAGCAACAAACTTTTTTAAAAGATAAACAAAAAACTACGGGAAAATTTTTATTGAAAGGGTGACGCGTGTATTAGGGGGATAAGACCGGTAATTACTTTAGTATATAGTATTGAAGAATTGATTATTTGATATCCACATTTAATTTTGTAAAACTATACCATATTTTTTTCTCAGTGGTTAATTCAAAAAGAACTTATCCCACTTGCTGTTCTTGATATTTTCAATGATCCGTGGTATAAAATAAACTAAAAATACATACGTCGTATATATTTAGTGCAAAGCAAATACATACCACCACCACTAAGGCACTACAGTTACTTTGCCTGCCTATTGATTTGCTCCCCGCATCTTTTAAAGATGCATTTTCCTTCAAAATTGCACTCATCAATTTATGGAAACGAATGTCACAACAGCAACATCATACACATCACCACCTTGCTTGGTGTCCCAAGAGGCGAGACTGATCCTCACTCTGAGAAGCTTCGATAACTAGCCTCTTATGATTTCATCACGGTTTATCTTCGTTCCTAAACTCGTTTTTTGTGCCAGAGCTGCAACTGGATAATACAAGCACATGGATGTATAACACACTGGCAAATATGCTACAGAAAGAGGAGCAATCTTTGTCGAGACCAGACTACTATTATTGAGGAAACACAGGATAATACTTTCAAGTTTCAACGCTGAAGAATTTGTTACAGCATAAAGGTTATATGTACAGGAAAGTGGTTTTCTTTACAATCGATGACATTTTAGAGAATCAATTTTTTTCCCAGGATACAAAGTCACATAAGAAGGTGAACAAAGCATATCGTCATCATTCTAAGGGCAGATAAAATATGGCATGCAAGGGTTGCCCGCATAACATCCCCACATTCCCAAGGTTTCACATAGTTCTACCAAGGGTACCTCCCATCAACTACAGATTCTCAATCTCCACGAAATACATAAGCTTTTATTGTACATATACTCGCCCAAGTTGAATCATACAGAGGTCTTGTCACTCTTGTGTCACAACTTTCATTCATACAGAGCTGTCTTCTAGCTGGTTTGATCTGGTTGATTTTCTGTAATTTGGCTATTGAGGAATTCCAACACTGACAGTCGCTGCAAGGCAAGTTTAAAGGTAAGCTTTGTTTGATGTAAGAATATCTATCTATCTACTTCTGCATGAAAGTGAACTACTAAATTAACAACAAGAACTAAAGAACCAGGAGGCTATTGACTACATGTCCAACTGCTTCAAATATCAAGACACAAGAAGAGGTTCAGAAAGATCAATGGGCTTAATAAAATAATACTCTGTAACTTTCAAACAGCGCTAATTGTGAAGGGGCTTTAAGTGAGAAAAGCTTAATAGAGATATTATTTTTCAGGAAGAGTTTCATCCTACATGACATGTCTTTTTACAAAGCATGCTAATAAACTTTGGATATCGTTTTGTACACAGTTCAGCCATCTCAACTGGAAATGACTGCAAGTCATCAGGTTGCAAGATTTTTCATTTTTTCTGGTTAAATTGCCACATATACTGATATACCAGCATTTACATAGTATAGCGAGACATGAATCTGGCAATCTAAAAGAAGCCAAGCAGATGAAATTTGACCTTCAAAACATAAGGGCCTTAGTAATTTGGTATCAATTGAAAAGCGAAAAAGGAAAACCACCAAAAAAAAAAAAATTATAGTAGAGCTTGACCAAGAACTCCAAGAAGCCATACCCTTTGTTCAAGTGCTTCTTGACTAGTGTCTATCTTCAAAGATTGTAACATGTTTACACCTTCATGAAAGCCAGAAATAGCTCCCTCTTCATTACCAAGCCCTCTGTCAACGTCAGACACTTTTGCTAAAGAAACTGCTACATCTAAAGTCTGGAATCACAGGAAGCAATAACTTAGGAAGAGAGACATTATAAAATTTGCTTAACTACATAAAAAGTAGAAGACCAAGGTAGTAACTAGTAAAAAGTTATGCAGTTGGGTTTTTGTATGTACAGCTGAGAAAAACTATCTGAAAATTCAAAGATCTGATCCCATAATATAGGATGTCCGGTCCGAAATAAATTCGGATCAGATATCCGATCCAAATTTCTCGGATAACGGATACCTCTTCGGATATCAATTTTCGGATTTTCAGATATCCAATATATCCAAATTATTTTGGATAACGGATATCCAATCCGAATATCTATATTTTGGGTATTGAATAACTCTGATCCAAAAATCCAAAAATTTGGGCTTTATTTTACATTTTCTTTCTAGAAAATCTAAATTAGATATTATTGTATAATATTTCAGATGTTGGATATCCGGAACATCCAATCCGAAATTTTCAAATATCTGAAATTTTTTGAATCGGATTCGGATAGCAATATCTCAAATTTCGGATTGGATATCTAATTCCTATTTGTTGAAATGTTATTCCGACAAAACATATAATTCTTTTAAACTAAAAATTGTTGAATGAAATGCTGTTCTGTCACAGCAGCATTTCATTTGACAAATTTTAAATTAGAACCACATTTCTTTTGACAAATTTATAATTTAGAAGAATTAGCATCCTCATATTCATCAAGGGATTACAAAAAAAAAAAAAAGAAACTTTTGTTTAGAACGGACTCACGTGAGTCCGGACTTGAGAACAATGCTGCTTCTTCATCCTCAACCTTTGGGTCGATTCATTTACGCACCTTCGAAACTTTCATTATCTCTGTCCTGTTTCGATTTTGGGAGAAATTCATCACAAATTCCATCAATTTGGTCCGAAAAAGAGGGAGAATTCATCACAAATTCCATTGATTTAGAATCATGAACAGATCTAGAATCCAATTTAGCTAAAACATTTAATTATTATCCCACCTCTTGCTTCGATGGGGCTTGAGATTGCTTCATCAGCCCATATAAAACTTCAGAGACCTCAATTTCAATGGCGTCTTCTGTTGACAGCATGACGCCGACGATTTCGAAGATGATTTCTGGAGCGTATTTCGGTCCATTAGCCGCCTTCTACACCAGAATAGAAAAGTGTCAAATCCACAGAAACACATACATACATCACTGGAGAACAAGGGGATGGATATGGGGATGAATATAACACTGACAATATGCGGTGTGAATTGAATCAGATGGGCAAGGTATTAGACGTTCATTGTCAGGTTTTAGATTAGTATGGTCAGGTATTAGATAAATATTAATTGGTTTAATATTTGTTAGGAATTATAAATTTTTAGTCAGAAATAAGATAATTTTTATCAGAAATAAGACTATTTTAGTTAGGAATAAGATAATTTTTTATCAGAAATAAGACTAATCTAGTCAGGAATAACATATTTTTTATCAGAAATAAAACTATTTTTTTTTTTTGTTGAAACAAGAAATAAAACTATTTTAATCAGGAATAAGATAATTTTTTTCAAGAAATAAGACAATATTATCGATTTTTGTTGCTGAGCCCGGTCTCACGTGAATCCGTTCTACACAAAACCTTCTCAAAAAAAAAAAATAGTTAAAAAATAAAACTTTTTAACTACTGTTATAAAAGTTGATCTCATTATTGTCATTAAGGTTTTCTTTCCCATATTTATTGTTCCCACTTAACAAACCAAAAAAAAAAAAAAAAAAAAAAAAAAAAAAAAAAAAAAAAAGATTTACATTGAGATACTCCCAAACCCCAATTAGCTAACACTGATTAACTCCAACACAGATGTGTTCATAGAAATTATTCCCTTCTACAACATATTTGGCAAATACTATTACCTAGTAAATTTAGCTCGGTGAAATGTTCCAAAATTAAACAGAGTGCATTGTTCACAAGTCACAACCAGATCCTTTTTACAAAACAGAAGGTTAGACAGTTGGGTGTGATGGTCACCTTATAAGTTGTAAGAGCGTTGAGACAAATACAATACAGAAAAAAATAAAATAAAAGAAACAGGTTATTATATCACTCATTGATCACCACTTGACAAGAAACCTGTGTTTTGCAACCATGAAAGGGAGAGAGAAAAAGAAAGGAATAATATATAACCGTTTCTGCTTTCCTATTTCACAATGAAGAACAGTTGCAAAAGAGAAATTTACTAGGAATATTCAATAAACTAAGCAGCTAAGACATCATATGCAACAAATTGAAACAGGAGCTAACCAGAGATGCATTATCATGGTGATTTAACATGGCATTACGACGAACTTCCAAACAACGGAAATAATAAGTTCTTGAAGCTTGCAGATCTCCATCATAGTACTTCAGGTCTCCAATTTTATTCAGTGAAACGGAAAGAGTGTGCTATGTTACTTGGACTCGGGTACCCATGTCTGACACGGGTATGTGTCTAAGCGTCCGACTCGGCTTTTTTTTGAAAAATTTCCATGATTTTGGACTAAAAGTGAAGTGTCCGGTGTCATACCCATGTCCGAGTGTCGAGGGTCCGACACGGGTACGTGAGGTGAAATGAAGAGTCCGAGTAACATAGAGAGTGTGTATAATCTGCCAATAATATATTCATTATTAATTAGTGTCAATACAGTAAAATTTGCAGATTAAATTTGCAGCTGTCACATGATGTGTGAATGTATCACCTCCATATCGTCAGGAGGCACTTGTGACAAAAATTCAACACTTTCTTCAAAGTAGGTGACGGCAGATCTAGCATCTCCCATTGCACGACTGCAATAAACTTAGTGAGTTCAGAATATTTTTCGTAGGTTAAGAAGATAACAATATTCTTCTTAAAATGCCAAAAAAAAAAAAAAACTAATAAGTTCAATCATAAAGAAAATAAAGAAATGATGAGTGCAGTAGCAATCTTTTAAGTTATAGACACGTAAGGGACACTGTGAAAGATCACAACACAAGCTGTGCAAATTGAGAAAATTAAATATATATATATATATATATATATATATATATATATATATACACTCCATTTTTCCAGAATATTGAAAAATTTATCAGCTCAAAATTAAATTTGAACATTTAGTGGAAAAAATAAGCACATTTAGTGAAAAACTTCTGCAATTTTATCCTTCTCCTTCTACCCTATATATGATGATGATGATGCCCCCAATCACCCCAGGACTCAAAGATGCACACTGTCAACCAGAAAAGTACTTTAAATCCCTTCCCCTCTCTTTTACCTATAGAAGAAATTGGCGCTATAAAAAGAAGGGAGATCCAGAATCTTCAGACATGTCAAAGATGGTTCTTCTCAGAGGGTTGCTTTTGGAGGTTGTACACCTAATATGGTACAGAGAATTAAACATGCTAAAAAGTCTTGAGCTACTTGCTTTTGATGGGTCCCAGTTATGGGTATAGTATTGTTAAGAGAACAGTAAGACCAAAGTGCTTTACTCAATGTCCATCCCTCACAGATTATTCAACCTCCTAAAAGTCTTCAGCTATGTTCTTTAGCAGGGCTCCAGTTATGGGTATGATCATAAAAGTATAGTAAGACCAAAGTTCTGTAAACAATTGCAGTTCTACAGGTAATAGTGCAGACACTGAGAAAGACAACAAGACAAGCTGAGCAAAATGAAAAACGTCACACGGAGAATGATCCCCTCCACTCCTTCAGTGACCGTGATTAGGTGTCAAAGATGTATGCAGCATTATCCTTTTAACTGGAAAAATACTGAAATCTTTTCGCTAACTTCTCCTGCAGAGGAAATAGCACAAAAGATGTCTTCTCATCACTTGTACTAAATATGATACAAATTATTATTGCATGCTTAATGTCTTCAAAGCGGTTCTTCTTGGTCCCAAGGATGATGGGAAATACACATAAAAGTAGAACAATGTTTGGAAAACTGTGGGAATTTTTAAGCTTTAAAAGTGAATACATGTATTAGAGTTTTAACGATTGTGTCATTGCTTTTGCCATCTTTCAACACTTTCAAAAAGTAATAAACAAATTTATTACTTAACAGTCATATCTATGCATTGGTTGCATAAGAACTTGCCACAATATACGCATCTGACCATGGAATAACTCAGTGTAAGCCACAAGTTACAAAAAATAATTATTGAGGCCCACAAGATGTACAAAGGTTACTACATTAGTTAAATCAAGGGATGAAAGATAATAACAATGATTCTAATGTACCAAATACATTGTTCTTGAACAAAGGCTAGATCTCACAACAAGAGGGACTATGGAAATTGTCAAATAATAGGATTCAGAAAAGACTAACACATATAGCATTCCACCTACCCTTAGTACTGTGTAAATAAAATATAAATGAAAGTCACCCTTGCTCTTATGAACAAGTTAACACTAAGTGAGTCATCTCAAACATTTCAGCCATGCATTGAATACCTTCCCTTGATCTTTATGTAAACTAGAAATTTCTGCAGAGCCATAACCTGTCAAACATCGATAGCCCTGTAGATAACCCTTTCCTCATCACTCCTCAAACAATCAAACTATATGAAGGTTTTTTCAAAATTATTATCTAGAAAAATTGAATATACATCATTAAAGTGCTAAACTAAGGTAGCCTTATATAAACTTCTGATGATGCTAAAAGGATGAGCAATCCAGTTCCTAGCGCATAGTGAAGTTCTATGAGGTGTAAGTAAGAGAAAGGGGGGAAGAAAGGGAGAGAGTATACCAGCAATCTCCCAGCATTCCCAGCACAGCCCCAAGTTGGGAGCACAATTCTGGCTTGTTACCAGATTCCTTTAATTGTTCCCTGATATCGGCAGCACAAAGTGACAGCCTGGATTTAGCACTCTCCACGTTCTGAGCACGAAATGCCTACAAATACAAAAGAAAGTACATGATTGAACATACTTTTAAAGCTAAAACTTAACAGTTGACTAACTTCAAGTTCAATATCCATTAGCATGCTTTTAGACATTAACTATTCACACCACAACTTACCCTCATGGCATGTTGAACCAAAAAAGCACCTCTCTCTAATGAGACATCTTCATAAATCACAGATTTATTTTTGCTAACTTCCTCCTCGGCATCTGTACTGGCAGGAGACCTAGCATGACCAGCAATGAACTTATCAACAAGCTTTTGAGTTTCTTCATCATGTTCAATCTTCTCAATATCAGCCCCACATAATGGACAGTCATTAAAGCGAGATATGCATGCCCTGGATTGCCAAGCAAAATAAGAAACCTAGTCAAGGATAGAAAGGAGCAGTAACATAATAATCGTGAAATTTCCTTCAAAAATAAAGGCGTTGAAAGCAGTAGTGATCACGAATAAATTTAACTTACTTGCAATATATGTGGGAGCAAGGCACACATTTACTGCTCTCAAACAAAAGGGCTTTGCATAGCACACAGCTGAGAGGGCCAATTTTGAATGAACGAGAATCATATCCAAGAGGACACTTAGGTTCATTTACGCCAGAATCAACAGACTCACTTTTAGCTCACTTTTAGCTTTACTCTCATGTTTTGCTGCATGTTTACATATATTTTCACCACTTCTTTTTGAAGAGGCATCATCAGGACGAGTAGCTTTGACAAATGGGCAAACTGGGGTCATCTGTTCCAACACTGAAGGGAGCAAGTATCAGAGATCAAGTATTTACATGATCTATTAGCCTATAAGCACATGACAAAAATCCAACCAGTTTCAGTTTGAAGTCAAATCTGATTATCTGAACCAAACAAGCAACCACCGAATGGAGAGAAAAATCTTGGAGAAGTTACCCGCAATCAACAAAAACAAGAGTATAGGGAGCATTCTTGAAAATACACAATAAATGGGTGATAAAGGCTACTCTGCCAGAGCTACAATTACATAGAAAACTCTTACTCCAATAAAAACAACCAGCTTAAATTCACCTTTCAATAGCAAATGAAATAAATAACGCAAATACGCAATCATATTGATATATTCGGCAGCTTTACAAACTCTTGCATTGCCACTAACACTATGTTGATTTACATGCTGAACATGTACTATCAGAATATAAATTTGGCTTAGAATACTCCAACATATGCAAAACAAATTTACGATTCGGTTCACACCAGCCTCAAGTCTATAACTACGGATATTGTATTACTCCTTCTATCCCTTTTTATTTGCCCCATTTGACTTTATTTATGAGGGCTTCTCAAAGGAAATGTCGAAAGTACAAAAAGAACGAAGAGAGTACAGCTTAATGAACTTATCACCGCCTATATCTTTAGGTACCCCAAACAGCTCAGATTATGATAAACAATCAACACCACAATTTCAAAAATTAGACTCGTCATCTCTCATAAGAAAACCCCATGATGAATTTTGACATTACATCTATAACTCATACAATTCAACACCATAATACAATCTTACCTAAAAAAGAAATGATTTTTTCATATTATTTGATTAATAAAATTTCAACAATTACCCAAAATATATCATTCCATAAAAAATTAAAATTAACCCAGATCATGCAATTATAATCGAGAAATTATTCCGTAACATAAACCATAGGATCTTGACATCAAAATCAAGATTAATTATAATTGTTTTCATAAATAAAAGAAATTCAATAGTACCTGAAAACACAGATCTGAAATAAGGAGATTAGAGGAGGAATCGAGGATGGTGTTAAAACTTAAAATTGCGGGGGAAGAGTAAGTGTGAAAATGTTGTTTGTTTGGATAGGATATTTTTTAGGAAGAAGGAGGTGGTAAAAATGTCAATTGTGAAGGTATTGAATGGGAAGTTGTTTGCAATTGCAAGCATTAAATATATTCCTGTTTTGCCCCTCTCAATGAGGAAGTGTGGAACTTTCTAGAGGTGACCAAAGGCGGGGCAGAACCGCAGAAGGGTTCAGGCCGAGTCTAGGCTAAAAATTTCAGCCTATTTGGTCGGGTCGGGCCAAGGCTCATAAGGAAAATGCTGGTCTAAAAGTCGTAAATGTTTAGCAGGGCTTTTCAGTTCACGCTATTAAAATAACAAAAAAAAAAACTCAGCAATGCATGACTAAGGCTCGTGGGAAATTAAAAAAAAATTGTGTTGGCCGAGCCCAACTCGACCTTGGGACGAAAATCTCTGTCTAAAGCCAATTGTTATATGGAAATAGGTGAATCACACCCATAATGTAAACATTTAGTAAAATAAAAAATGAACACGTCACAAAAAATGAACAACTATATTACTATACTAAAACGACTTTTCCCTCCAAAAGAATTATAATCTTGCTATTTCTTTATTGTGGAGTTTTTTTTAATCACCTTTTATTTATAGGAAAAATATGATATGCTAAAGTCGTAGTCACCTAATCAAAAGTAATTCCTAAATCCTCTAACTATGTAGATAAGGAAAAAAGGTCGAACCACAAGGAAACAAGTCTATTTATTCCTAATTAATTAAAAGTAATCTAAATTATCAAGTAACAATTTGTTGTTATTAAAAGACTATACTACGAAGATATGAGTAGGGAGAAATAAAAGTAGGAGGTATCAAATAATAAAAGGCCTAGGGCATAGGTTCATCAATAAACAATATTCCAGGGTAAAACATATAATCAATCATCAATGCATCAATTAATCAGATTATAAAGGACTTTCGCTACGTATTACAATCACAGAGTTAATTTACCGGTATTAAATCTCATCTCTTGAATCTCGACCTAATTTAATCATTTATAAATTAGTCTACCTATTGAAACTAAGCCTAAATATCAATTCTCATCTTTCGAATCAATATTGCTAAACTCATACAATTAAACTAGGCCTAATCTAATTGCATAGCATTAAATCAATCAATAGGAAATTAATTAAGTATTGACAATCAACAATCATAAATTACCCCTTCATATTATTCATTGGATCCCTATAAACCCTAGAAAGAAATCTACTCGCACATAATTAAATCTAAATTAAACAAAGCAAATAAACAAGTCATGAAGGAATAAAGAAATAAAATTGCTGAAATTAATAAAGAAGAAATCGTTACAAAAATTAACGAAATTAAGGAGTTGAGTTAAGAACAAGAGTAAAGTTGTTCAGAGAAATCTAGAGAAAGAAAAATAAACTAAGTAGAGAGATAATAGAGAGTAAAAAGAGTACTAAACTTGCTTAACGAAAACGCATTTATATTAAGCAAGAAATCGTAAACTAAAACAAAGTAAACAACGCTTAAAACATCTAATCAGGACACGCGCCCGGTCGGGCGCCACACCGCCTTTTTCTTCCAAGGGGCTTCTCTCGCGCCCGGTCGGGCGCGAGCTCGGGCGAAGGATGCTTCAATATTAGTTCCGCCCCGCTTGGTCAGGCGCACCTTCGGGCGAAGCCATCTCTGACCGGACCACAAACTTTGGGCATCTTGGACTTCGATTGGGCTTCGATTCTTCGGCCAATCCAGATTTCCTCTTCGGGTCTTGAATATTCGGTCCAAATGCATCGGAAACTCAAATTTCGAGCCCTTAATCACCGGTTTAATGACTCTAACCGACCTTGGGCTATAAAAGATAGTCGTGCTCCTCCAATGCTTGTACTCGCTCCATAAAATCCCGAGAAAATGCTCCAAAAGTGCAATTCCCTATAAAAGTCAACAAAAACTACGAAAACACTAGAAAACACCTTAGTAATAAAAGTGGCTTTAAAGAGTCAAAAACACTACTAATTATGACCATGGGACAGGGATAAAATACTATATAAAATAGACACATCAAACTCCCCAAAGCCAAACCTTTGCTTGTTCCTAAGCAAAAAGCTCATCAATGAACATATAAAACATGCCTCACCCCAAGTAGTCAAAATCAAGCACAAACAATTCAAAGCAAATCTAATAAACATGCTTCAAGATCAATCAATCTCATTCATCCAATCACTCATCCTCCTCAACAAGTGTCAAATAGAGCAAACCACATGAGCATATAGAATTCAAGACTAGTGCTCACACACTCAACTCTCATTTATGTGGAGAGTAAAAGATGTACTCGATCGCTCTCCATCCCAACCACTTTATGTGAACAATGTCCTCCCAAACTCACAACACTCGTGTGTTTAAAAAGACATACACACGACAATGTCATGTCATAACTTGCATTGATAAGCAATTCTTTCACATCCACACAACTCTATGCACAAGGTCGAAAGGTCTTTAAAGCTTGTAACGTAAGGCTAGGGTAAAGGGTAGGATATATTTGGGAATATGTGAGAGAAAAACTATGCTTAAAGGGAGCCAAATCCTAATAAAACCCATGATAAAAAATAAATGATGATCAAACATCTCCAACATACTCAACTCCAACAAAAATTCACCAAATGCAACTCCAAACATATCAAACAATCCCAACACTTACAATTTCACTCATAAAAATATAATAACGTAGAACTTGAGTGAATAACAAACTCCAACTATTAAACTTGAAATTTTTCATTGAAATTTAACTTTTTTTTCTCTTTTCTTTTGATCAACCTTCACTTAGAACATTTGAACATATGACAATTTTTTTCTTTTTGCTCTTTTTTTTCTTTTGAAGTTCACTCTTTTTTTCATTTTTTTTCCACTTTTTTTTTCTAACCTCTTTTTTTCTTATTTCATCATACTTTATTATTTCAAGATAATTCAACTTCCAAACCTCATCAAAAATAAAATACGATCAAGAACAAAATAACTTCTCAAAACCCACCTTAATTGTGCAAATAATAAGCACACTACAAACTCCTTTGCCTCACTCACTATAACTCCCCCAAGCTTCACTCACTATAACTCCCCCAAGCCAAGCTTGGGACTAGTAACCAATGGGGCAAATATAGCTTGTAATGTGGCTAATAAACAACAAAAAGTCAAGGCAACAACATGGGTAGCAAGAAGGGAACAAATGTATCTAAAATCATCTAAAGGCCACCTAAAAGAATGAACGCCTTCGTCCTCCTCATGTGCATATTAGTGAGTCATGAAACACTACTCATAGTTACAAACCAATACTCAAATTCATTGACATACCAGGAACTATCACACATTCCTAACCAAATCAACTAGTCAAGCACTATATTCACAAGTAGTTGGACAAAATTGACACATGTTTAGGCATCCGAGCAATTAAACTTCAAATCATGATCAACAAATCCACAATGCTCATCATCATACACCAAGAATCAAAACAATATATTTTCAAGTATGGGGTACAGGGAAGCATGATTTACAATTCATTGGAACATATTTTTGGATTTATTTAAATTGTTTAATTTTTTTAGTATTTTTCATATAGGAAAGCAATAAAACTAAACTAGAATAGCAATAAATCTAAACTAAGAAAACACACCAAAAATAAGAGAAAAAGGGAAAAGGAAAGTGACAGGCTAAAGTCGTATCACCTAATCAAAAATAATTACCTAAGTCCTCTAGCTTATGCAGATAGGGAAGTAGGGTCGAATCCACAGGGAAACAAGTCTTTCTACTCCTATTAATTATTATAATCTAAATTATCAAAGTAACCAATATTTTTATGATTAAAATGTATACTACGAAGAATATGAGTAGGAGGAATAAATCAGGAAGAAATCAAATAATAATAAAAGCCTAGGGCATAGGTTCACTAATAAACAATATTCCAGGGTAAAACATAATAATCAATCGTCAATGTGTTAGTTAATCAGATCATAAAGGGCTTTCGCTACGTATTACAATCACAGAGTTAATTTACCGGTATTAAATCTCATCTCTCGAATCTCGACCTAACCATTTATAAATTAATCTGCCTATTGAAACTAAGCCTAAACATCAATTCTCATCTCTCGAATCTCGAATCAATATTGCTAAACTCATACAATTAAACCTGGCCAAATCTAATTGCATATCATTTAAACAATCAATAGGAAATCAATTAAGCATTAACAATTAACAACCATAAATTACCCCTTCATATTATCTATTAGATCCCCTTAAACCCTAGAAAGAGAACTACTCAGACATGATTAAAGCCAAACAAATCAAAGTAATTAAGCAAGGCATAAGGGATTGAAAGAATAAAAATACTGAGATTAATAATAGAGAAATCGTACCGAATCGACGGAATTACAAACGAAGTTTAGGAACAAGAGAAAAATAAAAGTCTAGAGAGAGAAAATCTAAGTAGAGAGAGAAAAAAATAAAAATAGAGTGTAGAGAAGTGTCTAAACTTTCCTAATAAATTACATTAATACTGAGCAAGAGTTATACGCTAAACAAAACTGATCGAAGCTTAATTAGCCTCCAAAAGCTCGCGTCCGGTCGGGCGCCACACTGTCTGGCCGGGCCCACCATATCTTGCTGGAACCTCTTCTCGCGCCCGGCCGGGCGCGTGCTGCCTTTCTTCCTTGCTTGCCCTGCCCGGCCGGGCGCACCTTCAGGCGAGGCCTTGTGGCCCCGGGCGGAGCTCTTGGGCATCTATTTGGACTTCGATTGGGCCTCTAATCCTCGGGTCAATCGGATTTCCTCCTTGGGTCCTTGAACTCGGTCCATATGCCTTGGGATTTCCAATACCGAGCTCTTAATCACCGATTTGCTTCTTCTAACCGGTCTTGGGCTTCAATGAGTGGTCGTGTTCCTCCAATGCTCGTAGTCGCTCCTCGTAAATCCGGAAAAATGCTCCAAATGTGCAATTTCCTACAAAACTCAAACAAAACTACGAAAACACTGTAAAACACCAATTAGTAATAAAAGTGGCTCAAAAGAGCCAAAAACACTACTAATTACGACCAAGGGACGGGGGTAAATCACTATATAAAATGGACATATCAAACTCCCCCAAGCCAAACCTTTGCTTGTCCCTAAGCAAAGAGCTCATCAATGAACATATAAAACATGCCTCACCCCAATAATAAAATCAAACACAAACGATTCAGGGAAAATCAAACGAACATGCTTCAACATCAATCAATCTTATTCATCTAATCACCCTTCCTCCCCAACAATTGTTAAATAGAGCAAACCACAAGAGCATATAGAATTCAAGACTAGTGCTCACAGACTCAACTCTCATTTATGTGGTGAGTAAAAGATGTACTCGATCGCTCTCCATCCCCACCCCTTTATGTGAACAATGCCCTCCCAAACTCACAACACTCGTGTGTTTAAAAAGACATACACTCAACCTAATAGTCGACTCGGAATATGTCAAGTCATAACTTGCATTGATAAACAACACTTTCACATTTACACAACTCTATGCACAAGGTCGGAAGGTCTTTAAAGCTTGTAATGTAAGGCTAGGGTAAAGGGTAGGATAAATTTGGGAAAATGTGAGAGAAAAGCTATGAATTAAGGGAGCCAAATCCTAAATAAAACCAAGGTCAAAAATAAAGAATGACCAAACATCTCCAACAAAACTCAACCCCAACAACAATCCACCAAATACAACTCCAAACAATATAAACAATCCCAACACTTACATTATTCACTCATAAAAATATAACAATGTAACACTTGAGCGAGTAACAAACTTTAACCCTTCAAACTTGATTTTATTTCATTGAGACTCTATTTTTTTTATTTCTTTTTTTTTTTTTATCAACCTTCACTTAGAACATTTGAACATCAAACACTTTTTTTTTCTTTTTTCTTTCTTTTTTTTTATTTTTATTTTTTATTTTTTATTTTTACTTTATTGGAAGTTCACTTTTTTTTTTTCAACAAATTTCTCACTTTTTTTTTAAACTTCTTTTTTTTTTTCCTTTTTCATCACACTTTTATTTTTCAAGAATATACAACTTTTGAACTCATCAAAACAAAAATATGAACAAGAACAATTTACTTGTCAAAACCCACCCAAATTGTGCAAATAATGTGCACACTACAAACTCCCTCACCTCACTCACTAATAGCTCCCCCAAGCCAAGCTTGGGACTAGTAACCAATGGGGCAAAATAGGCTTGTAATGTTGCTAATAAATAACAAATAATTCAAGGCAACAACATGAGTAGCAAGAAGGGAACAAATGTATCTAAATAAATCTGAAGGCTACCTAAAAGAACAAATGCCTTCGTCCTCCACATGTGCATAATAATGAATCATGAAACACTACTCATAGTTGCAAACCAATACTCAAATTCATTGACATACTAGGAACTAAACACACATTCCTAACCAAATCAACTAGTCAAGCACTATATTCACAAGTAGTTGGGCAAAATTGACGCATGTTTAGGAATCCAAGCAATTAAACTTCAAATCATGATCAACAAATCCACAATGCTCATTATCAAAAACCAAGAATCAAAACAATTTTTCTCAAGTATGGGGCACAGGGAAGCATGATTTACAATTCATTGGAACGTATTTTTTTATTTTTTTGATTTTTTTATTTTTTTTTTGTGTTTTTCATATAAGGAAAGCAATAAAACTAAACTAGAAAGCAATAAATCTAAACTAAGAAAACACACCAAAAATAAAAATAAAATAAAGAAAAGAGAAGAAGAAATAAATAACAAATCCAAAAATCTCCCCCAAGCCAAGATCAGACAATGTCCTCATTGGCCCAAGGCTAGCCCAGCTGGCTAATCCTCCTCATCCTGGTCCATCCATGTGGACCCACCCGCTCCACTAATACCTGCACCATCTGCACCAAAAGAGCTACCACCAAAATAGTTAGCATGATAACTCCCCCCCCGATCCTCCCCCGAAAGGAATGTCCTGGCCGTACCCATGGAAGGAGGAATAGTCTGTGTAAACACCATGTGCAGTGGGATCCCTATCGTATCCCTGGGGTGGTGGATGGAACCAATCCGGGTAAATAGCATCGTCGGGAATGTTGCCACGACGAGCATAGTCATCGTAAATAGGGTAGAGCCTTCTACCCTGGTTCCTCTCTGGGTAGCCTAACTGTTTCGGGTATTTTTTGGATTTCCTAGGATACTGGTACGCTCTTCTGGCAACGAGTCGGTCCTACCTGCAAAACAACGAATATTCCGATCAACGGAATATTCGCCTCCGACGATCAAGTCAGTGATCAGGACGGAAAAGGCTAGAGAGAGAAAGTAGAGAGAAGCTGGAGCTATTTAATGCTCTGTTGTTTTTTGATATCCGAAATCCCCCCCGTCATAAATGATTGGGGTATTTATAGGGGTGGGACTCGTGCCCCTCTCTAGGGTTTGTACCCTAGATTTGCGTGACGTGATTGGCTGCGCAATCAGCGAATGCCACGTGCTACTCTGGGGGCGCCGTTTTGCGGCTTTCATTTATATCTCTCGGGATTTGGGCCCTGACGTTGTTAGGGCTTTCTGGCGTGTTGATTCAAAGAAGGAACACTTTGCCTAAACACATGGCATCTTCCCGTGGTGACACGTGTCACCCTATAACTGGGCCACGTGTCACTATGGGATTGACCTGAGACCTTGAGGACTCTGGATTGCGTGGCATCTTCCCAAGGTGACACGTGTAACCCTATAACTGGGCCACGTGTCACTATGGGATTGGTCCACGTATACGAGGTATTTTTACCCTCAACATTTGCCCCTCAGAGGGGGTGGCTCGTACGCATACAGGCCGGCTCCTCTGACCTCGAATAGCCTTGGTGCGTACAAGTGTATTAGGGTTTTGTCAGTTTTCTGTCCGCCTGACAATTTTAGGGCGAACGCCTGTCTATTCAAAAGGCGCGGACGAAGGTAGGCCGTCTTGCTTTTTGGGAGATGCGGCCGTCTTGCCATTGCGAAGAGAGCTTTAGTTCTGCCAACTTCCCTTTGGACGCGCCGTTTATTAGGTCATCTTTTCCACCAAATTTAACGGGGTTGCTCCTTGTCCCTCCAAATTCTAGGTCACTTTTTCAAATTGTAACCGTTCAGCCGAGTTAGGCGGGAAAGATGAATTTACTATCTTACCCCCATAAATTTTCCCTATATATACAATGGGTTTGACTTCATTTTGTCACTTTGGAACTTTACATTTTCTAGAGAGGAAGTCAGAGCTTCTAGAGAAAGAAAGTGTGTTTTCCTTTGAATCTTCAAGAGCTCCGCCGTGCACTTGAGTTTTCCGGTGTCATTTGTTGAATTTTCCGATCAATATTCAAGGCTTCCAAGTTTTCAACACGTACAGAGGTAGGCCGCCTGTTTTTCTTTTCCTTGTATTTTTATTTCTTTGTTTATTTAAAAGCTGGCTCAACACTCGGCTTCGTCCGTTTCTCCTCATGAGGCCGACCGTTCGCCTGGGACTGAGGAGTCTAGAGTGGACGGAGACGAGTTGTCTCCTTCATGGAGTGGGTCCATTTCTAGTGCGTACCAACTCACATCCACCTATTTTTCTCTATCCCTGCAGTCGAACATGGCACGGACGATGCAAACGCACGATCGTCATGCGGCCAGAAATCCAGACGGAAGTCTGGTAAACCCTAGGCCTCCTTATGACCCAAATAATGTTAACATAGAGACCCCTTCTACCACTCCTACGACCGCTTCCACGGGCACTCATTGCTTGGCCGTGGAGGTAACTTCCTCGTTCGAGGAGCGCCAAAGAACCCAAGGCGCTTCTACTGCAGGGGGAACGTCTGGGCGAACTCCGGGGTTGAGGTTCCCCAATATGCCAGCTCGGTCATTGATGGGGCCGAGTTGCTACTCTGTGAAGGACCTCCTTCTTCTTCTCGGGCGAACGCTGATACGTTTGTCCCCACTCCCTGAGAACTCTATCTCCGATATGGCAGGTCGGACAGACCGAGAACGGGGGTTTCAATTAACGAATCGTCCGACCTGCCCCCTCGCAGAGCAACTCCTATGGGGAGTCAGGCGGCCGGTGCCAAAGATAAAGGCAAAAGGCTGCTTGAAGATATTATCTCTTCCCGAGGCGGCCATAGTTCTAGGAGCCGCAGCTCAGCGGAGGCAGCCGACCTGGACAGAGTGTTGTCTTCCGAGTTTGGGAGTGCTCCTCAACGAGAGGAGGATGAAGTTGAGAATGCGACCGAGGGTGGAGCGGCGGCCGCAGAGGGCGAAGAGGCGGCCGAGGAGGATGTTGCCAACGTTGACAACTTCAAGGATCCGTACGCCTGCACGGTGGGTAGCACAACCTTAAGCTACCTGAACTACAAATTTGAGGATTACAAGGCATTCCTCCACCTTGGGGAGGGATTCGAGATTCAGCCCCTACGGAAGTCCCGCACCGTGGCCGCTTGGGAAGAAGAGAGGCCGCGCCAAAGATCCTTTAGCGTCTACCGGGCGGCCCTAGACATTGGACTGCGCTTCCCCATCCATCCTTTCGTTCGCACAATCTTGGACGAGTATGACATAGCCCTCTTCCAGCTGATGCCAAACAGCTGGTTGAACATTTTTGAGTACTTGGTGACGTGCATCTGCAAAGGCTTCAAGCCAGACTTTGCAGTTTTCTGTGAGATGCACTCACTGACTAAGCTGGACGCGGATACAGACGGCTGGTTCATCTTGAGCACCACTAGAGATTACATGATGGTGGTGGACCGCGTCTCTAAGTGGCGTGACTGGAAGCACCGATTCTACCGTATCAAAACCAAGGACGTCGAATTTAACTTGCGGATGAATCAGTTCAATGCTGAGCCAATTCAACTTGGAAGCGGGGACCTCAAGCCTGATAAGCCACCCGTCCACCCCAGCCAGGAGTACCAGCTTGAATATTTCAAAGTCAAGCGGGTGAAAAGGTGCGGCAAAACTAAGCGTGTTCTAAGTAACTGGGTCTCTTTATCCAGCTGGCTGCGGGATCCCACATTTATGTCTGCCTATGGCCTGTACAAGAACCTGCCCCAAGGTGGACGCATGGACACATATTCTTACACATACGCAGATTATTTGAACTTGAAGAATTTTCTAACACTTTTCCTTTTCTCTTTCAGCTGAGGCGTACAAGATGCCTGACCTAGAGCAGAAAGGGGAGGTCAACATGACCGAGATTGACTTGGGTCGGTACAAGGCTCGCCAGAAGTTGTACGAGCAAACTAAAGGAGTAAGTAAACCCATCTAGCTTTCTTCCTCTCGTCCGTGTATGTATTACGGAAGAGATCTTCTTCCTAACTTGGCTCGGCCTATCAATTATATTATCTTGCTCTCTTTTTACTAACTTTTGTCTCTACAGCTGGCCACTCAAACCCCCCGGTCCAAATGGAAGCAGTCGTCCTCTGCGTCCAAGACGGACCAGGACGGCAAGGCGTCCAAACAAAGGAAGACGGTCGCGTCCAAGACCATTTCCACTTCTGCGGCTAAGACGACGCCGCGGACTGCCTCTAAGCAATCCAAAGGAGAACAGCCCCGGCTGAGTGATAGCGGGGCCTCCAAGTCCATAGATCCGGCCGCCATGCCGGGTCATGTTAGGTCCGAGAAATCGGACGATAGGGGTAAGTCGACCCCGGCAAAACCGCCCGGGCCTGAATTGACTCCGCCCGTTCAAAGAGTCAAGAAAGATGATTGGATGGAGGTCTCTTAGTTGGCCGGCGACCAACCTGGCCAGACGGGAGAAGAGGGTGACGAGCCTGCGCCGCCTCCGCCCTTCACTTTCAACCTTCCTACCCCTCCAAGCTTCTCTGACAGTCAGTCCAAGTAACTTTGGACTTTCTATTTCGTTTCTTCTCTTTTGTTTACTGAGCTTACATTAAAATCTTTGCGTTCGCATACAGATATCGCATAGGAGCTACACATGAAGACGCCCGGTCAGTCCCTTACTAGGGAGGACATAAAAGCTATGCGGGAAGCCATGGCCCGGGCCGTCCCTGCTAAGCAGCAAGATAAGCTGCGGGGGATACATGAGGGCTTCCTCGGCCCCATGATCAATTGCAGCGCTGAGGTAACTTTTACCCTCAAATGCACTTAGTCAATTTTTCATTCTTACTTTGCTAACACATTTACCCTGTACGCAGCTCAACCTGCGGCTGAATGCCTTCCTGGAATGGAAGGACAAGGAGAATGAGCGGCTGAAGCATGCCTGAGCCCAGATTCAGAAGACCTAGGATGCCATAATGGGGAAGTGGCCGTCCAGCGCTGGTATTTCAAAACCCAAATCAACGCGCTGTCCGACAAGGCAGCGCGGCAGGCGGAAGATTTGGTGAAGCTGGGCGAGGCCCTTCAGCAAGAGTCCGTGGACAGAGATGCCATGAGACATTAAAGGGATCAGGCCCTGCTGGACGGCCAGCGTTGGAGGGAAGGGTTCGAGGCCTCCGAAAAGCTTCAAAGTGATGTAGCCTTGGCCCAAAAAACACTTGGAGGAGGCCTTGGACGAATTGGACGCTCTGAGAGCCGAGGTGGAAAGTTTAAAGAAGTCCGTTGAGGACTTAACTCTCCAATTGCAAACACCTCGGGCCCCCAGTGCGGATGAGGTGGTCCTCATTGAGCAGAATGCTAAGGACAAGCTGAAGAGCCACTTCTTTGAGGCTTTTGAGCTTATGGTTGACGAGGGAGAGGCGGCCTTTTATCAGGAACGCTTCACCAAGCGTCTTAACTTTGTTTGTCTCAGAGAAGAGGCTAAGAAGGTCGGGCATCCTTCACCTGAGCTAGTCGTCACGCCAACTACCTCTGAGGAGGAGGAAATCGAAGAAGTGGCGGCCAGCAAAGACGGTGAGGCTGAGAGCAAGGAGACGCCTGCTGATGGCGCGTCCCCTGCCATCGTTCAAGAGCTCGGCCCAGGCCAAAGTCCAGCTTCTGCTCCAGCCGCCCCGTGATTTCAGCTTTTTTTTTCTGCCTTTGTTAATCATTTATTTATATTTTTCTTGACTTTTTCAACCGCCTTTTTGAGCGGCTTTATGTAAGATATTTTACCGCCTTTTGGGCGGTCCTTTTATTAATTTAGCTTCCAAATTTTGCTTCATACTTTGCACATTTTATACTTAACAAGTTTTTGCATTTTCGTACGCGTACTTTTTGTATCTTCGTACAATTGGGGGGTATGCCCCTTTATTCGGCGTTCGCCTAGTCCATATTTTGGGTGGTTTGATTGACTTGGTAGAATTTATACCTTAGGTGGTATGACTTCTAACAAGTTAATCAAATCATAGTAATGATTGCCCTTGGACTAGGTGGTACGCCGAATCAACACATTGTTTGGCCGTTTAATTGACTTTATGTGAGTTTGTCCGTTGAAAACTATCGCTCGGACGCACTCAGAAAATTCCAAGTATGATCTCAACTTAAAATTTTCATGTTTGGCTGGGCTGGAATGCCTAGGTATTCCCTTGCCCCATTATATGGGTTTCACAGGGTAACTTACCTTTTCCGTCCGCCTTAATTAAGGGCGGACGTATTCATATGACTCGTGATCAAGTTGCTCGTTCTTATTTTATTTAATTTACTTTTGTTCTGCGACCGGGTTGCTATGTTGCAAGCAACCTACTCGCAAATTTCACGCGGTCTTTCCGTATAAGTTATGACTGTGCAAATAAGCATAAATTAAATGGAAAAATAATTATAACAATGTTTGACTTTTCATTAATTTGTCAACATTACATTGTTGAGGCCATACGGGTTACATTGCTCGGTCAACAGACCTAGCTATATACACAACTTTTTAGCTAAGTAATTAAACATAATATCTCTTTAGATTGTCGGTGTTCCATGTACGCGGGATGGGTCGGCCGTCCATGGCTTCAAGACGGTAAGTCCCATCTCGGATCTCTTCCCTGACTCGATACAGCCCTTCCCAATTTGGGGTCAGCTTCCCATCCTCATTTGCTCGTCCCACAGCCTCCATCTTTCTTAGGACCAGATCTCCCAACTTTATCGGTCGCTTCGACACTTGGCGATTGTACGCCCTTGTCATTCGTAGACGATAGATATCGTGTCTAAGTGCCGCGTTGCCCCTAGCTTCAGGAAGGAAATCTAGGGCGGTCTTCATGGCTTCCCAATTGGCCGCTTCATCATATAGCATCACCCTAAGGGTGGGCTCATAAATTTCTATTGGAAGGACTGCCTCGACACCATAGACTAAGAAGAAGGGAGTTTCTCTTGTGGAACTCTTGGTCGTGGTTCGTATGGACCACAACACATTGACTAACTCATCAGCCCATAACCCGCCTGCTCTTTCAAGCTTGCGCTTAATTCCATTGGAGATCAATTTGTTGTATGCCTCTACTTGACCATTTGCTTATGGACGGCCAACTGAAGCAAAGCAGTGAGCTATGCCTTGGTCTTCCAACCATGCTTTGAGTTGAGGCGTTTCAAACTGGGGTCCGTTGTCAAACACCATAGACTGTGGAACGCCAAAGCGTGTAATGATACTCTTCCATATGAAAGTGGAAACATCCGTCCATTTGATACCCCGGACAGCCTCGGCCTCTACCCATTTTGTGAAGTAGTCTACTGCTACAAACACATACCACCTCTGGCCGGACGCTGGTGTGTACGGTGCTAAAATGTCCATCCCCCATTTGGCAAAGGGGAGCGGACTACTGATGGCCGAGAGACTGTTGGCGGGTCGGTGAATTAATGTTGCAAACCTCTGGCACTTGTCACACTTTTTTACCATTCCCATTGCGTCCGACCTTAAGCTCGGCCAGTAGTAGCCCAGGCGGGCAGCCTTTTCAGCCAAAGCTCGTCCTCCAATGTGAGAACCACACTGCCCCTGGTGAAGATCATCCAAGACATCATGCCCTCTCTCAGGAGTGATACATTTCAGGTACGGCCTTACAAATGCCTTTTTGAACAACTCTCCTTGCTTAATTTCAACCCAGGCCGCTCTCTTTTTCATCAACCAGCTCTCTTTAGGATCGGCCAGGAGTAATCCGTCCTTTAGGTAAGATATGATCCCGTCCATCCAAGTGCAGCTTCTATCAATGGCGTGTACTGGCTCAGCGTCAATACTCCTCTTTTCTTTCACTTCCCAAAACACTGACCTGGGAGTATCACATGATGCTGAGGATGCTAACTTAGAGAGGGCGTCCGCCTGATGATTGGACGAACGAGGGACCTGCTGTAGAGTAAAATGATCTAAGCTCTTAGCCTCCTCTTTGACAATCTTCAATTATTTTATCATGGCCGGCTCCCTTGCCTCGAAGTCGCCATTCACCTAGCCGACTACAAGTAGGGAGTCCGAGCATACATCAATTTTTGTCGCTCCTGCCGCCTTACACATTCTAAGGCCGACCAAGAGGGCTTCGTACTCGGCCTCATTATTAGAGGCTTGAAACTGGAATCTCAGAGCATATTCAAGCTTATCTCCCTCAGGAGACTGACATATAACACCTTCACCACAACCAGTGTCGCACTACCATCCATGAACACTTTCCAGATCTGGTCTCCGGCCGTCTGAAGATCCGACCGAGTCATTTCAGCTAAAAAATCAGCAAAGGATTTCCCCTTAATTGCTTTTCTTGGCTCAAATGCAACGTTAAAGCCTCTCATTTCTAAGGCCCATTTAAGCATACGACCGCTTGCCTCTAGAGTTGTAAATGGCTTCTTCAAAGTTTGGTCCGTGTAGACCACAATTGAATGTGCCAAGAAGTATGGCCGCAGCTTTTTCGATGCCATGTATAATGCCAAGCCAAATTTTTCAATGGGGGGATACCTTAGCTCGGCGTTATGAAGTACGTGGCTAATAAAGTAGACAGGGATCTGACTGCCGTCCCGTTCAACAAGTAGGACGACACTTAGGGAGTGTTCTGAGATAGCAAGATAGATAAATAGCTTCTCGCTCTTAAGTGGACTGACAAGTCGAGGCAATGTATGTAGATGGCCTTTTAGCTGTACGAATGCTTCCTCGGCCTCCTCTGTCCACTCAAACATGGCTTTCTTTTTTATGGTTTGAAAGAAATAGCGACACTTATCCCCTGATCTTGACATAAATCTACCAAGTGCGGCCAAACAGCCGGTCAATCTTTAGACTTCTTTAATTGTCCTTGGTGACTTCATGTCCTTGACAGTTTGGATTTTTTCAGGGTTGGCCTCGATTCCACGTTGATCAATTAAAAATCTGAGAAATTTACCGGACTAAACACCAAAGACACATTTCTTTGGATTTAACATCATCTTATGCCGCCTGATTTCGGTGAAAGTTTCTCGTAGATCCTTCAAATGATCGGGCGACTTTTTTGATTTGACAATTATGTCATCAATGTACGCCTCCATATTCCGGCCGAGCTGATCTCTGAAGACTGTATTAACAAGTCGTTGAAAGGTAGCTGGGGCATTCTTAAGGCCGAATGGCATAACTTTGTAACAATACAACCCCTGCTCAGTCACGAACGTTGTTTTCTCCTGGTCTTCTTCCCATAACGGAATTTGATGGAATCCGGAGTATGCGTCCATAAAACTCATCAGGGCATGCCCGGCCGTCAAATCAACCAGGCGGTCGATTTTGGGCAGGGGAAAGCTATCCTTAGGGCATGCCTTGTTTAGATCGGTGTAATCCACACACATTCTCCAAGTTCCATTCGGCTTCTTGACAAGGACCACATTGGCCACCCATTCTGGGTAATAACATTGCCGAATGAAACCGGCGTCCAGAAAGCTTCTTGACTTCTGCTGCGGCCGCCTGATTCCTCTCTTCTCCATGATTCATTTTCTTGTGGCGGACATGTTTAACAGCCGAGTTTACAGCCAATTTATGCACGACCAGGTCTGAGCTTATACCTGGCATCTCGCTGACATCAAATGCAAATACATCCTTGAACTCTCTCAATAATTAAATTAACTCATCCCCAAGCACACCCAAAGCTATAGTGCCCACACTGACCGTCCGACTTGGTTGATCGGGGTCAAGCACTATATCCTTGTGACTGCCGGCCGGCTGGGGGCGTAGCTCTTCTTGTCGTTCGACAGTCATTAGCTGCTATGCTTGCTCTATCTTGGTCGCCTTACGCTTCTGGCCGACCTGGTGTGTTGGGAGTGAGGTTCCTTCTTCTTTTGGCTTAGACGATTTTGGTCCGCGCGCTGTAGGCTTAACCGCCAATTGATTGCATTCCTTAGCCATCTTCTGACTTCCTTGGATTGTACCTATTTTCCCGTCCGTCCTTTCAAACTTTAGCAGCATTAGGTGAGGCACAATGACTGCTTTTGCTGCATTAAGTGTAGGACGGCCGAGTATGACATTATATCCAGTCAGTTCTTTCACGACCAAGAAGCGGACAACCATATCTCTTCCTCCCCCTTTTTGCCCGAATCGGACAGGTAAGTCCATCTGCCCCACCGGGTGGATGACATTCCCCCCAAATCTGACCAGAGGGTGAGTGATGTCCTGGAGAGCATCCTCTCGGAAGCTTAGATTCTTCAAGGCGGCCAGGCTGATGATATCAGCCGCGCTACCCGTGTCTATCAATATTCGTCCGACCTTCAAATTAGCTATCTTCATAATGAATACCATGGGATCATTGTGCAAGGCTTTGATCTCCCCGCGATCGGCCTCACTGATGATTACTTCGGGGAAGGGTTCAGCCTTCACTGAGTCCGTCTGCATCACCTTTCCCAGGTTCCGGGCGTCCTGCTTGACCCCTTTCATAGTGGGACCGCCTGAGGAAAATCCTCCTGATATCACGGCCATAAAGCCTGAATCAGTGTTGTTGCCATCATCTTCGTTATCTTTGTTCTTATCATTCTTCTGTCTTTGCTCGGACGTGTTGTTTGTCCGTGTGTAGGTGAATTTGGACTTCATCACATACAAATTCAGCATGCCCTTCTCGGCTAGCTTGTCCAGCAGTCTCTTTAAGTTGATGCAATCGTTCGTGTCATGTCCCACATCCTTGTGGTAATGACAATACTTGTTCTTGCTCCTATACTGAGCCGGGCCTCTCAGCGACTGTGGCTTCTCAAATTCAAACTTATCCTTGATTTCCATCAGGATAGAATAACAATCCTTGTTGAATTCATACTAAGGCTCGTACGCCTTGACCTTCTTGGACTTCTGTGGCTGGGCATCAGCCACCCAAACTTCTTTTCTCTTTTTTCTTTCTTTCTTTTGGCCGGCCGAGTCTTGCTGAGAAGGTTTTTTCTCAACCCCCTTGGCCGACGCTTCATCTTTGGTGAGCGAACAGAAGTCCGTCGCCTCAATGTAAGCTTCGGCTTCCCGCAGAACACCTGCGTATGTCCGAATCTTTTTCCTTACCAAGTCAAATTTAAAACCATTGTGCCTTAATCCCCGGAGAAATTCAGAGTAAGCCATTTCGTCCGGCAGATTATGAATTTGGGCTTTTTCTTGGTTAAATCGCTGGACATACGAGCGTAAGCCCTCATTTTTTTCTTGGACAATTGTCGCCAAGTTAAGGCTAGTCTTTCGAGGCAGTATGTTGTATGAAAAATTCCCCATGAACAACAAACTAAGAGTAGTAAAACAATTGATACATCCGGCCGGAAAACTCTTGAACCAATCCTGCGCCACACCTTTCAGAGTGGCCGGGAAACATTTGCACCAAGTAGCATCATCTAGGCTTTGCAAGTACATCAGGTTCCTGTACGAGGTGATGTGCTCTTCTGGGTTTCCCGTGCCATCATAGGCTCCCACAAGTACACTCTTCACCTTTGGTGGCTGAGGGGCATTTAAGATATCTTGCAAAAACGGGGGCGACTTATCTCCCAGAGTAAGTAGGCGCATCTGCCAATCGATGGGTTGCGGTTGCACGGACGGTCCATCCAGATCGGGGGCCTATCCTTACACCTGCCCATATTGTCCGCACGCTTGGGGGTTCGGCTGCATCAAGCCATTGAACCCCTGAGGAGGCTGATATTGCAATGATTGTGCTGGAATAGGAGTTGGGGCATGGAAGACTGGAATAGGAGTTAGGGTGCGGACTGCCTGACTTCCATTGGAGATGGCCGTGTTGGTATGTTGGGAAAGAGAATGATGTGAAAAATCATCCGGCATAGTTGGGGTTGAAGCCGTGTTCGAGTAGGCGACGCGTTCCCGCTGCTTATGCCGAAGGTAATCTCTTGCGTCCTTCCATTGTCTGGACGGCTCAGGCTCCTCTCTTCGAGGCTGCCTACCCCCCCCCCCCCCAGTCGACTGCGTTTTCGCCAGCAAATCAGAGATATTAGTTCGTGGTACTCTCGGGGACCTTCCAGTCGGCCTTCGAAAAGGAGTGTTTCCAGCGTCCGTTGCATGGACTGCTTTGCTGTGTGTCTTCTTTGGAGCCCTCTGTTCCTCTCTCCTAGGCGCCTGCCTAGAGGTAGAGGCTCCATTGTTTTCAATTTCTTTTCTGAGTTTGTTAAGCGCAGCCTTAAGAGAGGCTGCGGTAACAGGAGGGTCATCAGCTTCTTCAAATGTGGCTATCAGAGGATCGTTAGTACGGATCGTAGGGATTAAATCCTCTACATGTCCATCCTCGCCCGGATTAGGTGTTTGACCATCTATCGCCATAACGTACGAGTATCCCCACAGACGGCGCCAAATGTTTCGGGTATTTTTTGAATTTCCTAGGATACTGGTCACGCTCTTCTGGCAACGAGTCGGTCCTACCTGCAAAACAACGAATATTCCGATCAACGGAATATTCGCCTCCGACGATCAAGTCAGTGATCAGAACGGAAAAGGCTAGAGAGAGAAAGTAGAGAGAAGCTGGAGCTATTTAATGCTCTGTTGTTTTTTGATGTCCGAAATCCCCCCCTCCCCCGTCATAAATGATTGGGGTATTTATAGGGGTGGGACTCGTGCCCCTCTCTAGGGTTTATACCCTAGATTTGCATGACGTGATTGGCTGCGCAATAAGTGAATGCCACGTGCTACTCTGGGGGCGCCGTTTTGCGGCTTTCATTGATATCTCTCGGGATTTAGGCCCTGACGTTGTTAGGGCTTTCTGGCGTGCTGATTCAAAGAGGGAACACTTTGCCTAAACACATGTCATCTTCCCGTGGTGACACGTGTCACCCTATAACTGGGCCACGTGTCACTATGGGATTGGCCTGAGACCTTGAGGACTCTGGATTGCGTGGCATCTTCCCAAGGTGACACGTGTAACCCTATAACTGGGCCACGTGTCACTATGGGATTGGTCCACGTATACGAGGTATTTTTACCCTCAACACTAACCTATGGTCAATGGACCCTATCATCCTCCTCATGTCAGTCTGGTTGTGCTCAATACGACCTAGGGCCTAACTTATACTCTGAAAATCCCAAACTGGGTTAGAGTCACCATGGGGGACTGATTAGGACTGTCGGGGTGGTGAAGGTGGGAGCTGGACAGGCTCAGTCACTGGTGGAGGCTGTGGTGGTGGAACAGGAGGTGCATCCCCCCGAGCATGGGCAAGTAAAAGGGCATAGGTGTAGGACTCCTTCCCTGAGGGAAAAGCGGTCAGGTCTGGGTTAGGCAAAGGGAAAATAGGCAAAGGGTGCTCGTTCCCTACCTTAATGCACCAATGGGTGACCTGGTGACCGTCTACCCTCAACCACCCCAGCTCCTTAAGGTACCTAGCGGTAATGTAGGTATCAGCTCCCATGTTTGTCATACGGCAGGGTCCATTCTCTACAAAGCCAGCTTTCTTGATGGCTATCCTAGTGATAAGGCCACCAAGACGGATGGGGGTAGTGACAGTGTTGCTAGCGGTGGCGTGTCTGCTAAGGTGGTGAATGATGTATCTAGCAATGTTCAATTTCCCGAACCCAAACACATAATGTCCAATCACAGTAAGTTCATTGGTCTGACAGTTGTGGGGTTCGTTCCTACCTAGGAAACAGACACCGGCAAATCTTTGCCACATTTTGGGGACAGGGTGGTGGATCGGTTTAGCACTCGCATGTTGTGCATTTACATTTTAAATATCGATCCAAATCATGTTCCAACTCAAATAATTTACAAAATTCCACAAAAGACAAAGTGATATTTCTATTATTAAGCCTAAAAATTAATTTCGGACCACTTTTATGATTTTGTACAATTAAAGATGACAAAAATTCACATGTTAATTCACGGTATGTAGAATAATGCATGTCAACGAATTTTCTCATACCAATATCATTCATAAATCTTCTAACAAAACCATAAATTCCTAAAGATTCTAGAGTAGGGCGGTGTAACTACCGTGAAGGAATTACCTCTCGCCCGTAGAGCACCTCTAGGTTTTCTTTTTGCTCCAAGGTGGCGATTTTGATGGTTGGCCACTACGGAAGTTGCAAGCTGGGGTCGTATTGTTGTTGAGAACCACTTGAACTCCCCCCGAGTAGATTCCTAGCCCGTTTCGCCGCCATTTGTGTAGTGGGTCGAAATTTGATTTTGTGGAAAGTGGAAAATTTTAGTGTAGAAATGTAGAGGATGAAGAGAGGAGAAGAAATATGTAAAGATTATTGAATTTGGGTAACGAATGGAGGAAAGATCTTAGAGAGAAGGTAGAGGAAATTTGAGTTTTTAGAGAGAGAAGCAATGGAGGAAATAAAAGAATGAAGAAAGAAAGAAGAAGAAAGGAGGAAGAAGAAGAGAAAAAAAGACGGAAAGGGGGGATTTGGTGTCGCGCCCGGTCGGGCGGGCGGTCGCCCGATCGGGCGATCTATTGCTCCGAACTTTTCTCTTCTCGCGCCCGGTCGGGCGCCCTCACCGCCCGATCGGGCGATCATGCTCTTCTCAAAATTTATTTCTTGCGGGCGACACACCGCCCGGTCGGGCGATTTTTCTTCAAATTTTAAGTCAGCTCTCGCGCCCGATCGGGCGCCCTACCGCCCGGTCGGGCTAATAAAATGTCCGTACACGTCAAATCTCGCGCCCGGTTGGGCGATTTTTAGCCTTTTCTAACCTCAACTCTCGCGCCCGATCGGGCGAAGCCTCGCTTGGTCGGGCCCGAGAGCAATATGGACGATGTATTTTTTTCTTCAAATTTTGGCTAACTCTTTTCGTCTAATCTGTACCAAAAACGCATAAAACTCGTTAAATTTCCTCCTCTCACCTCTCATAAGAAAAAGTAGCAAATAAAAAACAAAAAGTAAGGAAAATACAGGTTGCCTCCCGCAAAGCGCTGGTTTATCTAGGTCCCGCACGACCCTCTTACCATAGTGTGTTTCAAGGTGAACTGAAACTGGTTAGGTGTAGTAATTCAAATGCACCAATTGTAGCCCCTTCATGATATAGCTTGAGTCTTTGACCATTCACCTTGAACTCATTACCATGCTCATCAATCAACTCTACAGAACCGAACTTATTGGCCCTTTTTACAGTGAAAGGACCCGACCACCTTGACTTCAACTTTCTTGGGAAAATTTTAAGTCTAGAGTTGAACAACAACACCTTATCACCCTCTTTGATTTCTCTCGGAAGGATCATCTTGTCGTGCCATCTCTTAGTCTTCTCCTTGTAGACACGCGCAATATCATAGGCCATCAACCTAAACTCATCTAGTTGGTTAAGTTGTAGTAGCCTCTTTTCTCCCGCTAGCTTAGCATCCAAATTGAACTCCTTAATATCCCAATATGCCTTGTACTCTAATTCTACCGGAAGATGACATGTGATGTGTCTATTTTATATATTATTTTACCCCCGTCCCTTGGTCATAATTAGTAGTGTTTTTGGCTCTTTAGAGCCACTTTTATTACTAATTGGTGTTTTCTAGTGTTTTCGTAGATTTGGTTGACTTTTGCAGGGATTTACACTTTTGGAGTATTTTCCCGAGATATTTTGGAGCAATCACGAACATTGGAGAAGCACGACCAGAGTTTATAGCCCAGGGTCGGTTAGAGCCATCGAACCGGTGATTAAGGGCTTGGTATAGGTGATACCGGGGCATTTGGACCGAGTATTCAAGACCCAAAGAGGAAACCCAGATTGGCCCGAAGAATTGGAGCCCAATCGAAATCCAAATAGTGGCCCAAATGAGCCGCCTGGCCAAAGAGGCTGGCGCCCGAAGGCGCGCCCGGCCGGGCGGGAGAAGCTTAGTCTGGCGCCCGGTGACGCGCCCGGCCGGGCGCGAGATTGCTATTAGAGACAAAAAGGCGCGCCCGATCGGGCGGTGCCTCGCCCGATCGGGCGCGTGTATTTTTAGGAGACGATTAGCGTCGTTTTAATTTGCTTTAGTTTAGGATTTTTGTACGGAGTATAAATACTCCTCCGTAATACGATTTTAGTACCTTCTTTTCTTAGACTTTCTCTCTCTACTTAGTTTTCTCTCTCTTAATCTCTCTCTAAACCTTTGTTCTTAATTCTTTCATTAATTCAGATTTATTTTGGTAACGATTTCTCTTTCCTTAATCTTAGTTATTTATTTTATTCCTTTCACCATGATTTATTTTATTACTTTGATTAGTTTAGTTTTTAATATGTGTGAGTAGTTTAATTTCTAGGGTTTATGGGGATTTAATAAATAATATGAAGGGGTAAATTATTGTTGTTAATTATCAGTGCTAGATTAATTTCCTATTGATTGATTTAATGCTCTGTGACTAGATTAGGCCTATCTTTTATGCATGAGTTTGGCAATATTGATTCAAGAATCGAGAGATGAGAATTAATGTTTAGTTCTAGTTTCAATAGGCAAGTTAATTTATAAATGGTTAAGTCAAGATTCGAGAGATGAGATTTAATACCGGTAAATTAATTGTGTGATTGTAATACGTAGCGAGAGCCCTTTACAATCTGGTTAATTGATGCATTAATGATTGACTATTATTGATTATTGGTATTGCATGATAATTTCTTATTGGATTGTTTTAATGTTTTACAATTGCGGCTTGTAAAAGTATAGCAATATTAAATTGATGAATCGAGCAGATGTTAATTTGATATTAAAGGCTATTTTCAATAACAACTTAGATCTAGTAAATTGCGAGAGCCTGTTAGATCTATGTTGATTAATAAATTGCGAGAGCCTGTTAATCATGTTATTTATGCAATGTCAATGATTGATTACTATGTTTTACCCTGAAGTGTTATTTATTGGTGAACCTATGCCCTAGATCCTTTCATATATTGTTATCTTCCTATTCTCAACCTTAGTAGTTTAGTTTCTTACTTAATTATAAATATTGGTTACTTAAATAATTTAGATTATAATAATTAATTAGGAGTAAAAAGACTTGTTTCCCTGTGGAGATCGACCCTACTTCTTTAGAAGGGTATCTAAACCTTAGAAGAGTAAAAAGGCCACTAGTTTGGAGATGGTAGGCTAAACCTGTCCTATGGTATAAACACCATACTTCTTTAGAAGGGTATCTAACTTCCGCTCATGAAAGTGGGATCCTCCATCACTAATTATGGCTCTAGGTACTCCAAATCTAGGAAAAATGATTTTTTTAAAAAGCCTATGGACCACCTTGGCATCATTGGTAGGAGTGGCAATGGCCTCAACCCACTTGGATACATAGTCCACAGCGACAAGTATATAACGGTTTCCCCTAGAAGAAGGGAACGGTCCCATGTAATCAACACCCCAAAAATAAAAAATTTCAACTTCCAAAATCCCAGTTTGAGGCATCTCATGCCGCCGCGAGATGTTGCCAGTCCTCTGGCAAGAGTCACAAGCCTGCACAAAAATGTTAGCATCCTCTGCAATTTATCTTGGCCACCGTTTTGGAAGGACCATGATGTCCTCCATAAGGTGAAGTATGACAGCTAGTAAGTACACCATGTATCTCCCATTCGGGAACACACCTGCGAAATAGTCCATTTGCACACTCACGAAACAAAAAAGGATCATCCCAAAAATAATGTTTGACATCAGAAAGGAATTTCTTTTTTTGTTGGTAGGACAAGTTAGGAGGTAGAGTACCACCCACTAAATAATTAGCAAAGTCAGCATACCAGGGGTGTTGCTCTACAACTGCATACAGGTTGTCATCAGGGAATGAATCATGTATAGGAAGGAAATCCTTACCCTCATCATACCTGATACGTGACAAGTGATCTGCCACTACGTTCTCTGCACCTTTTTTTGTCCCTTATCTCAATATTGAAATCTTGGAGCTAGAGAACCCATCAGAGTAGCCTAGGCTTTGATTCTTCTTTGGCTATCAAATACTTTAAAGCTGCATGGTCAGTAAAAACAATAACTTTAGAACCAACTAAATATGATCTAAATTTTTCTAAAGCATAAATAACAGCAAGAAACTCCTTTTCCGTGGTGGCATAATTGACTTGAGCGTCATCCAAAGTTTTACTTGCATAATATATAGCATGTAAAACTTTGTTCTTCCTTTGTCCAAGCACGACTCCTAAAGCAAAATCACTTGCATCACACATGATTTCGAATGGAAGATTCCAATCGGGAGCACATATGATGGGTGCTGATATTAAAACCTGCTTAATCCTGTTGAAAGCCTCAAGACACTCGTCAGTAAAAAAAAAAAGGGGCATCCTTAAGTAAAAGCTGAGTTAGTGGTTTAGCAATTTTAGAAAAATCTTTGATAAAACGGCGATAAAACCCCGCATGACCCAAGAAACTCCTAACTCCCTTAACATTAACTGGGGGAGGCAACTGCTCAATCACTGAAATCTTAGCTTTGTCTACCTGTATACCCTTATCAGATACAATGTGGCCAAGAACTACTCCCTCTGTCACCATAAAGTGACATTTCTCCCAATTTAAAACCAAATTGCATTCTTCACATCTTTTCAAGATTTTAGCAAGATTAATTAGACATGCATCAAATGAAGAACCATAAACACTAAAATCATCTATAAAGACTTCTATAATAGACTCTATGAAATCAGAAAATATGCTCATCATGCAACGTTGAAAAGTAGCAGGTGCATTACATAAACCAAAAGGCATTCTACGATATGCAAAAGTGCCATAAGGACATGTAAATGTAGTCTTTTCCTGATCTTCACGGTGGATCGGAATTTGGAAAAATCCCGAATACCCATCCAAATAGCAAAAGAACTTATGGTTAGCTAACCCTCAAGCATTTGATCAATAAAAGGGAGAGGGAAATGGTCCTTTTTAGTGGCAACATTTAATCTACGGTAATCAATGCACATACGCCACCCTGTAACAGTTCTAGTGGGAATTAATTCATTTTTATCATTTTTTATAACCGTCATCCCACCCTTCTTAGGAACCACCTGTACAGGACTTACCCATTTAGAGTCAGAAATAGGATATATAATACCTGCATCAAGTAATTTCATAACCTCTTTCTTAACTACTTCTTGCATATTAGGATTCAACCTCCTCTGGGGTTGAATACAGGGCTTGTAGTTGTCCTCTAAGTGTATCCTGTGCATACAAAAATCAGGGCTTATACCCTTAAGATCATCAATATTGTACCCTATTGCCCTTTTGTGGGTTTTAAGAACCTCTAGAAGTTGGGAAGTTTGTGGGTCATCAAGTGCAGTACTAATGATCACAGGGTGCATTTCTTGCTCATCAAGAAAAACATATTTTAAATGAGAAGGAAGAGGTTTTAATTCACGTTTCTTCACCTTTACAGTTTTTGATTCCTGAACTAATTTTACTACCTTCTTATTCTCGTTAGGATCGAGTTCTCCTATGGCAAGAGCTTTTTCGATGACATCCACCTCTTTACTCCAGATGCTCGCATCACCTGCAGACAAATTTCCACAAAGTATTTCTTCCAAGGGATCCCTTGCAAGAATCAGTTTCAAGCTATCTTCACAAATATCATCCATTATATCAATGAAATCAATTAAACAACAATTTTCCTCTAACATAGGACCTTTCAAATCTTTCCCTAAATTAAATGTAATATTGTCGTCAACAACAGATAGGGTTAGTTTACCATTTTTAACATCAATAATGGCTCCTGCAGTATGGAAAAAAGGCCTACCTAATATAATGGGAATTTGTGTATCCTCAGCCATGTCTAAAATAACAAAATCAATAGGGATGAAAAATTTACCAACTCTAACAGGGACGTCCTCTAAAATACCTAAGGGGTATTTAACAGAACAATCCGCCATTTGAAAAGTAATATTAGTAATTTTTAATTCACCCATATTCAATTTAGAACAAATAGACGATGGCATGACACTAACAGAAGCACCCAAATCACACAATGCTTTATCTATGAAGACATTACCAATATGACAAGGGATAGAAAAACTACCAAGATCCTTTAATTTAGGAGGGGATTTATTCTGTAATAATGCACTACATTCCTCAGTAAAAGCTATAGTTTCTACTTCATTAAAGGCCCTTTTCCTAGTCAATATATCTTTCATAAATTTAGCATACGCAGGAACCTGTGTAATGAGTTATGTGAAAGGAATCGTTACCTGCAAATTCTTGACAACCTCCAAAAACTCACCAAACTGCTTATCCAACTTAGTTTTTAGTTGACGATTTGGGAATGGTAGTTTGATAACTGCTGGTGCTTCCCTATTCTTCCCCTGGGGTGCATCCTTCCCTGAGGTTGTACCCTGCAATGAATTATCAGAAATGTTAGTATTACCCTGGAGCCCTGCAGGGACATTTGGTACAACGGAATCAGGATTAGCAATATCAATTAAATCAGGTTCATCCTCCTTGGGCATTGGGGGCCCATCGTAGTGTGAAGCACTCCTTAGGGTAATTGCATTTGTATGTTCCGAAGGTTGAATTCCCTGCGCTGGTAGGGCTCCCTGCTGGCGAGCTTGTAGGGTAGAGGACAATTGGGCAATTTGTGTGTCCATGACTTTATTATGGGCTATAATTGAGTCAATTTGTTGGTCTCTACTCTCCATATGCTTTTGCATACTAGTTAGCATCACTCTAATTTCTGACAAGGCAGGGTCAGAAGATGTAGTAGGGGTTTGTGCTGGGACTTTCTGGTTAGCATGAGGGTGGTAATATTTTTGTTGTGGAGGGGGTGCTTGTTGTGGTTGTTGTGGAGGTGGAGGATTTTGAACATTAGTGCTACGGTAGGATAAATATGGATGATTTCGGTAGCCAGGATTGTAGGTGTTAAAGTATGGGTTATTTTGCTTATAGGTTTGGAAAGCATTAACTTGCTCCATCGAACTCCTGCAATCTTGCTCATAATGTCCTACACTTCCACAATTTTCACAAAAAGCATCATTAGCATTGTTAGTAACAGCAGAAACATTAGCAACAGAATTAAGAATAGTAGTACTAAGGTTATCTAATTTCTGGCAAATAGATGTGAGTTGAGCTTGCAAAAGGGATACTGAATCAGCATGATGTTTACCCTTATTTTCATAGCCTCTAGAATTCCCATATTGGGAATTGTGTATCGCCATATCTTTAATAACCTGACCTGCATCATCAACATTAAGATTCATGAATCTACCGCTACCTGCGGAGTCTAAAATTGTTCTAGATGCATTCCCTAATCCGTTGTAAAAAGCTTGAATCAACTGCCACTTTGCCAAGTTATGGTGGGGACACTCCCTCTGCAGATCCTTGAACCTCTCCCAAGCCTCATATAATGCTTCATCTGGCTCCTGGGCAAAGTTCTTAATGGCACTTCTTAGTAAAGCTGTTTTCTCTGCAGGGTAATATTTGTTATAAAAATTCAAAGCAAGAGTCTCCCAGTCAGTAATACCAGCTTTTCCACATATAGAAAAGGGAAAAAGAATCTCCCTGATCTAGTCCTGCGTTACCCCATTCTGTCTGATAGTGTTGCAGTATTGACATAAATCTGCAATGTGAAGATTAGGATCTTCACCCTTAGCTCCACTGAATTGCTTTCTTTCTATCATCGTTATAAAATGGGGCTTGATCTCAAACTGGACTCCCTCGAGATCTAGTCTAGGGGTAAGATGTGGAAAATCCGTCAAGGATGGTTGCGAATAATCGCTGAGCTTCTTTGGTGCAGTCATCTCTAATTTTGAATTAGAAGGAACCTCCGAATCACTAGAATTAGATGGTGAATTTCTAGGAATATCGTTACTCCCAGAACTCGCCAGGATTTGCCTATAAAAATTCTTCTGTATATGGAAAGAGCGCTCGATCTCAGGATCGAATGGGGTGTAACCTGATCTGGAACACCTGGGCATAAACAGAGAACTAAAAAGAAAAATATGAGAACTACCTCAAAGAACTAATGTCCTTTGAGGCAAAAGAAAAATAATCTAGACTACAAAAACAATTAGAAATAAAAATAAAACCGTTTCCCCGACAACGACGCCAAATTTTGATAGGCTGAAGTCGTATCACCTAATCAAAAATAATTACCTAAGTCCTCTATCTTATGCAGATAGGGAAGTAGGGTCGAATCCAAAGGGAAACAAGTCTTTCTACTCCTAATTAATTATTATAATCTAAACTATCAAAGTAACCAATATTTTTATGATTAAAATCTATACTACGAAGAATATGAGTAGGAGGAAGAAATCAAATAATAATAAAAGACTAGGGCATAGGTTCACTAATAAACAATATTCCAGGGTAAAACATAATAATCAATCGTCAATGCGTTAGTTAATCAGATCATAAAGGGCTTTCGCTACGTATTACAATCACAGAGTTAATTTACCGGTATTAAATCTCATCTCTCTAATCTCGACCTAACCATTTATAAATTAATCTGCCTATTGAAACTAAGCCTAAACATCAATTCTCATCTCTCGAATCTCGAATCAATATTGCTAAACTCATACAATTAAACATTGCCAAATCTAATTGCATAGCATTTAAACAATCAATAGGAAATCAATTAAGCATTAACAATTAACAACCATAAATTACCCCTTCATATTATCTATTAGATCCCCTTAAACCCTAGAAAGAGAACTACTCAGACATGATTAAAGCTAAACAAATCAAAGTAATTAAGCAAGGCATAAGGGATTGAAAGAATAAAAATACTGAGATTAATTAAAGAGAAATCGTACCGAATCGACGGAATTACGAACGGAGTTTAGGAACAAGAGAAAAATAAAAGTCTAGAGAGAGAAAATCTAAGTAGAGAGAGAAAAAAATAATAATAGAGTGTAGAGAAGTGTCTAAACTTGCATAATAAAATTACATTAATACTAAGCAAGAGTTATACCCTAAACAAAACTGATCGAAGCTTATTAGCCTCCAAAAGCTCGCGCCCGGTTGGGCGCCACACCGCCCGGCCGGGCCCTCCATATCTTGCTGGAACCTCTTCTTGTGCCCGGCCGGGCGCGTGCTCCGGGCGCGTGCTGCCTTTCTTCCTTGCTTGCCCAGCCCGGCCGGGCGCGCCTTCGGGCGAGGCCTTGTGGCCCTGGGCGGAGCTCTTGGGTATCTATTTGGAGTTCGATTGGGCATCTAATCCTCGTCCCAATCGGATTTCCTCCTTGGGTCCTTGAACTCGGTCCATATGCCTCGGGATTTCCAATACTGAGCCCTTAATCACCGATTTGCTTCTTCTAACCGGTCTTGGGCTTCAATGAGTGGTCGCGTTCCTCCAATGCTCGTAGTCGCTCCTCGTAAATCCGGGAAAACGCTCCAAATGTGCAATTTCCTACAAAACTCAAACAAAACTACGAAAACACTAGAAAACACCAATTAGTAATAAAAGTGGCTCAAAAGAGCCAAAAACACTACTAATTACGACCAAGGGACGTGGGTAAATCACTATATAAAATGGACATATCAGAAAGATACCAAATCCAAAATCTCCCCCAATCCAGAATCAGATAATGTCCTCATTAGCTCGGGAACTATCCCAGCATGGCTAATCCTCGTCATCCTCATCCATCGAGGCGAATCCTCCACCGCTACCACCTGCACCACCTGCACCAGAAGAGCTACCACCAAAACAATTAGGGTTAAAACTCCCCCCCCCCCGGTCCCCCAAAAGGAATGTCCTAGCCATACCCATGGAAAGATGAGTAGTTTGTATAAATACCATGGGCGATGGGATCTCTATCGTATCCCTGAGGTGGGGGCTGAAACCAATCAGGGTAAATAGCATCATCGGGAATGTTGCCCCGACGAGCATAATCATCATACATAGGATACAGGGCTCTACCCTGGTTCATCTTAAGGTACCCTAATCGATGGTCTAGGGAGCCTACCATCCTTCTAAGGTCAGTGTGTGAATGCTCTATACGGTCTATGGCCTAACCTATACTCTGAAGGTCCCAAACTAGGTCAGAGTCACTTTGAGGAGGAGGTGGGGCCGAGTGAGGCATGCGAGGTGGTGATGGTATCACTATAGGCTCAGAGGGTGCCTGTGGTGGTGGTACTGGAGGTGCTTGCCCTCGGGCATGGGCGACTAAAATATCATAAGTTTAAGAGTCTTGCCTAGGAGGAAAAGCAGTCAAGTCAGGGTTAGGCATGGGAAAAATAGGCAATGACTGCTCTGTAACTGTCCTAACACACCAATGGGTGACTTGTTGGCCATCCACTCTCACCCACCCTAAATCCTCTAAGTACCTAGCGGTCATGTAAGTATCCACTCAACATTTAGTGAGATGATGAGGTATACTCTCTACAAAACCGGCCTTCTTGACAGCTATTCTAGTAATAAGGCCACCTAAACGGATAGGGGTACTGGCTGAGTTACTAGCTGTGGCATGCCTACCAAGGTGATGGATGATATACCTAGCAATGTTAAGTTTCCCGTACCCATACACATAGTGTCCAATAACAACAATTTCATTGGTCAGGGCGTTGTGTGGTTCATTTCTACCTAAAAAACTAACACCCGCAAATCTTTGCCATATCTTGGGGACGGGGTGATGAATGGGTTTGGCACTAGCATGTTGGGCGTTAGGCCCCGGCAAACCAGTCAAAACATGATACACATCCTCCATTTTATACTCAGCATGCTAGTGGTGAGGTACATCAGATTCCAAATCAAACAATTTACAAAATTCAACAAAAGTTAAAGTAATATTTCTATTAATTAACCTAAACATCAATTTTGGCCCATTTTTATTATTTGTAACATGTAAAGAGGAAAGAAATTCACAGGTTGATTCACGATACGTGGAATAATGCATATCAACAAACTTTCTCATCCTTATATCGTTCATAAATCTTCTAACATAATCATATAAACCTAATGATTCTAGAGTTGGGCGATGTAACCACCGTGAAGGAATTACCTCTCGCTCGTAGAGTTGTTCAAGCCTCTTTTTTTGCTCCGGGGTTGCAATCGTGATAGTTCGCCATTGTGGTAGCTGCAACGCCGGATCATATTGTTGTCCCGAGCTAGAACTTCCCCCAAGAAGTGATCTTGCCCTCTTTGCAGCCATAATATCAAATGGGTATGAAATTTTTTTTTGATTGGAATTTGAAAATTTTGTTGTAGAAATGTAAAGGATGAAGAGAGGAGAAAGAATATGTAAAAATCTTTGAATTTGGGTGAGAATTGGAGAGGAGATCTTAGAGAGAAGTTAGAGAATTTAAGGTTTTTAGAGAGACAAAGTATGGAGGAAAGAGTAAAATGAAGAAGAAAGAAGGAGAAAGAAGAAGAAGAAAGGAGGAAGAAGATGAGGGATCTGGATTTTTTCTAGGTTTGCGCCTGGTCGGGCGCCACACCGCTCGATCGGGCAATCTTTCGATTAAAAATTTCCTCTTCTCGCGCTCGATCGGGAGCCACACCGCCCGATCGGGCGGTTCATACCCTCAAAATTTTCTTCTTTCTCGTGCCCAGTCAAGCGCCACACCGCCCGGTCGAGCGGTCAAAGTGTTCGTTCTCGTCAACTCTCGCGCCCGGTCAGGCGCTCCTTCGTCCGGTCGAGTGAAAAATGGCGATATTTTAACCTTCCCCTCGCGCCCGGTCGGGCCCGAGGCAATGCTTGGTACGAGAGACTCCTTCTCTTTTCTCCAAATTTGACTAACTATTTTCCTTCTAACCTGTTCAAAAACTCATAAGACTGGTTAAAATCCCTCCTCTCTCCTCTCACAAAAGAGAAATAAATACTAAAAAGCAAGAAAAAATATGGGTTGCCTCCCGCAAAGCACTGATTTATCTAGGTCCCGCACGACCCTCTTACCACAATGTAACTCAAGATGAACCGGAACCGATTAGGTGAAGTAGTTCAACCACACCAATCGTAGCCCCCTCATGGTATAGCTTAAGTCTTTGACCATTAACCTTGAACTCGTTACCATGCTCATCGAATAATTCCACAGAACCAAATTTATTTGCCCTTTTTGACAGTAAAAGGACGCGACCACCTTGACTTTAACTTTCCTGGGAATAGTTTAAGTCTATAGTTGAACAACAACACCTTGTCACCCTCTTTGAACTCTCTTGGAAGGATCATCTTGTCATGCCATCTATTGGTCTTCTCCTTGTAGACACGTGCACTTTCATAGGTCGTCAATCTAAACTCATCAAGTTGGTTAAGTTGAAGTAACCTCTTTTCTCCCGTTAGCTTAGCATCTAAATTGAGCTCATTAATAGCCCAATATGCCTTGTATTCTAATTCCACCAGAAGATAACATGCTTTACCGTACGTAGGTCTATAGGGGGTAGTACCTATTGGGGTCTTAAATGCAGTTTTGTATGCCCAAAGGGTGTCATCAAACTTATTGCTCCAATCTTTCCTTGATTTTGCCTCCACCTTCTCACGGGTCCTTGATTTTGCTCCAATATTACCTATTGGGGTCCTTGATTTGGCCTTGATCTCACGGTTATAAACTTCAACTTGGCCACCAGTTTGAGGATGGTAGGCTAAACCTGTCCTATGGTATACACCATACTTCTTGAGGAGGGTGTCTAACTTCCTCTCATGAAAATGAGATCCTCCATCACTAATTATAGCTCTGGGTACTCCAAACCTCGGAAAGATAGTCTTCTTGAAAAGCCTATGGTCCACCTTGGCATCATTAGTAGGAGTGGCAATGGCCTCAACCCACTTGGATACATAATTAACGGCGACAAGTATATAACGATTCCCATTTGAAGAAGGGGACGGTCCCATCCATGTAATCAACACCCCAAACATAAAAAATTTTGACTTCTAAAATCCCAGTTTGAGGCATCTCATGCCGCCGCGAGATGTTGCCAGTCCTCTGGCAAGAGTCACAAGCCTGCACAAAAGTGTTAGCATCCTTAAACATGGTGGGCCAGTAAAATCCTGACTCATTTATCTTGGCCACCGTTTTGGTGAGACCATGATGTTCTCCATAGGGTGGAGTGTGGCAACTAGTAAGTATGCCATGAACTTCCCATTCGGGAACACACCTGCGAAATAATCCATCTGCAAACTCACGAAATAAAATAGGATCATCTCAAAAATAATGTTCAACATCAGAGAGAAATTTCTTTTTTTGTTGGTAGGACAAGTCAGGAGGTAGAGTACCACCCACTAAATAATTGGCAAAATTGGCATACCAAGGGTGCTGCTCTACAACTGCATACAAGTTGTCATCAGGGAAAGAATCATCTATAGGAAGAGAATCCTTACCCTCATCATACCAGATACGTGACATGTGGTCTGCTACCACGTTCTCTGCACCCTTTTTGTCCTTTATCTCAACATCAAAATCCTGGAGCAAGAAAACCCGACAGAGTAGCCTAGGCTTTGATTCTGCCTTGGCTATCAAGTACTTTAAGGCTGCATGATCAGTGAAAATAATAACTTTGGAAACAACAAGATATGATCTAAATTTTTCTAAAGGATAAATCACAGCAAGAAACTCCTTCTCCGTAGTGGCATAGTTAACTTGGGCTTCATCCAAAATTTTACTTGTATAGTAAATAGCATGCAAAACTTTTCTCTTTCTCTGTCCGAGCACGACTCCTAGTGCAAAGTCACTTGCATCACACATAATATCGAAAGGAAGATTCCAATCGGGTGCACATATGATGGGTGCCGATATCAAAGCCTACTTAATCCTGTTAAAATCCTCATGACACTCGTCAGTAAAACCAAAAGGGGCATCATTGAGTAAAAGCTGAGTTAGTGATTTAGCAATTTTAGAAAAATCTTTGATAAAGCGACAATAAATCCTCGCATGACCCATGAAACTTCTAACCCCCTTTACATTAACCGGAGGAGGCAATTGCTCAATCACATAAATCTTAGCTTTATCTACATGTAAACCCTTATCAGATACAATATCACCAAGAACTACTCCCTCTGTCACCATAAAGTGACATTTCTCCCAATTTAGGACCAAATTGCATTCTTCACATCTTTTCAAAATTTTAGCGAGATTTTCTAAGCATGCATAAAATGAAGAACCATACACACTAAAATAATCCATAAAGACTTCCATATTAGACTCTATGAAATAAAAAAATGCTCATCATGCAACGTTGAAAGGTAGCGGGGGCATTACATAAACCAAAGGGCATCCTACGATATGCAAAAGTACCATAAGGACATGTAAATGTGGTCTTTTCCTAATCTTCAAGGTTAATTGGGATTTGGAACATAGGATTAGCCAACCTCTCAAGCATTTGATCAATAAAGGGGAGGGGGAAGTGGTCCTTTTTAGTGGCGATATTTAATATATAATAATCAATGCACATACGCCACCCTGTAACAGTTCTAGTGGGAATCAATTCATTTTTCTCATTTTTAATTACAGTCATCCCATCCTTTTTAGGAACCACCTGTACAGGACTTACCCACTTAGAGTCAGAAATAGGATAGATAATACCTGCATCAAGTAATTTTATAACCTCTTTCTTAACTACTTCTTGCATTTTAGGATTCAACCTCCTCTGAGGTTGAATACAGGGCTTGTAATTGTCCTCTAGATGTATCCTGTGCATACAAAATCAGGGCTAATACCCTTGAGATCATCAATACTGTACCCTATTTCCCTTTTGTGGGTTCTAAGAACCTTTAGAAATTAGGAAGGTTGGGGGTCATCAAGTGCAGTACTAATGATCATAGGGTACAATTCTTGCTCATCAAGAAAAACATATTTTAAATGAGAAGGGAGAGGTTTTAGTTCAGATTCTTTCACCTCTGCAGGTTTTGATTCCTAAACCAATTTTACTACCTTCTTACTCTTTTTAGGATCGAGTTCTTCAATGGCAAGAGCTTTCTCAATGGCATCCACCTCTTTACTCCAAATACTCGCATCATCTGCAGACAAATCTCCACAAAGTATTTCCTCCAAAGGATCCCTTGCAAGAACTTGTGGTAAGCTTTCTTCCCAAATATCATCCATTATATCAATCACATCAATTAAACAACAATTTTCCTCTAGCATAGGTCCTTTCAAAACCTTCCCTAAATGAAATGTGATATTATCATCTCCAACAGAAAGGGTCAGTTTACCATTTTTAACATCAATAATGGCTCCTGCAGTATGGAGGAAAGGCCTACCTAATATAATGGGAATTTGCGTATCCTCAACCATGTCTAAAACAGCAAAATCAACAGGGATAAAAAATTTACCAACTCTAACAGGGACATCCTCTAAAATACATAAGGGGTATTTAACAGAATGATCTGCCATTTGCAAAGTAATATTAGTAATCTTTAAATCACCCATGTTAATTTTAGAACATATAGACGATGGCATAACACTTACACAAGCACCCAAATCACATAATGCTTTATCAATGAAGACATTACCAATATGACAAGGGATAGAAAAACTATCAGGATCATTTAACTTAAGAGGGGATTTATTTTGCACTAAAGCACTACATTCCTCTGTAAAAGCTACAATTTTTGCCTCATTAAAGGTCATTTTCCTAGTCAGAATATCTTTCAAACATTTAGAATATGCAGGAACTTGTGTAATAAGCTCTGCAATAGGAACTGTTATCTGCAAATTTTTCACAACCTCCAAAAACTTACAAAACTGCTTATCCAATTTAGTTTTCAAATGACGATTTGGGAATGGTAGTTTGATGACTGGTTGTTGTGCTTCTCCGCTCTTCTCCTGAGTAGTATCCTTCCCTGGAGTTGTACCCTGCAATATCTTATCAGAAATATTAGTTTTACCCTGGAGCCCTGCAGGAACATCAGGTATAACGGAATCAGGATTAGCAATTTTAATTAAATCAGATTCATCCTGTTAAGGCATAGGAGGCCCATCGTAGTGTGAACAACTCCTTAAAGTAATTGCATTTGCATGATCCGTAGGTTGTATTCACTACGATGGTAGAGCACCCTACTGGCGCGTTTGTAGAGTAGAAGATAACTGGGCAATTTGGGTATCCATGACTTTATTATGGGCTATAATCGAGTCAATCTGTGTATATCTACTCTCCATATGCTTTTGCATACTTGCTAGCATTGCTCTAATTACTGATAAGGCAGGGTCAGAAGATGAAGAGGAAGTTTGTGCTGGGCTTTTTGGTTAGAGTTAGGGTGGTAATATTTCTGCTTTGGAGAGGGTGCTTGTTGTGGAGGGGGAGGGTTTTGTACATTGGTACTCCGATAGGATAAGTATGGATGGTTCCGGAGGCGTAGGTGTTAGAGTTTGGGTTATTTTGCCTTTAGGTTTGAAAGGCATTAACCTGCTCCATAGAACTCCTGCAATCTTATTCCTAATGTCCTACAATTCCACAATTTTCACAAAAAGCTTCATTAGAATTATTAGAAACAGCAGAAACATTAGAACAGAAGTAGGAATAGCAGTACTACGATTATCTAATTTCTGACAAATAGATGTCAGTTGGGCTTGCAAAAAGGATACTGAATTGATGTGGTGTTTGCCCTTATTTGCAAAGCCTCTAGCATTCCCATATTGGGAATTATGTATAGCCATATCTTCGATAACCTTACCAGCATCATCAACATTAAGATTCATAAATCTACCACTAGCTGCGGAGTTTAGAATCGTTCTAGATGAATTTCCTATTCCCTTGTAAAAAACTTGAATCAACTGTCACTGTGCCAAATTATGGTGGGGACACTCTCTCTGCAGATCCTTGAATCTCTCCCAAGCCTCATATAGCGTCTCATCTGGCTCTTAGGCAAAATTCTGAATTGCACTTCTCAATAAGGTTGTTCTCTCTACAGGGTAATATTTGTTATAAAAATTCAAAGAAAGAGTTTCCCAGTTGGTAATGCCTAGTGTAGTTCTATTCGAACCATTAAACCATAGTTTAGCTTTTACACATAATGAAAAGGGAAAAAGAATCTCCTTGATCTGTCCTGCGTAACCCCATTCTGCCTAATAGTATTGCAGTACTGACAGAAATCGGCAATGTGATCGAAGATTTGGGTCATCACCCTTGGCTTTACTAAACTGCTTCCTTTCTATCATCATTATGCATTGGGACGTGATCTCGAATTGAACTCCCACGAGACCTGGAGTAGGCGAAAGGTGTGGAAAATCCGTCAGGGACGGTTGCGAGTAATCGCTGAGCTTCTTAGGTGCTATTATCTCTGATTCTGAATCTGAAGGAACTTCTGAATCGCTAGAATCAGTTTGCGGATCTCTAGGAATATCGTTACTCCTAGAACCTGCCAGGATTTGTCTGTAAAGATTCTTTTGTCTATGAAAAGAGCGCTTGATCTCTGGATCGAATAGAATATAACCTGATCTGGAACCCTAGGGAATAAACAAAGAACTAAAAGACAAATATGAGAATTGCCTCAAAGAACTAACGTTCTCTAAGACAAGAGAAAATAATCTAGACTACAAAAACAATCAGAAATAAAATTAAAACTGTTTCCCCGGCAACGGTGCCAAATTTTGACAGACTAAAGTCGTAGTTACCTAATCAAAAGTAATTCCTAAATCCTCTAACTATGTAGATAGGGAAGAAGGGTCGAACCACAGGGAAACAAGTCTATTTATTCCTAATTAATTAAAAGTAATCTAAATTATCAAGTAACAATTTGTTGTTATTAAAAGACTATCTACGAAGAATATGAGTAGGGAGAAATAAAAGTAGGAGGAATCAAATAATAAAAGGCCTAGGGCATAGGTTCACCAAAAAACAATATTCAAGGGTAAAACATATAATCAATCATCAATGCATCAATTAATCAGATTATAAAGGGCTTTCGCTACGTATTACAATCACATAGTTAATTTACCGGTATTAAATCTCATCTCTCGAATCTTGACCTAATTTAATCATTTATAAATTAGTCTGCCTATTGAAACTAAGCCTAAACATCAATTCTCATCTTTCGAATCAATATTGCTAAACTCATACAATTAAACCAGGCCTAATCTATTTGCAAAGCATTAAATCAATCAATAGAAAATTAATTAAGCATTGACAATCAACAATCATAAATTACCCCTTCATATTATTCATTGGATCCCCATAAACCCTAGAAAGAAATCTACTCGCACATAATTAAATCTAAACTAAACAAAGCAAATAAACAAGTCATGAATGAATAACGAAATAAAATTGCTGAAATTAATAAAGAAGAAATCGTTACAAAAATTAAAGGAATCAAGGAGTTGAGTTAAGAACAAGAGTAAAGTTGTTCAGAGAAATCTAGAGAAAGAAAAATAAACTAAGTAGAGAGATAATAAAGAGTACTAAACTTGCTTAACGAAAACGCATTTATATTAAGCAAGAAATCCTAAACTAAAATAAAGTAACCGACGCTTAAAACATCTAATCAGGACAAGCGCCCGGTCGGGCGTGCCTTTTTCTTCTAAGGGGCTTCTCTCGCGCCCGGTCGGGCGCGAGCTCGGGCGAAGGATGCTTCGATATTAGTTTTGCCCTGCCCGGCTAGGCGCGCTTTCGGGCGGAGCCATCTCTGAGCGGGCCACAAACTTTGGGCATCTTGGACTTCGATTGGGCTTCGATTCTTCGGCCCAATTTGGATTTCCTCTTCGGGTCTTAATATTTGGTCCAAATGCCTTGGAATCTCAAATGTCGAGCCCTTAATCACCGGTTTGATGACTTTAACCAGCCTTGGGCTATAAAAGATTGTCGTGCTCCTCTAATGCTCTTAGTCACTCCATAAAATCTCGGGAAAATGCTTCAAAAGTGCAATTCCCTATAAATGTCAACCAAAACTATGAAAACACTGGAAAACACCAATTAGTAATAAAAGTGGCTCTAAAGAGCAAAAAATACTACTAATTATGACCATGGGATGGGGATAAAATACTATATAAAATAGACACATCAAAATACACTTTAATAATTCCAACTATGAGCGATTTCCTACAATAATCTTAACTAACGTTTATTCTACAATAATCCTAACTAATAGGTCAGTTTTCTTCCAGCAGTACCAAATCAGTCAACAAAAGTCAACAACCTATTATATTAGGTTGTTTGACACGTGTCAGCGTGTGAGTTGTTCCAAAAAAATTTAAAAAACAAATTCTGGCAGCCAACCCTAACCACCACCTCCACCTCCTGCCCCCAACCACCACCTCCAGCCCTAACCACCACCTCTACCTCCTGCCGCCCAACCCTAAAACACCACCTTCTCCAGCCACCTAAGCCAGAAATGACTCTCGTGACCAGCCGCACCCCCAAAACACCTAAATCGCACCAGCAACACCCTTGAAACCCTTCCTCGTGAAACCCTTGCGCGAGAAACCGACCAATACACCACCTCCTGCCGTCCAACCCTAAATCACCACCTAAATCGCATTAGTAGCACCCACGACCTGCCGCACCCCCGAAACCCTTGCCCGTGAAACCACCAGCAGCAGCCCCAAATCGCACCAAATCGCCCAAAGAAGGCTTGAATCTGCGACATGTCGTCGCAAACTGCTGCTCACGACACCGTTGCTTTCGATTCCTCAAGGCCTGAATCCGCGAGATTGAAGGCGGTGGTTGGATGCTAGCTACGGGGCTGGGGTTCGGGATGGTTGATCTCCCGATGGTCGGATTTGGGAATGAAGGGGTGGTTGTCGTGGCTGAAGAGAGGAGGGGGTGGCGGGCTAGGCTGATGGGCTTATTTTTCTTTTTCTTTTTTTTTCTTTTTTTATTATAAATTAAGCCAATCATGTGCTGACATGTGGCATTTAAAAAAAAAGGTTTACCATTTTAGCAGGTAACCGATTTTTGGGACTGCTAGAAGAAAACTCAGGGCATAGTTAGAATTATTGTATAATAAACGTTAGTTGGGATTATTGTTGGTAAATCGCCCATATTTGGGATTATTAAAGTGTATTTTTCCTATTTATTTTTGCTGCCATTTAGTTGGTTAGTTTGATATCCATGTTTATCCAATCAAAGTTGTTACACTAATGATTTCAATTATACGTTTCACTTCCTTAAAAAAAATATTATTAAGTAAACATAATTTTAGTTCAGTAAAAATAAGTTCAATAAAAATAATTTCAGTTCAATGAAGTAATTTCAGTTCAGCAAAAATTAATTTCAGCAAAATTAATCTAAGTTCATGTACATTGATGCTTTTTTTACTAGGAATTTTTTTAAAATAAATTATTTTTCCATATGTTGCAAAATATTGTCGTACGAGATTTTTTTTTATTACTTCACATATATTTTTTATGCATAAATTTTGTCTACACTTTTATCACATATTGTATAGTTATAACATATATTTTACATATCTTCGTTTTTTTGTCAAGTATAAATTATTATGTGTTATGATAATATTGTAGTCGATTATATTTGGTAAATACAAGTAATATACTTTATAAAAGGGTAACAAAATTCATCATATATAATAGCATACCTAATAATTAACAATAAGATATTGAAATATAATATATGACTATATATACATAATACAACCAATATATATGTCGTTGTATTTTTTACTTAAATATCACATGCCTTGATATGATCAATCAGTCTACCACTATTTGCTATAATTTTTTGTAAACTCCATGCAGTTAACCAACGTATACGTAGTAAAAAAATTGACTAACAATTCAAATTAAAAAATTTAATTAACAAAATTTAATTTTTTGAAAGTAATTCCTAAAATGAGCACATATATGATTAGAATATTGTGTGTAAAATTTCACAATATTGTACACTTTTTTTATATATGATATTATGTAAATTTATACGGTTGGCATAATATACTATCGTTATATATCCAACTATATAAATTAGAAAAATAGATATTTTACCTAATATATCTATATACATATAAATTATAAATCAATAAAAATAATATTTAAATCAGTAAAAATAAATTAAGTTCAGTAAAAATAAGGGCATATTTACATTTACTAAACTGAGCTAAACTGAAATGAACTGAACTAATTAGGGTTGAACTGAACTGAATATAGCTGAAATGAATATTTTATGAGAGAAGAAAATTAGGAGATAAACTGAACTGATTGGAGTTGAACTGAACTGAACTTAACTGATTGGAGCTGAACTGAACTGAAATTAAGCTGAAGTGAACAGGCCCTAAATTCAGTAAAATTCAGTTTTAATCAGTAAATTTCAGTTTTAATCTGTAAAAATAATTTGAGTTTAGTAAAAATAATTTCAGTTTAGCAAAATTAAGGTGAAGAGAACAGGGCCTAAGTATAATTAGAGTAATAGACCTTCCTAAAAAAAAAAAAAAAAAAAAAAAAAAAAAAAAAAAAAAAAACTTAATAGGCTAACTTACCCTTGAAATAACTAAATCCCTCCCATTTCTTTGATGTTGACTACTACTGTTGCTCGACATTCTAAACAGATGAAAACCTTTCATCTTCCATGAAACTCCCTCATGCCACTGGAAGTCTGGAACTAATAAAGAAAATGTATGTAGGGTTCAATAACTTATTCAATTAAACTAGTTGCCAACTTGTCATACGCATAATAACTATTTGTTTAAGCTAAAATAGTTCAAGACATCTATACTAAAATATTAAAGGCTTGTAAAAAAACTACTCAAAGCTTAACTCAAATTTGGTTTAACAATTGAAAAGCCTTTAAGAAAATTCATCGATATATCACATGACCAACCCTAGAATACATGTCTATAACATGATTGGTTAATTGGTAAATAAGGAAACTATGTCCTTTATTTTTATAAATCTTAACTAATTTATATCTTTTATTCCTACAAATTTTATTAGTATCCATACTCGGCCTATATATTTGTGTTGTACATCTAATATTTTGATTGTATGACTTGTATCCGTTTTGTATAAAGATATGATGAATGCGGCGAGTAAAATAGGTATTAAATTGTATAGTTACTAGAGCAGATAGTATGGAAAAATAATTTTAGTGTTTTTCCGATTCTCTACAGGAGATAGGAAATGAATCTTATAAGTCATTTGAAGCATTATTCATTTTTTTTTCCAAATAATAAAAAATATTAAAAAAAAAAGGAATAGTTTAAAAGAAATGCAAATGACATAAATACTTTTTAAATCATATACTACCTCCGTGAATGGTTATCTGCAACTTTGAAATATTTTATATCTCACAAATAATACCCCAAAGTTGCATATAACCATTAACAGAGATAATACTTTAATGTTTTCATCACTTATTATTACGACTAAATAAAATTTTAATAATTAATTTGTTAGTGTGAATGAACCCTTTATCGTTAATGGAATTGAATTTTTTTTTTCTTCTTTTTAAGAAATTCTCTTTGGTGAACTCCAACTTTCTAGTTTTCTCAGTGGTAAACATTTTTAAATTTTATTATCAATGGTAAACCTAAATTTTGATTACCATTAATAAGTGTTATTTAATAAAAATCCTTATCTATAGTTAGTTTTTTTTATATTTTTATAATTAAATTATTATCAAAATATTTTTCAAAAAAAAAAAAAACAAACCCTTCCCCACCCAACTTAGCCACCAGCACAGCAGCCCTCCTGCCGGCGGCCATCCTCCACTTCTCCCCCACCAACGCCGGCGCCCAGCTCCACCTTCACCGGTGCGCCGGCCGTCGATCCCCCACCTCCACCTCCTCTCTTTCCCTCAATCTCGATCCTCTACCTCCTCCTCTCTTTCTCTTTCTCTCAATCATCACCGCCCCACTACCGACCACGACCCCACCCCAAACCACCTCGAAAATTAGCGAACCTCCCCGTCGACCCTCTTCTCTAATTCACAAAATTCTTAAACCACCCCAAAACACCAAGAAATACCCAAACCCTTTTAGGGTTTTGAAACCAAACCCAAACGAGTTTTAATTTTTTGGTGGTTTTGGGTGGTTTTAGAGTTTCCGTGGTCGGCTCATAGAAGAGGGGGTTCGCCGGGGATTGCGCTAGTTTTCGTGGTGGTTTGGGGTGCGATTGGTGCGGGGCAGGCGACGGTGGGGGAAATGGGAAAGAGAGAAGGTGCAGGGCGGGCAACGGTGGGGGCATCACGACCTTAGGTGAGGGAGGCCACGCGTCGCCGATCGGAGGTGGGGGGGCCAGGCGTTGCAACTGGGGGTTGGCCACCGACAGTGGTGTTGGTGGCTAGGTGAAGGTTTGGTTTTTTCCTTTTGTTTTTTGTTTTATATCAAAAATTTTAAAACAAATGTAAAAAAAAAGGAAAAATTGATAGGAATAATCCCAACTTTGCTCGATTCGCTCAAAAAAATCCCAACTTTCGATTAGTTTTTAATAATCCGAACTTTAATATGAATTTGCTTCTAATGGTCCCAACCGGTTATAAGACTTGTTATAACAAGTCGCTTGACACGTGTCAGGATGTGATAAGTAAAAAAAACATTAAAAAAAATATTAAAATTAAATTAATAAATTAAATAAAAAGCAAAAAAACCTCCACTAGGCACTCAGGCAGCCACCGTCGCCCAACGCCTGACCCCTACCTCGACTACCGAGGCTAACTGGCCCACTCCCCAGCTGGCGAATGCCGCCGGCAAATTTCTCCCATCCCCGCCGACTCATTTCCTCCCTCCCTCGCCGTCCCGCAAAATCCCCTTTCCCACGAACAGCCATAGCAGCCCGCTGTTTCTCCTTCCCCAAATTCCCCCATCGTAACGCGCCACCTTACTCGTCTTTCCCGATCCTCCGCAAAAACGCCCCTCCCTCCCCAAAACGACCCCTCCCCTATTTGCTGTCTCCCAAAACCATAAAACCTAACCTAGAAAATGCAAAACAACCTAAAATCAAACGAAAAGGGGGATAGGGGTGGGGTGAGCTTCGCCAGCGAGGGAGGGGGAAATGTGCCGGCGATCGCCGGCGGGATTGGGGATATGGTCCAGCTAGGCGTCGACGGTCGGTGGTTGGGGTCAGGCTGGCATGAGGGTGGCGACGGTACATAGGATTGGTGTTTTTTGTCCATTCACGTGATGACACGTGTACATTTAACTTTTTTTTTTAAAAAAAATTTACCTATGCAACAGGTTATTGTTTAACTGGGACCATTGGAAGCAAATTCATTTTAAAGTTCAGATTATTAAATAATAATCGAAAGTTGGGATTATTTTGGGCAAATCGAGCAAAGTTAGGATTATTCCTGTTAATTTTTCCAAAAAAAACTAACTAACTATGGTTAAATATATAGTTAAATTTAATCATTAATGTTATATTTGACTTAATATAAAAAATTTAGGTATACCATTGATAACAAAAATTAAAAATGTTTACCACTTAGAAAATTAGAAAGTTAGAGTTCACCAAAGAGAATTTCCCTTATTTTCCCCATAGGTTTAATAATTTGATTTATTAACCATGCATCGCACGGGCGCATGCATGCTAGTCTATATCTATATATATACTTCTATATTAAAAAACGTTCTTAAAACAGAATTTGTTCCACGTGTCACCTTTTTTAAGTTCTACATTTCACCAATATGTGTCACGTGTCACTATAGACATGATATGTCACCTTCACAACATGTATTAGGTTTACATCTATAAAATGTTTATAACAAGACTTGAACTCAAGACCAAAAAGTCTTAAGTTACAAGTATTACCATCTTAGCCAATTATTAATTGTGTTTTCATTCTTATCCAACAAAATTATAGTTCCTCCGTTAATGGTTAATTGCAACAAAGGAATATTTTATATCTCACAAATAATACCCCTTTGTTGCAATTAACCATTAACGGAGGAAGTAGTTAACTTAGATAAGTTAATTGGTGTTTATTATACTATTTATTTTCATTATGTAATGATTGAATATGGCAACTAAAATTTGTTTATAGCACAACTTAAACTCGAAACCAACAAGTACAAACTAGCAACCCGGGGCATTACCCGGGCCACACACTAGTTTAATATTAAAAACCGAGCATGGCTCGGTAATTATCTAGTTTGTTGAATGTTTCTATCTTACGAAGTATTTTTTTCAAAAATAAGGAGAGTGGTTGAGGAAGAAAGTATAGTTTGGACAAGGTCGCCTCGATCAATTAATCTCCACGATGAGCAAGTTTTATTTATCAAAGATCATATTTTCCCCACAAAAGTTACACTTTGAGTTTTCATTAGTTTGGACTCTTTGGAGTTAAGTGGTGGATATCAATTAGTTTATTTGATTATAGTCTTAGAAAGTGGTATTGTATTTAAGATTATGGATCAAATCATATCTATATTAGACTCATTATAGTTCTATTTTTTTGTGGCTATCTTTATACTAAAAAAGAAAAATTAATTATAAATAAAGAGTTTTGTATTTGGTGTATTTTTTTAACGGAGTATTTGGTGAATTTTTGAATTAATATGAATGGCAAGATAATTGCTTATGTTGACTTGAACGAACAATACAAGAGCGGGGTGAATTGTATTGTAGGGAAAGTAGGGTAATTTTTGCGGAATTTGTAAAGAAACTAAGCGAAAACTTAAAGTGCACAGAGAGATTTTACGTGGAAAACTTTTTGTCCCTAATCCTTATCCTTAACCTATAAAAGCACCAAGACACTCAAAAAATGGAACTCCTTATGAACAGTGTTCTACCTGTATTACCCATGTATTTGTTCTTAGAATTCCTTATCTACAGTGGTGTTCCTGATTTACCCTAAAAAATTCCATGTGCTTCTCTCACCTCAATCTTGTGGTGTATCTTTGCCCGTGGTCTAAGACTCTGAGCACTTTGACCTCTAGATTCCTTCTCTTTCCCCTCTTACTGTTGGAAAAATAACTGTTGAAATCAATAACAAACAATAAATGATTAGAACTTTCCTGGATTGAAGATCCCAAACTCACAGTCGCGCCGTGGAACAAAATCCACTGCCTTAGAAGAGAAATACGCCACCACCGGTACAAGTTTCCTAGTGACGCACGCCCCCCAAGTTTAACGCAACTCTCTCCGTAATCCGTGCACCCGAACTCGATGAGTGGAATTGCTCAAGAACTGTTCAGATCTCAAAAGGTAGGTTTGTGTTTTCGGCTAGAAAGTGAATGAATGTCATGAAAAAGTAAGATTCGTATTTATATGAGTCCTGAAAAAGAGAAACACGTAAGCAAACCGACCTAGGAAAAAGGCGGGCCCGATCGGGCGAGCTGCCGCCCGATCGGGCGCGAGATCGAGCTTCTCCAGACGTAGTGTCGCACCCGGTCGGGCGGACACCGCCTGGTCGGGCGATCTGAAATCCCCATTCCGGGAGAGCCATCGGGCGAAGCCGCCCGATCGGGCTCGTCAAAAACTCGAGTCTGCCGCCCGATCGGGCGCGAGAGATCTCGTAGAAAAACTCTTGTCCGTCGCCCGGTCGGGCGAAGCCGCCCGATCGGGCGCGAGAGTTCCCGATTTTTCCTTGACCACCTTCGCCCGATCGGGCAAGATCCGCCCGATCGGGCGCGAATCATCCGTTTTCATTACTATTTCCAACAATCCCCCACTAATGCGAGCGGATCTTCAACATGAAATCTGAACAGTAAATGAAAGTCTTAGTACTTAAATGCTAGTATCCAAAGGTTTGAACTAACACATTAGTGCACAAGGTTTTCAACACTTCCCTATTGAGTATCCTAAGATTTGAACTCCTAGGAGCGAGGAAGGGACCTTGAACGCACATACCTTGACTTTAGAGCTTAAGCAACTCCGCCAATCTTGGCCAACACTTGGGCTCTCATGAGTATTTCAGGAAAACAATACTTCAGTCTTCCCTTGAGAGAGGCCACCTCTCGTACTCACGTAGGTGTTCATCCTATGTGTTACTCACACACGTTCCCAGCAAATTCAAAGGTCTTTCCCTGCAGGCTTAAACATGTTTAAGCACCTTGCAAACCTCAGAAATCCATGCAGTGGAACTAGAACATTAAGAACATAAGTTCAACCCTTCAACTTTCGGTGTCATTATCTATCCTGTTTTAAGAGCCACTGGGACAAAGGTCTTAACTCTTTAAGAACCTCCATCTATCCCTGCTCAGAAAACAACTGGACTAATGACATTAAGAGATAAACTCATCCTAACAGAATCTAACTGGTAAAACTTACCACTCTTATAGAGTAATAGATTCAAACACATGATACACATATAACAAATCCATATGATTCATTCCAATGAAACAAAATAACCAAAACAGGTTCTTGATTTATTATAATTAATGTATCATGTTACATAGCAAAAATAGATACCATTTCAAGTCATTACAACAAAGGTCCTAAACCCATACCAGTTGATGACTCCACCACTAGTCTACGACTCAAACCCTTAGTAAAAGGATCTGCCAGGTTTTTCTCTGTTCGAACATAGTCCAACGAAATAACCTCATTCACAATAAACTGCCTCACAGACTCGTGTCTGACTCTTATGTGCCTTTTCTTACCGTTGTAAACACTATTTTTAGCAACACATATAGCGGCTTGTGAATCACAATGCATAGAAACAGGTGGTGACGGCTTCCCCCACAAAGGAATATCAATAAGCAAATTTCTCAACCAACCTGCCTCTTGTGTAGCAAGATCCAATGCGATGAACTCAACTTCCATAGTTGATCTAGCTATACACGTCTGCTTACCAGACTTCCATGAAACTGCACCCCCACTAAGGGTAAACACATAGCCACTTGTAGAGCTTGTTTCATCACTATCCGTTACCTAATTTGCATCACAATACCCTTCAAGAACCAAAGGATGACCAAAAAATTCAATCCCCAAGTCATGGTTCCACATAGATATCTGAGCACGCGCCTCAAAGCAACCCAATGTTGCTCACTAGGACAATGAGTATAGCGACTAAGTCTACTAACAGCAAAAGCAATATCAGGGCGAGTGCAATTCATCAAAAACATCAGACTACCAAGCACCTTAGCATATTCAGATTGAGACACACCGTCCCCCACATTTTTCACCAAAGTTCCAGAAGGATCAAAAGGAGTTCTCAATGGAGGAAAATCAAAACAATTAAAGTTCTTCAGAATTTTCTCCACGTAATGAGACTGAGACAGAAAATACCCTTTCTTGGTTTTAGTAACTTTAACACCAAGGATCACATCTACCTCTCCCAAATCCTTCATCTCGAACTTTGAATTTAAATATTTCTTAGTTTCATTTATGACACACATGTTTGTGCCAAACAGGAGCATGTCGTCAACATACAGACATAATATCACACATTACGCACCAAACATCTTAGAGTACACACATGCATCACTACCATTGACAACAAAACCAAAACTAAGAATAGTTTTATGAAATTTTTCATACCATTGCTTCGGAGCTTGTTTCAAACCATATAAGGATTTCTTTAGTCTACACACCTTATTCTCCATCCCAGGAACTACAAAACCCGGAGGTTGCTCCATGTAGATCTCCTCCTCCAAATCGCCATTCAGAAAAGCTGTCTTAACATCCATCTGATGCACAATCAAATTGTAAGATGAAGCTAAAGCAAACAAAACACGAATAGTGGCAATTTTAGTCACCGGAGAATAAGTATAAAAATAATCAAGACCAAAATTTTGAGTGAATCCTCTTATCACCAATCTAGCCTTGAACCTTTCCACGGTGCCGTCGGTTCTCATCTTTCTCTTGAAAATCCACTTGCACCCAATAGCTCTACTCCCTTTTGGCAGGTCCACAAGCTCCCATGTACCATTTGACATGATCGAGTCAAGCTCACTGTTTACAGCTTCCTTCCAGAAGGTTGCACCTACTGAACTTATAGCTTCTTCAAACGATTTCGGATCTTCATCCACAACCTGAAGACACAACATGATCTCATCTAGATCATCTTCGAACTCACCTAGATTTCCGCACTCTGCTATAAAGGCTGTTAGGAAATCAGGTCCAAACCTTGTCTCCACTCTTTGCCTTTTACTTCTCCTAGGTTGAATCTCACTTTCAATCCTAGGGGAAGCAACTTTTGGCCCTGCAGATGAAGGAACTGAAGAAACATCGTCAGTAAATAAATTTTTCTTCAAAGGAAATACATGTTCAAAGAACTCTGCATCACGAGATTCAGATATAGAGCGATCTTCCAGACTCATAAACCTGTAAGCGGCACTATTCTCAGCGTAGCCAATGAATACCGTATCATAGGTCCTAGAACCTATAGTTGAGTGCTTGAACGATGGATAGCCCACCTTAGCTAGATACCCTCACACTTTCATGTGATTCAAGTTTGGAGCATAACCCTTCCATATTTCATATGGAGTCTTGTCTAACTTCTTGTGAGTTACTCTGTTCTGTACATAATTAGCTGATAGAGCCGCTTCACCCCACAAGTTGTCTGGAAACCCGGAACTTAGGAGCATTACATTTATCATTTCCTTCAAGGTCCTATTTTTCCTCTCTGCCACACCATTTTGCTGCGGAGTATACGGGGCAGATACTTCATGAATGATTCCCTCACTTTCACACAAATCCTTAAGGAAATCAGAGCCATATTCTCCACCCCTATCAGAGCGAACTCTCTTTATTTTCTGCTCTAACTGATTTTCTACCTCTGCCTTATACATAAGAAACTTGGACTCAGCTTCATCCTTTGTCCTCAAAAGATACACCTTGCTATATCTAGAACAATCATCAACGAAGGTGATATAGTAGCGTTTCCCGCCTCTACTTTCCAAGTTCTTAAAATCAGCTAAATCTGAATGAATTAGCTCAAGTGGTGTGGTCTCTCTCTTCGTGACAGATTTATAGGGTTTCTTCACGAATTTAGACTCCGCACACACTTCACATTTTTCAAATCCATCTAATGACATATTTGGGAGCAAATTTAAACTTTTCATTTGTTTCAATTTTGTTGCACCAACATGACCCAATCTACTATGCCATAATTCAAAGGACTCAAAAATATAATCAGAAGTAGAAATCTTATTCATTGAAGGAATAGTTAAAATCTCAAGAACAAATAGGCCCCCACTAAGGTAGCCCTTTCCAACATACTCCCCATTACGGGTTAACACAAGTTTATTAGCATCAAAAACTAACTTAACTCCTACTTTGTTCAACAAAGCACCAGAAATTAAATTTCTACGAAGAGAAGGAACATACAACACATTGTGAAGAGCCAAGGTCTTCGCTGAAGTCAGCTTCAGAACCACTTTGCCCTTTCCAAGTACCTCAGAGCTGCTTGAATTTTCCATGTAGACTTGTTCACCTTCCTTTGCATCTTCCATACTGACAAACAATTCCTTGTTAACACAGAAGTGTTTAGATGCACCAGTATCCATAATCCATTCACTGTTGTTCTCAACCAGGTTGACTTCAGAAACAATTGCAGCAATGACATCTTCATCCTCATTCTCAACCAGATGAGCATGAACTTTGATTCCTCCACTTAATTTCATATTTTTCTTCTTCTTGTTTTTGCATTGTGAAGCAAAGTGCCCCACTTCACCACATGACCAACACTTGCCAGTGACTTTCTTCCCAATCTTGCCCTTAGCTTGGAGATTTCCCTTCTTCTCAGAGTTCCCCTTCTTGGCACGATTATCACTTGCTTTCTTGTCAGAGTCAGCACCAGATTCAACAAGGTTAGCCTTGATTGCTAACACATTCTTAGGCTTAGAGGAAACATCCTCAAGCCTATTGGCTTCCTCAATCTTCATGTGGCTCACAAGTTCTTCTAGGGTTAGATCCCTCTTTTTATGCTTGAGGTGATTTCTATAATCAGACCAGGAATCAGGCAATTTTTCAATCAAGACATTAGCCTGAAGGATTTCACACATCTTCATACCCTGAGTAAGAATTTCAGCAACATAATTTTCATACACATGGACTTGGTCCATAATAGGCTTTGTATCCACCAATTTGAAATTCAACTAATTTCCAGTCACATACTTCTTTTTCCCAGCATCATCATCACCATATTTCTTATCTAAAGACTCCCACATCTCCTTAGCAGATTTTATATTGACATAAAAATCAAATATGTTGTTTTTCATACTGTTCAAAAGATGACCTCTAACGAATTTATTATCACCATCAAATTTCTTGATTTCAGATTCATTAGCAATAACAGTAGTGATCCTTTGACTAGAACTAGATTCTTTATTCCCAGGAGCAGGAGTACTAGGAATTTCAATCATGGTATTGGTTTGCTCAATGGGTTTTGGAGCATCCCTAAACAAAACATAATCAATCTCTACTTGTTCAAAAGCAATCAACATCCTTTGTGACCATCTCTTATAATTAATTCCATCAAGAGACTCAACCTTAGACAGATCTAGGTATAGACGAGTTTGAGAATTGCTAGTCATGATATCAACAGAATAAATCAAATTCTATTTCGCTTCTAAATTGTTGGAAAAATAACTGTTGAAATCAATAACAAACAATAAAAGATTAGAACTTTCCTGGATTGAAGATCCCAAACTCACAGTCGCGCCGTGCAACAAAATCCACTTCCTTAGAAGCGAAATACGCCACCACCGGTACAAGTTTCCTAGTGACGCACGCTCCCCAAGTTTAACGCAACTCTCTCCGTAATCCGTGCACCCGAACTCCAAGAGTGGAATTGCTCAAGAACTGTTCAGATCTCAAAAGGTAGGTTTCTGTTTTCGGCTAGAAAGTGAATGAATGTCATGAAAAAGTAAGACTCGTATTTATATGAGTCTTGAAAAAGAGAAACACGTAAGCAAACCGACCTCGAAAAAAGGCGAGCTGCCGCCCGATCGGGCGCGAGATCGAGCTTCTCCAGACGTAGTGTTGCTCCCGGTCGGGCGGACACCGCCCGGTCGGGCGATCTGAAATTCCCATTCCGGGCAAGCCATTGGGCGATGCCACCCAATCGGGCTCGTCAAAAACTCGAATCCGCCGCCCGATCGGGCGCGAGAGTTCCCGATTTTTCCTTGACCGCCTTCGCCCGATCGGGCGCGAATCATCCGTTTGCATTACTATTTCCAACACTAACCCTTCTCTCTCTTATTTCATTTTATCTCTCTACAAATTTCCTCTCACCCCACTTCTCTGTGGTTCAAGCTGAGAAATTCTTCACTAGCTAGCTCGTCGAAAATTGTTCAATGGGTTTCAAATTTTTTTTGGGTTTTCGTTTAATTTTTAAATTTTATGATTTTAATTTTACTTTTTTATTTCTAGCTTCATACGGCGGAGAATTACAGGGGTTGTGGAAGATGAATCTCCGATCTCCAGGTATAACTCTCTTCCCTTTCTCTCTTTGTTGTAATTGGTTCGGTGTTCATATTTTCATTTTACTTCAATGTTGTGTGCCTTAATTTTAAGTTTATTTTTGGTTTTTTTTTTTTAAAAACATTCTTACGATTTATTTATTTCTAATGGATCTTATCTAGCAACTTCCTACTAAGGTATATCTTCATTCTCATGGTTTCCTTTATTCTGTTCATCTTTAAATTGAGAATTTTTCAAGTCAATTTGATAAAAAAGAATTTGGGGTTATCAATTTAGTTCAGTTCGAGTAAAATTTGGGGTTTTTCTCGATTCAATTATATTTGTTTTTAGATTGGAGTTAACCTAATTTAATTCAGTTAGTTCATAGATGTTCACACTATTAATAATCTTCACATCAAGTACTTTGATTTAACAATTATAGGTGCTATGGATTTTAAGATCTAAAATTGCGGTTTTTTGTAGGAGGTGAAGAACAACTGGTGGGTCTTTTCATCAACTACGGGCAAGCATCTGATTTCATTGACTTTCTTGGTATGATTCTGATTATTGCTAAGGATGAAATTTTTGGGAAGATAACAACTAATTTCTTGATGATTTCTTGTATGAATTGGAAGTAGCTTCACAAAATTCCAAAAATTTGAGGGTAGGATTGAATAAGGTGGATTAGCAAGCTTGCAAAAAACTCAGAAAATAAGGATCACCTCTCTAAAAATTTTTGCTGTATATATAAGCTGGTCTTTTGATGTTGGAATGTTTCCCTCTTTCCCTTCATTCTTGTTGTGTGAGGGATGAAACCGTAAAGGACAAAGTGATACTTTTAGACAATAAGATAATCAATAGATCATGCTTGCATATATAAGCTATACTGTCACAAACAACTAGACCCAACTAGAGTTGACACAACTTGGAACTGTAATATGATATTGTGGGATTTAAGTCAGTGTTTTTCAACTCATAACCTGCTATGGGATTACTTAAAATTGGACCCAAATCAAAATTGATCCTTACCAACTTAATTTTTAAAATCTCAAAGTACCTAATATGTAACTGATTAGATGTCTGAGAGGTTTATAATTGCAACTTCCCTCTCTCTCTCTCTCTCTCTCTCTCTCTCTCTCTCTCTCTCTCTCTCTCTCTCTCTCTCTCTCTCTCTCTCTCTCTCTCTCTCTCTCTATGGTCATACATTAAAGTGTTGAAAGGTTGAATTATCCTTGCTTCTTACCTAACAAATTTTATCTTGTTCTTTTATATTTTGTAGGAAATATCTTTCTGTGAAGATGGTGAGCCCAAAATAGATGCAAAAGCTGGGGATTTGAAGGTATAGTTTTTATGTTGTTGAAGATACTCTAGATAACAAGTTCTTTCTACTTATTTCTATAAAACGTACTATGTTTGTGTAAGGAGGGTGTTCCCGTCGTAGAGGATCCTTCTCATTTGATTCCCATGGCCCTTTAAAGCCTAGGATTTTACACTTGTTAGGGTGTATTAGGATTTGAATTCCTGACTGTTTGGGAGACCTTTGAATTAAAGATGATTCTATCATTGTAGGGAATATTTTAAGCATCATAACCCCAAGCTTGAACCCCACTGTGATCATACACTTAAGTATGGTGGTGTTCCAAAGGGAAGAAAGCTAGAGCAAAAAAGTCGCCAACAAGTTTTAGGAACTTGTAACCCAAAACGATCCAGGAGATCGTCAACTCCATAAGTTCAGGAACCAAATAGGGTTCGGGGATGAGGGTACGAATCCAATCTACAAAAGAAAGGACCCGCCCTATAAAATAGGCCTCTACTTTATTCTACTCGTATTCATGTGCGCTTTCTAACTAACATGCTAACATTATATTAGCCCTAAACATGTTTATCTATGTTGGTTAAATATTAATGCACAAATAAAACTATTATTGGCGATCACTTGAATTAAAATCATATTAGCCTAAACCAAATTATTAATTATTTTATTATGCGTGATTTCAAATACAAATTCCCTTTAACAATCATAAAAGGTGTGATCAAGCAATAACAATAAAATAATATCAAGTAACATAATAATAATAATCATAATTATAATAATAATCATAATATAATCATAATCATGATAAGGCATAATAAAGCTTAATAATAATAGCAAGATCCTAGGCATGATACTAACAAGATTAATAACAAATCCTAGCATGTCACTAAACATTAAAGATCAAAGCTTTTAACCTAACATGGTACTAACATAATATTAGAAAAGAGTAAAGGCACCCTAAACATGATTCTAGAAAGCAATAAATGACATCCTAACATGATACTAGGAATTAAACAATAAACATGCTTTCTACATTGAAAGAGAGTAATAAGATTTCATACTTTGATGTCTCGTACCTCTTTCTAATAAATAAATACACAAGTTAGTAAACTTCAATGAAAATAATAAAGAACTAAATTAAAGAAATTAAAGAAGAATCAAATTAAATAAAGTTTTAACTAGATTTGGACCAAACCCTCAGAAAATATTAACCTTGCACGTCTAGGCGAACGCAACTTCGAACTTGGCTAGATGTTTCTAAATTTTGTGTATGCGGAATTGTGTTTAAAGAAAGGTTGGTTTAGAAAGAGAGAGAAAAAGAATAAACATATATTTCTTAAGAGAGAATTAGTTAATTCTTGATGAGAGTTGATTTTAAAAAAGAGGAGATATGACCTCTATTTATAGGAAAAAAAGAGGGTCGAAGAATTAAGAAAAGAATCCAAATTCGAATCGAAATAAAACTCGTAGACAGCAGTTTTTGCGTATTTTGTTTTTATCATATCTTTTGATCTAGAAGTCTAAATAAGGCATATAATATGTCGTTGGAAAGCTCTTGAAGTTTACTTTTTAACCCAATTAGAATTAGATAAAATCTTTTGTAGATAAAAGGATATGGCCGAAATAGTAGGACGGTGTCAGTTTTGGATAGAGTTTCGTATTCCTATCATATATTTTTCGTTATAGCTCGGATTTAGTATTATAATATATCATTGGAAAGATAATTTCAAGATCTATCCAACCATATAAAATTTAGATAAAAAATATGAGGCAAAAAAAATAATATCTGACTGTCTTTGGACATGTTTAAATTCAAATAGAATTAGGACTTTAAAAAAGGAAAGTTTTATAAAAGGAAAGTTTATATTCAAATCAAATTCCTTAATCTTATTTTTTCAAAAAAGGATAATTAATATCTTTTAGAATCTTATAGAAGATTCTAATCAATCCTAATTAGTTTAGGAATAGGATTAAACCTTTGGACCCTCCACATGATCATTGGGTCGTAGGTAAAATCCCGTTTGGGCCCAGTTTAGTAGTTTGGCCATAACTTCCTCATTATTCATCGGAATTGGGCTTATAATATATCGTTGGAAAGGTCTTTTCAAGTTCCATCCAACTACACCATTATTGGACCCTTATCATGGACCAAACTAAACTTGAATGGACATTTTTATAAAATAGAGTGGGTTTTCGAAAACAGAAAGAAAGAATTTAATAAAAACTAACCGCAACACTTAACCTTTCACACTTTCACTTCATTCGATTTTGAATCGACACGAAAAGTATTCATCACTGGGTTTGGTTTTGGGGAGACACAATTGGGTGTCTACAGAAGCCCCCACTTTGACTGAGTTTTGAGAAACCTAGGTTTCGAAAACAAAAGTCAAAGTAGCGATAGGGACGGAGAATGATTCAGAACGTTCTGCGATCCCAAATCATTCTTATAACGCCAATACCTGCAAAACAACGTTAGTTAAAACAGACAAAAGAGTTAAGAAACGCGTATCTTGCACAGTCAAACACACGTCTCTGGAGTAACCGTTTTGTTGTTACATTTTTATCTGACGACCTTCTACAAGCTAGAGAACGCCATCTTTGAAGGTAACATTGCGTCATCATCTTCAACTTCTCTTGGTGACAATCCTCCACAGTATCTCGGGAACATCGTCGAAAATAACTGTACGTCGTCATCTTCAGGGTTGTGGCAGTACGTCGCCACGGTAGTGCGCCGCCGCTATAGACAATCTCTTCTTTATCTTGAGGGACCGTCGAAGGTGACCATATCTTGTCATCTTTTGAATTTGTGACAACTCTCCACATCCTAGGGAATACTGTCTATCATTGCTGCTACATCTCGAGCTTTTTCTTGAATCATGGTGACAACCTTCCCAATCATAGCAAATGTCGTCGAAGACCGCCTCATCACGAACCGCTCTTCTCAAATAAAGGTGAAAACCTCCACAATCTTAGCGGGCGTTGTCGAAGATTGCTCATCTCGTGCTATCTTCTCAAATAAAGTGATAACCTCAACAATCTTAGCGAAAGCTATCAAAGACCGCTTCATCTTGAACTGTTCTTCTCAAATCTAATAATAACCTCCCCAATCATAGTGAAAGCTATTGAAGGTCGCTTCATCTCAAACCGTCCTTCTCAAATCCAAGTGAAACCCTTTAAATTTTAAAGCCCCCCTGTTGAAAGCTTCGTCTTCTTGAATCTTCAAATCTTCTTCCATCCTAGGAAATCGTTGTGAACTGTTACTTTGGTGCTTGCGATGAGCCAATGCTTAGGCGCTTTAAGCTAAGTGAGACGATCTTTTGTCAGGTCGATCACTCATTGCGATTGTAATCGAGCCGACTACTTAATCATATCAAATTGCTTAGAGGGGCTAACTAGCGTACCAAGGAACCCGAAATTGCTGAACCAGGTTTATATGACCACATAATGAAGCCACGTGACCTGTCGCCGCACCAGCGCAAGCTAAAAGTGCTTGTCGCCGCGATATCGCTCTGTCGCCAGGCGACAACCTTGTCTTTTGGCGACAGATTTCTTTTTCAATTATGCTGCTGCTGTTCATTGCCTGGTTTCACTCCAAACTTTCAATTTGGTCGTTTCCTTACAACTAAATCTGCTCAAATCGTTTGCGAATTAAAGCTCTTCATAATTTTGCTCAAACTTCTCTCATCTTGGAAGAATCTCATATATCTATATTCGCGATTTTTCGAAAAAATCCGGAAATATTGTTGCTCGATGGAATGTACCTGCATCTACATTTCAGACTATAGGACTTTGCTAATCTTTTATTATCTTAGGGTTGACCTAAGGCTTAGTGTTGTTTGACTCATTGATTTGACATGACTCGACTCAAAGCGTTTAACACATGTGTTAGACTCAACTCGATGTGATATGACACGACATGACTCAATGTACATGACTCGTGTGTAATGTGCGACTCGAAAATGCAAAAAAGTAAAAAATTTCCGTCATTTTTGTGGAGGGTACCGACCTTCTCCCGAAAAAGAAAGACGCGGAAAAGAATCGAAGTGTTTGATGGTGCATGTTGAATGAGCTTAGGAAAATATATGCGTTGATGCTATCTCTCAAGGTGCAATGATTAATTCATCCTAAACTATTTTAGTTGACTCGATTATGAAAGTATTTAGGTAACTTAGGCACGGATGCTAAGCACTTCATACTTCTTGATACAACAATGATTATGAGTGATGAGTGATGTGTGATTTTGATAAGGCATGCTTCAACGTTGTGTTAAGATTTTATGACAAAGGGTTCCTAAGGGGAAGTCTATTTGGTCATGTATCTGTGATGTGTGTGAAAGTGACACTAAAGTTAGGCTGCAAAGGCTAACGGTGTGGAAAAGTATATTATTTAATAAGAGTCATATAATGATGACTCTTAGGCTAGGTAGGCTAATGATGTAAGGATCAAGCCCCCAAGTCTAGCTCTAAGTGAATAGGGATGAGCATTGGAGATCCCTTGATATGATCATGGTGTAAGTGTGTGAATGTGAAAATGAATACATTTTTATTAAGGTCGCACCTCAATGTGAGGTTGCCTACGTATCCGTTAGGAATCAGGCCAAAAGTAGCTCTAGCCGAACCTCGCACAAGTGTATGTATACCTCAAAAAGGTCTTTTTAAGGGTTGTATCGTGGTTAGGCTAAAGGTTGAAGAAGAAGGGGATAAAGGCTCAAGACCCTAGATAAGCCCCCAAGGTGTGCAACCTTGCTTTTGTATTATTGTATTTTTATGCTTGAGGTTTCTCATTTTTGAGCTCTCTTTCTTTTTTTTTTTTTTTGCTCTTCTTTTTTTTTTTTTTTGCTTTTGCATTTATTTTTTTTTTAAGTGTGGGCAATCCTGATCATGCGGTCCATCACTCACTTGGCATTCATGTTTCTCAGGCACGGTACCGAGCACTCGATAAGAGACGCAATGCGAGACGTGTTCTTATCAAAGATATTTGCATATCATAGACATTGGAACACTTGCCCTTTTGCACACTTTTATTATTTTTATATTTATATTTTATTCTTTTGAGATCACTCAAGCTTTTGTTCTTTGAACTTGCATAAGTTGCACACCATCCCATCCCAAGGTTAGGTAGATGTGGGTTACAGAAAAATATAAGGTCTATCGTTAGACGAGGCTCAAAGTGTTTTATCAAAAAAGGATTGTATATATAAAAGGTGAAAGGTGATATGATATGGCTACAAGGGGTGCCTCCTATCATTGGTATACCTTGTGCTTAATTCAGCGTTTTTTTTTTTTTTTGTGACAATGCAATGCAATGATCATATGTGAGGGAAGAAACGCTCATTTTATTAAAGGGGAACAAAAAAAAAAAAAAAAAAAAAAAACCTATGTAATAAATCTAAGGTAGACAAAGGGTGCCTATTCTAGACTTATTGGGGAAGGGTTTGAAAAAAAAAAAAGAAGAAAGCATGAAATCTTGGTAAGAAGCTTGCCTTGTGTTTTGTCTCATCATTACTTTTTGTTCTTGTCAATCATATGACTCAAACTCGATTCAACATGCATAGATGGAGAAAGATCATGGAAGAATGAGGGGAATGAGATGTGTGGAGAAAGTATGTGGAGAGTGGGAAGATGATGTAGATGGAGAAATATGGAAGAAAGTATGTGGAGAGTAGGAAGAAGATGTAGATGAAGAAATATGGAAGAATTAGGAATAGAATGGACCCTAACTCAAATGACGGAAAAATCGACTCATGCATGAACCTAAGTCATGGTCATGATGACATATACAAAGTTTGTGCTAAGACTAATGAGTGTAGGTGACATACTTTGACTTTTGTCATGACCATGTGACTAGACTATGTGACAAGAATCAAGCAAACACTAAGTTAAGACTTCACGTATGTGCATTAAACTGGATAGGCTGTGGTATTTTTCACATAACTTTTTATCTGTGACTCTGATTGGGATGAAACCAACTCCACATTAAATATAAAACTCGGGGCTACAGATCCATATGTTATACGACTCGTAGTTCTTCCTAGAACTCCGGATATGACCAAAACAAGTTGACGCTAGTGCAGAATACGGGAATAAAAATCCGGGTTGACTTAAAGGAACTATGACTCGACTTAAGGGAATTTTATTAGTTCAAATTAATTAATTAATTAATTAAACAAAGTCCTTTAGTCATTTGTTAGTTATTTAAGACTTATTTACAAACACAAGTCAAAACCAAACGGTTAGTTTAGTCACATATAAGCTATGCACAAGTAGTCAAGTAATCACAATATGATGCAATGAGTTTGCAACCTAACCATGGCTCTAGTTCTCTAAAGTTCAAGGATATGGGTTAAGTCAAAGAGGGTCCATGGTTATGAGTCCGGATGCATCGCGCGGAAGCCTAACCTTGAAGGGTTGGCGCGTATGGATGGGACCCTGCAAGTTAAAAAAACTTGCTTCCACGATTTGGTGGATTCACAAACTCGCATGTACCCGTCGTTGCCAGGAGCGTTCGATTGGGTAGATGGAGCGTGAACCCCCAGAGGGTTATGGCCATATGTAGAACACATATGGGTTTCAGAAAAGTGAGAAAAACTCAATCAGGAAGTAGAATCGAGCCAACAGTAATAGAAATGGTCAAAACAAGAAGGCAGAGTTCTGGCTCGGTATTGGAAGAACTTAGCGCCAGACTACAGGAACTGTCGCCGCAAAAGAACCTCTGTCGCCAAGCGACAGAACTGTCGCAAGGCGACATAAGCTCTTTACAGGTGACGGTCTCTGTTTTCTAGGCGCTAGTTCCTACATGCCTCGGCAGGTATCTGTGTTCTTAGAATTTTCCAGATTTCGCAGTATTATTTCGATTCTAGTTGTGAAAGATATTTCTCAAATTTCCTACGTGTAAAATCCTATGTTTTTTACTCATTTCGGATACTCTATCAAATGAGGATCTTTTTTATGCATATGACAATAATGTTAATCAAAATTACGCACATGAAATACTTAGAATTTTTCGAGTCTCATCCGCTCATTCTAAATCATTGCCAAAATAAATTTCAGAAATTAAAATAGAAATCCTCCCCAGTGGAGTCGCCAAAAACTGAAGGGAATATTTTAAGCATCATAACCCCAAGCTTGAACCCCACTGTGATCATACACTTAAGTATGGTGGTGTTCCAAAGGGAAGAAAGCTAGAGCAAAAAAGTCGCCAACAAGTTTTAGGAACTTGTAACCCAAAACGATCCAGGAGATCGTCAACTCCATAAGTTCAGGAACCAAATAGGGTTCGGGGATGAGGGTACGAATCCAATCTACAAAAGAAAGGACCCGCCCTATAAAATAGGCCTCTACTTTATTCTACTCGTATTCATGTGCGCTTTCTAACTAACATGCTAACATTATATTAGCCCTAAACATGTTTATCTATGTTGGTTAAATATTAATGCACAAATAAAACTATTATTGGCGATCACTTGAATTAAAATCATATTAGCCTAAACCAAATTATTAATTATTTTATTATGCGTGATTTCAAATACAAATTCCCTTTAACAATCATAAAAGGTGTGATCAAGCAATAACAATAAAATAATATCAAGCAACATAATAATAATAATCATAATTATAATAATAATCATAATATAATCATAATCATGATAAGGCATAATAAAGCTTAATAATAATAGCAAGATTCTAGGCATGATACTAACAAGATTAATAACAAATCCTAGCATGTCACTAAACATTAAAGATCAAATCTTTTAACCTAACATGGTACTAACATAATATTAGAAAAGAGTAAAGGCACCCTAAACATGATTCTAGAAAGCAATAAATGACATCCTAACATGATACTAGGAATTAAACAATAAACATGCTTTCTACATTGAAAGATAGTAATAAGATTACATACTTTGATGCCTCGTACCTCTTTCTAATAACAAAATACACAAGTTAGTAAACTTCAATGAAAATAATAAAGAACTAAATTTAAGAAATTAAAGAAGAATCAAATTAAATAAAGCTTTAACTAGATTTGGACCAAACCCTCAGAAAATATTAACCTTGCACGTCTAGGGCGAAGGCAACTTCGAACTTGGCTAGATGTTTCTAAATCTTGTGTATCCGGAATTGTGTTTAAAGAAAGGTTGGTTTAGAAAGAGAGAGAAAAACAATAAGCATATATTGCTTAAGAGAGAATTAGGTAATTCTTGATGAGAGTTGATTTTAAAAAAGAGTAGATATGACCTCTATTTATAGGAAAAAAAGAGGGTCGAAGAATTAAGAAAAGAATCCAAATTCGAATCGAAATAAATCTCGTAGACAACAGTTTTTGCGTATTTTGTTTTTATCATATCTTTTGATCCAGAAGTCCAAATAAGGCATATAACATGTCGTTAGAAAGATCTTGAAGTCTACCTTCCAATCCAATTAGAATCAGATTAAAATCTTTTGTAGAGAAAAGGATATGGCCAAAATAGTAGGACGGTGTCAGTTTTGGATAGAGTTTCGTATTCCTTTCATATATTTTTCGTTATAGCTCGGATTTAATATTATAATATATCATTGGAAAGATAATTTCAAGATCTATCCAACCGTTATCTGACTGTCTTTGGAATGTTTAAGTTCAAATAGAATTAGGAATTTAAAAAAGGAAAGTTTTATAAAAGGAAAGTTTATATTCAAATCAAATTCCTTAATCTTATCTTTTCAAAAAAGGATAATTAAGATCTTTTAGAATCTTATAGAAGATTCTAATCAATCCTAATTAGTTTAGGAATAGGATTAAACCTTTGGACCCTCCACATGATCATTGGGTCGTAGGTAAAATCCGGTTTGGGCCCAGTTAGTAGTTTGGCCATAACTTCCTCATTATTCATTGGAATTGGGCTTATAATATATCGTTGGAAAGGTCTTTTCAAGCCCCATCCAACTACACCATTATTGGACCCTTATCATGGACCAAACTAAATTGGAATGGACGTTTTTTATAAAATAGAGTGGGTTTTCGAAAACAGAAAGAAAGAATTTAATAAAAACTAACCGCAACACTTAACCTTTCACACTTTCACTTCATTCGATTATGGTTTGACGCGAAAGGTATTCATCACTGGGTTTAGTTTTGGGGAGACACAATTGGGTGTCTACAATCATATACGCTTTTTTGTAAGAACAAGTAGGAATCGCCAATGAGTTTTAGGAAAAACCCATAAATCTCGTTCATGCCTTTCTCCCAAGTAGAGTTCAAGGGATATTTAGAATGAATCATAAGTTTACCCATGCCCAAATTGGTCTAGAAAACCAGAAATGAGTTCAGGAGCGAGGGTACTAAGATAATGTTCCCTTTAGAGGGGAATCGCGATCCTAGCCCTAGTGCGGCCTCTACTAGCTCTTCCTTTCCACAATTTCATTGCCAAACAATATATGCAACGTGATACCTAAAAACTATGTTAATTGACTTTATTTACACGCATTAATTCACATAGGAATTACATCGTAAGGTTGTTATTCTTATTTTATCAAATTCGTGAAAAGAACGATAAAATAAACAATGTTCGCCTTGACTTAAGTGATCAACCAAAAATTATTTTATTCAATTCTAATCTTGATTAACGAAAGAATACTATGTGAAATTAATTAATTTACTATTTTAAGGTGATCAAACAACACTAATTAATTAATTAAAGTTCTTGTAAACAATAAAAATAATGGTGATTTAACTAAGTGATCGGGTATTTACCACTTCTCTTTGCTAGATCTCCGTTTAGAACACTTATGGACTCCTTCTTGTTGGGGAACCTCCACCGTAGTAACAAAATATCGAAAAAGGGTGAGTGTTTAGGACAAGAGGGTTTGGATGCACAGGTTCACAAGTATTCTACCAGAGTTTAGGTTAATTTTCTGTGTGATTAAGCCTCGGTTTAGGGTTAAGAGCATTCTGCCGCAGCAGGTGTCGCCCGCAACTGAGTAGGTTGCGCGCGGCTATCGCGCGCAAGTGAATAGGTAGCGCGCGGTATGCGCGTGAAACTATTTGTCTTGCGCGTAGCTCTATGGTAAGATTCGATTTTCCAATATTTTAATATTCTGAATCTTTTGCGAGCGCATCTCTAAAAGTTGTGTGGCCTGCCGCACGCAACTTAATAAGTTGCGCGCGACTGCTGAGCGCGACTTTGTGAGATGCGCGCAATATTTTCCGTGGCAGCTTTTATTTTAACCTAGACGCTCCTGAATCCTTCATTATTGGGTTTTAAGCACGGGCTTAAGCCTAATTATGATCGGGTTTAGTTAATTTGGACCTTGTGTTGGCCTTGTTCTTTTATTTGGGCTAGTCATTTGTGTTTTGTGGCTTAACCAGTTATCCATAAGCATTCTTCACTTTGAGCCAACACGAAGATGGTTTTATTTATCGTCATTGCACTTCCTGTCGGGACAGGAGGTCAAAAGTAGATGTCTACAGTTAGCCCCCACTTTGATCGAGTCTAGAATAGACGATGATCAAAGTAGTCAAGGAAAAATCTGAGACTAATTCTACGAATTTCTCCAAGGTTAGAGAATCTTTCAGTAAGGTTTAAGGATGTCGAAACAGTCCTTGGTTCGCTAAGTGTTTGAAACAAATAGCTATTAAGGCTAGAAAAAGTTTCCCCTAGTCTTAATGCGCTAAAGAATCTAGATTGATCCTTTGCAATTGTAGAAAGCTTTTACACATAAAAGTGTTCTGGGTGATGTCAAGTCATGAGAAGAGATCGGTTTTAAAAGAATAAAAGGGGATGATTTCCTCCCAATCATGTCATCGTTGGTCTAAAGTCCCTCGATATGTCATTGAAACTTAAGCCTGACTTTAACAAAGTAAAAAGAATGAAAAAGGGGTTTCGATATGCGAATCGAAAAGGGGTCCGGTATTTGAGCCGGGTCCGATATTCGAGTCGGATGTCCACAAGATAGAAATAAATGTCTCAGGACTAGAGGAATATATCCAAATCCAGTGAAAGAGAAGAAAGTCAGCAACTCTCTCAACAGTTTTATCCACAAGATGAGTAAACGTGTCTCAGGACTGGGGGCACGTGACTACATGGGTGCGACATCGTTCCGTTGCTTTTTATACAGGGGGTGGACGAACACCCTAATTGCCGATAAGTTAGTAATCTCACTAAATACCGTATTTGCTTCCCTTCACGAAGTGCCTGTTCCTGAAGGTTCGGCGCGCCTGTCGACTCATGAGCTAACGCCTGCAGTAAATAGTCTACCTTTTAGTTTCGAGAGGTAGATCTCGCAAAGCTTGGTGTAAGCGTCGCTTGAAGTGCACCTACGTTAAAGCATGGTGTGAATATGCTTGGCACTCATAGGAAGCGGGAATTGACATACGATTACGGACAACGATTAAGGGCAAAGCAAAGTAGGGAGCCGCCAACAAGTCTTTAAGGAACTTGTAAACCGTTCACGGATCATTTAAGGCAACCACGATTAAGGGACAACGATAGGCAACAACGATTGACCCGTGAAGGTTACACCCCATTCATAACCCATGAGATTACTAACTCCATATGGTTCGGAACCACGAAAAGAGGATCGGGGATGATGGTACGAAGTGAGTCATGGAGTCACATTCGCCCGTATTGGCCTCTACTCGATTCTTATAATGAAAAGTATTCCTTCGATCTCAAAGGCATACAAAAAAAATATTCAATTTGCTCCAAACTATTATTAAGCTAAATTGGTTGAATTTTAATGCACACATTATTCTAAAATATTGGTGATCACTTGATTTAACAACAATATTAAAGGAACCTAAACTTAATAAACATGTAATATGGTGATCAATAAATAATAATAGAATAAACATTAATATTGGAAGCAATTTAACAATTATAGCGTTAGTCAATCAAATAATAATAACTTTTAAAACCATCATAACTTTTGATCCGTAACTTGAAATAAGGCATATAATATATCATTGGAAAACTTATCAAGTCTACTTTCTAACCCAATTGGAATCAGGTCAAAATGATTTAGAGATTTTAAGATATGACCATTTTAGTAGAAGGGTGTCGGTTTTGGGCCGAGTTTACTGTTTGGCACATATCTTCTTCGTTTCAAATCGGAATTAGGCTTATGATATATGGTTGGGAATATTATTGAAAGGCCTATCTAACCAAGTAATAATTGGATCAAAATCATGTAGTCATAAAATCAGTTCAGATGTGGATACGGAAAGTGGAAAGTAAGTTATGGTTTAGGGAAATGAGCTAGAAATTGGATTGGTTCATGAAATATATTAGGTAGAACTTGGATTTAAGCACTCCAAAGATTAAATACTCAACCCAACCAATAATGGCGGTGAAAGATTTTCATCAAGGGGTTTGGTTTTGGGGAGACATTTTTAGGTGTCTACAGAAGCCCCCACTTTGACTGAGTTTGTAGAAACATCAGTTTCGAAAACGATAGTCAAAGAAGTCGATAGGGACGGAGAATGATTTAAGACGTTCTGCGATCCTAAATCACTCTATATACGCCGACACCTGCAGAAAAATATTAGTTCCACAGATAAAAGAGTAAAGGGATAGAATGCGCATCTTACACCAGTGTATTGGTGACAAATGATGCTTGGTATCTTCCCATGCTTGAAGGAATCCACCGGATGACGTTTCGTTGAAATACTTTGCATGCCTGAGGAAAGTCAACTGCTGAATTTGGTAGCTTTCTATGCTTGAAGAAATATACCGGATGATACTTTCCATGCTTGAGGAAAGTCGACATATGACAATTTTCCATGCTTGAGGAAAAACTAGTCTAATGATGAAATTGCAAGTCTCTGTGTATCGAGAACCTTGCACCGTGAAATGATGGTGGTTTGATTGTCCCCGAACGTGGGTTGTAGTTGGTTCGCTTGTCTCCGAACATGGGTTGTAGATGGTCCGCTTGTCCCCGAACGTGGGATGTAATTGGTTCGCTTGTCCCCGAACGTGGGATGTAATTGGTTCGCTTGTCCTCGAACGTGGGCTGAGATGATCCGCTTGTCCCCGGACATGGGTTGTAGTTGGTCCGCTTGTCCCCGAACGTGGGCTGTAGATGATCCGCTTATCCCCGGACGTGGGCTGTAGTTGGTCCGCTTGTCCCCGGACGTGGGTTGTGGATGGTCCGCTTGTCCCCGGATGTGGGCTGTAATTGAGACCTGCAAAATAAAATTTGCCAAGGGACTCGTATAGACTACGATTGACTTGACCAACTGACTTGACCAACTGACTTGACCAAGTTTTACTTGACACGACATGACATGTGTATGACTTGTGTGTGTGTGTGTGTGTATGATTTAAGTGTGTGTGCAGACACAAGCAAACAAAGATGCAAAAGCAAAAAAATTCCGTCATTTTTGTCATGAGTGGAGGGTACCGACTTTCTCCTGAAAAAGAAAGACGTGAAAAAAAAGTTTTGTTTTCGAACTTCCCTCAATGAGAAAATTTTGAAAAAGTTTTTGAACTTCCCCAAAAGAAAAATACGAAAAAGAAAAAGAAGTTTAAAACTTTCTCGTTGAGAAAAGCGAAATGAATCGCATGGATTTTCTTCTTGTCAGATTGAACTGCTCGTCTTGAAGATAATGTATGCATGATACATGTTCTTAGGCCAGGAGGCTAAGGATAATTACATCATGTGATACGACAGATGAATTAACTTAGGTCATGGAGCTAAGTATCATATATGGTGTAAAGAAATGATCTCGAACGTCGCTTAGGTCTGGAAGCTAAGCACGTATATAGATGAAGTGATTATTGCATAATGAATGTTGCTTAGGTCAAGGAGCTAAGCACGATATGCTTTGTATGATTAAAAATCATTGACATATAAATGTTGCTCAACGCATTATGCGATGCGTGAAACAATGAACATTGCTCAGGTCAGGAAGCTAGGCAAGTAAACAATGTTTCTTCTAAAGAATGTTGTCTTGAAAGATGATGACATGCACAGTGTTGAAACAAGATTTCATGATAAAGGGTTCTTAAAGGGAAGGATGATATGGCTAAGTATGTATGAGTGAAGTGTGTGAAAGTGATACTAAGGTTGGCTGCAAAGGTTGTGGTGATGGAAATAGATGTAAGAAGAGTCAAAGATGATGACTCTCGTTAGGTTGGGTAAGCTAAGTGATGTGGGTTCAAGCCCCCAAGTCTAGCTCTAAATGGGTAAGGGTAAGCATTGGATATTTTTTTACTCGATCATGCATGGATATGAATATGAATGTGGCCGCACCTCGATGTGAGGTTGCCTACGTATTCGTTAGGAATCGGGCCGAACGTAGCTGTAACCGAACTTTGCACAAGTGTATATATGTACACCTCAAAGAGGTCTTTCAAGGGTTGTAATGTGGTTAAGTTGATGGTTTAAGGAAGAAAGGAATAAAGGCTCAAGACCCGAGAGAAACCCCCCGAGATGTGTAATTGTGTATTTGAAAACTTTGAATTCGCAAGTTTTATTTTTCACATATTTTTTGCTTTGAAATTCTTTTCTTTCTTTTTTTTTATTTTTTTATTTTTTATTCTTTTGAATCAATGTAGGCAATCTCAGATCATGCGGTTCATCACTCACTTAGCATTCATGTTTCTCAGGCACGGTACCAAGCACTCGATGAGAGACGCAATTTGAGACGTGTTCATATCGAAGACATTGGAACACTTGCCTTTAGACATTGTTTTTTATTTAATTTTATTATTATTATTATTATTATTATTATTATAATTATTATTATTATTATTACTATTATTAATATTATTATTATTATTATTATTATTATTATTATTATTATTATTATTATTATTATTATTATTATTATTATTTTATTTGAACTTGCTTTCTTACTATTACACAAATTGCACATCTTTCCATCCCCGGGTTAAGTGAATGTGGGTTGAATAAATAAGGTCAATCGTTAGACGAGGCTCAAAGTGGTTGACGAAGAAATGGAATGAGTGTTTGAAAATGTTGTAAAGGAATGAATGGGTTGCAAAGGTGCCCCAAATCATTGGTGTACCTTGTGTTTAGTTCGGCAATTTTTTTTTTAAATGAAATTTCTATGATCGAGATATAAAGGAATAATGGTCATTTTATTGATGGAAATGGTGAATAAAATAACAAAATTATCAAATTATAGAAAAAGGAAATCTAAACACTAAACTTAGGAAGGGAAATCTATGCTAGACTTAAAAGGGGGAAAGGGAAAAAATCATGAAATCTCGCTGGCTCGTCGTGCCCTGTCTTCATTGTTGCTTGTCATTTCTTACCACCTGAAGGGACGGGAAGTTTGTTGGCATCTACTAAGTCTTGAATGGCATCCTTCAAATTCCAGCATTGCTCGGTGGTGTGGCCCCTTCCTTGATGGAACTTGCAATGGGCATTGGGGTTCCACTTAGCACTCCTTTCTTCAGGTTTTGGTTCTGGAAATGGCCCAATAGGTGTGATCAAGCCTTGACGTAAAGGCGATCAAAGGCCGCATCATAAGTCATTCCTATAGGAGTGTAGGTTCTCCTTTTCTAAGGCAATGGAGTATCGAGAGATAATACTTCATTGAGATCAACTTGGCTTATATTATTGGTAGTATTTTCTGGCTTAGAAGACAAAGAAGAAGGAAGGTCGTTCTTCTTGTTTTTCCAAGTGTTGTTATTTTTACTACCAGCAGTCTTTATTAGCTCATCCTCGATGTTGATGCCAATGTCATATACAGCTTCGAAAGTGTTCAAAGGCAAGAACCTAAGGTGTTGCTTATACTTGTAAGTTAGGTTCTGGATAAAGAGGCGAACCATCTCTTTTTCTTTAGGGGGATCTACCAAGAGTGCAGTCGTTTCCCTCCACCTGTTCAGATAAGCGGTGAAGCCTTCATTCTCTTTCTGTTTGAGAATGGAGAGTTCACGTTCAGATGTTTTAGTTTGAATGTTACACTTGTAACGATTCATGAAACTAGCGATGACATCTTGCTAAGTTGCAGTATGCTTGGCATCTAGAGAATAAAACCATTGTTGGCAAGCATGCTCCAAGGAGAGAGGGAACACCATAGGGAAGAGTGTTACGTCCAGTCCCTTGAGAGCCATAGTTGCAGAGAACGCCTTTAAATGAAACATTGGGTTGTCAGTTGGCTTGAACTTGGGGATATCAGCAGTGGAGAACTTGTAAAGCAGTCTGTCCTTCATATTCAAAGGAGCGGGAGGCCGTTCCACATAGGTGAAATATTCAGAAATTTTGCTCATTTGCTCTTTGATCTTGTCCATTGCAGCCGCAGTAACGTTGTTTTGTTCTATTGTGTCGCCTCTGGTAGTGAGTGTTTGCATCATGGCAAACATTGCCTCAATGGATTTGTTGATATTCTCAACATCTTCCTTGGTGGCCATTGGAATAAACTGAAAGTAGTTTGAAGATGATAAGTGATGTAGAGATGGTGAAGTTTTCTTTGGACGCTCTTAGACCTAAGAGGTTGCTGCAGTAATGACTCGAACTGTACCAATCTACCCCTGCTCCTTGACCAAGTACTGTGAAATGAAATAAATTCACTTAATTGTTTGACTCATTGCTCAAGATAGGAAAGAAAGGGGAAAACAAAAAAAGTCATTTGAAAACAGGTGAGAAAAACTCCACTCATCTTTTATTATGACGGAAAAGGGTGCATGAACCTAGAATACGATCATAAACGACATGGTGCAAGACTCAAGTTGGAACATAAAAAAAATGTGTGGACTATTCTTGACTCGTGAGTGATTAAGTGATGTCATAAGACTCGTGGTAAGATCGTATGGCTAAACATGTGAACAGTAACCAAAATGACTGATGTGAGGACCAAATTAACACGGAAGACTAAAAGAAAACTGACTAGACTTATTTGCTAAGCACCGTGACACGGAAAACTGTACCGTGTCACGGCACAAGCTGACGTGGCACGACAAATTTTTTTTTTTTGCTGGAAATCCACTGTGCTACGGTGGACTCTGCTGTGACACGGTGAGGTTTCCCGTGGCGCGGCATTTTTTTTTTTTTGCTGAAATCCACCGTGCCACGGTGGACTCTGCAGTGACACGGTGAGCTTTCTCGTGGCGCGGTGGAAGCTGACGTGGCACGACAATTTTTTTTCTTCTTTTTTTGCTGAAATCCACCGTGCGGCGGTGGACACTGCCGTGACACGGTGAGCTTTCCCGTGGCGCGGTGGAAGCTGACGTGGCACGGCAATTTTTTTTTTTCGTTGATTACTAAGTGAGTACGGTCCATTGGCAATTGTTAGTCATAAAATAATCCACCATAGACAAAGAAAGATCGTTAAGGTTAGATCAAAACGATCAAATATACACACATAGAACACGTAGGCACAATGATGAAAAGAAGAGTTAGCAACCTAAGGTCAAGTTCTATGTTCCACTACGGTCAGGTTTGTTTGGTGTCAAAAGGGTATACCATGGTTAAGAGTTTGGACGCGTTAGCAAGACAGCCTCCCTTGAGGGTGTATGCCATCGGGCAGCTCCGCGACTTCGTGATGAAATCGAACTCGACTCCATGATTTGGGTGGATTTAATAACTCGGATGAACCCTTATTGCCATGAGCGTTTTTGGGTTGATAGAGCTTAAATCCACCGGGGCTAAGACGTATGTAGAACACATACGTTTTTTTCAGAAAAATCGAAGGAAGCCGATTGTGAAAAAGTAAAATAAAGCCACCGGAAATATTTCAGGACTGCCGTGACACGGCAGAATGTACCGTGTTACGGTGCTCACCACCGTGTGACGGTGGCTTGCCCCGTGACACGGCAGTACCTACCGTGGCGCGGCAGTCAGGAAATCTTACTGGTGCCTCTTTTTTTCCTTCATTCACAATCAGGTTATCCAATTTTTTCCTACGGGATAGACCTAATAGCGACGTTAAAACGTCTTATGCAAAATGCCAAATTAATCACAGGAATACGATTCAAGAATCTTTCAAGTCTCATCCACTCATCTTAATTAAATACCGATCACTCAAATCGATAAATAACCAAGAATCCACCCCAGTGGAGTCGCCAAATTGTAGGCGTCGCTTGAAGTGCACCTACGTTAAAGCATGGTGTGAATATGCTTAGCACTCATAGGAAGCGGGAATTGACATACGATTAGGGACAACGATTAGGGGTAAAGCAAAGTAGGGAGCCGCCAACAAGTTTTTAAGGAACTTGTAAACTGTTCATGGATCATTTAAGGCAACCACGATTAAGGGTAAACGATAGGCAACAACGATTGACCCGTAAAGGTTACACCCCATTCATAATCCATGAGATTACTGACTCCATATGGTTCGGAACCACGAAAGGAGGATCGGGAATGATGGTACGAAGTGAGTCATGGAGTCACATTCGCCCGTATTGGCCTCAACTCGATTCTTATAATGAAAAGTATTCTTGCGATCTCAAAGGCATACAAACAAAATATTCAATTTGCTCCAAACTATTATTAAGCTAAATTGGTTGAATTTTAATGAACACGTTATTCTAAAATATTGGTGATCACATGATTTAACAACAAGATTAAAGGAACCTAAACCGGTTGTCCAAATCATCTTATTAAGCGTTATATTCAATTACATATTCCCTTTAAACATGCAATATGGTGATCAATAAATAATAATAGAATAAACATTAATATTGGAAGCAATTTAACAATTATAGCGTTAGTCAATCAAATAATAATAATAATCATGATATTAGCACGGGTACCATGACGCGGCAGTATCCACCGTGTTACGGTACATTGCACCGTGTCACGGTATGGGAAACGTGGAAATTACACGGAAACAGCACCGTGTCACGGGGAATCCCACCGTCAGACGGTGCAAATTCCCGTGACACGGTGGAAAATGCCGTGACGCGGGAGTTGTTTAGGTACGAGGAAAGAAAAAGGGACACATAATAGCCTCGTGTCACAGCAAGGGCACCGTGTCACAGGGATTCCCACCATAAGACGGTGCAATTTCCCGTGACACGGTGGAATTGCACTGTGCGCGATGATTTTAGGTTTTTACCCGTTTTTAAAACCATCATAACTTTTGATCCATAACTCGGAATAAGACATATAATATATCATTGAAAATATTATCAAGTATAATTTACAACCCAATTTGAATCAGGTCAAAATTATTTGTATATTTTAAGATATGATCATTTTAGTAGAAGGGTGTCGGTTTTGGGCCGAGTTTAGTGTTTGGCTCATATCTTCTTTGTTTCAAATCGGAATTGGGCTTATGATATATGGTTGGAAAGCTTATTAAAAGGCCTATCTAACCAAATAGTAATTGGATCAAAATCATGTAGTTATAAAATCAGTTCAGCTCGGTTTTGAGATGTGGATACGGAAAGTGGAAAGTAAGTTATGGTTTAGGGAAATGAGCTAGAAATTGGATTGGTTCATGAAATATATTAGGTAGAACATGGATTTAAGCACTCCAAAGATTAAATACAGAACCCGACCAATAATGGCGGTGAAAGGTGTTCATCAACGGGTTTGGTTTTGGGGAGACATTTTTAGGTGTCTACGCTTGGGCTGAGGTGAAATTTTACGCAACACCTACGCCGTACAATTTTACGCTGTACGCTACGCAATTTGCATTTTTACGCTGCATGGAAACGCCTTCCTTTTGCTTCATACGTGAAAATGAAGAAAACCAGGACACTTATATCGTCAGTACAGTAAAATGATAAACCTGTCTATGGGTGCTTTTACGTAAAGCACCATCATAGAACGTCTTAAGGCACGCTTACAAAAAACGTTCAAAACGTATGCTTGGGGAAGGCACAAAGCACGGTGTGCATGCAAAGATGATGCAAAAATCTATCAAAGAAGATAATAAACTACCAATGCAAAGCAATTTAAAAAAAAAAAATTGATAATTCGCACGCTATTACGTCTAATAACGAGCAAAAACCTGAAAATTGATCAAACGGATCAAAATCCAGATACTGGTCATTTTAGTGACCAGTATCCGCGTGCAACTCAGTAGGTCGCGTTGGCCAGGCGCGCGCATCTTTTTGAGTTGCGCTCGTATGTCACGCGCAACTTCAGAAGTTGCGCGCGACGTTCAGTTCAGCAGAAAGAAAATCGCAGGTGCGATTTTTCAGTTGATGCTAAAGCTTGGGAATTCATTAGATTTGCCTTGAATCGTTTGTGCTTGATTTTATTATTGGGGTGAGGCTGAAGTCGTATCACCTAATCAAAAGTAATTACCTAAGTCCTCTAACTTATGCAGATAGGGAAGTAGGGTTGATTCCACAGGGAACTAGTCTTTCTACTCCCAATTCATTATTATAATCTACATTATCAAAGTAACCAATATTTTTGTGATTAAAGTCTATACTACGAAGAATATGAGTAAAATGAATAAATTAGGGAGAAATCAAATAATAATAAAAGCCTATGGCATAGGTTCACTAATAAACAATATTCTAGGGCAAAACATAACAATCAATCATTAATACAATATTAATCAGATCACAAAGGGCTTTCGCTACGTATTACAATCACAGAGTTAATTTACCGGTATTAAATCTCATCTCTCGAATCTCGACCTAACCATTTATAAATTAGTCTGCCTATTGAAATTAAGCCTAAACATCAATTCTCATCTCTCGAATCTCGAATCAATATTGCTAAACTCATACAATTAAATCTGGCCAAATCTAATTGCATAGCATTAATACAATCAATAGGAAATTAATTAAGCATTGATAATCAACAATCATAAATTACCCCTTCATATTATTTATTAGATCCCCATAAACCCTAGAAAGGAAACAACTCAGACATGATTAAAGCTAAACACATCAAATTAATTAAACAAGACATAAGGAATTGAAAGAATGAAAATACTAAAATTAATAAAATAGAAATCGTACCGAATCGACGGAATTACAAACGGAGTTTAGGAACAAAAGAAAGAGTAAAAGTTTAGAGAGAGAAAATCTAAGTAGAGAGAGAAAAGTAGTAAGAGTATGTAAAGAAATAAGTAAAAGAAAGCGTACTAAACTTGCTTAATTAAATTACATTAATACTAAGCAAGGAGTTCTACGCCTAACGAAATTAATCGGGAAAACATCCCCTCAAACACACGCGCCCGGTCGGGCGCCGCACCGCCCGGCCGGGCCCGCCACTTTGCGCTGAAACCACCTCTCGCGCCCGGTCGGGAGCGTACTCCGGGCGCGAGGCCTTCCTTCCCCTTGCTCGCCCCACCCGGCGGGGCGCGCCTTCGGGCGAGGCTCTCTTGGGCTCCTTTTGGACTTCGATAAGGCCTCGAACCTTCGGCCCAATCGGACTTCCTCTTCGGGTCTTTGAACTCGGTCCAAAACGCCTCGGAATCTCAAGTATCGAGCCCTTAATCACCGATTTGCTTCTTCTAACCGGTCTTGGGCTTCAATGAGTGGTCGTGTTCCTCCAATGCTCGTTGTCGCTCCTCGAAACTCCGGGAAAATGCTCCAAAAGTGCAATTTCCTACAAAACTTAACCAAAACTACGAAAACACTAGAAAACACCAATTAGTAATAAAAGTGGCTCAAAAGAGCCAAAAACACTACTAATTATGACCAAGGGACTGGGGTAAATCACTATATAAAATAGACACATCAAACTCCCCCAAGCCAAACCTTTGCTTGTCCCTAAGAAAAGAGCTCATCAATGAACATATAAAACAACTCTAAATTAATAAAAATGAAGGAATCTTCTACCAATCTTAAAAACCGCAAGATAAGCTCATCCTTGATGCTAAAGCTTGAGGATTCCACACTTCAAGGGATGACAACCTGCCCCTCCCAAACACCAACCTTAGCTAATCTTTATCCTGGTCACCACCGAGGCACAACCGGTGGAAACTAATTTGTGATGTCTCCTTAGGGATTATACGTGACTCAAATGGTACCTTTGTTACCAACAAAAGTCACGGTCTCCATCGGTTATTTAGGGAGAGCTGAAGGCAATTCATATTGGGCTTTCTATTATTGAATCAAATGGCTAGTCCACCATCCAAATTTGCTTTGACTCGCAACAAGCAATTAAAAGGGTGCTGCAAGAGGATCTAATTAAAGATGCTAAATTGCTTATTGTAAAACAATGCAGGGACCCGCTGGAGGTTTTGCCTAATATTCAGATTAGCTATAATCCCAGAGGATGCAATAGAGCAGAAGATCTTTTAGCCTAGAAGTGTAGACTAAGTGACTCTACTGATTGTTCTGATTCAGAGAACAATAACTCGAATTTCTTATCTAATGTAATTATGGAGGATAGACCTCCCTAACTTAGTTGTACTCTGGAATTTTTCTACTTCTAACTTATTCTCGGCTTGCTTCAGAAAGAAAAAATATTTATTGAGTGTTTTGATCCAAAAGTTGATAATCTCTCTCTCCCTCTCCCTCTCCCTCTCCCCCTCCCCCTCCCCCTCTCTCTCTCTCCCCCTCTCCCTCCCCTTCCCCATCCCCCTCTCCCTCCCTCTCCCCTTCCCCCTCCCCCTCTCCCTCCCTCTCCCCCCCCCCCCTCTCTCTCTATCTCTCTCTCTCTTTCTCTTTCTCTCTCTTCATTTGCTCTTCCATATGTGAAGTTTGGGTTTCTCTGTCACAGATCTGCCAAATCATTATCTATACAACATCATTACTTTTTTTTTTTTACTCAAACTACTGTTATTTAGATAATCTCGTTTAACAAAAGGATTACCCAAAGAATTCCACCATTCCAATGTGAAGTGGGGATGGATGAAGTAAAATCTATGTTACTGAAAGTCACAGCTGAAACATTAACCCCAATTCCTCCATAAAAATCACCAAAAGTTCTGATACAATCACCAAACGCATCATAATGTTTACTAAAACAGAAATTCTTTAATAAAAAGCTGACATTCCCAAGAGATCCTTAAACTTATATAATTATTGAAACCGAACTCCTTGAATCAAAAGCCAACCAAATATAATTATATCAATCACATTTGGTTCTGTACTTTTTTTATAATTATATTGACATATAGCTCCAGAGACAAAAATCTGACCTTAGTTTATATTCCAATTTCATTCTACACCAAAGTCAACTTGTTTGTTAAATGCATTTCCCTTTTTCCTAATTTGTTATCTTTCAACCGTTAAGCAACAATGACTGAAATTTTCAAAGAATGAATAATAAAAAACAATCAGCAAACAACCAATCCACCAATTTTCCAGAAAATCTAACTCGAGCGCTTGAAATCCTGAAAATACAGAATAACTTAAAATAAGTTTGTTTTTCCCAAACAAAGCAGGGAGCAATTAGCCCCATATAGAGATAGAGACAAAGAAAGAGTGAAAGAATCATATAGCCATATAAGACTTAGGCCTTGTTCACTTCACCTTAAAAAAATAATATTAAGTAAAAATAATTTCAATTCAGTAAAAATAAGTTTAGTTCAGTAAAATTAATTTCAGTTCAGTAAAAATAATTTCAATTTAGTAAAAATAAGTTCAGTTCAGTAAAATTCATTTATCTTAAAGAGGAATTATAATAGAAAATCAGTAAAAATAATTTCAGTTCAGCAAAAATAATTTAAGTTCAGTAAAGTTAATTTAAGTTTAGTAAAAATAATTAAAGTTCAACAAATATAATTTTGTTTCAGTAAAAATAATTTAGTTCAGCAAATATAATTTTGTTTCATTAAAAATAATTTCAGTTTAGCAAAAATAAAGTGAAGTAAATAGGGCCTTACACTCTACACCATTCAAAAAAATGGAGCAAGTCCAATTAAATATGAATTGCACTTCTTATGTTTTTACATTATATGTTTTTACAAAGCACTAATTTAAACTAATTACACCCCAGTAATAGTATATTTTATAAAGAAAAGCCTTCAAATAATCAAATGGAATAGGAAATAGAATGAATGAAACTTAATAGACGCTAGTATCTGAAATTTCAAAGCAAATGTAAAACTGCAAACAATAAAGCAAGGGTTATAAGTAGAGAAATGTTTTGTATTGAAATTACCTTGACCTGTAAGAATAACCACTTCTTGGTAATTGAGACTCTCTAATCACTTCATTTCTGCCAAGTCATACTTGGTAACCATTTTCTCCCAAAATTTAGATTCTTCAATGGATTTTAGACTGAAATCGGCAATTTTGAAAAGTTAGTGATTGAGAAGAAATAATAGAGGAGAAAGGGACATGTGGCAAAGAAGAAAAGCTGGAAGAAAAGGATAAAGTAGCTGGAAATAATATTTATATCCCTGCAGTGCACAATGAATATGTTTTCCATTATGATTTAAGTGATTTTGATATTTACATAGATTTCACAGGCTATCATCTCCCAATCTTAGCTTTCGAGTTTTGGCTACTCAAAACTGAATTTCTTTTACATAGATTATTCATCTTAAAGTAGTTATAAAATTAAGAATTACTCAGAAAAAAAAAGGTGTAAAGTTTAAATTACTTCTTCAACGGGAATAGGTATCTCATTTTCTAATGATCCAGAAGTAATAGTAGTAGTAAAACCCCTAGCCACAAGGGATGGTGAGCCTCCAGCGTCAGCACGCAAAAAAAAATATGAGTTTTTTTTTTAAAAAAAAAAAAAAAGAAAAAAAACCCTACAAATATGAGAGGGAGCGCATGGAGGGGATCCATAGCAATTAGACACATGCACACACTACAATTAGTCTGAAACTTTCATTTATTGTCAATTTCCAACAGCTGAGGAGTGAGGATCAACCATTCTCTGGCTTTACCGCTTTAGATGGACAAAATTCAAAGTCTTGCGAAAAAGTCTCCGCTACTAATTTACTGGACAACAGTCAGTGGTCATCACTTATCATATTAAAGATCAGCCAGTAAGCCTCCTTATCAGCCTAAAGATTGTGCTTTCTTTGAATATAGTAATGCCGGTGTAGGTGTATTATTATGACTAAATGCAACTTTCTACAGATCCAACTTTGAGCTCACACAAACTGCTAGATTACAGAATAGTTTACCATGCTTTTCATTAAAAAGCTTAATTGATCAATAAAATTTCTAAAAAAACAAAGGAAAACATAATGATCTTTGCAACGACCATACCTCATCCTTTATCAGACTCTCGGCCTTGTTTAAACTTTAAAGTGTCTCCTCAAGTTCAACCGGCTTAGTTGCAAATCGTGGATCAGCTTCGACATCTCTTGTGATTTGAATCATGGCCCTTGAATTCAGCTGTAGATACTTTATCATATCTCCATATTTTCCAATAAGAACTTCAACCTGAAACATTGTAAGATCATCAATGAAATTCATCGGCAAGTTAATTACTCTTAATTTTTTTTTTTTTTTTTTTTTTTGGGAACAAATAACTACTCTCAATTAATCCTATCAAAGTTGAATACTCTTTTAGGTAAAATTAAGAAATAATGACCAACCTCATTCCAGTAATACTAAAACATGATCACTCATTCCGGTCAAATAATACGGAGTAAGCAATAAATGCTACAAAGAAAAGCTACTCAAAGTCACCTTATAATTCGGAATTTCAATCCTCCAAGTCATGCTTTTATTACCAGAATCAGGATATTGTTGCTAAGTCACAACATCACCTTGTTCTGCACCTTCAGTGGCAGTCGTTTCCGCACCTTTCAGCGGAGCATTATCAGATGAAGGTATCTCAGCATCCCTCTCTTCCGAATCACCATATTTGGCATCAATTTTCTCCTCACCCTCAGTAACCACAGGTTCAGTTTCAGTAACCTCTTGACTTCTTGAGGAACCACCTCTTTATTGCCTTCCTCACCACGTGCCTGATCATCAACAGACGCTTCAATACTCTCAACCACTACCTCGGTTTTGGCATCCACCATAGCATTCCCATTCTCCTCCTCCGGCTTGTGTCCGTTCTCACTTGTTGTATATCCCGCACAACAAAACACATCAATGTCGAAAACATCAAGTCCAAAATAAATGAGCATATTACATACTATAAATTCTAATAACATAATCAAATTAACTCAAACTCAGCAGTCAGCACAAAATAACATTGATTAAATTAACTTCCTATAAAAGCACCAAACAAAAGAAAAATCCAACAATTTATTATTCACCAGATTCGATTCGTCATCCATAGACCCCTCATTCCCCAGATTCGATTCGTCATCCATAGACCCAATTCATTATTCACAACACACAATCAACCCAACTTATTGTTCTCATATGATGCAATATTTTGTAAGCCTTGCAAACGATTCCAACACATTCTAGACTTTCTAAGCAATGATGGATCAAAAGGTCTCAAATTTAGGCTTGGAAATGCAGGTTTAGCTAGTAAAGTTGACAAATTTATGCTGGGTAAGCATAAATCGATGGCTTCCATACTTATTAAAATCCAATTTTGCCAAATGCCATTAACAAAAACTAAACCTATGACATCAAAAATTCAGCAAATCAACAATTCAGAAGCTCAAAACTTAATTCTCTAAATCCCCAAACCTATGATCGTAATATTTTACAAAAATCTAGCAAAATAAGCAACATTGTACTTTCACCATATCTATATGTTTCTCTTTGACTAATGTATGTGATTTATACACAAAGAAAAGCAGTCATATGAGATTTATAATATTTATCTCAATATAAACTTTAAGAATAATTGTAGATAATAAAACATGCCTCATCTTAATGATAAAAGTTGTCTATGTTGGGAAAATTGGTTTACCGGGTCACAAAAATGACACGAAATTGGACAAATTAATACTTCGAGGCCTGAACGAAATTAGTTTCCCAAAGTAATATTTCGACCCTTAATTTACACACCGGGTATCACGAAATTACTAGGAGATACAACGAAGACAATCACAATAGTGTGTAGTATGTTTGTGATCTAATGCAATCAAACTTTGGATAATTTATGATGATGATAATTAAAACAAGCAAAACTAATATAAATGAGAATATGATAGTTACGAAAGTAACTGACCCCATTTTCCTTCCTCCCCTCATCATATGTTAATTAACATATTTATAGAAGCTTTTTAATCATGCCAAAAATCACTAAGTGACTGGCCAAAAGTCACCAAGTGACTGACAAAAAACCAAGCCAAACATTGCAAGGAAAAACCGACTTAACCGTCACTTCAAGTCACTTAGTGTATTGTTTTGCTATATAAGCCAAACGTCACCAAGGAATAACTGTTTGGATTTCCTCTTTACCGAGTTTTAATTTGCTTCTAATTACTTTGCTTTACTTAACCAAACACCTTCACCTATTTACACCTTCACCTTTATCAATTAAGCAAAGCAAACATGAAAAACTGTCTCATACTCTAAATTATTCAATAGTCTATAAATTATCAAAATAGAGGGATAATGTAATTGAAATATGCATACCTCATAATCAAACTGGTTTATCTTCTTCCAACCTCAAAATGCAAGATGAAGCTAACACACCATATCAAGAAGTTTGTTAATGAGTTTTAATGTAGATGTCGCATTTTAAGAATTCCTAAATTAGTTAGCTTGTAGATGCTTTTCTCCCAACAGAGAAAACCAAAGCTAAGGAAGGAAATATTTAAGAGAAACATATGGGGTTTTCCAGGACTTCAATGTAACTTTTTTTTCATTTTTTAGGAACCTCTAATGTAACATTCATATAGTTTGCTTGAATTAGCCCTTAAATTAATACCAAGATTCAAAGTAAAGAAACTATTTAAAATTTGCTTAATTAACAAAAACAAATGGGGTTTTTTGTAGCCTTGTAGACCTCAACTCTCAAATCACATGCAATTCGTTTCCGTTAGGAATATTACAAAAATCACTCGTACAATATAGCAATTTTAGTAATTGCTCATTTGCTCATTAATCCATCTTAGAAAATATCTTAAACTGACTCAACTATCAAATTAGGCTACAAAGACCGAATTAAATATTGCTGTAAAGTATTGAAATTTGGAAAGCACTCGGTTCATCTGATATAACTTCACTAATTTAATTATAGTGCAATGTTTCACCTAAATTGATTACATTCATAAGTATATTATACAATGAAGCTTAGGTTGCGAAATTGATATTCGATAATTACAACAAAAAAATTAAAAAATCGAATCGTGCTGAACATACTCAATCTCTATAATCCCACATCCCCATAATACTCCAGTCTCCAGAAACAAAACAAAAACAGAACAAAATAGAACAAACAATTAAATATTGTAAATCAATGATAAAACACAAATAAAAATAAAGGAGGAGGGGAGGAGGAGAAAAAAAGCTGACCCCTGACCCCAAGAAGCTCAGTCTAAGACTGATTTTGGATTGCCGCCACCGTTGAAACTGCCACATACATGCCTGAGAAGGTGAGAAAAAAGCAAATTTAGCTGCCAAATTTGATAGTGAACAACCCAAATTTGGCGCAGATCGGGAAATACCCAACTGACAATTATATTAATAATGAACCTTAGATTGCCGAAATTGATATTCGATAATTACAACAAATAAATACTTACTTGAGCAACCGCTTAATTGGCGGAGGGAAAGCTCAAAAACTGCTTCAATGAAGAACAAAAATATTAAGAGGAGAGGAGGGAACAATTTTATTTTGGTGTTCCATCCGGTTCACCTTTTTGGGCTAATCTGGATTCGGGATCAGTTTGGGTGGTTAGATTTCAGTCCTTTCTCAATTATTGTTACGGGAGATCGAACACAGGTCCTCCCTACCAAGTATCAACATATTATTGGTAGAGGAGAGAATAATGTGTTGTATATTTGTATGGATTGAATTAGGAGAGGGAAATTTTGTGTAGAACTATTTAGACATAGGTTCATTTGTGAAAAACTGACTGTAGGAAATATTTCAAGCATCCCAAACTTGAATCCACTGTAATCATACATTTAAGTATGGTGGCATCCAAAGGGAAAGAATCTAGAGCAAAAGAGTCGCCCACAAGTTTTAAAAACTTGTAAACCGTTCACAGGGTGAAGGTTACACCCCTTCACGATCCATGAGAACGCTAACTCCATAGTGGTATGGCCATGACTGGATATTTGGAGATGAGGGTATGAATTTAATCTAAAAGAGAAAGAACCCGCCCTATAAAATAGGCCTCTTTTATAATATTAGCCCTAAACCTGTATAATATATGTTGGTTGAAAAATCATGCACAAATAAAACTATTATTGGCGATCACTTGAATTAAAATCAAATTAGCCTAAACCAAATTTTTAATTATCTAATTAGGCGTGATTTCAAGTACAAATTCCCTTTAAACATGCCTAAAAGGCGTGATCAAGCAATAACAATAATATATATCAAGCAATATAATATTAATGATTATCATAAACCCAACAATTATAATCACAATTTCAATCTCAATAAAGCTTAATAATAATAGCAAGATCCTAGGCATGATACTAACATGATTAATAACAAATCATATCATGTCACTAAACAATAAAGATCAAAGTTATAGCTCGAAATTAATATTATAATTTATGATTGGAGATAATTTCAAGATATACTCAACCATATAATATTTGGGTAAATATTATGAGGTATGAATATAATATCTGACCATTTTTAAACATCTTTAAATTCGAATAGAATTAGGATTTAAAAAAAAAGTTTTTTAAAAAAAGGAAAGTTTTTATTCTATTTCAAATTCTTTGAGAAAAGATAATCAAGATCTATTAGAAACTTATAGAAGATTCTAATTAATCCTAATTAGTAATGGAATTCAACCTTTGGACCCTCCTCATTATCATTGGGTCGTAGGTAAAATCCGGTTTGGGCCTAGTTTAGTATTTTGGTCATAACTTCCTCATTATTCATCGAAATTGGGCTTATAATATATCGTTGGAAAGGTCTTTTCGAGCTCAATCCAACTACACCATTATTGGACCCTTATCATGGACCAAACTAATTTGAACTGGACATTTTCATAAATAGAGAAGTTTTTCAAAAAGAGAAAGAAGGTATTTATAAAAAACGACCGCATCACTAGACTTTCCACACTTTCACTTCGTTCGATAATCAATGACGTGAAAAGTATTCATCGCTGGGTTTGGTTTTTGGGGAGACACATTTTTTTTTATTTTTTTTTATTCGTTCGATAATCAATAACTACTCTTTTTTTTTTATTTGTTTAGAGCTACCCGTAAGTTTGGAAACGTTTGGGTGGTACTACCTCATAACGTTTTCTATCCAATTGAGACGTTACTTTGGCCCAATTTTTCACTTTTGTCAATTACAATGGCCAATTAATGCCAAAATAAGCCAAACCCCGAATTCAATTAAACCCCTAAACCATAGAAATCAAAATCCCCAAATATTACTAAATTCATGAACCCTAAAGTGAAAATGTGGGCTCCAGAACGTCTTAATTGGACGGAAAACATTACCGGGTAGTGCTACCCAAACGTTTTCAAACTTGCGGGTAGTTCTAAACAAATAAAATAAAAATGGGTAGTTGTTCACAAATGACCCTATCTTTAGGGTAGTTCTACACAAAATTTCCTAAAGAGAGAGTGTGCGTTAGATATGTGGTGACGAGGAAAAACCGGAAGAAAATGAGGAATTGTGTCAAAAAAATTTGGTGACTCAACACATGAAATGAAATTACACTCAAATGCAAGAAACCCAAACTCTAACATTTTGCCAACCTTATGAACAGTGTTTTTCATTGACTACACACTCATATCACTATTCTTTTTATATTTGACAACTTCCCCCTTTATAAAGAGTTAAAGATATGGATTATAGTAGTAAAGTACCTTAATAATCAAAGAAAAAATTAACATAATCATTTATCAGAATTAAAAACTGAACATTGTCATTTAATATATTTGGTAAAAATAAAAGGTATATAGAACCATTCTCCTTGTTGTACATAGTATTATGATGTTTTGTGTGTTTTTCTTGATACACATCTTTTCTCAATATGTATATCGCTGTCTTCACCTTTCTTAATTAATTAAATTGTTTAACGGGAGATTTAATTTTTGTAAAAAATAATTGGTAGTAAAATCAAACACTATAAACAAAACTAGACAATTAAATGAGTATTTACAAATACAAATATGAACACGTTTTTTAAAATGAACATAGTTAAACATGAAAATGAACTAGTATTAAAATATAAATGAACAAGTATTACAAGTCAAATGAACATCTTTCAATACAAGAATGAACAAATTAAATTTGAATTGATCAATATTCAATATTGGTAATGAACAAGCACTAAAATTCACATCAAGCAAACATTTTTTAATGTGATAAATTACAAGTATTAAAATTAATGAAAATCTTTAGGTAAGAGAATGAATATATTATAAGATTGCAAATAAACATCTTTCAATATATAGGATAATGAACAAGTATTAAATTTCAAATGAACATCTTTCAATATGAGAATGAACATGTTATTTAACTTAAAGAGAATAATGAACACATAAAAAATTTAAATGAATATATATTTATATGTAAAATGAATGCAATAACATTTTAAGATCATAATTACTAGAGCTATATAAAAAATTTATTTTGTCTTAAATTTTACTAATTTTAATTTGAATATTTATCTTTCTACAAATGAACATGAAGTCAAACTAAAATGAACATTTATGATAAATTAAATAAATAGTCAATATTCACCAAATTCAAAAAATATTTTAATTGACAAAATAATAATATTAATTGATTTTTCCTTCTACAAATAATAATATTAATTGAATTTTTTTTTTTTTGGGGTAGGAAATTCTACTTCGTATTTGAAATGTACATTTACGATAACTTAAATTTGCTTGCCAAAATTTTCCAAATTACATTTTTAATTAATGAAATAAGTAATATTAATTTATAATTGATGCTTCAATTCCATAATGATAAATGATAATATGTCTTCGAAATTAGTAATATAATTTGAACATTAATGTTCTACAACTGAACATGAAGTTCATCTGAAATGAACATTGATGGTCAATTAAATTTACTAGCCGAAATTCACCTAATAACAATTTAATTCACAAATACATAATTTTAAATTGACATTTAATTTTCCAATTTGAGCTATCCAATATTCTAACATAGAAAACACTTACGTTGTCGATTCTTTGTTTTCGGTCTTGAAATACTTTTAATTTCTCCGAAATACATTCACTTCTCCATTCTAGAAAAATAGTAAAGGGAAATTCTTTTTGGTGAACTCCAACTTTTTGATTTTCTAAGTGGTAAACGTTCTTAAACTTTATTATCAATGGTAAACCTCAATTATTGATTTTCATTGATAAGTGGTTTTTTAATAAAAATCCTTAACTATAGTTGGTTTTATATTTTTTAAATAATTAAATTATTTTAAAAATATTTTTTTTTAAAAAAAAAAAAAATCAAACCCCTCCCCCTCCCAACCTAGCCACCAGCAGCCCCTCCCCTGTCGACGGCCATGTCTCTGCCGAAGACGCCCGACCTTCCCCATCCTCGGCCGGCGACGCCTGACCTCCCTCGCCCCACCTTCTCTCTTTCCCCAATTCCTCCATCCCGACATCTCCCAAACCCAGATCCCGACAACCCCAATCATCGGCCCCCTACCCAATTCCAACCCCGACCACCAGCTCCCTTCCTTTTTCCCAATTCTGGCCACCCTCTCCCTTCTCCTCCCCATTGCTGGCAACCCCCTCCCTTTACCTCCTCTATTTCAACAACCACCAACCCTAGCACCACCTGTAGTACCACCCATAACCCGTAACCCCAGCACCACCCGTAACCCACTCGATTATTCTCTCTCCTTAACTTGCAACATCATCAAATTTCATCAGAGAACTCATAATTAATAAAAAAAAAACGAAGCCGAAAATTCCTCATTCGTTATATCGATCTACCCATTAATCCCGATGCAAATTTCGCCGTCGATTAGATCCACCTTGCTGGTTTGAATAATGGGTTTTCATGGGGGAGGGGGGAGGTTTCGAGGAAGGGGGTTTGTGGTTCAAGGGGGACGAGACAGGGGGAGGGCAGACGGTTGTCGATGCGGCGCTGACGCCAGGGGAGGAGGTTCTTGGTGCGGCTGGTGCCGGCCTGGGAGCAGGGAGCATCGGGGTTGGGGTATGGGGTGGCAGAAGAGTTGGTTGTGGGATTTTTTTATAAAAAAAATATTAAAATTTATTTCTAAAATAAATGTAAATTTAAAAAACTAACTATGGCTAAATATCTAGTTAAAATTTATCATTAATGTTGTAATTGACTTAATATCAAGGAAATTTTGTGTAGAACTACCCTAAAGATAGGGTCATTTGTGAACAACTACCCATTTTTTTTTTTTTATTTAGAACTACCCACAAATTTGAAAACGTTTGGGTAGCATTACCCAGTAACATTTTCCATTCAATTAAGACGTTATCGGAGTCCACTTTTTTCACTTTTCCCACCCAATTAACTCTCCCAATTTGTATAAAGGTTTTAATTTACCTTAATTAACCTAATTAGGGTTTTAATTAGAATTCATTTTAGGGTTCATGAGTTTAGTATTATTTGGGGATTTTGATTTCTAAGGTTTGGGGGTTTAATTGAATTGGGGTTTTTGCTTATTTTAGAATTAATTGGCCATTGTAATTGAAAAAAGTGAAAAATTGGGCCAAAATAACATTTTAATTGGATGAAAAACATTAGTGGGTAGTGCTACCCAAATTTTTCCAAACTTGCGGGCAGTTCTAAACAAATAATAAAAAAAATGGGTAGTTATTCACAAATGACCCTATGTTTAGGGTAGTTCTACACAAAATTTCCTAATATCAATGATTTAGGTTTACCATTGATAATAAAATTTAAGAACGTTTACCACTTAGAAAATCAAAAAGTTGGAGTTCACCAAAGAGAATTTCCCAACAGTAAAATGACAGTAGACTATAATTATTTTTAGCAACAATACGTATAATCATACAAGTAGTCGATTACATTCTAGAACATATAATCGCAAATAAAAATAGAATAGAAAAAATTGCCACCATCAATCCCAACTTTGCCTCATCCGCCAATATTAATCTCAACTTTAGTTTATTCACTATCACTCCCAACTTTGTACCCTATTAATTTTTATCACCTCCAACTAACCGGTCATCCAACCTAATATTATAGGTTACAAGACACGTGTCATCATATGATTGGCTTAAATAAATTTAAAAAAAAAAAAACAAAAAAAAAACCCAAAAATTAAAACCCTAACCCCTACCCCACCAGTTGGCACCCCCTGCCACCATCGACAGGCGACATCCCCTACCTCCTCCGGCCACCTTACCTTCCCCCTCCCCTTCCCCATCCCTTTTCCATCTCTGGCACTGCCACTCCTGTTGTCGCCTCTAGTGGTGATGTGGTCGTGTTGTTGGATCTGCTTCCTGCTGACACAGTTGATGCGGCAACTGCTGCTGCTGCTGCCACCTTCGGTGGTAGCGGTATTGCGGCGGTTGCTGCTGCTGATGTTGTCGTCTACCACCCTGGATCTCCCTTCCCTCTCCGTTTTCGCCAACACCTCATCCACATCCAACTCCATCAACCACCCTCCATCTCCCTTCCCTATCCGTTTTCGTCGCCTTCCCCGTTGGTTTCATCCCCTTCCAATTCCGACATCCCCTAACCCTTCCCCCACCGTTTCCGCCCCTTCCATTCCCTTTCATGGCGGATTCCGCCCTTCCTTCCTTTCCCCGTTCAATTTCAATCACCTTGTTGCATTCTCCGTTGAATTTCGACCATCCCCTTCCCTTCCCTTCCCTTCCCTACTTCGACTCCGCCGTCTTTAAGGTGGCTGCCATTATGGGTGGTTTCTTTTGTTTTTAAAAAAATATTTGACCAATCACATGGTGACATGTGTGGAAAAAAATCCAACTCATAAATGTTAACTTGTTTAACCGGTTGCAAGTCACTTGGGAGTGATAAAAATTAATAGTGTACAAAGTTGGGAGTGATAGTAAAAAATAGAAGTTGGATTAATAATGGCGGATGGAGCAAAGTTGGATTAATAATGGTGACAAAGTTGGGATTAATGGTGACAACTTTTCCGAATAATTCAGGGTTTGTTTACGCAATTTTTTTTTTTGTTCGAAAAATGAACAAAATACTTACTAATTCGGAGATTGATGTTGCGATTGAAGAATTTCCTCGCTGATGCTAGACAATTAAAGTATTTTGTAGCAATTTTGTATTGTATTAGCTTGAAACATTTAAGAATGAAAGTTTTGATGAGAGAGAAAATGCTAGGAAAATAATGAATAGGAAGGTTGAAGAGAGAGAAAATGAATTTTGAAATTTAAATAAATGGTGTTTATTATTATTGTTGTTGTTGTTGTTGTTGTTGTTGTTGTTGTTGTTGTTGTTGTTGTTATTATTATTATTATTATTATTATTATACATGGGGTAGGGGGAGATTAATTTGCAGCTATTGCATATAGTGGGGGTAAATGAATAGTGAGGGAATGAGGCTAAACAGTAGCGTACCAAATTCAATGGGGGGGGAGGAAGGGTAGGTTGCTCTACCTACTCTAGGGTGTAGGTGTCAACTATTAGGTTTAAGGCTATAGTTATGAAAACTGGAAATTAGGCTAAGATATGTGGATTGTAAGTTAAGACAAGTGTTTGGGCTACTGAAATGGCTAGAATAGCTTATGATCATGATAGAAAATGAAATTACGGATTTCAAAACAAGAATCAAGTGTTCCTGTCTTTCAATACTCTACTCGAACCAAATGGTAGTGAAAGGTTTCACTCATCATCGGGTTTCAGTCGAGGATACATTTTTAGGTGTCTAAAGCAATGCACAAATTTTTTTAATACATAAATTCATGAAAAGATAATTTTCTTAATTAGATCATAAAACATTTAATTTATTTTCTATTGCTTGTTAGAAAAAAATAATTTTTATTATTTATATATAATTTATAATGTGATTATAAATATGATATTTCATTTGTTAGATATTATAATAAAATAATTAATGTTAAAAGTTTTTGTTCTTTTTTAAAATATATAAATCCTAAATCACTATTTGTAGTGTATAATTTGATAATTGAAATTACACTCTCAAATCTCATTCCTTTATTTTTCGATCTTATGTGGAATTGATTTTTAAATTCTAAAATAAAATATCATTTTTTTCACAGGTCAAAATAATGTCTTTGTATATGTTATCTCATTTGTCGGATATTAGGATAATATTTTTAATGTTAAAAGATACTTTTTATTTAATAAATTTAAATCAAATCACTATTCATAGTTATTTTTACTTACATGACTCATCAAAATAAATCTTAAATCTCATTCGTTAATTTTACTTACGTGGCGATTGTTTTTTTTTTTTAGATTCTAAAATAAAAATGAATATCATTTTTCTTTGGTTGAAAAAAAAAATCTTTGCTTATGTGGCGCCCCGAACACTCCCAAAAAATGTCTCTTTTATTTATTTGTATATACTAGAATGTACCCATGCCAATGCATGGGACATATGTATGTTTAGGGAAAAAAAATTAGTATAAGTGGAAGTTATATATTCTTTTTGGAAGGAAGTTATGGTTTTGTTTTAAGTTAATTATTTGGAGTTGTAGGAGTTATTTGGAAGTTATTTTCCAAAAAAAAAGCATGAGAATTAAGAGTTGGGGTTTTGGAGTGCTGTAGTTAAGTGTTGCAAAATAACTCTTAAATTATATATAAGATAAGGTTGTTCATTGTATTTTAATTTTAATTTATGTATTGTAATTTTATTAATAAGCATTAATGAGGCAAATGAATTCACCAAATTACTTCTTGCAAAAGGTCAAATGAAATCACGAGAAAAATACTAAAACTATATCTCACTTAAAGTTGGCAAGGATTTTTGTGGCAATCCAAATTATACATTATTTTTTCCTTTGGAAAAATTGCCCGGAATAATCCCACCTATGGGCCGTCCGCTGAAAATATCCCACCTTTATACCCACTCCGCTAAAAATGGTCCCATTTTACTTGGAACCGGTTGAGCAGGTAATTTTTTTTTAAGTAGAATTTACATGTGTCGCTCCTTGATTAGTAAAAAAAAAAATAGTAAAAAACACCACCACCACCTAAGCCACACCAATTCAACCACCACCACCCCAACCTAAACCCTAGAACCACCATTCCACCCACACCTGAAACCACCGCGCTGACCGGAATCGGGACAGGGGAGTTCGACGACGCGGCTACAAACGGTGGACGAGGGAGATTGACGTGACTGAACGCAATATGGGGATGGGGAAAGTCGGGTGTCGGAGCTGGGTTTAAGGGAGTTGGTGGGTTTTCGCGGACGGAGCCTAGGTTTAAGGGCTGGGTTTTCGCGGACAGAGCCTGGGTTTAAGGGCTGGGTTTTCGCGGGGGAAGGAGTGAGGGAAAGGGTTGGTGGTTCGGGGGAGGGTAAGCCGGAGCTGGGTTTAAGGGCTGGCTCGTCGGAGCCGCGTGAATGGGGTTGGCTTGGTTTCGTGAGGGTTTGAGGGTGGTTCATGTGGAGGTTCGTGAGGGAGGGAGGGGTTCGAGAGTGGATCAGGGGAGGGGTCCGACTATGGTTCAGGGTGGGGGTGGCAGGGGAGGCCGGCGCGCCGGGAATGGTGGCAGGGGAGGCCGACGCGCCGGGATTGGTGGCAGAGGAGGTGGTTTGGTTGGTGGGTGGTTTCTATATTTATTTAAAAAAAAAATTAATTTTTTTTAAAACTTTATTTTTTGGACTAATCAGGTGCCGACACGTGGCTAGTAACTTGCTATAACAAGTTAACTAACCGGTTGGGACCATTAAAAAAGATCGGGGGGGTAAAGGTGGGATTATTTAAAAATAATCCAAAGGTGGGATTATTTTCAGCGGACGGCCCAAAGGTGGGATTATCCGGGGCAATTTTTCCTTTTCCTTTTGTGGATATAAATGAATGAAGCTAAAGAAATATGATATCCAAGCTAAAGAACTACTCCCTCCGATTTTTTAGTACAACACTTTCTATAATCGACCTTTTTTGTAAAAATGCAACACTTCTTGAATATAAATAATCCAAATTATTTTATTATATTTCACTCCTCACATGGTCCCCACTCTTATCCTTTCTTCTCTCACATTGTTACTTTAACATAAGCTATCAGAAAATACAAATATACCTTTAAGTTAAATAATTTTTGTTCATCACATAGCAATTTTGTGAATACCTTAACAATTTTATATCAAAAGTAGGCCTACAATTGATGACAACTAGGTAAAGTTGTTGATTTATTTACCAAAAACAAAAATTATTTATCACAAAGATAAACTTGAGCATCCTCATAATCTATTCATCCACAATTACTTTTTGTTATCATTTTTTATTCCCAATGAACCTACGCGTACACAAAATTTTAACAAATTTAACTCAACAACATAAAGTACCGTATTAGACAAACTGTTGAATTATTTGGAAAAAAAATATAGGTGTAACTTGTAATCAAACTAAGTGTATGGCGTGAAGAGTATGCAAACTCGTCAAATAATTGATTAAACAAGACAATCTAACTAATTTTTTATAGCTCTAAGAAATTATTTTTTTATTGGTTTATTTGCTTGATTTTTTCTCACTTGATAAAGAAATGGCATCATGCCGACATTTTATGCACTAGTTTAGTTGTCTAGTATTTATTTCCAATTAATGAGGTGTACATGGACAAGCAAGTTGGTTATGCCTTGATTTCCTCATACATCTAATCCACTAATATTATATAATGTATGATTCTTCTCATAGTTTTCATCAACTCTAAATTAATCTAAGCCAAAAACAAAACTCTTTACAAGGAAAGATTTTAGGATCTAATGAACACCCAAATTTCCCTCAATGAAACACAAATTCGCTATGATCGTAATGATGAACTCAAAGCGTTCGATGAAGGAAAACTTGGGGTTAAAGGGCTTAAAGATGCTGGAATCAAAAAAATTCCTAACATGTTTGTTAGACCACTAGAGGATCGTTTGAAAGATTTTGGTACAAGTTGCGAAAATATAAGTGTGCCAATAATAGACTTTTCTTATCTTAGTGAAAATAAAGATCAGACTGTTGAGATTACTAAGAAAATTATTATGGCATCAAAAAAATGGGGGTTTTTTTCAAGTTATAAACCATGGGATTCCAAATAAACTAATAAAAAGAATGATATACCGAAATCGAATGTTTCATGAACAAGATGTTGAAATTAAGAAAAAAAATTTATAGTCGCGATTTTCAATCAAAGCATGTGTACTTTTTTAGCAACCATGACTTGTACCAGTCAAAGGCTGCAAATTGGAGGGACACTTTGTATGTCAACGCTCGAAATACCGGCGGTGAAGTTGATCCTACAGAGTTGCCTCTTATCTGTAGGTATATTTATGTCTTTCTCACACGACGTACACTTATTTATCTTCCAAATTTGATTTACAAAATTGGGGCTATTATGCATAATATATATATAATTTGATCCCTCCTTACCCTTAAAAAGTCTCAATTCACCCATAAGCTTTGTCTCTTATTACAAATCTCTTATTGAAAAAAAAAATTATACATTTTACCTTTACTTAATTTTAATTTCTTTTAAACATCCAAACCTAACTACCAAATAATAATAGAACCAAGTATAATAATGAGAACCAAGGCTAAAATGAGAACTAGGAACTAATCTAAGCCCTTAGATCATGTTAATCAAACAGTCCACATGCTTCCGTGTCATAAATGACATTATTCGTAATATTTTAACTTTACAAAGTAGTTTCCAATTTCTTATCTAAAAAGTAAATGAAAAATTAGTAATTAAAAGTAAATAAAATCTATCATAAAGTAAAATTGCCTTAAAAGTCCAAAAAAAAAATGGAATCAGTTTAAGAGATTGCATAATTATAAGAATGTTATTGAACACCTTATTCGTCCGATTAGATTGATTTAAGGGTCTAGATTAGTTCCTAATTCTGATATTTATTATGTGTGTATGCATATATGTATGTATACCTTTAAACAACCAACCTCCACCCTAATTTTTATTCTACTTCTTAACACCTACACCAATGGCTTTTAATTGGAGGGCAAAGGGCATAATATTATTTTTAGCCCATATACATAATTTGTCTTCTAATTAAATATAAAAAAAAGTGCATTAAGCTTTAATTTAGTTTGTGAGCAAATTAGTAATATATGTAGAGATGGAAATGGCTCCTGAATTGTATCCTAATCATGTGAATCTAGTTCCATTTTATAGGATTAAAAATCTTCTAATTTTAGACCAACGGATTCAGAACAATTTTCCACGGACAAGACCTACGTCTAGATTTTGCTTTTGACATCTAGATTCGATCAGTAAACCTATTTCATAATTTATCAAAACAATATTCACTTATTTATATTTTTCCTTTACGAAGGTTTTTTTTTCTTTTGTTTTTTTATAAAAAGTTTTTAAATTAGTACTTAAAATTACAGTTGATAAATGGTTCACTAATTTACTAATTTGAATCATAATTAATATAATAAAAAATTTCTTCATTTTTAAATAAAAAAACTTCATTCTAACTTTCATTTGCTTGGGTATAATCTAATCTATATTATATAATGTTTAATTTGACTTTCCTAATAAAAATTAAAATATACTAAATTCATTTCATATTGTTTGCAACTTTTACCAAATGTAGATGCTACCTAATACTTGCAGCAAATGTTTTCCTTCCCTTTTAGGATGACATTGATCTATATCTGTCTTCTCAACACATGCATCAATAATTTTTCTCTCTCTATGTTATACTCTCAAGCAAATTTTGCATTGGAATCCTAGAGGCACTCCAAAGTTCCAAATTATATGTAACAGAAATAATATTTACACATTAAGTTTTATTTCTTATAATGTTGTTTATATGTAACTTCTTTATTTCTATAATTAACATCGTTCATTTCTTTTTAGTTGATACTTTTAGGCTTTGGGCACTATACACATAAGTTACTTTGACTTTATTTTATGATTTATTCTTATGAAAAAATGTATTCATTTATCTCAATCACTATATTTCAAATATCAATATTATATAAAGTTCAAAAGTATATGTTGGAAAATATGGCTTAATGAAACGTTTAATTATAATGGCATAGGAGAATCATTTTTTAAAAAAGGTTATTTTTTTATTTTGGAAAATTGATGGTGCAAGCATGTAAGTTTAATAAATGAACTAAAAAAAATATATTATTTTTCACTTGATTTATTGTCAAAGAAATATATAAAATAATAACTATTTAACAACAAATAAAATTACATATGGATTCGATGGATCTTGATTTGAATTTGAAAAATCTCGTCAAATCTGCGGCATTGAGAGAATACATGTAGATCAAAAGAATTCGTTCTAGATGCATACCGGTGACATCCTTCAATATAAGAAGCAACAGATTATTAAGCTAGTATATATGTTAGCCTTTGAATTTTTATTATAATATGTGTAAATAAAGTCACCTATGGATTTCTTCTTGACAAGTGCAAACTTTAACGCAAGTTTAGTTGATTTACAAGTCAATTGATTTTGAATTATATATATATATATATATATATATGTATATATATAATTCTTTTTGCAGAGATGTGACATTGGAGTACATTAATCACATTCATAAGATTGGTGATCGCATACTTATGTTAATATCAGTAAGTCTTGGACTTGAGCCTGAGTGTCTTGGAAATATGGCAAAATGTACAAAAAGTTGGGCTTTAGCTAACAATTATTACCCACCATGTCCAGAACTAGAATTGACTATGGGAACCGACGCTCATGTTGATACTTCATTTATCACAGTACTCTTACAAGACAATATTGGTGGACTCCAGGTTCTTCATGAAAACAAATGGGTTAATATTGAGTCTGTTACCGATGGTTTGATTGTTAACTTTGGAAATATACTTCAAGTTTTGTTTTTATACCTTATTAACTTTGTTTTTATACTTCAGGTTTTTTCAATTAGATTGCTTTGAAAATTTCAAGTATTATATTGTTGTGATACAATACTTATAACTCTTATCTTATATTTTACAAATAATAACAAATGATTTGATAAAAGGTGCTTGTCATAGAGTGATTACAAAAAGTGTTAGACCAAGGCTTTCAATTGCAATATTTTTTAATGGTGTTATCTCATCCGAGAAGATACATGGTCCAATAAAGGAGCTAACATCTAAAGAAAATCCACCTATTTATAGGAAATTCTCAACTGACAAGCTTGTCAAAAACTTTTTCTCTAAATCACTTGAAGATGTTGGATCCAATCTAGATTACTTCAAATTTCAATCTCGCGATGATGACAACTGATATAGTAGATGTGTTATTAAATTGTGTTTATAGTTACATAATAAATAATTTTATATGATACTTGTGTAATGTTATCTTTACAATTTCATGAGACACCATTTGTTACTATGTATTTTTTAGTGATCATATTTGTAGCATTTTTTTAATGGAATAGGGAGGGTGATTTCTAGGGGTGCTCATAACCGGATACCCGGGATTTTGTGTACCCGGAAGTGCGGGTAGTGATTTGGGCGGCCATTACCCGACCCGGTAAAAGCGATCCTCACTGGGTACCCGGTATTTTAATATATGTTTTTTTTCATTTTTTTTTAAAAAATAAATTATGTTGTACATGGCTTTAAAACCTGATATTTTTATGTATTTCATTAAAAACAGAAACTGATGTGTTTTTTTTACAAAAAAAAAACCCTACTGTTTTCACAAAAAAAAAAAAAAAATTATGTGTTTTTCGATAAAAAAAAAAGATCCGGCTTCTACCAAGGCATCAATAAAGAAATTCAGCTTCAAAAAAACCTGCTTCCACCAAAAAGAAAACCTACTGCAATTTATTGAACGAATTGAGGTGCGACTGAGTAAGGGTCTGATGGAGGTTCGGTGGTCGCGGACTGACAGAGGTGCGGTGTTTGTCTGAGAGTGAGGTATGATGGTTGCCAAGAGTGAGGTTGGTGGTCGCCACAAGTGAGGTACGGTGGTCGCGTGTTTGAGAGATGAGAAAGAAGAGAGGTAAGGTGTGTAAATGAAACGACTACTCACTAAGCCCAGTAAAGTGGGTATTTAGTAAGTAACCCTAAGTCCCTAATGGAGTAAAGTGCCATCCAACCAAGAAAAAAAAATCCGGGTATTTAACGAGTACCCGTGACACTCAAAGGGCGGCCCATTACTCGACCTGCAAATCTAATATTTTAGCACGTCGAGTGCCTCGACCCGCAAAAATGGCAAAAATTCAACGAATACCCGTTGAGTATTTTGCGGGTTAGCGGGTCGGGTCAAACAGGTCAGGTCTTTTTGAACACCCTTAGTGATTCGCAATACAAGTATTAGACACACTAAATTATTGGCATCACTTTTGAACCAATTAATATTTATATTTTTAACAAAAATGGATTGTAATTTTTATCCATATATAATACGGTCTTAGTAATTTTAATGTTTGTTATCCTCATACTCATATAGCTACACTTAACACATTACATAAGAATAGGTTATTTATAACCTAATGATGAGTAACCTTTCATCGCCATTTTGTCGGATTGCATATCAGATCAGAGAATTCTTTGATTTCCTTTATCCTAGCCCTTTTCCTTTTTATAACCCCTAAACCATTTTATTTAAACCCATTTAAGCCCATACCCTATTGTCATGCAAAATTGTTTTTGAGCCTCATAATTTTTTTTCAAACCTTATGTGGTTTAATAGCTCTTGAAATAAGCTTTCCAATGATGGATATGTCATAATAAGCCCAACTCTGATTTAAAACGAATGAGATACACGTAAAATACTAGATTCAAGCCAAAATCGACACCCTTGCACGATTTTGTTCATATAAGAAAATCTAAAGTTGATTTTGACTTAATTCTAATTGAGCTAGAAAGCAAAATGCAAGATCTTCCCAATGGTATCTTATTTGACTTATTCTGTGTTTGGATTTAAAAGTTATGGAATTTTTAACAAACTGCGTACGACCTGTTTTAACGCGCCGCGCATTCGTGCAATGTCAATTTCTATCATGTCATGTCCACTGAAATGTGGAATGCCGCTTTACGTCCATGTAATCTTTTTCATTTTTCTCGATTTTTCGTGTAAAATCGTGTACATCTGCCTTGCCACATCATTTTTCCACGTAATGTCAAATGCTAATGATGTGTAACGTTAATTTTCGATGTGGCATGTTAATCCTTTGCCAGCTTTATCTTTCTTCTGCATCCTTGCCTATAAGGATCCTAGGCACCGATTAATACGTATAACCAGCCCAATTTTACACTTTTAATATTATTCATCATTATTCCTTTAAGCATTTCAAAGAGACATTTAGGCGTGAAAGGTTGATATCTTGACAAATCTAAACTCTATTTAAATTTAGATTAATTTAAATTCATAAACTTTTTGAAGTCACTAACATTATTTCATTCACGATCTATAGACACCTAGTTGTGTCTCCCCAACTCAAACTCGATGATGAGTGAGCTTTCACCGCCATTTAATCAGGTTGTGTATTAGATCTGTGAATTTCTTGAACTCTTAGCCCATTAATTTCTATTGTAATCCACCTAATCCAATCCATTTGTAGCCCAAATATCCATGTAAACCTTTTTCTTAGCCCTAATGATCCATAACCCTTAGCCTATTTTTCTCTTTTCTTAATCGCATTCCAAAACCGAGAATAGCCCTTGAAATAAGTTTTTCAACGATATTTCATAAGCCCAATTCCAAATTAAAACGAATGAGATATGAGCTAAAAACTACCCTAGACCCAAAATCGACATCCTTGTACTCAAGCGTCCATATCTTAAAACATACAAATGATTTTGACCTAATTTGAATTTTTTTAGAAACTATATTTCTAGATATTTCTAACGATATATTTTTACCGCGAGCGGCATAAGTTGACATGGCTTGTCATTTTCCTTTTTGGTGTGCCAGTTTTCTTTTCATTTTTAATCCCTTCCGCATTTCAGCCTATTTTAGGGTTTCAATTAGCAACATTCAAGATCTAAAACTCTTATTCCAGACTTTCACTTTTAATACTCCCAAAAGCAATTCAAGAAACGAACCTTAGCAATACTCCTAGTTATTCTCTTAAACAAAGACTTAAAAAGTTAAAAACTCTAAGGGTTTGACGAATCTTATCTTAGTTGTCAATAAGTAGTGGATACAAACCAGGTTAGCTGTCAATGTAATTGTTAATAGTACGAGTATTTGGCAAAATTAAAATAGTAATTGAAATGTTAAATAATTACAATTGAAATCCATACATAATAAGGCTTGTAAGCTATATAATAACACTAGATCTTCAAATTTTAGCAAAATCTAAAGAATTAACACAAAAATTAAAGGGATAGTACTTTAATCCTTTAAATAATAATAGAGGGTCACTTTCTAGTCACAACTAGAAGATGATCACAGATCAAACAAGCAACGCTAAGAGGATTAATTCCTACTAATTTAATAAAGCAAAACACACACTCTTTAAAAAAGCAACACTCAGAGAATTAATTCCTACTAATAAAACAAAACACACATTCTCCAAAAAAAAAAAAACCTTTATTTATATGCACCTACATTTATAGAGCGAAAAACCTTGCTAAGATAATATAGGAAACTAATAATCATAACACTAAGATAAGATAGAATAAGAATCTTATTCTTAATTTATCCTCTAATCATATTTGTAACCAACTACTAATTCAATCCTAACATAACTGAATCAAACAAATAACTATCCTAATAATCTAAACCCTTATAGCCTAAAATAATAATAATAATAATAATGATGATGATGATGATGATGATGATGATAATAACAATAATAACAACAACAATAATAATAATAATAATGTAGACACCCATTTGTGTCTCCCCAAAACCAAACCCATTGATGAATACCTTTTGCGTCGAACCATAATCGAATGAAGTGAAAGTGTGAAAAGTCTAGTGTTGCGGTTAGTTTTTATTAAAAAAATTTCTTTCTGTTTTCGAAAACCTGCTCTATTTTATGAAAACGTCCAATACAATTTAGTTTGGTCAATGATAAGGGTCCAATAAAGGTGTAGTTGGATAGGGCTCGAAAAGAGCTTTCCAACGATATATTATAAGCCCTATTCCGATGAATATTGAGGAAGTTATGGTCAAAATACTAAACTGGGCCCGGTTTGATTCTTACATACGGCCCAATGATCTAGAGGAGGGCCTATTGTCAATTACCATTCCTAAAGCTATTAGGATTGATTATAGTCTGCTCGAATGTTCTAGAAGGTTCTCTTAAATCCTAATGGAGTTAGGATTGATAATTATGTTTTAGAGTTACTTGGAACAAAATAAGTGTTTTTACGAAAATACGATTTTACCCTTTAAACACGGATTTGACGACTTAATTATATTGAGAAGTGGATTCCGCGTACATAACGTGTATTTTCCCACGCAGCGCAGTGCGTCGCTTGGCAACGGAGCCTGTCGCCTGCCGACGATCCTGTCGTCTGGTGACAGGTGGCAGTTTTATTCCGTGTTGAACTCGATCTATTTTCTATACTATTTTTCTATAAATAGGGTCTCTGGACCTTCATTTTGAAATCATCTACAATCTATAATCACCTAATTCTCTCTCTTCTCTCTTGAGCAATACATGCTTTCTTTCTCTCTCTCTTTCTAAAATAGCTTTTACAAACACAATTCCGCATTCACAAGATCTAGAAACACCTAGCCAAGTGAAGTTGCCTTCGCCCTTGTAGGGAATATTTCATGCATCATAACCCGAAGCTTGAACCCCACTGTGATCATACACTTAAGTATGGTAGTGTCCAAAGGGAAAGAAAAGAGAGTAAAAGAGTCGCCAACAAGTTTTAGGAACTTGTAAACCCAAAACGATCTAAGAGATCGTCAACTCCATAAGGTCTGGAACCAAACAGGGTTCGGGGATGAGGGTACGAATCAAAACTACAAAAGAAAGGACCCGCCCTATAAAATAGGCCTCTACTTTGTTCTGCTCGTATTCATGTGCGCTTTTCGACTAACATGCAATCATTAGATTTAGCCCTAAACCTGTTTAATCTACGTTAGTTGAATATTAATGCACAAATAAAACTATTATTGGCGATCACTTGAATTAAAATCATATTAGTCTAAACAAAATTATTAATTATCTTATCAAGCGTGATTTCAAATACAAATTCCCTTTAACAAGCATAAAGGCGTGATAAAGCAATAACAATAAATATAAATCAAGCAACATAATAACAAGCATAATGATAATAATAATAAAAATCATGTTAAGGCATAATAAAGCTTAAATATAATAGCAAGATCGTAGGCATGATACTAACAAGATTAATAACAAATCCTAGCATGTCACTAAACAATAAAGATCAAAGCTTTAAACCTAACATGGTACTAACATGCTATCATCATATTAGAAATAATAAGAGGCACCCTAAACATGATACTAGAAAGCATAAATAACATCCTAACATGATACTAGGAATATTAAACAATAATAAACATGCTTTCTACAAGAATAGAGCAATAAGATTACATACTTTGAAGCCTCGTACCTCTTTCTAATAACAAAATACACGCGTTAGTAAACTTCAATGAAAATAATAAATTAAAGAATTGAAAGAAAGAGTTAAAAGGTTTAGACTGGATTTGGGACCAAACCCTCAGAAAAGTATAAACCTTTCACGTCTAGGGAAAAGGCAACTTCGAACTTGGCTAGGTGTTTCTAGATCTTGTGTATGCGGAATTGTGTTTAAAAGGTTTGTTTAGAAAGACAGAGAGAATTAAATATTGTTGATGAGAGCTGATTGTTTGTTGATGAAAGTTGATTGAAAACGGAGGTCGAGGAGCCTATTTATAAGAAAACAATCCGGAAAAGCATAGAATTTAATAAGGAATAAAACTCCACGCTGTCGCTAACAAACCGACCTTGTAGCCAGAAATTTATCTTGTCGCCAGGCGACAAACTTGTCGTTTGGCGATAAATACTGTTTTTGCGGATTTTGTTTTTATCATATCTTTTGATCCATAATTCCAAATAAGTCATATAATATGTCGTTGGAAATATCTTGAAGTCTACTTTCTAACCTAATTAGAATCAGATTAAAATCTTTTGTAGATAAAAAGATATGGCCGAAATAGTGAAAGGGTGTCAGTTTTGGAGAGAGTTTCGTAATCCTTTCATATCTTTTTCGTTATAGATCGGAATTAATATTATAATATATCATTGGAAAGATATTTTCAAGATCTATCCAACCATATAAAATTTGGATAAAAAATATGAGGCACGAAAATAATATCTGACTGTCTTTGAACATGTTTAAATTCGAATAGAACTAGGACTTTTAAAAAGGAAAGTTTTAAAAATGGAAAGTTTATATTTTAATCAAATTCCTTAATCTTATCTTTTCAAAAAAGGATAATTAAGATATTTTAGAAACTTATAGAAGATTCTAATCAATCTTAATTAGTTTAGGAATAGGATTAAACCTTTGGACCCTCCACATGATCATTGGGTCGTAGGTAAAATCCGGTTTGGGCCTAGTTTAGTATTTTGGCCATAACTTCCTCATTATTCATCGGAATTGGGCTTATAATATATCGTTAGAAAGATATTTTCAAGCCCCATCCAAATGCACCATTATTGGACCCTTATAATGGACCAAACTAAACTGGTTTGGACGTTTTTATAAAATAGAGCAGGTTTTCGAAAACAAAAAGAAGAGAATTTTTAATAAAACTAAACCGTAACACTTGAATTTCCACACTTTCACTTCATTCGATTATGGTTTGACGCAAAAGGTATTCATCACTGGGTTTGGTTTTGGGGAGACACAAATGGGTGTCTACAGAAGCCCCCACTTTGACTGAGTTTGGAGAAACTTATGTTTCGAAAACAAAAGTCAAAGTAGCGATAGGGACGGTGAATGATTCAGAACATTCTGCGATCCCAAATCATTCTTGTAACGCCGATACCTGCAAAACAATGTTAGTTAAACAGATAAAAGAGTTTAAGAAACGCTTATCTTGCACCATCGAGCGCACGCCTCTGGAGTAACCGATTTCATTGCATTTTGTTTGATGACCTTCTACAAGCTAGAGAACGCCATCTTGCTGTTGTTGATGTTCACTTGTCTTTGAACAAAGGAGCCTTTTTTGAGGACTGTTCACTCGTCTCTGAACAATAGAGCTTTTTGAGGATCATTCACTCGTCTCTAAACAATGGAGCCTTTTTTTGAGGATTGTCCACGCGTCTCTGAACAAAAGAGCTTGATGATATGTCCACGCGTCTCTGAACAAAAGAGCTTGATGATATGTCCACGCGTCTCTGAACAAAAGAGATTTGATGATATGTCCACGCGTCTCTGAACAAAAGAACTTTGATGATATGTCCACGCGTCTCTGAACAAAAGATCTTTGATGATATGTCCACGCGTCTTTGAACAAAAGAGCTTTGATTATATGTCCACGCGTCTCTGAACAATAGAGCTTGATACTTGAATGTTTGTTGCGATCGTTCGGTTGGCTGCAAACAGGTGCTTTGCTGAATGGTTGTATCCTGTAAAAATCAAAAGAATTGCCAAAAGACTTTGCTGGTGTTTTTCTTAGGGTTGACCTAAGGCTTGATGTTGTTCTTAGGGTTGCCCTAAGGTGATTGATTGAGGTTGACTCAATGTATTTTAACTGACTTGAGGTTGACCCAAGGTGAATTGACACGTGTGACTAATGACTCGTGTGACTTAATGTGTTTTGACACATGTGTTAGACTCAACTCGATGTGATATGACACGACATGACTCAATGTACATGACTCGTGTGTGATGTGCAAAAAAGCAAAAAATTTCCGTTATTTTTGTGGAGGGTACCGACTTTCTCCCGAAAAAGAAAGACGCGAAAAAGAATCGAAGTGAGTGATGGTGCATGTTGAATGAGATTAGGCACATATATGCGTTCAATACTATCCCGCAAGGTACAAGGAGTAATTCCTCCTAAACTATCTTAGTCGACTCGATTATGAAAGTATTTAGGTAACTTAGGCACGGAGGCTAAGCACTTCATACTTTATGATGCAATGATGATTATGAGTGCTGAGTGATGAGTGATGTGTGATTTTGATAAAGCATGCTCTAACGTTATGTTAAGACTTCATGACAAAGGGTTCCTAATGGAAGGACTATGTGGTCATGTATCTGTGCAGTGGGTGAAAGTGACACTAAAGTTAAGCTACAAAGGCTAACGGTGGGGAAAATATATTGAAAAGAGTCAAGAGATGGTGACTCTTAGGCTAGGTAGGCTAATGATGTAAGGATCAAGCCCCCAGGTCTAGCTCTAAGTAAATAGGGATGAGCATCGGAGATCCCTTGATATGATCATGGTGTAAGTGTGTGAATGTGAATATGAATGCATTTTATTATGGCCGCACCTCAATATGAGGTTGCCTACGTATCCATTAGGAATCAGGCCAAACGTAGCTCTAGCCGAACCTCGCACAAGTGTGTGTATACCTCAAAAAGGTCTTTTTAAGGGTTATAATGTGGTTAGACTAAAGGTTAGAGAAGAAGGGGATAAAGGCTCAAGACCCTAGATAAGCCCCCAAGGTGTGCAACCATGCTTTTGTATTTTCATGCTTGAGCTTTTCTCACTTTTGAGCTTTCTTTCTTTTTTTTTATTTATTTTTTGCTCTTCTTCTTTTTTTTGCTTTGCTTTTGCATTTTTTTTATTTTTATAAGTGTGGGCAATCCCGATCATGCGGTCTATCACTCACTTGGCATTCATGTTTCTCAGGCACGGTACCGAGCACTCGATAAGAGACGCAATCTGAGACGTGTTCTTATTAAAGATATTTTCATATCAAAGACATTGGAACACTTGCCCTTTTGCACACTTTTATTCTATTTTATATATTTTTTTGCTTTATTTTTCTATTTTGATCTTTTGAATTACTCAAGCTTTTGCTCTTTGAAAATTGCATAAATTGCATACCATCCCATCCCAAGGTTAGGTAAATGAGGGTTGAAGAAAGAAAGGTCTATCGTTAGACGAGGCTCAAAGTGGTGTATGAAGAAAGGATTGCATATTTGAAGGGTGAGAGGTATGATATGGCTACAAAGGGTGCCTCCAATCATTGGTATACCTTGTGCTTAATTCGGCGTTTTTTTTTTTTTTTTTTTTTTTTTTTTTTTTTTTTGTCTTTTGTAATGCAATGATCATATGCAAGAAAATAAAATGCTCATTTTATTAAAAGGAAATAAAAGTCCTACAAAGTAAAAGCTAGGGGAAAATGAAAGGTGCCTATGCTAGACTTATTGGGGAAAAGAATAAAAAAAAAGAAATAGAAAAAAGAAGTCACGAAATCTTGTCGTTGAAGCTCGCCTCTTGTCTTGTGCCTTATCATCACTCAGACTTCTTGTTGACTGGAGGTATAGGAAGCTTGTTATTATCAATCAAATATTGGATGGCCTCCTTTAGCTTCCAACAGCTCTCAATAGTATGACCCCTACCCCGGTGATACTTGCAATATGCGTTGGGATTCCAGCTAGCCGTCCTCCTTTCGACAGGTTGATCCCCAAACGGTCCACTGGGAGTTATAAGACCTTTTGCATGTAAACGATCAAATGCGGTGTCATAACTTATACCAATAGGTGTGATGTTTCTCATTTGCCCTCGTTTGTTCATGGCAAGGATCTCATCCAAGTCAAATGTGCTAACGTTATTTGAGTGGGTAGTTTTGGAAGAAGAAGGATTGTCGTTCTTCTTTCCTTTCCAGCCACTGTTATTATTGGTACTATTTTTGGCCTTCCTGTTGCTAAGAGGAATATGAAGGTGATTTGAATCAATGAGGTTTTCCATGGTCCGTTTTCCCCCTGGCTTAGGAGCATTGAATTCTTCATTGAGTCCTTGGTGAGAATTTTTGTTCGATAACCATTATCCGACTTGCTAATCCTTCTACCACATTCAAGAGCATGGCAATGACATCCTGTAGTTTTCGAACGTCTTCTTTTAGAATTGACAAATTTTCCTCGATATTATCTAAGAAAGCCCCTTCATCTTCCTCAATCATGGCCACTTCATCAATAGAAGTTATATAAGTTATATTGATCATGGGCTCACCTACAGGTGTGATAAGGAGTGAAGGACCAAAGGATGTTTGATCTTCTGTGATGGCTAGAATCTCGGAAGTTTTATTGTCATCAATCAGGTCCTGAATAGCTTCCTTAAGTTTCCAACACTCCTCAGTGTTGTGACCCTTTCCTTGATGATATTTGCAGTGTTTACTAGGATCCCACTTAGGTGACCTGGCTTCGGGAACTGGGTCTTTGATAGGTCCTATGGGCATGACTAGTCCTTTGTGGTGTAGCTTTTCGAAAGTTGTTTCATAACTCATACCAAGTGGAGTGAACACTCTTTTTGACCTTTGGATTCGCTGCTTAGAGGTGTTCGTAGCATGTACTTCGTTAATGGGAGAGGAAGAAGAAGGATGGCCGTTTTTCTTTCCTCTCGCACTATTATCTTTCAGAAGGTCATCTTCAATGTCAATACCTATATTATACACAGCCTGGAAAGTATTCAAGTTGTGTTGGTATTTTAAGTGCTTCGCATATTTTTCTTGAAGGTTCTTGATGAACATCCTTACAGACTCTTTTTCAGTAGGGACCTTAACCATATTAGCTGAAGTTTCCCTCCATTTTTTGAAGAAAGAAGTGAACCCTTCATTTTCTTTTTGTTTTAACATCTCAAGTTGTCTGTGGTCTATTTCATCTTGAATGTTGCACTTATATCTATCTATAAAAGTGTTTGTTATTGAATCCTAAGAAGAGATTTTCTCTTTTCCAAGAGAAAAGAACCATTGTTGACAAACGGTTTCTAAATATAGTGAGAACAAAGAATGAAAACTCTTCCTATCAATCCTCTTAATGTTCATTATAGTTTCAAAGGCCCTTAAGTGAAAGTAAGGATTGTGGTTGGTTTAAACTTAGGGATGTCATTGGCATTGAACTTATGCGGAAGAAGTTCCTTGTCCACCGAGACCCCTTGTGAACTAATGCCCTGGAACCTATAATCATTAGATAGTTTTCTCAAACTTTCCTGGATGAGGTCCATTTGTTGTTGTTTTGCAGGGTCATTAACTTGAAGAGTTAGACCCTTCAATATCTCAGCTAGGTTTGCTACCTCTCCCCTAACTTCATTGAGTTCTTCTTGAATTGCCATTATCTTCTTAGCTTTCCTTTTTCTACCAATTGGCTTGTCAAAAAGTAAGAATTGAACGAAAGTGTTATCCTTGATTAGACGCCCTTCTCTCCTTGACCAAGTACTGTAGAAAGGGAAATTAGGGATAAGTTTTATACTAATTATTTTGACTCAAGCTTTATTCAACATGCAATAGATGGGAAAAGATTATGGAAGAATGAGAAGAATGATATGCATGGGGAAGATGATGTGGATGGGAAGATGATGGAGATGGAAAAATATGGAAGAATTAGGAATAGAATGGACCCCCAACTCAAATGACGGAAAAAACGACTCATGCATGAACCTAAGACATGGCCATGGTGATATATACAGAGTGTGTGCTAAGACTAGTGAGTGTAGGTGACATGTTAAGACTTGTGTCATGACCACATGGCTAGACTATGTGACTAGACTCAAGCAAAGACTAAGTTAAGACTTCACGTATGTGCATTAAACTGGACAGGCTGTGGTATTTTAGTCATAACTTTTGATCTGTGACTCTGATTGGGACGAAACCAACGCCAAATTAAATATAAAACCCGGGGCTACAGATCCATAGGCTGTACGACTCGTTGTTCTTCCTAGAACTCCGGCTATGTTCAAAACAAGTTGACGCATGTGCAGTATACGGGAATAAAAACCCGGGTTGACTTAATGGAACTATGACTCGATTTAAGGCATATTTGTTAGTTCAAATTAATTAATTAATTAAACAAAGTCTTTGAGTCATTGGTTAGTTTATTAAAAAATTATTTACAAACACAAGTCAAACCAAATGGTTAGCACATATATAGTATGCACAAGCAAGAATGCACAAGTAGTTCACATAGTCACAATATGATGCAATGAGTTTGCAACCTAACCATGGCTCTAGTTCTCTAAAGTTCAAGGATATGGGTTAAGTCAAAAAGGGTCCATGGTTATGAGTCTGGATGCATCGCGCGGAGCCTAACCTTGAAGGGTTGGCGCGTACGGATGGGACCCCGCAAGTTAAAAACTTGCTTCCACGGTTTGGTGGATTCACAAAATTGCATGTACCCATCGTTTCCAAGAGCGTTCGATTGGGTAGATGAAGCATGAACCCCCAGAGGGTTATGGCCATATGTAGAACACATATGGGTTTCAGAAAAGTGAGAAAAAACTCAATCAGGAAGTAGAATCGAGCCAACAGTACTAGAATTGGTCAAAACAAGAAGGCAGAGTTCTGACTCGGTATTGGAAGAACTTGGAGCCAGACTACAGGAACTGTCGCCGCAAAAGAACCTCTATCGCCAAGCGACAGAACTGTCGCCAGGCGACAGAAGCTCTTTACAGGCGACGGTCTCTGTTTTCTAGACGCTAGTTCCTACATGCCTCAGCAGGTATCTGTGTTCTTAGAATTTTCCAGATTTCGCAGTATTATTTCGATTCTAGTTGTGAAAGAAATTTCTCAAATTTCCTACGTGTAAAATCCTATGTTTTTGACTCATTTCGGATGGTCTATCCAATGAGGACCTTTTTTATGCATATGACAATAATGTTAATCAAAATTACGCACATGAAATACTTAGAATTTTTCGAGTCTCATCCACTCATTCTAAGTAATTGCCAAAATAAATTTCAGGAATTAAAATAGAAATCCTCCCCAGTGGAGTCGCCAAAAAACTGTAGGGAATATTTCAAGCATCATAACCCGAAGCTTGAACCCCACTGTGATCATACACCTAAGTATGGTGGTGTCCAAAGGGAAAGAAAAGAGAGCAAAAGAGTCGCCAACAAGTTTTAGGAACTTGTAAACCCAAAACGATCTAGGAGATCGTCAACTTCATAAGGTCTGGAACCAAACAGGGTTCGGGGATGAGGGTACGAATCCAATCTACAAAAGAAAGGACCCGCCCTATAAAATAGGCCTCTACTTTGTTCTGCTCGTATTCATGTGCGCTTTTCGACTAACATGCAATCATTAGATTTAGCTCTAAACCTGTTTAATCTACCTTAGTTGAATATTAATGCACAAATAAAACTATTATTGGCGATCACTTGAATTAAAATCATATTAGCCTAAATAAAATTATTAATTATCTTATCAAGCGTGATTTCAAATACAAATTCCCTTTCACAAGCTTAAAGGCGTGATAAAGCAATAACAATAAATATAAATCAAGCAACATAATAACAAGCATAATGATAATAATAATAAAAATCATGTTAAGGCATAATAAAGCTTAAATATAATAGCAAGATCGTAGGCATGATACTAACAAGATTAATAACAAATCCTAGCATGTCACTAAACAATAAAGATCAAAGCTTTAAACCTAACATGTTACTAACATGCTATCATCATATTAGAAATAATAAGAGGCACCCTAAACATGATACTAGAAAGCATAAATAACATCCTAACATGATACTAGGAATATTAAACAATAATAAACATGCTTTCTACAAGAATAGAGCAATAAGATTACATACTTTGAAGCCTCGTACCTCTTTCTAATAACAAAATACACGTGTTAGTAAACTTCAATGAAAATAATAAAATTAAGAAATAAATTAAAGAATTGAAAGAAAGAGTTAAAAGGTTTAGACTGGATTTGGGACCAAACCCTCAGAAAAGTATAAACCTTTCACGTCTAGGGCGAAGGCAACTTCGAACTTGGCTAGGTGTTTCTAGATCTTGTGTATGCGGAATTGTGTTTAAAATGTTGGTTTAGAAAGAGAGAGAGAATTAAAGATTGTTGATGAGAGCTGATTGTTTGTTGATGAAAGTTGATTGAAAATGGAGGTCGGGGAGCCTATTTATAAGAAAACAATTCGAAAAAGCATAGAATTTGATAAGGAATAAAACTCCACGCTGTTGCTAACAAACCGACCTTGTCGCCAGAAATTTATCTTCTCGCCAGGCGACAAAGACAGTTTTTGCGGATTTTTTTTTATCATATCTTTTGATCCAGAATTCCAAATAAGTCATATAATATGTCTTTGGAAATCTCTTGAAGTCTATTTTCTAACCTAATTAGAATCAGATTAAAATCTTTTGTAGATAAAAAGATATGGCCGAAATAGTGAAAGGGTGTCAGTTTTGGAGAGAGTTTCGTAATCCTTTCATATCTTTTTCGTTATAGCTCAGAATTAATATTATAATATATCATTGGAAAGATAATTTCAAGATCTATCCAACCATATAAAATTTGGATAAAAAATATGAGGCACGAAAATAATATCTGACTGTCTTTGAACATGTTTAAATTCGAATAGAACTAGAACTTTTAAAAAGGAAAGTTTTAAAAATGGAAAGTTTATATTTAAATCAAATTCCTTAATCTTACTTTCAAAAAAGGATAATTAAGATATTTTAGAAACTTATAGAAGATTCTAATCAATCCTAATTAGTTTAGGAATAGGATTAAACCTTTGGACCCTCCACATGATCATTGGGTCGTAGGTAAAATCCGGTTTGGGCCTAGTTTAGTATTTTGGCCATAACTTCCTCATTATTCATCGGAATTGGGCTTATAATATATCGTTGGAAAAATCTTTTCAATCCCCATCTAAATACATCATTATTGGACCCTTATCATGGACCAAACTAAACTGGTTTGGACGTTTTTATAAAATAGAGTAGGTTTTCGAAAACAGAAAGAAGAGAATTTTTAATAAAACTAAACCGCAACACTTGACTTTCCACACTTTCACTTTATTCGATTATGGTTTGACGCAAAAGGTATTCATCACTGGGTTTGGTTTTGGGGAGACACAAATGCGTGTCTACAGCCCTAGACGTGAAAGGTTGATACCTTCTGAGGGCTTGGTCCCAAATCTAGTTTAAACTTTTTAACCTGTTTCTTTCAATTCTTTAATTTAATTGTTTGATTTATTATTTTTCTTGAAGTTTACTAACTTGTGTATTTTATTATTAGAAAGGGGTACGAGGCTTCAAAGTAAGTAATTAGCATACTTCCTTTTTATTTCAATGTAGAAAGAATGTTTAGATTTGATTAATTCCTAGTATCATGTTAGGATGTTATTTAATGATTTCTAGTATCATGTTTAGGGTGCCTTTTATTCTTTCTAATATCATGTTAGTATCATGTTTAGGGGTGAAAGTTCGGTTTTCAGATTGGTTTTTTGCCCAAACCGAAACCGAACCACCATATTTCGGTTTCTAGATTTTGGAAACCACACCGCACCACTTTAATTTTAAAACCGAACCAAACCAAACCACCTAAATTTCGGTTTTCTAAAAAAAAACCAAACCACACCGAATTTTCCTATCAAGGAAAATAAACATCAAATTTAGCAAAAAAACCGAACCAAACCATACCAATCAAAACCGAACCAAACAAAACCACACCCCTAACCTAGATCCGCAATTATGCACCCACCACAAATCACAATTCAATCACAAACCACCATAAAAATAATGTAGAAAAACAAAAATTAAACCAAATTAAATTAAACGAAAGAAAAAGAGAACTACCTCACGTCCTCACATTCCACCAAAAAACGTCGATTTTGGGTTTCATTGATGTTGTACAAACTGAAAAACCATAGTTTATGCCCTTATGGAGTTCGAAAAACCTCGAAACCTTAGTTGATGGTAATGCGGGTTGGTGGGGAAAAGAGGACATGGGAGTAAAAGTGGAGAAAGGGCGGAAGAAAGAAGAGAGAGTGAGATTGAGAAGAGGAGAGGAGAGAGAGTGAGACAAACGTACAAGAGGAGAGAGAGGGCGGAGAAGTAGAGAGGGCGGAGAAGAGGAGAGAGAGGGGGAACTCAGAGAAATTAGAGGGGGGATTAGGGTTTTTTCCTATATATACTAAGGGTAAAAATATGTTGGGCTAGGGTTTTTTTTTTTTTTTTTATTTTGGGCCTATATTTCGGTGTGGTTCGGTTTTGTTTGGTTTTTCATTTATGCAAACCGAAACCGAACCACACACCGATTTTTTTTTTAAACCGAAACCGAACCACTTCTGAAAAAAACCAAACCAAATTTCTTATTCGGTTTGGTTCGGTTTTAAACCGAGTTTGTTTCACCCCTAATTATGTTAGGCTAAAGCTTTGATCTTTGATGTTTAATGACATGCTAGGATTTGTTATTAATCTTGTTAGTATCATGCCTAGGATCTTGCTATTATTATTAAGCTTTATTGTTGATATTATGGTTGTTATTATTATTATTATCATGTTGCTTGATTATTATTATTGTTATTGCTTGATTATGCCTTTTATGCATGTTAAAGGGAATTTGTACTTGAAATTACGATAATTAATAATTTGGTTTAGGCTAATATGATTTTAATTCAAGTGATCGCCAATTATAGTTTTATTTGTGCATTAATATTCAACTAACATAAATTAAACAGATTAGGGTTAATCTAATGATTGCATGTTAGTCAGAAAGCGCAAATGAATACGAGTAGAATAAAGTAGAGGCCTATTTATAGGGTGGGTCCTCTCTCTTTTAGATTGGATTCGTACCTTCATCTTCTAACCCTGATTGGTTCCAAACCTATTGGAGTTAGCGATCTCCTGTATCGTTAAGGGGTGTAACCTTCACCTTGTGAACGGTTTACAAGTTCCTAAAACTTGTTGGCGACTATTTTGCTGTAGCTTTCTTCCCTTTGGACGCCACTATGCTTAAGTGTATGATCACAGTGAGGTTCAAGTTTGGGATAATGCTTGAAATATTCCCCAATAATAATAATAATAATAATAATAATACCCATGAAAGTAAAAATCCATAGGCAAAAATTCACAATAATTTACAATAACTAGTGTACGTGTAGCCCAGGCGTTGCACCGGGTTGGTACTTTAATTATATCTTGTGATTATATGCATTTGATATTTATAATGTCTTTATTTTTTTAAAAAAAGATTAGTGCTTATGATTATCAATTGTATACATATATTTTCATGTTTATAACATAGTTGACAATTGGCTAGATGATTAAATAACCATCCTTCTTATAATAGGTTGGGTATCATCTTTTTATATGACCAATATTGGGTTAGGTGGCATAATGATTTAGGAGTAATGATGTGGCATAATGAAAGTTGGAGTAAGTGACATGGCGTGATCTACGTGGCATATAGACGTTCTTAGTAATACCTTTTAATAAATTAGTATAGATTGTAGGATACTAGGACAGTGTAGGTTTCTAAGAAACTCCATGCATCTTCAAGATTTGCAAGAAAATCACAATATTCTTCACAAACAATTATATATTCAATAAATCTTTTGGACCGATTGCTTTTGCATGATAAATGTTTGAGAAAAGCTACAAATTAAAAACGCTACCTCTACCACAAACAACTACTAAAACGCTATCCTACCAAACACTACTAGTGTTTTAACTTGGTTCTAACGCTAACCGCTGCCTAAAACGCTTTCAGTTGCCAAATAAGATCTAACCTTAGGTGGCAAAGAAAAGAGGCAATTAAGAAAAGAAGTGCAAATCATAGCAGCTGACAAGAAAAGGGGCAATTTTGTAAATTTACTAGGATAAGAGTAAATTCGTAAATTTACGATTCTACTACTACGGTAAATTCCTTTTTACTTGGTTTTAAAAAATATATATTCTATTTTCACTTAATTATAACTCAATAGATTTTAATTCGTTATTTCTTTTCCTTGTTTTTTTTTGATAGATTGTTTATTTTCATTGTATAGCTATTTCTTTATTTTTTTCAATTCTTTATTTTTATCAGCTTGTTATAAATACCTTCTTCGAGTTTAATTTTAGGGATTGGTTAAACATCGCCCACAAATTACTACATAAAGCCCACAAAATTCACTTTGTTTGCCAAAATTGCCCTTGACCTTAAAAAAAAAAACACTCACACTCTCATCACTCACACTCTCATTGCTCATCTTCTTTCAACCTCTCTAACAAAAAAAAATTTCAAACAACGGCAATGTCGAGGCGGCAAGGCAAGGAATTGGCGGCGGCGGCGGAGGGAAGGATGTCCCAAGGAGGAAAGGTACATTTTGTTAAAAAAAAAAAGGGCAAAACCGCCGTGACGGCGGTGGGGCGCCCTGGCTGGACGCCCAGCCAGCGGTGGTGGCGCCAGCTGCAGACGCCGCCACCAGTTGGCTGGCGCCTGGGCTGGACGCCAACGCCACGGTTGTGGCGTTTATTCAAGGCGCCGCAGCCGTGGCTGTGGCGTCCAGCCCAGGCGCCAGCCCACTGGTGGCGGCGTCCAGCCAGGGCGCCCCCCCCCCCTTTTTTTTATATATTTTTTAAAAAAATTGTTTTTAATTTTTTTTTTTTGTGTAATATATTTTTGAATTCTTTTTATATTTTGTTGTTTATTTTTATAAATTTTTTCAATTTCGTTGTATTTTTTCTATGTTTATATTTTGTTTACAATTATTTGTATGTTTTTAGTTTATTTGATTTGGGAGTGGTAGCTATTTTTCGTATAAATTTTTGTATGTTTATATATTTTAAAATTTTGTGTAGAATTCACTGGGTCGTCATGGTGCGGGGAAGAATATAGAGCTTCTTAGTAGAAGCTATTCAGTGGAGAGGTCGGGGCATAGACATGTCAGATCCCGTGGTATTTCGGCCTCAGCTCGTAGAGAACGGATCCACCGTCGGGATGAGGATGACGATGACGATGATGATGCTGAGGAGGGTGACCAGGAGGAGGAGCAGGAGGAGGGCGCAGATGAGGATGAGGATGTGGACGATGGCAGTGGACCGTATGATGATTACGGTCCATTCAGTCAGAGGGTTGATGACATGTACGAGACACATATGGTGGAGGTGCGTAAGGGTAGGGGTGGTAGGTTTGTTAGTAGATCTAGCACATCATCTGCGTCCACTGTATCTGGGGCAAGCAGGAAACGGTCGAGGGCCGGTAATGATTCTTGGGTTGTTAGGAGAGAGGTGCCCGGTGGGCCTGTTGACGGGAGTGTGATTCCTAGCTTTCTAGGACACATAGCTGCCCGTATTTGGGAGGACCAGGAGAGGCCTTCAGTTACGGGGTTGTTGAAATGTCATACCCGGGAAAAGACTAGTAGCTTTTTGCGTACATGGGCTGAGGCCTGGCCGGCGGAGAGCGAGATGTTCGAGCGACTGGAGGGCACTGGGGTGAATCACGTTCCTGCCACCATGCACGATAAGATTGACAGTACACTGATCACGGCTTTCATTGAGCGATGGCAGCCGGATACAAACTCTTTCCACCTTCCGTTCGGTGAGATGACGATCATGTTACATGACGTCGAGGCCATTCTGGGGATTCGTGTTGAGGGTAAATGACTTTGTGCTGTGGCTGATGCGGATCAGGCAGATTCGCTGGCGGAGTTGTTGGCGGTGGACAGGGATGCACTGTACACCGAGGCGCTAGGTGTTTGGGAACACGGAGGTGTGAAGATCGCAGGCTTCACTTGAGCATCACTCATTTCTTTCACAACTAGTTTCGCAGCAGGACTTAAGCCGCTCAGTTGTCGATGACCCTCTTCATATACTATCATCTCATGGTTGTGATACCCCCATTTAGAGTAACCAATCACTTCCCAACCGTCACGACTCCGTAGTTTTCGAACCTTTACTCTGAACTCACACCCACAACCTTTCCGCTTTGTATCAAACCGAGTGGCTGTACGAAAATCTCTTTCTTCTCTTTTGCGATAACGGTCACATCTCAAAATGCGATCCATTCTACCATCCCGTTGAGATTTATGAGTTACTACTACCAAGCAAAATCCAGCTGCAATTGCAACCTGTTTTGCCCAATCAATCGCCTGTTGAGCTTCTTCGAATGGACCATCATGTCCAAATATCCCACTGTAATCATTTCCGTCTCCACCATATTCCTGCATCAATTATATATTACAATAAATACATTTAACGGATAATACATTTAATTTCTATATTTACACAGAATTAACACAAAAAAAAGCATAATTATATATAATCAAACTTAATTTTTATAAAAACCCTATTCGAATTTTCAAACTAAATTTAAAAATATACCATTTCGAATTTTCAAATTTAATTTTAAAAAAACCTATTTCGAATTTTCAAATTTAATTTAAAAAAAAACCCATTTCGAATTTTTTTAAAAAATCATTTTCGATTTTTTTTTTAAAAAAAATTAAATAAAAAACAACAACAAAATCAAAAAAGAAAAAAAAAATTTAATTTATAAGGGTGGCGTCTGCCAGGGCTGCCACAGCCACTGGACTGGCGCCTGGCAGGGCCGCCTAACCCAGTGGAGTGGCGCCTGGCCAGGACGCCGGTCTGGTGGTCTGGGCGTCTGGGCTGGACGCCACTCTGGTGGTTCTGGCGTCTGACTTGGACGTCCAGGCTACGGTTTGGGCGTCCACCCTAGGTGCCGGAACCACTCCGACGGTAAACCGTGAATTTTAACGGTGACTTACCTCGTTTTCCGTCGACGACGACGTACCTCCGGCGTCCCCCGCATCTCCGGCCTGCCCTCCGGTCTCCCCCGGCGAGCCAGTACGGCTCCACATTTTTTACACCGAGATTATTTCAATTTTAGAAAATGGGCATAATGGTCAAACCATATCATATTTGTGGGCTTTATATGGTAAATTGCGGGCGATGTTTAGCGTTTCACTAATTTTAGGACCAACACTTAAAAACTCTCAATTAGAATTAGGTACAATGTGAAGCGCATATGAGAAATTAGTTTCCAAACCGACATATACATAGAAATAATTTCAATTCCGACATTTTACATAGAAGAAGTTACTCGACGAATTTATATTATTTTTCCTAAAGATGTCAATTCAGGTAACTAGGACGGGTTCGGTGAGGTCGATCGGATACAAATCGAGTACATTTAAAATATGACTGATGCTATATTATTATGTCCAATTGTCCATACAAATCGAAATTTAAATCGGATTTTATTCAGGTTAATTTAGAATTGGGTCAGCTTAGGGTCTGTTCTCTTCAGCTTATTTTCAGTTCAGTTTAGTTTAGCTCCAATAAGTTCAACTCAGTTCAGTTTTTATTTTAATTACCTTCTCTCATAAAATATTTAGTTCAGTTCAATTATATTCAGTTCAGCTCCAATAAGTTCGATTCAGCTCAGTTTAGTTAATAAGAATAGGCCTAAGTTGTCCTAAGGGATGTTAGTGGGGCGGGTCAAGTAGGAGACTTGCCCTAGTATGGCGAGGATGGGTCTCAGTTTGGCGGGTGGTGGGGCGGGGATGGGGATAAAAACCATACCCGCCATGGGTGATGGGGCGGGGGTGGATTTTAAGTTATCCCCGCCCCATCGTCACCTCATACTCACATCTATATATTTTTAAAAGCAAAATTATACACTTTTATACTATTTTATAAAATAATTACGTGAAATAAAATATTAATTGTAATACTTTAATTTGTAATACACTTATTTTATAAACAAAAATGTGTGTAATATTAAGAATGTTTATTATTATTATTATTATTATTATTATTATTATTATTATTATTATTATTATTATTATTATTATAATTATTATTATAATCCATATTAATTATGTAAGATTGTGTATTTGAGAGACGGAGATTGGGCGAGTCTTGGGTGGGGATTACGCAGGTCTTTAGTGGGGATTAGGTGGGGATGGATATCCAAGTGGGGGTGGAGAGATGATTTTGGAGTTGTATTCGCCGGGGTGGGGATGAGGATGAATATTGGACCCGCCGCGGGGATGGGAATGTGGATGGAATGAGAATGAAAATGTTAAGTGGGGATGGAGATGGGAAGACCAACATCCGCCCCAACCCGCCTCGATGATATCCCGAGTTGTCCCCTTATGAGTTATGACAATACCTAAATTTGTTGTCAAATCTAATTTTCTTTAATAACATTCATAAATGCATACGTACACTCTAGCCTAGGTGGTCACCATTGTATAAGCAACGAGAAAAAAATTGGCGAATTGGGATCGACGAAATGGCGGTTTCAATTGCTTACTCTTCTTCAACCACATTCACTATCTCTCCTTTTCAATTTAAATCCAAAACCTTTCTTTCACAAATTAATCATAATTTCATTTACCCCCCAAAATCCTGCATTTTCTCTAAATTATCAACAAAATCCCACCATTTTTCTCTCCAAAATGGCAAGAAATTCAGCCCCCATTTCGTTCCCAAGGCTTCTGCTTCATCTTCTGGTATAATTTTTATGCTTAATTGGCTATTTTTTAGCTTTATGCTTTCTTGAATTTCTTCATAGATATTGAATAGTACTGATTTTAATGCTGTTAGTTGAGTTATCAACAAATGCAGTGTTTCAATTTTAGTGTCTATTTATCGTATTGTTAATCTAGTTGGTTTATTTTGAAATTCCTTTGAATTTTGTGTATTGATTAAAAGAGAGATACTAAAAGAAATTTTGCTGAATTGTGAAATTTTTGGTATTTGAAATGTTGTTAATTGTTGTGCCAAGTTTATGAATTAGCATTACATAGAAGGTTGTTGATTAAGTTATAAACTAGTCCTTGGTGAATTTTCATGAACTTCCCTTGTCTTCCCTTGTTGATTAAAGCACTACTCATTAATTTCTCCATTTCTTTTTGTTTGTCTTAATTAGAATATTCCATTTGTAAAGAGACAAAAGATAATGAGTATTCATCGATGGATAAGAAAGAAAACATATTCATGTGTGATCTTGTTTGATTTGTCTTGATGTGAAGTTTCAAAACATTAATTTTTAAAACAAAGTTCAACTTATAGTGCTCAAAGTGTGCATTAGAAATTGTGCAAAAAGTCAAATGGGACAAGCAAAATAGAAGGGCGGGAGTTTATTTTAAGTATGAATGATGAACCTTTGATTAATATATTTGTCAAATCAAACGTATATTAATCAAAGGTGAAGCAGAGAAAACTACTCCGTTTCGTGTTATACAGCTTCTATTGCTCATCTGACTTGCTCTTATGTTTGAAACTACCATGCAGTTGCGAATGCAGAGTATGCAGAGGAACCTGCAACCCATGTGAAATTCCCTAAGTCTTTAAATATCCCTGGTTGTTCGACTTCATTGTCTTTGGTTGGAACTGGTATGCTGAGTTTTTAATATTTCATTTGCTATATCAAAATGAACATTACATGATAAATGCTAATTCTTGGAACATCTATTCTTCTCAATTCCCATTATCTGATTGATTCTCCATCTATATCAAAATGAACATTACATGATAAATGCTAATTCTTGGAACATCTATTCTTCTCAATTCCCATTCTCTGATTGATTCTCCATCTAGGAGACAACACATGAAGCAGTGAATTTAAAGCTGCCTCCTACCAACCAGTACATTGTGAATCTTACATTAGCATAACTCACAAGGGCAGTGCTTTGTTTATATCTTATTTTGAAGATGAGCAATGGAAGACCTAGCATCTGTTATAGCTTTCTACCGGTAACAATGTGGGTCTGACATTAAACATAATGTTCATGGCACGGTGCTTTTTCTTCATTCTGATTTCAAAGAAGACCCATAGAAGACCTAGTAACTGTGTATAATTTCTAACCATATGTTAAACGTCTTATTAAGCAAAATTTTATTTTATAATTTCTGTAGAAGGTAGATTACATGTTGGATTGCTTGAAGCCTTTAATAATTTCTTATAATCGAAAATCAAATTTTTATTCTTCTAAATTACAATTGTAGTACAGGTATGTAAGCAGACTAATCTTAAGTTGACCTACTGTAAAACCTGAATCCAATCTGCCGTTGAATCTAGATGTGCTCATTTGAAAAGGACTATGAATTTAACACATATCCATTCAAACCTTAATCCCAAATTTCAGAATTTGAAACTGACCTGATACATTCATCTGCCAGATACTGGACTTTTGAAGACTGCTAATGCACAACATTGTAGTTGCTAGCTGGTAACATGTATAGGTTAATCTCACTGAGATAATGATAGAGATCAATTCACTAAATTAATCCAGTTACTTACTACTGAAAAATTGGCAATTGAATTCCCAGAACAATAGCTAAAAGGCAAATCTATTATTTCTTTCTAAGCTACTAGCCCTTTGTTCATCACTTGATTTTGTTTTTAACGATTGTGTAGAATATAATGTCATCCTACTGTTGTAGTGAATAGCTGTCTCTTGTAGCAATTATGTTACTCTGTATCATACATAGCATTCTCTCTAGTACAGAGGACTACAGACTGCTTTTTTGTCCAGTTCTTTTTAATGCAAGTTGAGATTCCTCTCTATCAAAAATTAATTGTTATTTGTTAAGATAATAGAATAAGATCTGTCTGTGCGCTTCGGCTGGTTTTGAGTTTTATCAACTTTATTAAGTAAGCCAATGTCATTTAATACTTTCCTATTTTTCTTTTTGGTGAGATGATCAACATTGTCGATTCTTTTGTTTGCAATGAAATTCAGGCTACAGGGAAAAAGTTTTTGCAATTATTGGAGTCAAAGTGTATGCAGCAGGACTTTATATGAATCCATCTATGCCGAATGAATTGAGTCCTTGGAAGGGAAAGTCAAAACCTGAAGTTGAACAGGATCCGGCCTTGTTCCAATCTATATACCAATGTAATGAAATCAATTGTAGATTGTATACTAATGAGAGGGGGTTGCACAAGGTCCAATTCTAATTTTAATTATCTTATGTACAGCATCTTTGGAGAAATCATTGCAAATTGCTTTAGTAAGAGATGTCGATGGAAAAACATTTTGGGATGCTTTGGATGAAGCTGTTTCTCCAAGAATAATGAAACCGACTCCTGTTGATGAATCAGCTCTTTCAACTTTCCGTAGTATATTCCAAGCGCTGTCTCTTAAAAAAGGCACTTTGATTCTTCTAACTTGGCTTGAGCCTTCCAAGATGCTGGTAAGTATATCTGTTGTTCTTTGTGAAAAGAAGTTTCCCCTCGTTGTTTCTGTTGAGGGTTGCTGAAAAGGTTGGGTTTTATTTGATTAACAGGTGTCTGTGTCACTGAATGGGGTACCTACAAAAGTAGATGCCACAATTGAGTCGATGAATGTCACAAAAGCCCTTTTTGATGTGTTCTTTGGAGAATCTCCAGTTTCTCCTACCTTAAAGTCTTCTGCTGCTAGTGGTTTGGCAACCACCTTGTAGTAACTGCACTGAGAAAGGTCTAGTACTCTAGCCGAAACCATGATTGTAAAATTTCTGAGCAAGGGTATGTCTCAAGTGATAACCGCATGCTGTTGTGTAAAATCATTATTTTAGTATTTGTTCATTAACAGGTTAGTCCAAATTCAGCGATCATCACTGAGCTTTGATAATCTTGTGCTCTTGAAACCCTTGATTTAGAGATTATTAGATCTCCTGATGTTGGTTTTGTTTTGTTTATTGTCTTTATTCAATAGATTTCCAAGCAGATGATTCATTTATCTTGATTTCCATATCCATTTTTCTGTTTATCTCCTTCATTATAAACATTGGTCCACGGTATAGAAAATTAATATGCATGCTTTGATATTAAATGAATTTGATCCTTGTTTACTAATTGATTTCAATTGAGATCGAGATGTTATTCACAATATGTGTTTGATCACCTGCTGCTTGATCTTGTTTCAACTTTCAACTACAATGTACCGTTTCTACATAATTATAACCTTGTGGTGGCTACACATTTCTCTGTGACAGGCTACACTTCATGTTTCTTAAAAATCCTTGTATCATTTCTGTGGCGCCTGTTGCTCAAAAACTGTGCTCTATGGCCATAAAATCCAACTTCTATCCTACTTCGTATATTAATCTTTTATATGACGAGATTGAACCTGTACGAAGTGATGATTGGACGTTTATTGTCTACTTCTGCAAATAACTGATACTGGATACTACAAATGCTCGACACTCATTTCTATTGCTTTTATACATGAGTATCTGATGAAACATCTGAAATCTTTCTGTCTGGTTTTGCTTTTTCTAGCATTTTGACAACTTCAGCCATATTCGGTCTCTTTAATGGCTCTGACTCTAAGCACATTAATGCAATGCTGAAAACGGAATTCACTTCGTCGATGGAGCAGGACTCCAAGCTAATGTCTAGCACTTGCTCTTCTCTCTTTTCCTGGACAACTGCTTTTACCTGCTCATCAGTTAACAAATTATCGATCAGCTGCTTCTAGCATAAGCAGACTAAAACTCACCTTCTGTCATGTATGTAATCTTCGTTTTTAGCTCTTTATGTGATCTTATCAAGCTTATCATTGTGCAGAGAATTATTGATGTGAGTTGCTACCACAAATACTGACATGACAACAGAAAGTAGTGCTATGGAGTATTTGTGGCTGTAAATTATGCTTTAGAGTTATGATGTTATTTTAGCTTAGATTACTTCATATTGGAGTGAATTAAAGCCAAAACAAACATAGAATTGAAGGCTTACCCAGGTGACCAGCTTTGTTCCTTCCTCAACAAACGCTTCATCCATGGGCTTTTTTCCTGTCAAAAGCTCCAACAACACAACACCAAAGCTATAAACATCCCCTTTTGCTGTTGCTTTCCCTGTATCAAAGTATTCTGTGGAAATATTTCAAAGTATTTTGATCAACATATGACTCTTTCCAAAATTTAGCAAAAGGAAGTACCCCAAAAGGTTTGAGTACCTGGGGCCAAATAGCCAAAAGTTCCAGCAACAATGGTGGATACATGAGTCTTATTGGGTTCCATGAAAGTAGCTAGCCCAAAGTCAGAAACCTGAGCCTCAAAATTTTCGTTCAGCAAGATGTTGCTCGATTTTATATCTCTGTGGATTATGTGAGGAATACAGTCATGGTGAAGGTATGCTATTCCTCTTGCTGCTCCTAATGCTATTTTGTATCTTGATGACCAGTCTAAAAGCTTCTTATTTTTGAATCTACCTATATTAAAAATACAATAGCATAGACAGTTATTCTTCAATTTGAGATGTTTGCTATCAACATGAGTTAGTATCTTCTAATTTTGAAGTGATGTTTTCAAAATTTTATTTTAAAAATCACTGTCAAGTAAAAAATGTTTCTAAAGTCTGCCTCGCATATTCCAAAAAATTCAAACTGATAAATAAAATTGAAGCAAAACGCGTAATTTAAGTTGGTTATGAACATACCATGTAGATATGCATCCAGACTTCCATTGGGCATTAGCTCATATATGAGAAGATTATATTGAGGTGAAGTGTAATATCCATAGAGAGTAACAATGTTTCTGTGCTTTATATCACCCATTGCCTCTAATTCTCTCTCGAAACCACGGTCTCGGTCTACACTTCCCCTGTTAAGCCTCTTTACTGCAAATAATCTTTCTTCATTCATGCTTAGTTTATACACAGTCCCGTAACCTCCAGAGCCAATAATATCCTTGTTGCTTAACTTGAGCGCCTTCTTTAACAATGCATCTGCCTTTAGTGATTTTGTACTTGAAGGCCTGAACATCACCATTTTTCCACCTGTTTTTTGACTGTCTTGTAAGATGTTTATCAGAAAAAGTCAAGATCATTTGTTTTCAAAGTTCAGATCGTACCTGAGTAGCTGTCTTGAACTGATATATGCTTTCGCTTCCATTTCTTGTAGAGAAGAATAGATATTATGATTTTCGAAGTTACAAATGCAAGACAACTTATTGTAATGTACAGGGTTATTGTTTTTGCATTGTTCATTTGAAAACCTATAAACAGTACAAGTTTGAGAAGTCAAAAAACTAATATTCTGATGAGAATTTGCTACAGTCAGATCTGAAGATTATTTCAGAAAGTTTCTAATGAAGTATCAGACTGCAATTCAAATATGAACACAAAATTGAATCATTGAATTTGTAAAATGCTGTTGGTTCCCGATATCATTGGAAAGCCGAAGTTTGTTCTGACATGAACATCATTTTGTTCTGAGATATGTGAACATCAGTCGGGTTACTATGTGACATGCCAGAACAGTATGCATATCTCGAGATTAACCCAGAACTCGAATGTTTTGCCTAAAAGAGGGAACTGGGGTAAGGATGTAAGTAGAAAAATGTTACCTGGTCCGTCAGCTTGTATAAACCAGCTATGAAACTGTTTGAACACCAAAACTATCAGGAAGGCGCTGCACGTATCACGTTGGGCTAGATTGTTGCTGCTGCTGAATATCGATGAGTAGAGAAGATAAAGAGGAAGAATGGCACCTGATTTCTTCCGTAATGTGTATCTTTTTGAGAAAGAAAAAGTGGTGGATAAAACAAAAGAGAATGTGATTGGGTTTGATTTGTCATGAGTTTGATTAATTTTGGTACATCACATGAAGTGTAACTGTACGTAGGGAATATAACAGCAGGGTGCAGTACCTTGTGTTTGTCCTTTCGGCTTTTGTTGACATTATAGTCACTTTCACTTTGTTGATCCATCACCTGCATTTCATGATTGTCATAACTCAATACTCCGTATTTCAGATTTGCCCGTAGGGGATTGGTATAGAGTACTTTCAAAGTATAATCAGTTGTATCTTATATTGTAATTGATTTTGCAAAGGAAAAATGGAAATAAATTATCCCACCTTTGCCCGAGTTGAAAATTACCAAACCCACCTTTTGATATTTACGAGGCAAACCCACCTTTGTATGCCATCTTTTTTTAATGAACCTTGACCCGTTGGTGATCGAATTTAGTAGGTTGTATGCCACGTGTCGTATCTTAATTGGTGCATTTCATTTAATAAAAAAAAAGTAATAAAAAAATATAAAAAAAAACTCCAACCACCAACCCAACATCGTGAAACTCAAGCCCTTACCCCATCCACCACCAAAACCGGTCGACCACCCTCCTTAACCTCCGAAAACGGTCGGCCAGCCCTGCCCACCAGGGAAATCCTGGACCTTCGCAGGTTTCGGCGGTTTTTAAGGTGTTAAAGGGAGATTTCGAGGTGGTTAGGGAGGTTTGGTGGGTCTTTGGGGTGGTTAGGGAGGTTTGGTGGGGTCTTTAGGGAGGTTTGGTGGGGTCTTTGGGGTGGTTAGGGAGGTTGGGTGGCGTTTTCCGGTGATGGGATGGAGGTTTTGGGGGTTTCCAGTGATTAGAGAGGGGTTTTCGTCAGTTGTGATGGTTTTAAGGTGGCGACTGTGGTGGTTTATGGTGGTTTCGAGGGAAGGATATGTCAAGGGTGAATTCCGGGGTGGCTTTTGGTATAAGGGAGTTCCTGATGGCTGTTTTCGGGGGTAGGCGGCTGGTCGGTTTTCGCTGGGGCTAGGATAAGGGTTAGGATTTCGTGGTAGCTTGGGGGATGGCGGGTGGGTGGTGGGTTTTTTTTTTCCTTTTTTCTTTTTTTTTTTAATTTTATATTTTTACATATTTTTGTTTTTGTTTTTAACTTTTTTATTTGGACCAATTATTGAGTGACACGTGGCTTTAAAAAAAATAAAAATAAAACATTTTAACTTGTTTAACAGGTTATAGGTAAAAATGTTGGGGTTTGGTGAGTCCGACTCACTGCGGAAACAAACCCAAAACAAGACCGCACTCCCAATAAATAAAACCATAAAGCATAATTAACTTAATGAGAAGATGAGGATAGCAATTATACCTTTGACGAGTGTTTCGCCCGACCTCAAGGGGCTCTTACTTCGAAAGCAAGTCTCGAAAGTACGACGACCTCCAACAGAAGTCCACACACAACCCGACCACCGACAAGGATCTAATGTCTTGGAGTTAGCAAGGCCCGACCTAAACCCAAGTAATTATGAGTTCAAAGGTTTTCACAATGGTGATGCCTTTTTCAACTCTTACTCAAGTGAACAATCTCAAGCCATGCCTTGGCTATTTATATGTAAAGCTTCCTTGTGAATTCCACTCATCTTTCAATGTGGGACTTTTTCAAAAAAAGATCTCACATGGAAAGATTGATGAATTCAACCCTTAGTTAAATAAACCAAGGAACAAGTGTCACATGGTTAGGTGAGGACCACTTTCTCACACTAGTAGAAAATACTTGATGGGAAGCCCCAAATTCCAAGCGGTTTTAAAAATCCGCTTGTCATTTACTATTTTTTTTTAAAAAAAACCCTCTAATATTGAATGGCAAGCGGTTTTGGCGCAAACCGCTTAAACCTCGAGTTGACTTCGAATTTCATCTCAAATTTGGTTTAATAAGGCCAAATTCGACTATGAAAAGTCTAGATCTAGACTTTTCATGGTCGAATTTGACCTTAATACCATCAACTTGTTTAGCCATAAGATTGTGACGGTGGATATCGTGGTGGTGGGCTAAAGCTTAACGGTGGAGGTCATAGTGGTGACGATTGGTGTCGGTTGAATGTTTGGGAAATTTTCGACCTATTTCTTTGAAGTGTGTCTGATTTCTGGCGATAAAAGTCAGATAATAAAGGAGGAGAGGAGGAATGATGGAGGAGAAGAGAAATGGGGAAAAGGAAAGAATGAAAGATGAATACAGACCAACGTGAGAAGAGAGAGAGGAGAGAGAAAGAGAAAAAAGAAAAGAGTTGAAAAGGAATTAGGGTTAGGGTTAGTGGGCTTTTATACCCCATTTTTTTAGTAAAAAGAAAAAGAAAAAAACTACTTACGACTGTTGAAGACGGTCGCAAGTTTGCGACTGTGTGTTAAAACGGTCATAATCTACGACCGTTTTAGGCGGCCACAACTACTTTATTTTTAGTTTTAAATAATTTTCACATGTATTTATTAAAAAAGAATTATTTAAATATACTTGTGACGGTGTAAATGGAAAAAAAAAACGGTCGCAAAATTGTGACCGCCTTTAAAACGATCGTGAAATTGCGACCACCTTTGAAACGGTAGCAGATTTCTAGTTTTGCGACCGTTTTATTGACGATCGTAAAAAAATGGTCGCAATTTGACCAAATTCTAGTAGTGATCCATTTTCTCGGATAGACAAAAACAAAGAAAAAATTGCACAAGTATTAAAAATATTGTTAACACTAAAATGTTTTGTCTGAATAAAAAAAGGGCAAGAAATCATCTTAGAAATCCGAAGATAGAGCCTTCAGATTTCTTGGGGGTAACAAGTGTGCAAGTACAAATTATCTTCAGCTAAAAATTTCCCAAGCCCAAGCTTTCTACTTAGAATTTTTTTGCAAATGATCGAAATATCGGAAAGGCAAAATACACAAATTCTAAGGCAAGGAAATGGAAAGAAAGGCAATAGATTCATGAGAAATATGCTCATATTCCGAGCTAAATCAAGTTAAATTGTTCATCAAATGAAAATAAGTATCGGCAATCGCTCACAAGCGGAAAATCACAGCTGCCGAATTACGTACAAGACAAAAACAAATAAAAGTTTGTACATCAAGGCAAGTTAAAGCAAAAACAGACAAGGAAAAAAATATTCAAAAGCAGCAAGTTAAAAGATTAAGCATAAGATGATCCGCAAGATTCTGAAGACGAATGCCCGAGTTCCTAGGCTTCAACTGATTGATCAGGCTGATCGGTAGTGCTGGAACCTTTACCAACTTTGGTCCCGGCTACAAAGGAGGTAGGCTTAGTGTAGACACCCATTTGTGTCTCCCCAGAACCAAACCCAGTGATGAGTACCTTTCACGTCGAATCATAATCGAATGAAGTGAAAGTGTGGAAAGTCTAGTGTTGCGGATAGTTTTAATTCTTTTCTCTTCTCTTTGTTTTTTAAAACTTATTTTAAGAAAACAGCCAATCCAGTTTGGTTGGTCCATGATATGGGTCCAATAATAGAGTAGTTGGATAGGGCTTGACAAGACCTTTCCAACGATATATTATAAGCCCAATTCCGATGAATATTGAGGAAATTATGGCCAATTTCCTAAACTGGGCCCGGTTTGAGCCTTATATGCGGCCCAATGATCTAGAGGAGGGCCTAATATGATTTATCATTCCTAATGCAATTCGGAATGGTTTTAGTCTTCTAGATTCTTCTAGAAGGTTCTTTTCATTCTTAATTCAATTAGCATTGATAAATTGACTTTTGTTGACTTTTCAGAGTTTTAATTAAAATCAAAAAGCATTTTCGAGGAAAATACACGATTTTATCTTCCAGTACGGCAAACTTATTTGATTTTCGAAAACGCGTCAAAAACAGGCCTGGCGCCAGGCATTGGCGCCTGGAACCAGGCCTGGCGCCAACCATTGGCGCCTGGTGCTAGCCATTGGCGCCTGGCGCCAATAAGCTGGTGTTGGCGCCAGCTCTGTTTTGCGTGCGCCAATCTCGTTTGACGTGCGCCAAGTGCTCTGTTTTGATATTTTTATCTTTTTTGGCTGATTTCTCTATAACTAACGTATTAAAAACTTCGTTTTCATTCACCTACATTCAGTGCTTTAATGGTTTTAATTGATATTATGATGTAGAAATCATATTCAATCATGTTTATATTGTTATTATGATATTCCTAGTATCATGTCTAGGGTAGTTTTAATATTAAATATGATTGTTACGATGCCTTATATGTTCTTCCTAATATTTATGATTGTTAGCGTCATGTTAGGGTTAAAGATTTGATTTTTGTTGCTTAGTGACATGCTAGGGTTTGTTATTAATCTTGTTAGTATCATGTCTAGGATCTTGCTATTATTATTATGCTTTAATATTAACATGAACATGATTATGATTATAATTGTTATAATTTATGATTATTATTATTATTTTGATGATGATTATTTTATTTATGATGATTATAATTTTATTATCATGACATTCATGATTATTATTATGTTTCTTGATTTTTATTGTTATTGCTTGACCACGTCTTTTATGCATGTTTAAAGGGAATTGGTACTTGTAATCACGCTTAATAAGGTATTAATAACCTTGTTTAGGGTTAATTTGATTACAATTTCAAGTGATCACCAATAGTAGCTTATATGTGCATTTATATTCAACCAACATAGATAAACAGGTTTAGGGTTAAACCTATTGTTTGCATGTTAATTAAAAAGCGCACATGAATACGATCATAATAAAGTAGAGGCCTATTATTAGGGCAGGTTCAATCTCTTTTAGGTTGGATTTGTACCTTCATCCCCGAACCCTTATTTGGTTCTAGAACTTATGGAGTTGACGATCTCTTGGATCGTTAAGGGGTGTAACCTTCACCTCGTGACCGGTTTACAAGTTCCTTAAAAAACTTGTTGGCGACTCTTTTGCTCTATCTTCTTCCCTTTTGGACGCCACCGTACTTTAGTGTATGATCACAGTGGGGTTCAACCTAGGGGTTTAATGCTTGAAATTATTCCCTACTGTTTTTGGCGACTCCACTGGGGAGGATTTCTATTTTAATTCCTAAATTTGTTTTGGCAATGATTTAGAATGAGTGGATGAGACTCGAAACGTTCTAAGTATTTCATGTGTGTAATTTTGATTAACATTATTGTCATATGCATAAAAAAGATCTCATTGGAAAGACCATCCGTAATGAGTTAAAAACATAGGATTTTACACGTAGGAAACTTGAGAAATATCTTTCACAACTAACATCGAAATAACACCGCGCGAAACTGGAAAATTTTATCGAGCACAGAAAGCTGCTGAGGCATGTGAGAAGTAGTGCCAGGGGCCAAAGCATTGGCGCCAATATTTTAACCGTAGCGCCAGACGCCAGCATTGGCGCCAGGCGCTACAGCTAAAAGCTGGCGCCAGTCTCTGATTGCTGGCGCCAATTTCCCCCAATACCGAGCCAGAATTATGCGTTCTAATTTCTACCGGTTTTTCGTATTGTTTGCTCGATCCTACTTCCTGATTGAATTTTTTCTTACTTTTCTGAAACCCATATGTGTTCTACATATGGACATAACCCTCTAGGAATTCATGCTCCATCTACCCGATTGAACGCTCCGTGCAACAAAGGGTACATCCGAGATGTTGAATTCACCAAACCATGGAAGGAGTTTTTTCTAAAGCTCGCGGTGTCCCATCCACTCGCGCCAACCCTTCACGGTTAGGCTTCCGCGCGGTGCATCCGGACAATTAACCATGGACCCTCTATTGACTAAACCATATCTCAAACTTTAGAGAACTAGAGCCATGGTTAGGTTGCAAACTCATTGCATCATATTGTGTCTACTTGACTAATTGTGCATTATTTGTTGTGCATACTCTATGTGATTTTTCTTAACCGTTTGTTTGACTTGTGTTAAGACTAAATAAAATGATTAATGACTAAAGAACTTTGTTTAATTAATTAAGTAATTAATTTGAGCTAATAGTTAAACATGAAATCGAGTCATAGTTCCTTTAAGTCAACCCGGTTTTTTATTCCCGTATACTGCACAAACGTCAACGTGTTTTGGTCATAGCCGGAGTTCTAGGAAGAACTACGATTCGTACAACCTATGGATCTATATCCCCGAGTTTTATCTTTAATTTGGAATTGGTTTCATCCAAATCAATGTCACAGATAAAATGTTATGACTAAAATACCACAGTCTGTCTAGTTTAATGCATATACAAGAAGTCTTAACTTAGTCTTTACTTGAGTCTAGTCACATAGTCTAGCCACATGGTCATGACACGAGTTTTAACATACCATCTACACTCACTAGTCTTATCACACACTTTGAGTATATGTCACCATGACCATGTTTTAGGTTCATGCATGAGTCGGTCTTTTTCCGTCATTTAAGTCGGGGGGTACATTCTATTCCTAATTCTTTATTTCCCTCCATCTACATCATTTTCCTTCACATTCTATTCCAATATTTCTTCACATCCTCCTTCTATTTCTTGTTGAATAAAGTTTGAGTCAAATAATTAACAATGAATATCCCCAAATTCCTTTTCCACAGCACTTGGTCGAGGAGAGAAGGGCGATTAATCAAGGACAACCTCTTTGTTCAAGTCTCACTTTTTGATAAACCGATTCATCAAAAGAGGAAGGCTAAAAAGATAATGGCAACTCAAGAGGTAGTTAATGAACTTAGGAGTCAATTAACTAACGTGACTGAGACACTGAAGCTATTCACACTCAAGATCGATGATCCCGTGAAGCAACAACAAATGAACCTCATGTAGGAAAGTTTGAGGAAGCTATCTAGTGACTATAAATTTCAGGGCATGAGTTCACAAGGGGTCTCGCTGGACAAGAAACTTCTTCCGCATAAGTTCAACGCCACTGACATCCCTAAATTCAAGGCAATAGATAACCCTTATTTTCATCTAAGAGCTTTCGAAACCATAATGAGTATTAAGAGTATCGATAAGAAGGTTTTCCCCTCTCTATTCCCGCTATCTCTTGAAACCGTTTGCCAACAGTGGTACTTCTCCCTTGACAAAGAGAAAACCTCTACCTGGGAATCGATAGTGAACGCTTTCGTTGATAGGTACAAGTGCAATATCCAAGTTGAAACCGATCATAGACAACTTGAGATGCTAAGACAAAAAGGGAATGAAGGCTTTACTTCTTTCTTTAATAAATGGAGGGAAACTTCCGCCAAGATGATTGAGGTCCCCACCGAAAAAGAATCTGTGAGGATGTTTATCAAGAACCTCCAAGAGAAGTATTCGAAGCATTTAAAATATCAACATAATCTGAATACTTTCAAGGCCGTTTATGACATCGGAATTGAAATCGAAGATGACCTCGCAAAGCAAAAAGCTAATAACAATAGTAACCACGGTGGCTGGAAAGGAAAGAAGAACGACAATCCTTTTTCTTCCGAAAACGCCCACTCTAGTAACAATGTTAGTACCTTTGATCTCAGTGAAGTTTTAGCCATAGATAACCAAGGATCTAAGAAGAAACTAAGGAAAGACTTCACCCCCATTGGGATGAGCTACGATACTGCCTTCGATCGACTCCATGCCAAAGGACTCATTACTCCCATTGGACCTGTTCAAGATCCCGCACCTGAAAAGAGATTGCCTAGTTGGAATCCAGACGAACACTGCAAGTACCATCAAGGTAGGGGTCATTCTGCTGAGAGCTGTTGGAAGCTAAAGGAGGCTATCCAACATTTGATTGATAATAACAAGCTTCCCATGCCTCCAGTTAACAAGAAGAGCGAGTGATGATAAAGCGAACAACACAAGACAAGAGGCGAGATTCAACGACAAGATTTCGTGACCTCTTTTTTCTATTTCTTCTTTATTTTTTATCCTTTCCCCAATAAGTCTAGAATAGGAACCCTTTTAATCTCCTTAGATTTATTTTGTAGGATCATTATTTATTTTCCTTTAATAAAATGAGCATTTATTTCCTTATATATGATCATTTCATTTTATTGCAAAAAAAAAAAAAAAAAAAACATGTCGAATTGAGCACAAGGTATACCAATGATTTGAGGCACCCCTTGTAGCCACCTCATATCTTCTTTCACCTCTCAAATTTACAATCCTTTCTTCATAAAAAACTCTGAGCTTCGTCTACCGATAGACCTTTCTTTTTTCAACCTACATCTATCTAACCTTGGGATGGGATGGTGTGCAACTTATGCAATTTTCAATTTCATAAAAAGCTTGAGTGACTTCAAAAGATTAAAATAAGCAAAAAAATAAATAAAAGTGTACAAAAGGGCAAGTGTTCCAATGTCTTTGATATGAAAATATCTTCGATAAGAACACGTCTCAGATTGCGTCTCTTATCGAGTGCTCGGTACCGTGCCTGAGAAACATGAATGCCAAGTGAGTGATAGACCGCATGATCGGGATTGCCCACACTTATAAAAATAAAATAGGTGCTAAAGCAAAAGATAAAAGAAAGAGCTAAAAAAGAGTAGAAAACCTCAAGCATGAAAATACAAAGATTCCAAAGCAAGGTTGCACACCTTGGGGGCTTATCGAGGGTCTTGAGCCTTTATCCCCTTCTTCTATAGCCTTTAGCCTAACCAGGTTACAATCCTTAAAAAGACCTTTTTGAGGTATACACACTTGTGCGAGGTTCGGCTAGAGCTACGTTCGGCCTGATTCCTAACGGATACGTAGGCAACCTCACATTGAGGTGCGGCCGTAATAAACATGCATTCATATTCACATTCACGCACTTGCACCATGATCATATCAAGGGATCTCCAATGATCATCCCTATTCATGTAGAGCTAGACTTGGGGGCTTGATCCCCACATCATTAGCTTACCTAGCCTAAGAGTCACCACCATTTGACTCTTTTAACAAATAACATCTTTCCACACACTTAGCTCTTGCGGCCTAACTTTAGTGTCACTTTCACACACCGCACAGAAACATGACCAAATACTTCCCTTAGGAACCCTTTGTCATGGAATCTTAACATAAAGCATGCCTTGTCACATCGCTCATCACTTATCAATCATCGTTGCATCACGAAGTATGAAGTACTTAGCCTCCGTGCCTAAGTTACCCAAATACTTTCACCATGAAGTCAACATTTGAGATAGCCTAGGATGGATTAATCCTTGTGCCTTGAGTGATAGTATCAAATGACATTTGACTAAGCTCATTCAACACGCACCTTCAAAAACTTCGATTCTTTTTCGCGTCTTTCTTTTTCGGGAGAAAGTCGGTACCCTCCACAAAAATGACGGAAAATTTTTACTTTTTGCATTTTTGAGTCACATTGAGTCAACACTATGCACACACGGGTCACGAGTCACACGTGTCATTTTACTTCGAGTCGAGTCAACCTCGAGTCGGTCAATCACAGAGAGTCAAGTTTATACCTTGAGTCATATCAAGTCAATAAGTCAAGAAATGCTAAACCTTAGGTCAACCCTAAGATAATTAAAGAGATTGGCAAAGTTCTACAGTCAAAAATAAATACAAGTGCAGCAGAATAGGGAAGACCCTATCACAGCATTCAGCGACAGAGTCAATTCTTGGCGCTAGAGATATCTCAGCAACGACAGAGCTCGAAGCCTCTCAGAAAGATGATTTCGGGTTCCTTGGTACGCCAGTTAGACCCTATAAGCAATTTGACATGATTGAGTAGTCGATTTGATTACAACCGCAAATAAGTGATCGACTTGATGAAAGATCGTCTCACTTAGCTTAAAGCGCCTAAGAATTGGCTCATCACGGAAATACCAACATACTGGTTTTAGCGGAAGCAAAGTTCAGGCGAGCTTTAGAGATCGACAAACGTTGGTCTTCGAAAATTTCTTCTTCAGAATATTATCGCAACAAACGTTCAAGTATCGAAGCTCTTTTGTTCAGAGACGCGTGAACATCTCCATCAAAGCTCTTTTGTTCAAAGACGCGTGAACATCTCCATCAAAGCTCTTTTGTTCAGAGACGCGTGGACATATCATCAAAGATCTCCTATTTTCAATCTCTATTGTTCAGAGACGCGTGGACATAACAAAAATAAGGAAGCTCTTTGTTCAGAGACGAGTGAACATCGAAATAGCAGGACGACATTCACTAAGATTGTGGAAGTTGTCACCAAAGATTTGAGAAGATAGCACGAGATGGGTGGTCTTCGACAGCATTTACTAAGATTGTGGAGGTTGTCACCCAAGATTTGAGAAGATAGCACGAGATGGGCGGTCTTCGACGGCGTTCGCTAATATTGTGGAGGTTGTCACCAAGATATGAGAAGAGTGGTTCATGATGAGGCGGTCTTCGACGACTTTTGCTATGATTGGAAAGGTTGTCACTATGATTCAAGAAAAGGCTCAAGATGTAGCAACATTGATCGACGACGTTCCCTAGATTGCGGAAGATCGTCAAAACAAATAGCAAGATGGCGTTCCATAGATTGTGGAAAGTTGTCAAAAAGCAACTGAAGGTGATTTCAAGAGAAATAATCTTCGATAGTATTCCCTTGGACGTGGAATATTATCAATGCGGATGAGGATTGTTTCAAGAGAAGCAATCTTCGATGGTATTCCCTTGGACGCGGAATATTATCATCGTAGAGGAGGATCGTTTCAGGCGAAGCAGTCTTCTATATTGGAAGCGATTACGGGCGTAGCAGTTTTCAAGCGGGATGGCATTCTCTAGCTTGCAGGAGGTCATCTAAACAATCGGTTACTTTCAGAGACGTGTGCTCGACGGTGCAAGATACGCGTTTCTTAACTCTTTTATCTGTTTAACTAACGCTAGTTTTGCAGGTATCGGCGTTACAAGAGTGGTTTAGGATCGCAGAACGTTCTGAATCATTCTCCGTCCCTATCGATACTTTGACTTTTGTTTTCGAAACTTGCGTTTCTCCAAACTCAGTCAAATTGGGGGCTTCTGTGGACACCCATTTGTGTCTTCCCAGAACCAAACCCAGTGATGAGTACCTTTCACGTCAAATCATAATCGAATGAAGTGAAAGTGTGGAAAGTCTAGTGTTGCGGATAGTTTTCATTCTTTTCTCTTCTCTTTGTTTTTGAAAACTTATTTTAAGAAAACAGCCAATCCAGTTTTGTTGGTCCATAATATGGGTCCAATAATGGTGTAGTTGGATGGGGCTTGACAACATCTTTCCAACGATATATTATAAGCCCAATTCCGATGAATATTGAGGAAATTATGGCCAATTTACTAAACTGGGCCCGGTTTGAGCCTTATATGCGGCCCAATGATATAGAGGAGGGCCTAATATGATTTATCATTCCTAATGCAATTCGGAATGGTTTTAGTCTTCTAGATTCTTCTAGAAGGTTCTTTTCATTCCTAATTCAATTAGCATTGATAAATTGACTTTTGTTGACTTTTCAGAGTTTTAATTAAAATCAAAAAACATTTTCGAGGAAAATATACGATTTTATCCTCCAGTACGGCAAACTTATCTGATTTTCAAAAACGCGTCAAAAACAGGCCTGGCACCTGGAACCAGGCCTGGCGCCTGGCGCCAGCTCTGTTTGCGTGCGCTAATCTCGTTTTACGTGCGCCAAGTGCTCTGTTTTGATATTTTATCTTTTTTGGCTGATTTCTCTATAAATAACGTATTAAAACTTCGTTTTCATTCACCTACAATCAGTTTTCATTCGCCTACAATCAGTTTTCATTTGCCTACAATCAGTTTTCATTCGCAATCATGAATTCTCTAATCCTCTCTTAATCATTCACCAATTCTCATAAAGTTTTCTTGATTATTTCATCTCTCTTTCTCTTTTTCTAAACTTTCTTTTCACATACAAAATTCCGCATTCGCAAGATCTAGAAACACCTAACCATATTCAAAGTTGCCTTCGCCCTAGACGTGAAAGGTTTAATTTCTGAGGGTTTGGTCCCAAATCTCTATTTTAATTATTTAATTTAATTGTTTTATTAATTTCCTTGAAGTTACTAACGCGTATATTTTGTTATTAGAAAGAGGTACGAAGCATCAAAGTAAGTGCTTTAATGGTTTTAATTGATATTATGATGTAGAAATCATGTTTATATTGTTATTATGATATTCCTAGTATCATGTCTAGGGTAGTTTTAATATTAAATATGATTGTTACAATTCCTTATATGTTCTTCCTAATATTTATGATTGTTAGCGTCATGTTAGGGTTAAAGATTTGATTTTTATTGCTTAGTGACATGCTAGGGTTTGTTATTAATCTTGTTAGTATCATGTCTAGGATCTTGCTATTATTATTATGCTTTAATATTAACATGAACATGATTATGATTATAATTGTTATAATTTATGATTATTATTATTATTTTGATGATGATTATTTTATTTATGATGATTATAATTTTATTATCATGACATTCATGATTATTATTATGTTTCTTGATTTTTATTGTTATTGCTTGACCACGTCTTTTATGCATGTTTAAAGGGAATTGGTACTTGTAATCACGCTTAATAAGATATTAATAACCTTGTTTAGGGTTAATTTGATTACAATTTGAAGTGATCGCCAATAGTATCTTATATGTGCATTTATATTCAACCAACATAGATAAACAGGTTTAGGATTAAACCTATTGTTTGCATGTTAATTAAAAAGTGCACATGAATACGGTCAGAATAAAGTAGAGGCCTATTATTAGGGCAGGTTCAATCTCTTTTAGGTTGGATTTGTACCTTCATCCCCGAACCCTTATTTGGTTCTAGACCTTATGGAGTTGACGATCTCTTGGATCGTTAAGGGGTGTAACCTTCACCTCGTGACCGGTTTACAAGTTCCTTAAAAAACTTGTTGGCGACTCTTTTGCTCTATCTTCTTCCCTTTTGGACGCCACCGTACTTTAGTGTATGATCATAGTGGGGTTCAAGCTAGGGGTTTAATGCTTGAAATTATTCCCTACACTTAGCCTTCATCTGGGCTTCCTTTTCCTTGTTCTCGGCCTCTTTCCTCCTTGTAGCCTCTGCCTGCTCAGCAGCTTGAAAACGAGCCAAGAAGTCTATCTCAGCTTGGCTGGCATACATCATATGGGGATCCTTGAAATTTTCATCCCATATCTCACACTGCTCCCATTGGATGCTAGGCTCAACATGATGAGCCATCCTTCTGGCCACATTGAAGACGTTCTCGTAGCCTTGAGTATACCGAGGCTCAGTGTAAATCCAAATCTTCAGTAACTCCTAAGCTTCAGCCAGTTTTTCTAGACCTCCTTCGAGCTCTTTCTTGATTGCTCCAATTCTACCGTGAGCTAAGAGGAGGACTCCTTTTGTGCCTCCAGCTGTTCCTTGGCCTCGGTCAACTAAAGTTGAACCCTTGCAGCCTCATAATTCTAATTCTTCAGCTGGCCCCGAACAAAGTCCACAATAGTCTGGGCCTGAGACAACTCGGTCTCCTATGCGTGCAGTTGAGAGTCTAGGTCTTAAATCTTCTGGTTCTGGGCTTCATCATTGGTTTGGGCCTTGAAGAGTTGGATGTCTCTGTTCTGAATAGCTCGGTCGAGACACCTCATGCCTTCTTCCAGACTCTCAGCCCTCTTCAAAAGTCTCTCCTCTCGGCTAGCCATCTGAGCCTTGATTTCATCTTCTATTCTTTACTCTATACGAGCTCGGAGGCTAAGGACATCAACCGCCCAAAACTCATTTAGCAACTTCGAGCCTTGGTCAATACTGGGGAAGATGCGCTGCTCTATTTCAGTGTAGAAGGTGCTAAAAGCCTCGAGGGCTTTCTTTTCACACCTCTCAGCGTCAACGTACTTTTCCTCCGCTGCCTCGGCCTTTAGCTTGGAAAGTTTTGTCTCTGCTTCAGCCACTTCGACCTTGTGCTGCAGTGAGCTGGTCATCTCTACAGTAAGAGTATGATTCTGCACAACCTGTGAATATAGGGCATAAGTCAGTTGAAGATCCAAAATAAAAAAAACTGAAGCAGAAAGTTGAAGTTACCTGCATCAGCAGCCTCTGGTTCTCAACTGCAGGATCTAGGATCCTTCGGCTAGGCTCGCCGATCCCAGCAGTCGCTCGGAGGACCACTCCATAGCCCGGTCCACCTCGGACTGGTTGGAGAAGTCCCCAAAAAAAGTCGCAGCCTCCTCCGGATGTTATCCCCAAATCGTCTCTCTAACATTGGCGAGGACGGTAACTAAAGAGGCTGAGAAGCCTATGTCTCTGGATTGAAAAGTCCGGAATGAAGGGAGAGAAGATGAAGGAGCTTCTTCAGTTTGGACAGGTTTAGTTCCGTACTTCGTCTCTTCTAGGTTGATTACTTCAACCTCCTATACTTCGCACTGATTAATGAGCGCATCAGCCTCCCGTCAAATGTCGGAAAACCCTTTATCAATAGTAGCAATGTTCTCGATTGTGCCAACTACAACATCGGTTACAGCTGCACTCTCGGGAGCTTTTTCTCTCTTTAGCTCCTCCTCATGGACTACCTCCTTTAGCTCAGGAGTCCTTTGGTCAACCTCCATGTCTTGGGTTACAGGAGGTGGTGGAGGAGTCTTATTAGGAGGGCTCCCAGGTGGTGGAGCAACCTTTGGCGAGCTCTTGCCGTCTTGAGGCTCTTGAATCTTGATACCCCCAGTCGGCATCGGCCTGACCAAAAATTGGTTAGGATGGACCAGTGCCCTTCTTATTTTCCGGAGGGGCTCATCCATGTCTGAGTCAGAACTCTTAGGCAAGAGATCCTCAGCGGATGCTGGAGCTTTCCCTTCTTTTCTTTTCCTTCTAGCCTCCTCCTCGTTAGTCTGCAGAAAACGAGGGGCAAATCGTAGGATCATCAAAGGAAATTTTCAAAAAAAAAAAAGAGCTAAGTCTAGAGAACTCACAGTCTTCAGCAAGTCCTCGTCCTTGGCAGTTCCCTCCTCCTGCACCTATTCAGCAGTGGCAGAAGGCCCCTCTCCGCTTTCCATAGCGCTGAGTGCCTTGGCTACTTCTTTAGTAGTAAAAGCAGTCTCCTCTTCCTCGGAGGTTAGGCGGAAGAGTGGATCCCTCTTTGCTCACCAGGGTTTCCGCTTCAGATACTCCGAGGCACGGGTGATGGTGAACTTCTTGGAGTGAAGGGACAACGGACGATCCTTAGACTTAGTGATCGCCGACTCATTATTAGTCACAATCCTCTCAGCATTGATCCCAAGCCACTGATAGTTGACGCCCACATTGTTCTTGTTCAACATTGAGTAAGGAAAAAGATGCATCAATACAGGCAAAAGGCACGCTGAAGTGCTGCAATACGAAAGTAAAGCAAAAGAAATACAGGCAATAGACTTAGTGATCGTCGGATCATTATTAGTCACAATACCGTCTCTATATTTTCGGCTGAGGCCGACAACAGCAAGCATGCGCCCCTGAAAGGCATAGTGAGAATCCGACAACCAATTCTAAGGCACGAACTTCCATCGGCCTGTTCCCCCAGGATTCTCCTTCTTCCCGAAATAGTTCAGCTAAGCATTATGGGGGTCATTGACTGCCCAAGCTTCTTCAGGTCCAAGGCCCTGCATCCTCAGATCAGACTCATAGAGGTACCGCGGACACCAATATAGAGCGGGTGATCAGGATCCGATGGCGCCCTAACCTAGATCCACTGGCCTTGCCAGTCCTTGTCCGAACTTCGTTTGCCCACATAGTCAAGTATCTTGGCAAACTCTCAATTCGCCACCAGCTAGGGCCATGTTCACCATGACCACTTTGAATATTCGGCACGAGCCGATGTAACTTTTTGAAGCAGTGAACGCTTGGCCGAAGGCCGTAAAATAAGCACACCCATAGATAAGTCATTATCCTTCATATACTGACAGGTGTAAGTTGACATAAGGAGATGCGGTAGTTGATCAGCACCTCAGCTACAAAAGGATGCAGAGGGAACCGAAGCCCACACTGCAATTTCCGAGTGTACACCCCCACATAGCTAGGGGGTGGACGATGAATCCTATCAGATGTAGTGGGCATTTGGCACCAATACCCATCTTCCTCTAAAATAACATAGAACAGCTCAATCTGTTCGGCAAAGCGGTAGGTCTCAACATTATTCACCCACCAAGGATAGAGCATGTTGGTCATCACTCCGCAATTATCATCGGCATTCGCCCATTCTACCGCCCCGGGAAGCAACTCCCAAGTCACGGCCGCTGGAACTTCCTAGCTGGAAGCGCTTGTCTCCTCTGTCCCTCGGGGAGGCGCTGTAGATATCGACACCGCCGGAATTCCCTCTTTCGGAGCAGGGCAAGGGTTTTCCTTATTTTCTCTCCTAATTTGGGCTCTAGGGTTTCAGGTTCTACCTCGAGCCATGGCTGAAGTGCTCGAAAATACGAACGGAAAATCGAAAAGAAGAGTGGTACTTCGAAAATCAAAGAAAACCAAACAAAATTTGAAGAAAATTACCTTTATCTGGAGTGGAATTAACCGATCTATCGATTCGGAGCAACAAATTTTAGTTTCAGAGCCTCAATCTCGGGGTTTAAGCGAAGTTCAAAGTCAGAATCAAAGAGTTTTAGTGAGAATTCAAGTGTGAATTGGTAAATAAATGAGGAGAGAGAGAGAGAAATCGTGGTTTAAGTATGTTCAGAAGTGGAATTCTGGAAGTCGCGCCACTAATTTCCCATTAATTCTTCCATTAAGTAACCGTTTAACTCATTTCCTCCTAATTAACTACCCATTATCCATCCAACTTCCTCAATTATTAACCAAATGGCAGTTATTTCATTAATGACTAATATTTTTGATTTAAATTAAATCATTTACTTCCCTCCATTTTTTGTTAATCAAAACCCGCCCCGTCATTCTTCCAAATCGGGTCTGGGGGGTAAGTTGTTTAGGTCCAATTTATGCCAATTGGGCCAGTCCATAAATGATTCAATTCCAAGCCCAAGGTCAAAGGTTCAACTTTCCAGTCCATGCCAAAGTCAGGTCGAGGGTCCAGTCAACGTAACAGGCCCACTTGGCTCCAAGACCATTTCTCCTTTCTTCTTATTGTGCTAAGGTATAAAAGTTTTCACTCCTATAGTCCTATCACATTGCATTCATTCACAAATACCCTCAAGCAATCAATACTCTTGCATAGCACTTTCTCTCTCTACACTGTACTGACTTCGGCATCGGAGGGGCCTTCCTTGACACAACCCCCGAGGCCAGTTTACGTGTGTTTGATGTGCAGTAAACCCTCGGCCCAGCATCACTTGGACCGAGTTCAGTCTTCAACCACTTCAAAGGACCTAGCCGAAGGTCCCATTGTTTTACCCGAAACAGGTGGGATTATTTATTTCCATTTTTCCTTATGCAAATGAGCTCTACAACAACAATTTTTTTGGAAATTCTAGTGATGTATCTTATTATTTTGGTTAATGACCGATTAGGTGAGTTCACTCGATAGTTTGGACATAGCCATGTTTCTTTTTTAGAATGATTCTGGTAGGCCTCTATTTGTTTTCGTTTTCCTTTTCTCTTATAAATGTAACCGTTTTGGCTTTTGTAATATTTGATCAATTTTTTTTAAACATCTTGAGCAAGGAACACAATTACACAAATCCTAATATCTTCATGAGAGAACTGTATAGTTTTTAAGTGACTCCGTCCTTTGCATTCAAGTTAGGGATGTTAGTGGGTAAGAGGATCGTTAGTTGATTGTATCAAAAGGAACATATAAAAAATAAATAAAAAAAACATGTTAGCCAATAAATAAAATATATAAGCAAACATATAAACCAACAAAATAAACATATTAAGCAATAAGAGGAGCATATCAACCAACAAAAGGAACATGAATAATAAGGAGTAACGTGACAAATCATGTATCTATTAGTTATATGATATCAAATTTCGGTTCTATGAATCATTTATAGGCTAGATGAAATCATCTATTATGTCTATGGTATCATCCATCACCTTAATAATTGATCATACATAAAATGGGTGGTTATATTTTAGGCTTGCCTCACAAAGCTATTGGTGAGGTTTTGAGGCAAGCCTCACGCAATAACTTTTCTTTATTTGTTTTTTTTCCAATAGGAAATAGTAATTTCAATTCTTTATTAAGAACTACATTAGTAAATTAAAAACTACATTAGAAATAAAAATAATAAAAATATAAAAAAAAAATTTAAAAGCTACTACATTAATAACATCGGTAAGAGAAGGTTTTGCATCGAACGGACTCATGGAAGTCCAGTTTATAATGCACACCTTCATTCCCCACCCATTTCCACTATCTAGTCCCCTGTCGGCGATCATCGACCCTCCCCCTCACATTCCTCCACAAACCCACTTCAATCCACTCTCTCTCCTCCAATTTTCGCCCCAATTCTCAATCATGGCCGCTCTTCGCCGCTGTGGAAGAAGGACCCATGGAGAAATATAAACCCTAAAAACCAATTCATTACAACTTTCACCTACATCTTTCACGGCCAGCACAATATAAACACATAGATTATTGTTAATAAACAACCCTAGCAACAACATAATATTTTCATGGCTTAACAACTTAGATATTTCCTATCAGATACCATGATATGCTTAACACAAATGTATTTATGTTAACATCTTTCGAATTTGTGATATTCTGGCTAATACTTGACCAATATTGTCTATTATCAAACAAAAAGAAGTTAATACCTAACCAATATAATCTATTATCAAACAAAATAAATCTAATACTTGACCACACTAAGATATTATCAAACAAAAGAAATCTAATACCTGACCAATATAACTAATGATCAAACAAAAGAAATCTATTAAATCTAATACCTGACCAATATAACCTATTATCGAACAAAAGAAATCTAATACTTAACCAATATAACCTGTTATCAAACAAAATAAATTTAATATCTGACCATTATTATCTAATTTCTAACACTAATAATCCAATACCTGACCATTATTATCCATTTTCTGACAATTAATTTATTTTTTTTCGATTTGTATGATTGGACTCACGCGAGTCCGTTCTAACAATACTTTTCCCATGGGTAATAGTAATAGTAACAATAATTATAACGATTATAGTGAATAATTATAACAATTACTCCTTTCGTTTTTAAATACTTGCTCCATTTTCTTTTTTTCGGCCGTTTTTAAATACTTGCTCCATTTCCTTATTTGGAAAGCTTTTACAATATTTAACTCTTTTATCTCACCTAGTGGACCCAACAACTATCATATTTTATTAATTACATATTCTCTCTCCTCCAATTTCTCCACTACTTTTGCTTTTTAAAATTTTTTATTCTTCCACCAACCCCACTACCTCCATATTTTATTACTTTCCCCAAATTCTCCTAAAAATCCGCGCATGGAAAAATGGAGCAAGTATTTTAAAACGGAGGGAGTAAACAACAACAATAATAACAAGGTAACTACTACTCTATTTGTTGAAATCCACCCTGCTCAGAAGCTTAAAGGAACAAAATATTAGATAGTATGTCTATCATGCTACATATTACCCCTGGTCGTGGGGTACATCTGGTGAGTGGACTTGAGAGGTTATGTGGGGGTCAAGTGCAAGCACCTAGTTCTTGGTAATTTGATAAATTGATTTTATTCTATGCATGTTAAGGATGGAGGCGTGGCTACAAATGCTAGCATTCAAAGTAATCCGGTGCAATTTTGTTAAATTGAGCCCTAAAATCATTTAAGGAAAAACATATTACTAAATTATTAATTTAATGATAAGATTGAAGAATAGATTATTGATTAACAAATTTTCTCTTTACTTTGTATAAGTAAATTTCAAAACTACCTTGGTTAATGAATTGATTTGATTTATGTGTGTATTTACTGTGATTAGCATTGATATTAGAAATGTGCTAGATTGATCATCATAACACCTTTTTTTTTTTTTTTTTGAAGATCAGTCTCTATTTGTATATAAGTCAAGATGGAAATTCGAAATAATGAGAATATGAGATAACTAGTGTGATTCTTGGCATTAAGGTCAATAGTTGAATCAATAAAGATATTCATGAATATATTCTCTCTATGTAGAGAAAGTATGACAATAGGAGAAGTAGCCTCTTACTTAGCCTTATAAAGTATTTAACTCTCCTTGACTTCTCAATGTGAGACACTTAGGGCTTGTTCTGATTGACTGAACTGAGCTTAATTAAACTAAACTGAACTTATTAGAGCTGAATTGAACTGAACTAAATTGAATATTTTGTGAGAGAAGGAAATTAAGAACTGAACTTATCAGAGCTGAACTAAATTGAATTGAAGTGAACTGAAAATAATCTTAAGATAACAAGCCCTTATATGTGTTTTTTTGCAATCCTACTTCAACACTCGCTCTCACATGTAAGGTCCCTTTAATTCTATCACATGTGATGTTTCATGGGGTCATATCACATTTTATCAATTTCTCTTTACATGGACCCAGGCCATTCAATTTTAACCCACAATACATTACATTACAGCCATTATAGGTCCCAAATCATGAACCTCGATGTGATACCATATTAAAGTAGGGTTTGCCACACCCGCAACCAAGAGAGAAATAGTCCACTTCACAACTCTAAAAGGTTTCATCCCAAAATCAAATGACAATAGGAGGAGTAGCCCCTTAGCTTTATAAAATGTTTAACTCTCTCTAGCTAAGATTTCTCAATATGGAACACTTACATGTGTTGTTTGGTAAACCTATTTCAAAAAATGTACTCTGTATTAAAGTTTTTCTAGGAAAACCAATTTATAAAATTTTAAGTTTAGTAGTATTTGAAAAACAATAATGGGAATTTTTTTTTATTATTATGAGAACATCTATCATCACCCATTCACCCTCCCCTTCACTTATATATATATAAAGAGTGGCACAACAAGAAAATATCATTTCACCGACCAATTTGTCGGCCAATAAATCTTTAAAATCAGTCGCTAAAAGTTTTACCGACTGAAATTGGTCGGTCATAGCCGTGCAGTAAAGAATTGGTCGTAATTTTTTATTTACCAACTAATAGCGGGTTGGAAAATTTTTTACCTATGGTTTCAAAAGATTTATCGACCAAACTAACGTTGGTCAGTGAGTACCGGATGAAATGAATGACGGTCGCTATTTGCTGACTGCAAAATGGTTGGTATTTTCCGAATGGATTAATATCAGTCAATAATTCCTGGCCGATTTTAAATCAATCGATAAATTTAAAATTACCGACCGTTATCAACCTTTGGTCGGTAATTTTAGCCGGTATAAACACGAAATTTTGTTGTGTGGTGTTATATATTAATATGATACTAATATTACCTTTATTGTGGGCACAACAGCTGGTACACTAGAGGTGCGCCTTTTCTGGTCCTCTTGACTTAAAGATTATGGCTAGCTCCTATTATGCTCTAATAGTTAGTTCGGATCGGAGTTACTCTTTGACGAAATAAAAATACTCAGGGCGACATTATAAATGACCTACATAGTACACACCCTTATAACTAATCCCTTCACCTTAATTCAATCTATCTCATAACACCACCATCTCCTTCACACTGTTCACCGAGCCGCCACCACCGACAACACCATCATAACCTAAACGACAACGACCTCTTTACAACGGTAGCAGCCCACCACATAACATTGGTCGATCTTCGTCGACCAGGGCGAGCGCTAGATAGACGCCGCCACCGTCATGTCTTGTCAAGGGAAGCATCTATAGGGTAAAATGCCAACAACCGCACCAGCAAGTTTTTTTTTTGTTGGTTATGAACGTCTATCGGAGATGTCCTCAACGTGGTGGAGACATTTGTCAGAGATGTCCCTACCAAGTTAGAGACATAACTTTTAGATGTATCCACCACGTGGGGGACATCTGTTATAGATGTTCTTCCGTTGGTAAAGACATATGTCGGTGATGTCCTTACCACGATAAAGACATCTCCTTCAGATGTCCACCGTTTTTTTTAATTTATTTGAAATTTGTTTTTTAAATATTTCGAAAATAATTAGTCAACTAATCAAAATTAATGTTTTTCATCTAATTCGATTTTTCATAATCAGTAAAAATAAATAATATTTTATCTAATATGTCGGATATTTCCCTTCCTCGTAAAGGACATCTACGCGAGATGTCCCTACCACGTAAGGAACATCTATGGGAGATGTCCCTAGCACATTAGGGACATCCGTCGAAGATGTCCCTCCCATGGATAGGACATCTGTAGGAGACGTCCTTACCATGGTGAAGACATCTCCCACAAACGTCTATAATCGTTACTGGCGATAAACTAATACTATTTCCTACAACTATACTAACCTCCAGCGGTACGGTGGTAGTGTTGTGGTGATGGTGGTGACCGTGGTCGAGGTATTAATGGTGGTGGCAGTGTATGTGTTGTGGTTTGGTGGTCCGAATTTGTATTTAGAAGGCAATTATGGGTGAGGATGTAATAAAATTTGAAAGTAAGGATAACATGGTTCTGTAGACACCAAATTGTGTCTCCCCAAAAACCAAACCCACTAATGAGTACTTTTCACGTCATTTAGAGGTGGATGTGAAAGTGTAGACACCCATTTGTGTCTCCCCAAAACCAAACCCAGTGATGCGTACCTTTCGCGTTGAATCATAATTGAATGAAGTGAGAGTGTGGAAAGTCTAGTGTTGCGGTTAGTTTTTATTTCTTTTCTTTCTCTCTATTTTTGAAAACTTATTTTAAGAAAGCAGCCAATCCACTTTGGTTTGGTCCATGGCAAGGTTCTAATAATGGTGTAGTTGGGTCAAGTTCGAAAAGAGCTTTCCAACAGTATATTATAAGCCCAATTCCGATGAATAATGAGGAAGTTGTGGCCAAATTACTAAACTGGGCCGGTTTGATATTTATGTGCGGCCCAATGATCTAGAGGAGGTCCTATTATAGTTTATCATTCCTAATGCGATTAGGATTGATTACGGTTTTCTAGAATCTTTTAGAAGGTTCTTTTGAGTCCTAATTTAATTAGCATTGATAAATTGACTTTAATTGACTTTTGAGAGTTTTAATTAGAATAAAAGAAGTGTCTTTAAGGAAAATATAGTTTTACCCTCTCGTACGCTTAAATTTTATCAAAATAAGAAAACGCGTGGAAAATTGTTTGAAGCGCCATACGACAAGTCTGTCGCCTGGCGATAGACCTGGCGTCTGGCGACAGTTCTGTCGTTTGGTGACAGGCGGGTGTTTGGCGCTGTAGTCGTGTTTTATTTTTTTTCAAAACTCTAATTTGTTTTTATCACATTCGGCTGATTTTCACTATAAATAGCCTCCTAAAACCTCCGTTTCAATCATCAATTCTCAATTCTTCTCATCTAATTCTTATCACCAACTCTCATCAAGAAATTCTTGATATCTCTCTCTTATTCTAAACTAGATTTTCTCATACAAAATTTCGCATTTACAAGATCTAGACACACCTAGCATAGTTTGAAGTAGCCTTTGCCCTAGACGTGAAAGGTTTTAATTTCTCAACGTTTGGTCCCAAATCTCTCTTTCAATTATTTAATTTAATTGCTTGATTATATTTTCCTTGAAGTTACTAACGCGTGTATTTTGTTATTAGAAAGAGGTACGAGGCATCCAAGTAAGTGCTTTAATTGTTTGCATTGTTATTATGATATAGAAATCATGTCTAGATTGTTATTATGATTCCTAGTATTATGTTTAGGGAAAAGGTTATAATATCAAATATGACAATTGTGATTCCTGCAATGCTTCATATTCTCTTTCCTAATATTCATGTTAGTATCATGTTAGGATTAAAGCTATGATTTTTATTGCTTAGTGATATGCTAGGGTTTGTTATTAATCTTGTTAGTATCATGCCTAGGATCTTGTTATTATTATGCTTTAACATGATTATTATTTTGATGATTATTATTGTCATGATTATTATGATTATCTAATTAATAATTATTATCATGTTGCTTGATATATATTGTTATTGCTTGATCACGCTTTTTATGCATGTTTAAAGGGATTTGGTACTTGTAATCACGCTTAATAAGATAATTGATAATCTTGTTTAGGGTTAATTTGATTTTAATTCAAGTGATCGTCAATAATAGTTTTATTTGTGCATTAATATTCAACCAACATAGATAAAACAGGTTTAGGGTTAACTTATTGATTGCATGTTAGTCAGAAAGCGCACATGAATACGATCAGAATAAAGTAGAGGTCTATTATTAGGGCAGGTTCAATCTCTTTTAGGTTGGATTTGTACCTTCATCCCTAAACTTCCAGTCATGGTTCTAGACCTATTGGAGTTAACGATCTCCTGGATCGTTAAGGGGTGTAACCTTCACCCTGTGAACGGTTTACAAATTCCTAAAACTTGTTGGCGATTCTTTTGCTCTAGCTTCCTTCCCTTTGGACGCCACTGTACGTTAGTGTATGATCACAGTGGGGTTCAAGTTGGGGTAATGCTTGAAATATTCCCTACAGAAAGAGTCTCGTGATTCTCTTGTTTTAATAAAAAAAATACTTCTTTATGTTTTCAAAAATCTTTCTTTTCTTACTCTATTTATCAAAAATTTACAATCTAATTTAATTTGGTTCACGATATGGGTCCAATAATAATGTAGTTGGATGGGGTTCGAAAAGAGCTTTCTAGCGATATAATATAAGCCTAATTCGGATGAATAATGAGGAAGTTATGGTCCAAATATTAAATTGGATATTAAATGAGTTTTATGGGTGACCCAATGATCAAGTGGAGGGTCCATTAATTATCATTCCTAAATTCATTAGGAATTACTTTAATTTTCTAGATTAATCTAGAAGGTTATTTTAAGTTCTAAAGAGATTAGGATTAATAATTATATTTTTATATATTTTAGAAAAGATTATGAATTGTAGTAAGATAAGTGTTTTAAAAAGATTTAATCTGATTTTTTTTATGATAAAGTATGGACTCTAATTATTCAACTATATTGGAAAAAGGACTTCGTACGACAAAATATTATCGAGCAGCCCCATCGCACAGTGACAGACGCGTCGCGATAGCCCTATCGCGCCTCAATGGGAGTTATTTTACTTCAATTGGAATTCGATCTTCTCTAATCATTTCTGGATGTTTTTCTCTATAAATAGGGTCGTATTTTCCTATTTTCAATCATCAACAATCATCTCTATTCTCTCTTTCAAAGCTAGAAGCTTATTCTTTTTCCCTCTTTCTAAGCCTTGCCTTTAAAAATACAATATTCCTCCATCACGAGACTTAGACACACCTAGCTAAGCTCGAAGTTTCCTTCACCCTAGACATGAAAGGTTGATATTTTCCAAAGGTTTGGTCCCAAATCCCTATTTCAATTATTTCAATTAATTGTTTGATTTAATACTTTTATTGAAGTTACTAACGTGTGTATGTTTTGATAGAAAGAGATACGAGGCAACAAAGTAAGTTGTCTTATTGTTATATTTCCTTAGAAAGCATGCTTAAATTATATTAATTCCTAATATCATATTAGGATGTTATTTATTACTTTCTAGTATTATGATTAGGTTGTTTCCTAATTCTTCTATCATGTTAGGGATAAAACTTTAATCTTTATTGTTTAGTGACAAGCTAGGATTTGTTATTAATTATGTTAATATCATGCCTAAGATCTTGCTAATAATATTATGCTTTGATGAGATTGAGATTATGATGATGATTTGTTGTATCAATATTATTATTATTATTATTATTATTATTATTATTATTATTATTATTATTATTATTATTATTATTATTATTATTATTATTATTATTATTGCTTGATCACGCCCTCTCTTGCAGGTTTATAGGGAATTTGTACTTGATATCACGCTTAATAAGATGAATAATAATTTTATTTAGGCTAATATGATTTTAATTCAAGTGATCGCCAATAATAGATTTTTTTGTGCATTAATATCAACCAACATATATTAAACAAGTTTGGGGTTAACCTAATGATTGTACGTTAGTCCGAAAGCGCGCATGAATATGAGAAAAATAAAGTAGAGGCCTATTTAGGGTAGGTTCAATCACTTTTAGGTTGGATTTATACCTTTATCCCCGAATATCCAGTCATGGTTCAGGACCACTATAAAGTTAGCGATCTCATGGATCGTGAAGGGCTGTAACCTTCACCCTATGAATGGTTTACAAGTTCCTAAAACTTGTTGGCAACTCTTTTGCTCTAGCTTCCTTCCCTTAAGATGCCAACATGCTTAAATGTATAATCACAGTGGGACTCAAGTGTGGGATGCTTGAAATATTCCCTACAGGTCATAAATAATGTCAGCTTGAGTATTTTTATGTCGTCAAATAGCAATTCAGTAGTTAGAATTAAACATGGACAACGGGTCGTGCCGTGCCGCGGAGGGGGGCGTGCCATGCCGTGCCTAATTTTTGCACACCCCAGCCCACGTGCCTAGCGGGCCGGGCCAGGCCGCGGGCCAAACCGTGCCACTTTTTTTTTTATAATAAATGTAAATAAAAAACTATATATATATATATATATTAGTACAACTTAATTTTATATAAATAATGTGATTAATTTATATTTATGTTTATGTTAATATATTTTGTTTTGAACAACTTTATTTTAATTAAGGATATATAAATTATTTATCTAATTATATATGTTTAAGTTTATATAAACAAATAAAAAAAATTTATTAATTTAGCAAAAAACAACAATGCATATAATAAAAAAAATTACGAGTGCGATAATCCGAAAACACAAAAAATTGAAGAATAACTTATTTTATTGTATGTCGTTAGCCGGTACGATAAATTGATAATACAAATAATTAATGATAATTAAAAATCGTACAATGTTTGGTGAATAACTTCATTTATTATACGGAATACGAAGTTCAATAATACAAAAATTATACAATAGTGTATAATGTAAATATGTAATAATGTAATTATTATTGTTCGTCTTCGTCTTCTTGTGGTTCAAGTTCATCGGCCAATTGAGTTGATTGAGAAGTATGAGAACTAAAAGAAGTCGACGTTCCTTCATCGTCGTCGTTTTGTGCATAAGTACGATCTTGAGAACGAGTTTCGGCATCCAACCAATCCTTGAAGCAAACGCACATTTCAAGTGTTTAGGATTTTAGTCTTGTTCTTCTATTGTCTAAAACCCGTGCCGACGCACTAAAAGCTCTTTCGGAGGCAACGGAGGAGACTTGGATAACAAAAATATCACAAGCCATTGCCGACAAAATTGGATGTTTCATGGTTTGTGATTTCCACCAATCAAGGATGTCGAGGCCAAACTTTTCTTCATCGTCCATGCCTTTCATGAAGTCGTAACTTAGGTACATTTGCAACTCTGAAACATCGCTTTGTTTTCTCCTAGTTGATGATGATTCCGTACCTGAAAACTTGGACATCATGTTAGCAGCTTGTGTGCAAATAAACCTTTGGCCCCTTTACTTACGTTTTTGGATGTTTTAGAAGGGGCGCATCGAGACACGGTTCCATATTTACTTTCATAAACTCTATATAAAGAGAAAAACTCATTAGTCACCTTATTTTTAAAAGTTTCAGCATCATCTTCAAAATTCATGTTTACTATAATAAATATCAATTAATAAAAAAAAGTGCCATCATATTTTTGCCTAGGATCTAAAATAGAAGCAGAAATATAAATCATAGGAATATTAGTGTAATATTTACGCCATTTTTCCTCCGTAGATGGAAGATATCCATGACAATCATGTTGTGATCGGTGTTCGGCAAAAATTTGTGCAAGTAAACATGCATTGCTAAGAAAAGAATGGAAACAAGTATTATATACAAAAGAAAAACAATGTGTCATACTATATATTAATTGTAAAAACTGCATATATTTTTCATGATTAGCCCAATTATCTTCTAGTAAAGCACATCGTGGAAATTTCATATTATGAAAAAGTGTTAAATGAACCTTGTACTCGATTGCCCGACTCATCAACATTTCATAGGTGGAGTTCCACCTAGTTGGACAATCTGGTGCTATTTTTATAGTCTTTATCCTTTGTTGCCTGCAAAAACCTTTCCATTCTTGATATCTCAAGTTAGAGTTATTAATAGACATAATAGCATTCCTTATTTTGTGATAAAATGGACCAATTGCTTGTGTTCCATCCTTCACACACAAGTTAAGAAAATGACAAATGCATCTAACATGAAGTGCATATCCATCTAATATTACATCGGTCAATTGGGGTTTAACCAAATTCGCATTATGTGTCATAGAAGTTGCATTACCGAAAGTCATAGACATGATTTTATCTCTGAGACTATATGCATCAATGGCTTCCATTAAATGATGAGAAACGTTAAGACAGGTATGAGGGTATTCAAGCATTTTAAAATGAATGATGCGTTTTTTATAACAACCAATCATTATCCAACCAATGACAAGTAACACATAAATAGTGAAGTCCGTATCCACTATCCCATGCATCAGCAGTTAAAGAAACTGTACTAGGAAGATTACCCAATTCTTTTACTAATTTCAATTTATACTCTTGATAATTCTTCATGGCAGCAGATCGAACAACTTTTCGGGAGATTTTTTTATGTTTGGGTTGTATTGCTCGGCTAATGTAGTTGTTAAAGGCATCATTTTCGGCAAAAAGAAAAGGTTGTTCGGCGTGTACAATCATTCTCCCAAATCCCTATCTCTCTCATAAATGTAAATGAAGCCTTGTGGATGGAATTGAGAAATTTTGGGTTGGGTTGGATCATTAGATGGTGCACCACATCTTTTTGAATGTCTACTAAGGTGTCCCGTCCCTCCCTTGGTATCGGCCGAGAAAATTTTACTACAAGTCCAACACCAGGCTTTGGTTCCATTTTTACTTAAGTTGATAATGTGCCCAAACTTCACTCTTTCGGTTGGTTTGAGCAAATCCCTCTTCGGTACACAACTCTTATATGTTAGGATTTTGATTGTTAGACATTTGGGTGGATTGTTCACTCGACCTGGAGACTTGTGTTTGGCTACCTTGGTTACTAGGAATAGAAAATTCATGTTGTGATCCGTATAAATGAGGTGAGAATTGATTTTGTTAAAATCTCGAACTAGGCATAGTCTAAGGAGCCATATCATCCGTTTGTTCGTGCCCTCCTGTGGTTTGGGGATGATAGAAAGGGGTGGAAGTGTTTTGAAAGGGCATGTTAGGAGAGTGAAAGGGCATGTTAGGGGAAGGAAAGGTGTTAGGGGGGGCATTGAAGTGTTTAGGTTTGGTGATTCCCTACGTTTTGACTTGGCTTTTCTAGAGGAGAAGGAAGTGTTCGTGTTTGATGCCATGATATTTAATAATAATAACAACAACAATAATAATACAAATAACAATAACAAATTAACAATAACAATAATAATAATAATTAACAACAATAATAATAACAATCGCAAAAAGAATTAGTAAGTAGTTTTTATATAAATTAAGTTTTCAAAAATAATTATAATAATAGTAGATTACTTAGGTCAATGAGATCCCAGGTAGGAGAGGTTAGGAACAACGTTGTCTTGAGCCCAAGTCCCGCCTTAGACAGATTTCACTAACAATCTAAATTATCCACAATAAAAATAGAAAGTAATTTTTATATAATTAAGTTGTTCCAAGAAAACAATAATTAAGTTGTTCCAAACTCTACTTTGCTATGCGCACTTGTCCCCCTCATCTTTTTGAAGCGGCCCAAATTTCTTTTGATGTGGCTCTTCGGGCATCTTTAGAGCGCATTATGACTGCTTCGGGGCTTAGTTTTGGTGATTGGCAATGGCGACTTGCCACCTTGCCCTTTGCTTATGGTGGATTAGGTGTTTATTCAGCGGGTGATGTTCGACACTATGCTTTCCTTGCGTCGCGTTTGCAGTCTACTGGTCTTCAGGCTACCCTTCTTCGTGATTCTGGTATTGTAGGTTCAAGACCAGCCTTCGATGATGCTCTATGTCTTTTTAATGGAACCGTGGAGACTGACCTTATGCGTACCCTAGTGAGATTTTTGTCCCCAAACTCATGAAGAAATTGGCAGATATATATTTTACGAAGGTTACTGCTTCTGCAACATCCATTTTCTCCTTATCTCCGCGTCAGGTTGCCTTATGGAAGTCCCAGTAGAGGGATCACACTTCGTCCTGGTTGCGAGTCGTCCCAATATCGGGGTTTACCGTTATGTTCTTTGTTATAGATTCGGCGTTCCATTGTTCTCCGTTTCGACACCGTGGTCCGCTTGCTCAAGGGTTTTCGACGGGGATATTTTTGGGGATCATGCAGTGTCCTGTGCTGGAATGGTGGGTATTAAACATCGGCATAATATTGTTCGTAATACCCTTGTTGATATTTGTTTTCGCTCTGGGATTTCTGCGAGAAAGGAGGTTAACGTTGGGTTAACGGGAGGAAATGACGGGGCTCTTCGACCAGCAGATGTGTTGCTTTATTCCTGGGACAGAGGCCTTGATGTATGTGTTGACTTGACGGGGTCTTCTCCATTAACACAATCAGGATTGTCTGACTTCGTTCTTGGTCGTGTTGTGTCGGTTGCGGCTCATCGAAAGCAGAACAAGTATGGCACGCGTTGCAGGGCTATTGGCTATGGGTTTCTTCCTTTCTCCTTTTCTTCGTTGGGGGGAATTAGAGAAGGATGTTGTTGCGTTGCTGAAGAGGATTCAGGCGTTCGCAAAGACTCAAGATATTGGTGCTCATACAGCTGCTCACATCTTCAACAGGATTGGATTCGCTATAGCTAGAGGAGTGGAGGCCCATATTGTATCTCGGCTCCCCACTAATTTCTTGTAATTTGATTGACTTTGTAGGTTTTGTTTTTAATAATAATAATAATAATAATAATAATAATAATAATAATAATAATAATACAATAACAAATTAAAATAAAGTTGAGTTAGATCTTACAATGACGCTTCCATTGCTTTCCCAAATTTAAAATTTTCCGAATTTATAATTTCCCGAGTGTAAATATAAGTTTTTTTGTAGTAGACTAATAATAGTAAAAATGTAAAATTTATAAGAGAGTAGGAATTTTTTTTTCTTTGCACAAAAGAGAAAGAGAGTAAGATTGTACGAATTAGAGAATAGGGTTGTACAGAGTGCGCTTTAGACCGCACCAAACCGCAATTTTGCGGTTTGGTGCGGTTTGCAGTTTGAAATTTGCGGTGCGGTTTTTAAAAATGACCAAACCGCGGTTTGCGGTTTCAAAAAATATTGAGACCAAACCGCATCGCAAACTGCACTTTAATGCAGTTTATGATTTTTATACTTTCATTAATATTATATAAAAGAACTAAATTGTATGAGCTAATCTTTAACTATTAGTTAATTAAAGATTAATTAAAAGAGTTTAATATTTGAATTATAAACTAATAATTATAAAATAAAATAAAAGTTTTGTTTTTAAAAGAATAATTACAATTTTAATAAAATACGGTTAAACCGCAAACCGTACCGCACCAAACCGCACTTTGCGGTGCAGTTTGGTGCGGTTTTTTTTAAAAGTGTGGTTTGGTGTGGCTTGAAAAAATTACAAACCGCACTTTTGCGGTTTGATGCGGTTTATGATCCAAACCGCACCGCGAAGACCCCTATTAGAGAATAAGAAAATTAGAAAATAAGAGAGAAGAGATGAGTTGATGAATTGTGAAAATTTTAGAGGAAGAAATGGGGGATTTATAGGGATTTTGGGTGGGAAAATGGCCCAAAACTAGTCGTTTTAGAGCTATTGGAAAACGGCTACTTCTCAACGGCTAGTTGGCGCGGGCCGTGCCATGTCGTGCCGGCCCACGTACCGACCACTGTGCCGCTCGCCGTGCCCGTGCCAAATCTGGAATTTGTGTTCACGGCATGGCCCACTCGTGCCATGCCGGGCCGAGCTAGTGCCGCCCGCGTGCCAGCATAGCCGTGCCCATCTTTAGTTAAAATCATCTTTTTAAAATCTTGCCCCGCAAACAACACACTTTAATACTTTACATTTTCATTTGGCATTGACACTAGCCTAACCCTCATGACCATATATAACTGTCTAACATTGACCTAATCTACTTCAATTTTTTAACGATATGCTAGTAACCCGCCCTTTATTTGAGTTATTGGGTCTGGTTCAATCAAAGTTTAGTTTGAGTTTGAAATATGTTACGTCATTGTGTCTATTTAGGTTAAATTTTAATAAATTAAGTTATTTTTATATTAGCTCAAATTTAGTGAGATCCAATCAGTTTTTAACACATCTATATTGATCTAACATACTTGAGCAAAGAAAACATATAAATATAGAATGAAACAAAGAAGAATGTCATGTATCCGTGCAACTTGAACGTGCTTAGAGAATCTCAATTCATACTTTCCTTCCTTTTATTTTTGTTTTCCCAATGCCTTTGCCTTCTTATTAAAATTATTATAGTTTTGAGCACATCCTTTCATAAAGTTTGCTATCCAACAAATAAGATCTACTCCGTAGTAGTTTGTCGTTGAAAACTAAACCTGATGTGAAAATTGAAAATTATTCAACAAATCTTAACATGATATATGTAAATTAGCAAGGAGCATGACCACATCGGTGTTGCCGAGTTTTCGTCCATTGACTTGTTTGGGTAGTGAATTAGTGATGAGACATATAAATATATAATACTCGGTACTTAGTAGGAATTTATATATTTATTTATTTATTTAAGAAAAGGAGAATAATCTTGTTTGGAAAATTAGAATGCCACTTGTTTAGAGTGAGAATTGAACCACTCTCATAGGGGTAGAAGGACTTCCTCTAACCGTTAGGTCAACTTTGAATCTCATAATACTCTGAGCCCCTAGGAATGCATTACTAATTTATTCATATACCCTTATAATCCATTTCAATTAGTTTTTAGAGGAGATATTGTATGATTCATAGTGAGCCGCCTGACATAAGTCATTGGATATTACATCTAGTCTAGTTAAAATGTGAGAGAGAAAGTAGATGCTTCATTATATTAAAACAAATAGATTCGACTCATGTGAAATTAGGCAGATGACATATGAGAAAATCTCGACCTACCAATTGGTCGTTGCTGGTGCAAGGGTGGTTGAGGCTGCACTTGGTAGAGACTAGGGAGAACGTGTGTTCATTAGTTGAATCCCCCGCAATAACAATTGGAAGGGGACTTGAGTCTAAACACTCAGAACTAAGCCTCAAATCCGAATTAACCTAAAGAGAAAACCGGGTGGAACACCAAAAAAAAAAAAAAAAAAAAAAAAAAATTCCCTTCCTTATTTACCTTTTATAAATAGTGTTAAGATAATTATATCCTCTAAAATATAAATATACTTATTTACCTTTGTTAATATTAATTGTCTTTTCAAAAACTCTTAACAATAGTTTGCACACATTTATTATCCTAAAAATCTTTGTTTATATCCCTTATTAGTTCTACCATCAACTAAAATTGTGATATAAGATTAAACTAGTTTTTGGCCCAAGCAATACCCGGGTCATTATATGTATATTATAAAAGCTTTATAATAAAAATTATGTGATAAAATACATATAGATTAAATTAGTTACATTTGTTGTAAATAAAGGAGTAGTCTGGTTTCAAAAATAAAATAAAAATAAAGGAGTAGTCTAGTACAAACAATATACAAATATTTAAGTAAGATAAAAAAGATAATCTCAACAATGGAACATTATCGGCACGTCGTGATGCAAATCACTGATTTGAAAACGAATTTCCGACGCAATCAAGGTGCTCAGTTGTATTCGCCGGCACGAACCCTAAGGTTAACACACCACTTTCACACAAAGACACTTTTGGGTGGAAGGTTTGAGTCAAGTAATTTATGCCAATACAGAATGTGTTTATACTATTGTGCTTGATATATTTTTTAAGTGTAAAAAAAAAAAAAAAAAAAAAAAAAAGGCTTCTTTTGTTTATAGAGAAACATGAAAAGATCATAGAAAAAGAATCTCAAACACTAAGAGAGGTGAATAATCACTTTAAACGTCCTCTTAAATAAGGGGTTATGAGAGTTATTTATCAAGAAAATAATGATGGTGAATCTTAAATATCCTCTTAAATTGGGATTATAAGAATTACTCAAGAAATAATGTGGCGCCACATCATTTGACTAATTATGATGACATGTGACAGTCTCATATATTCCCATTAAATTATATTTATACTAGTTTTATGCCCCGTGCAATGCCCGGGTTTTTTTTATTGAATTTTAAGGTAAATTTTTAATCTATATAGCAAATTTTAAAATATATCATTGATACAAAATTAGTTAGGAATTGATGTGCTTTTGTGACGATTTGTTATCTAGTAGGCATGTACGTAGTAATGACAAATAATAATGTTGGTGAAAATGTTCGATTTAATATATTAAAAAAATAAATTAGCAAAAAATAAATTAAATAAAATAAATGTTTAAAGCCCATTGGGTTGACCTGAACCCAAAACTTTAGGCAAAGGTTGAACATTTTTAGCAAAGACCCAATTTGAGATGATTCATGACGACCCGACCCTAATTAATTGGCCTACGATTCTACATAGTAATAAAATTCTATTATATTGTGAAGTACTCATATTATTTTAGCCGTTTAATATATATTATAAATGAATGTTTTACGCTTTAAACTATATTAGAATTATAAGCTAATAATTTTTTTGAATAAAATTATCATTCAATTTGTAAATCTGAAATATTGGTATTTTAATTGAAAATAAAACTCTAAACTAACAATTTTATCCTACAATTATGTCCAAATAGAATTCTAAACTAACTTTTTTCACAAATTTTTGTATGTGGCTGGCCACACGGTGTGGCCAGCCACAATTTTTATTATTTTTTTTAAAAAAAAAATACCACAACTCTTTTCTCTCTTCTTTTCTTATCTTCTTCTCCAAACCATACATCACCAACAACCATATCTCTACTATACCCATTTCCTCTCTCCTCTTTTCTTAGCTTCTTTTTTCAAGCCAAACCACACATCACCAACAACCATATCTCTACTCCACCTATTTTTTTCTCTCCTCTTTGGCAAATTGTTGCAATTAAAGCCCAAAATTGTAGAAATTGGGTGTTAAATTGCTGTGAAAAATTGTGATTAATTATTCTTAAAATCATCAACAACATTTGAAGTAGTGAAATTGATGAGAACCGAAGAAATGTGAGCTCGTTTTCTTCTTGGAATCTTAGATCAAACATTCTACGTCAAAAACTGTAGGGTGTTACTAGTTTGGTTATGAGTACTTGTAGGTGTTACTGGTTTGATCAGGGGTTACATGTAGGGTGTTACTGGTTTGATCAGGGGTTACATGTAGGGTGTTATTGGTTTGATCAGGGGTTACTTGTAGGGTGTTACTGGTTTGGTGAGGGTGTTACAAGTTTGGTCAGATTACTTGTAGGGTGTTACTGGTTTTGGTCAGGGGTTACTTGTAGAGTGTTACTGGTTTGGTTAGGGGTTACTTGTAGGGTGTTACTAGTTTTGCTCAAGAGTTACTTGTAGGGTGTTACTGGTTTGGTTAGCGATTGCTTGTAGAGTGTTATTAGTTTTGCTCAAGGGTTACATGTAGGGTGTTATTGGTTTGGTATGGGGCTTACAAGTAACCGTTGAATAAGTAACAAGTAACCTTTGAATAAGTAATTCATACAAGTAACCTTTGAAGTAACTCACATAAGTAACCCCTGAATAAGTAATTCATCGAAGTAACCCTTGAATAAATAACTCATACAAGTAACCCTTGAATTAACCCATACAAGTAATCCCTGAAAAAAAAAAATACAAGTAACCCCTGAAAAAAAAATACAACTAAATCTTGAAAAAAAAAATACAAGTAACCCCTGAAAAAAAAAATACAAGTAACTCTTGAAAAAAAAATACAAGTAACCTTTGAATAAATAATCAATACAAGTAACCCCTGAAAAAAAAATACAAGTAACCCCTGAAAAAAAAATACAAGTAACCCCTGAATAAGTAATCCATACGAGTAACCCCTGAAAAAAAAAATACAAGTAGTATCTGGAAAAAAAAAATACAAGTAACCCCTAAAAAAAAATACAAGTAACCCCTGAAAAAAAAATACAAGTAACCCTTGAATAAGTAATCCATGCAAGTAACCCATGAAAAAAAAAATACAAGTAACCCCTAAAAGAAAAAATACAAGTAACCCCTGAAAAAAAAATACAAGTCCTGAAAAAAAAAATACAAGTAACCCTTGAAAAAAAAAAATACAAGTAACCCTGACAAAACCAGTAACCCCATTATGCGAGTGAATAGTAACCCCGTTATACTTCGTAATCCGTTATTTTTACTGATTTGGCAGCAGCCCGCACGGTGTGGCCTGCTGCACCAAAAAAGCTCTGAACTTTTTTATCTTGTAAAATCTATTTAACTCTATTCTATGTGGCGTGACACTTGGCGAAAAATTAGAACGTCAAGTGTCGCTACCTTGTGACGGCTAAAAGTTTAGCTTTATATATTAGTTATTATATGATATGATCGATATAGAAAGATTAAAAAAACTCCGAAAAGATAACTAGCTATATACATCATGCATTAGCCACCCTAATTAGGGCCTATTCTCATTGACTGAACTAAGCTGAACTTAGCTGAACTGAATTGAAATGAATATTTTATAAGAGAAGAAAATTAGGAATTGAACTGAATTTCAACATATGAAAACATACCCTTAAATTAAAGTTGTAGTTTTCCATATCTCTGGATGACGTGAAATAACGAGACTTATGAGTTACGCTCTTCGTGGTAACCAAAGTGTAATTATATAATCCACCTAAAAAGTCGTTAGTAGGCAAATAACGGCACACTCATTGAATCAAATAAGTAGATTAATATAGCCGTTAACTTTGATTTACGCTCTCTTTATCTTCCTCCTTAGTCCTTATAAAACCCACCTTCTCCTTCTCAACCCCTCACATCTCAGCTCTTATCATCTAATACATTCTCCCAAGAAAACGAACCTACATCTCTATATTACTGCTACTAATAGCTTCAGTACAGAAAGAAAGAAATGGCAAAATCTACTTTCTCTCTCCTCTTTCTCATTCTGCTGTTCTCTGTTTCAGGTACATTTTTCTTCCATCATTGTTTTCAGCAAAATTTTCCTTTTTTTTTATGAAAAAATTTATAAAGATATTCGAATTTTTATTTTTCTTTTTGCATATATTAGGCAATTATCTTTTCCGTTCAATTTATATTGGATGTTAAAATTATTCACAAATTTTCATGTGTACCTCCGGATCGATAGTATTGGTAATCCAAGAAATCAACATTGCGTTGATAGCCGTCCAATCGGACTGTGTACAGGGCGGAACATGGGCGTTTATATTACTATCCAAGAAAATGAATTTGCGTCTAGCCTCGTGGAGTTTCATCGTCTCCGGCCATCTTTAAGGGTCAAAAAATAATCGATAAAATTCAACATGCTCTTAATATCATGCTAAACAGGCTTGGGTCACACCCGTCACGAGTGTAGAGATAAAGGAGTTTTTACCTCAAAATCAAATGTCAATGAGGAAAGTAGCTCCTTAGCCTTATAAAGTAGACACAACCTTCTTATTTCTTCAATGTGAGATACACTTCCACACACTTTACACTCTTTCAATATAGGACAACAATTTCACTCACACATGAATTTTCTCTTGGGCTCAATAGGTTAGCTACACGGTGTGATCTGGGTATTTGGTTGGTTAAAGGTTACCCATTTAGTGTTTTGGTGTGTGTCAATTTATTGCATGAAATGGCTGGCCATATAAAAAAAAGCGTTGTAAATTATTATACGGAGTTAACCTTTTGCTATGAATTGCTCAATTAAGTTAATTTCCTAACATTTATTTTTAAATTTGGAGAAATTTTCAGAAAATTGCTATCCAATTTATATAATTTTCCAGAGTTATAGGAGATTATTTCAATCAGTTTATATGATTTTAAATTGCTATAAAGTTTGATGGACTACATTTTTTTATATGTTCTGAAAACCGTATACTAATCAACCATTAATATATTCTTGTTGACTAGGTCAAATGTTTGCAATGGCTAATATACAGGTATAAAAATAAATAAAATCCTTACATTACACCCATTTTTTATTTTTTATTTTTTATAGTTACCAAAATTATTTTAATTTATTTGGATTATAAATTATCTCTAATATTTTTATTTTTTTTGGGTGCTTTAAAATTATTGAAACAGGAAACATGGTGTATAGCAAAGCCATCTTCAGATGATGCAACATTATTAGCAAACATAAACTATGCTTGCTCTCAAGTAGATTGCAGTGTTCTTCATCAAGGGTGTCCTTGTTTTTCTCCTGATAATCTAATAAATCATGCTTCTATTGCTATGAATCTTTATTATAGAGCTAAGGGTTGCCAACAGTTGAATTGTGACTTCAGGGGTTCTGGACTCACTGTCATCACTAATCCAAGTAAGTTCTTTTTTTCAATTTCCTAAGTCTTGAAATGCGTATTTATTTTATTGTAAGACATTAAAAAGTTATCGCTACAAGATATGAAATACACATTTTAGGCCTTGTTCTTTTCACCTTCAAAAAATTCAGTTTAGTAAAAATAAGTTCAGTTTAGTAAAAATAATTTTTGTTCATTAAAAATAAGTAAGTTCAGTAAAATTCAGTTTTCTTAAAAAATAATTATAATAGAAGTTTAGTAAAATTAAATTCAGTTCAGTAAAATTAAATTCAGTTCAGTAAAGATAAATTCAGTTCAGCAAAAATAATTTCAGTTAAGCAAAATTAAAGTGAATCAAATAGGGCCTTATACACTAACTTACAAGTTATATAAGTTCAGTAAAGATAATTGATTGTCTCTCCTTTTTGAGGTGGATTTGATTTGAAAATCTTTGGTAATTAAAATAATGTTAGTAAATTATTGGGGAGTGCTAAACGCGATCTGACTTTACTTAACGCAGCCTCTATTCCACTCATTTATTAGATGTAGGGAGAAAATAACCATTTTATATTTTTTTTTCCTCTCAAGTAATCTCTAATAACAAGAGTGCATTAATTTAACTTAATATTCATTGAATTTGCAATGGGTAATGATTTTTACATTAGCCTCTTCGAATTTGATAAGAATCATACGAATCTATTATGTGTAGAATCAATAAAACCACTTTTCATCCTTAAAAAAAATAAAATAAAAATAAAACCACTTTTTAATATTTCGTTCAAATTGTATGAAATGATTGAGCCTATTTCGTGTGTCACCCAACTTCATCCGATTCGTGTTCATATTCATTAGATCTCGGAATATTGTTCGCTAATTGATTATGTGAGTAATTCAAATAAACAAAGGTATAAATTTCTGGAAATTAGGTGTGGAAGAAGGTGGAAAGGAAAGCAGGCAAAAACGTCGTGAAAATGATTTTAGCTTAGAAGAGTATTTATGGTATTTAGGAGGGGTGTATAGTAGTAACTAGAGGTTGCGTTTAGCATTCATGAAATTATTGGAGGTTGACGAAAAGGTGTCATCAAAACTACATTTTTACATATTACTTCATAATAAACATAGATAACTATACTTAGCAAAACTGAACTATATCTAATTACGCAATTTAAAATATTTTTTTTCCTAAGTCATACCTGATGACCCAGCAGAATTGAATTGATGATTATTTTATTTATTTGGGTAAAGGATTTTGGTGAATGGTGATAGAATAAAAATCATACAACACGAAATATACTACTACCTCTGGCCAAAATTACTCGCAACTTTGGAGTAGTATAAAATATGGGCGGACTACTGCTGTGTATATCAATAAAAGGCTAATCGAATTTGACCTATTGTTCTTAATTTATAAGAACTCTTACTTTGTACAGGGTTTTGGTTTAGCAAGTTTCCTCTCCATTTGGATATTTATATTATGTTTATTCTAACCCCTTTTCTTTTTTCCAGGTTATGGAAATTGTCTCTACCATTAGAAAGAAATCTCATATACGACTTCCAGTGGAAGGGACTTAAAAGGAAGAATATTTGTGGATTTTTGGTCAAATTTTGGTTCGTATAAATTGATAATTTTTGTAACAAGGCGAGACTCTTTTTACTAGCTTCAACTGAATATGAGATAAATAAGTAACTTATCTCTACCATAAATACCATCAATTTTTGTAGTGTTTTTTTAAGTGAAAAATTACATATTAGTTATGAGTGGAATGCCCATATGATACTACTCCGTATGAATTTATAATGGATAAGAATATAAGGTCAGTAACCGTTAACACCAAGCACTCACACATTATTATTTATAACATATAAAACCAACCGATTTAAATGAGAACCGAACCGATTAAAAATCATTTTAAAAAATCGAAAACCGACCCGAACCGTATTTAAGTGAACCCGAAACCGAACTAATCCGAATAATGTCAAACCATATAAGAACCGAACCCGTTCACAAATTCTAAACTAAACTGAAATCAAACCGAACAAAAAAAGAACCGAATCGTTTCTAACCCGAAACCATTTCCAACTAACCTTTTGAACCGAGGTAAAAACCGTTTACATCGAACCGTTAACAAACGCAACCCGTTTGCACCGAACCGTTTAAACCAAACCACTTACAAACCGAACTGCCGTTTACACCGAACTGTTAATAAACCGCAACCCGGTTGCACCGAACCGTTTACTTCCCAAAACGTTTACAACCCGAAACGAATTAAAACTGCTCAAGAATAACGAAATTGAATCGAACCGATAACTATTTAAACCGAACTGAAACCGACCCGCGAGACACTTAAACCGATTTCAAACCGACTTGATTTAATACCGAACCGATTTCAAACCAAACCGAACCCGAACTGTCAAACCGTTTTGACAGTGCTAATATGAATATATGATGATGCAATTCTCTCAATATAACGCTAAACACGAATTTTCTCTCTTTGAGTTTAGACGTTTAGTAATCTCACTATTATGATTAGGGGTGTTCATAAATCAGTTCGGACTGAAAAATGGACCGGACCACCCCGAACCAGACCTGACCGAATTAATTGGTCCGGTCTTCGGGTCTTGAAATTCATTTTTCCGGTCTTCGGTCCGGTCCGGTCCAAAACCCTATAAAAACCGGTTTTGGACCGGACCGATTCTTTTATTAAAAATATGTGTGAAACCTTAAATAATGGTAAAAATTATCCTTAATAAGCTTAGAAAACTTTGAATTTATAATCTTTTTTGCACTAAACATACAAAAAAAGACGTAAATGACGTTACAATATAGTTTTTCCAATACTTTTTCTGTGTTTTCCTAAACTTTATAAAAAATAGTATTCTTTTTTAAAAAATTCTTAAATCGATCCAAAGCGGTTCGGGCCGGGTTTTGGACCGATTCTTTCGATCTGGTCCGGGTTCGATCCTAACTTAATCGGTCCGGCCTTTGGTTCTTAAAATTCTAATTTTCGTTCTTCGGTCCAATCCGGGTCGATCCGGTCCGGTCTTGGACCGATAAACAGCCTTAATTATGATAATTCCCTTGAACTCAATAGTGTATAATATATTAATCCGTAGCTATACAACTAGTTTTCTAGCCATAATCAATTAATCACGTTTTTCATTTCCCATAAAACTATACGATTTTGTTTAATGTACCACACCGTGTTAATGTTATACTTTTTACGTTCTAACTTGCAGGGGTAGATCCATAAATTTTTTATAGCCCGGGCCGAAGTTATAAAGCATTTCAAATAATAAAGCCTAAAGGGATATGAGTTTAAGAAGCCTACACTAAAAAACATGTACAAATAAGGGGAATTAAGCCCTTAACCTTCCAAATCTATGCAAAAAGTAACTAACCAACTAAGCCTACTAAGCTATAAGATTTGAATGTTTGTATAAGATTTTTTATTAATATAATATCAAAATTTGGGCATTGGAGGGCTAAGGCCCGGGTATGCTAACTTGAGACTTGTTTCTAGCTTAGGGTCGGGCTCATTGACAAAATCCTATAGTTATTTGAAGTTGAGCCATATAATAAACAAAAGATATGGTTGTAGAATTAAATTATTGGTAATGAATTAAGACATAAGAAAAATACACTTTAATAATTCTAATAATGGATGATTTACTTCTAATAATCTCAACTAAGGTTTATTTTTTAAATAATCCTAACTATGTCTTGAGTTTTCTTCTAACAATCCTAAAAACCGGTTACTTGCTGAAAGGGTAATTTTTTTTTTTGTTTTTAAATATCACATGTCAGCACATGATTGGCTTAATATGAAAAAAAATAAAATAAAAAATAAAAATCAGCCTAGGCACCCCCTCTTCCCTTCAACCACCATGAAACCCAGCCATCGGCCCAGCCATGGCAGTTCTATCATTTTTCTTCGCCCAATACCACGGCTCCGCCGCCGCCACCATTGCCCCGATCAGTTGTCCCCTCAAAACTCCCTTCATCCACCATGAAACCCAGCCATCAACCCCATGTTGATGTTCACGACCTACACAAAACTCCGTTCTTTCTCCCTCGAACAAAACCAAGCAACCACCGGCCACAAAACCCCCAGCCCCCGACACCTCCCTTGAAACCTCCCTTGATACTGCGGATTCCCGCGAAACCGCCCCTAAATTAGCCATAGCCAAAAGCCCTATCTCAAAACCTCCGCCCATAACAGGTTCTGGTTCTGTTGGGGTTTGGTAAGTCCAACTTACCGTGGAAACGACCCCGACCCAAAGAACCACTCGCAATTAATAAAACCATAAAGCATAACAAATAAACATAAAAGGGTAGAATCGTAATTTACCTTTGACACGTGCTTCACCCTCAAAGTCGGGCTCTTACTTAAAAGCTTTAGCCCCGTTCGCACGAGAGCCTCCAACGGTATCCACCCACAAAGGACGAACACCGACTTTTTAGGTCCGCTACCTTGGAGTTAGCAAGGTCCGACCAAAACCCGAGTGATTAAATGAGTTCAAAGGTTTTCACAATGGTGATGCCTTTTTCAACTCTCACTCAAGTAAAGAATTCTCAAGCCATGCTTTGGCTATTTATAAGGAAGGAAAGCTTGTGAATTCCACTCATCTTTCAATGTGGGACTTTTTCACAAAAAGATCCCTCATGGAAAGATTAATGAATTCAATCCTTAGTTAAATAAACCAAGGAACAAGGAACAAGTAACAAGTGTCACATGGTTAGGTGAGGACCACTTTCCCACTTGGTCCCCAAGGCAATTCACATGCAATGTGAACTAACCATGTGTCACCCAACCTTGAGCCCCAAGTTGGGTTTGGTTGTGCCATTTTATTTTGGCCCGTGTCCATGACCCGTCACCTGGGTCACGTCCTCTTGCCATACGTGCCGCCACCATGCTGTGTTGCCACGTGGCACGATGCCAACGTCACATGGGCGCACTTTCCTGGCCTTTCGCGTGGCTAGGATTTTACTTGTTACTTGAAGCATTTTCCCGTCTCGACAAATCCTAAATTTTGGCTTGACATTTGAGATTCTCCGATGCTCGGTTTCGACGCTCCAAGCTCGAATTTCTGAGGTCTAAATATTTAACACTCGTGCGACGAATTAATTTCTTCCGAATTAATTCGTCGAGTCGGTTCGTATATATTGCTAGGGTGTGATCCGAAGGGTTCAGTCAAGATTAAGTTGTAATATTAATTATACATTAATATTACTGATCGGAAGCGGCCTCCACCCAACCATTCCGATTACTTGACCTTACTGAATATATTAGCTTTCTAATAATTCTAAAACTGCAATCAGAATAATACACTTGTTCGAAGGACACTATTCCTTTCAATCTCCCACTTTCCCTTCTGGACAAGTACACATTTACTGTACAACCTTTTTTCTATGTCGCTTAATGTCTCTTCATGAACTATAAGGTAAGATTATTACGTCATCCTTATTACGTCCAGAACTGTTTCTCGATTCCAAGTCCGACTGTCAATAAACAAATGATTTCTAAAATTCATCCGAGCACGGCCATGCATTTTTACAGTCTCGCTCTACGAGAGGCCTTGTATACAACAAAGACATCTTCCCTATTTTAGTAGGGGGACATTCCTAGTCTTGTAATGTAGCTTCTCTTACTGAGAGTACCTAGCCGCGCGAGTGTTGCCGTTATAATCCCCTATTACGGCAGACATTTGACAACATCAAAACGGACTAGTACTCAAACAAGAGAACTCACATTACTCATGGTCAAGGAAATAGGTTCCTATAACCATAATGAGAAGTATACTTATGACGATTTTTAATCTCTTAAAGTATTCTCATAGGTCGATCCAGTATGGTTCTAAACCAATACTTGTGCAAATGATTTATGACAATCATGTCCTCGTAGCACAAGAAACAGTGCTATATATCAAACTACACACTAATCTCAATTGGTCATTAATCGTCCATCGTTTAAATGACCTCGATTAGGGACAATTTTCGATTATAATATTCAATGTTCACTTAATATGTGTTTCCTTATCAAGACTGGTCTTGATACCCTATTTTGAATATTCCAAGAATCGAATGGACTCATTATTTAATTCTAAACCACATTAAATAGCAAATGGAGTGATAAAAATTGCATGAAATTTTAAATTACTCCAAAACCTGAATGGTTCATCTTATGATAAATGGTTTTTCCGAATGTTTTAAGAGTATCACTCTTTATAAAACATTATAGAAATCACACCCATATCTAATATGCTTGATTTCTTTCATGCAATTGTGAATGTTGTCGTTCACTCATTGCATAGGTTTAGTTATAATTACTTTGCTAATCTTAGCATCTTCATTACTGATCACTTTCATAATAAGATGATAAAATTTGAAAGTTTCACGGATTATATGTGATTTAGGATTTATTGTCCAAGTGATGGCTCCCACTCATTTTCATGATTGAGACCTTCAACTTGACAGCCTACAATCATTAACGTTCAGCAACGAACTTTCCATAGAACATCTTCTTTATTATTGCCATTAAGGCAATAATATTCTCAACATATATTTTAGTAGACTTCCTGATAATGCTTTGCTTGGGTTTCATTCCAAACAGCTCACAATGATTTGGGATACCCTAATAATTTGTACTGTGACCATGGAAATTTTCCTTAAATTCCTGCACATTACACATGGATCCACGTTCATGTTACCATTCTCAAGCCACGACTGATTGTTAGCTCGTGCTTATAAATGGATTCCTTGTTAAGGATCTAGTACTTGTTAAGGCTTGTGCTTGCAACATCAATTCTCAAATCGTATATGTTTCCACAAGTCAAGAACTCATCCTGTTACTTATCCAAGTACTTTGGATGTTCTTGGCCATAATCTAACGATTTATTTCATAGATTCAGGTTGATTGGTACTTCATGCATACTTCACGTGCTCTAAGCAAGTAAGTCCTGCGACGATTCCATATCACAATGTACATGATGGATTAAATTGCAGAGTAATTCTCAATCTTATTCCATCAATTTGTCATATTAGCTCATTCAGTGTCACTAAGTCTTTGCTAAATTGTTAGCTATGTGATTTGGTTGAAAGTCTCTAATAGAGTCTTTCATGTTTGACTTAATATTTAGCCTAGCTTATACTTAGTTCAAACATTTACTTAGTTTTATACATATGGGTCGAAAGTCTTTCAAAGTCCTTCAATTCATGTTTAACACAGTAAACTCCTTTACATGTTCAAACATTTTATTAAGTCTATACAATAGAACTTAATACCCAATACGTACTAAGTATCGTCTTTTGTTTGGTCCATTGTCAAAACACTTTCAAATCTAAGCATTTAGCGTTTAATAGTTATTTTACAATAGAGTTCATAAACTTCTCGTTGGACCTTTACTTTTCCTCCCACTAAACTTCTTATTCATGAGAATTTCTATGTTTCACTATAAGTCAATCCTCTTATTAACTTTATGAGAAAACACGTTCCAATTCCTATATGCAATGCTTCCTTTAATCCCATAACGGATTCCTTGAGCTTGCTTTCAAATCGAGCATTATTTAGATTTTCAAAACCCTTAGACTATTCCATAGTCACTTCGAAAATCCTATTTTGGGAAGGCGATTTTGGTATCTATTTTGCCATATTTCATATGAGAAATTTTGCTAAAACAATCACGAAAAGATTTTAGCATTCCGATTGGTGAATAGGTTTTTATTAAAATCAACTCCGTGAATTTAATTATATCATTTTCAACCAATCTAGCTATGTATGCATATACATTTCCACATTTGTTAGTTTTCTACTTGAAAACTTAGTTGCAATTGATGGGTCTTTCACCCTTTATGCAAATTAATCAAGTTTCAAACATGATTATCAAACATGGAGTCTATCTCGGATTTTTATGGCCTCTAACCATTATTCGGAATTTGGATTTGTCGTAGCTATCTTACAAGACATTATTCCTTTACTATCTAATAGTAAATAGTATGCTTGTAAGTCTTAGCTTTATTTCTAACTTAATAGAAATTTATAGGATTCAATCCAAGCCTTTGGTGAATTCTATACCTACACTGGGAAATTGCATCAACCACTGAGGTTCAAGGAGCTTTTAAAGCCCTTTTATTATGTTGATCTTACTCCAACATTTCTGATGTTTTGTGAGTAATGAATTCTCTTTTAAGACACTTGTAAAGTCCTTTTGAGTATTCTTGATCAAGCATTCTCACGAAGCCCTTTTGAGGTCTTCCGAGATTCTTAGTTCTAGTTTGTTGCTAAGCTCGATGGTCATCGAGTTCATTTTCCTCTCACTTGTCGTTTTGGAAACGTGTTACTTTCCAGAAAGACACAACTTAGAGCAACAAACACTATGTTCTCAATTAGGTTGTGGAGGTAATGCCCATGGTCTCACTTGAATGCTTACAAAGAGACATTTATATTGTCTTTGGGTAAAAGTTCGTTGTGATGAAACAAACAGTTAGCTCCCACTTGAGCTATATTAGCCTTTAATGAGCCATTAAGCTCCCACTCAACCACCTAGCTCTTGCTAAGATGGTGAGCTCCCACTGAGTCAATGAACTCTCACTGTAGCTAAGAGTTTTAGACATATACTTGAATAGACATTTAGAAGGTAATTCTATCCATAATTGAATATGGAGTCCTTTCTTAGCTTCGACATTTTGTTTAGTGTAACATTAGTCTTTTGCGCAAATCTTAAGAACTTTATAGGAAGGGATGTGATCCATCATTATTCGAGTTATTTATAAATGGCATCGAGGTCTCCGTGGAGACACACTATGTTCTTTGTGGAGTTATTTATGAATATTTCAATTTCATAACTTTGTGATGGTCACGCTTGGCTCAAGAAAACATCGCTCGATCTAATCTAGACGTTTTGATATCTTTCCAAGTCGATTCTGTACTTCACTGAACTCTTGAACTATTCAAGGTCAAGTTCGTTTACATTTGATGAATATAGACATATTCTTTCAATTCTTTGTGAGACGTTGAAGTAAATGAATCATCTTTAGCTTTCGGAGTCAATTGTCTATACCAAGAACAATAGCTCTTTACTTTGTCGGTTTCAACAAGTAAGACTTGCTTGTCTTAGATCGATTCCGAATCGATCAACTATCAAGAGCCTATCTAAAGATGTTCGGAACGCAAATCATGCCCATGAATTTGAGCTTTTGCCTATCGATGTGACATTGCTAAAGATGTTCGGAACGCAAATCATGCCCATGAATTTGAACTTTTGCCAGTTTACCATGTTAAGATAATGTTTGTTTATAATCAAGCATTCTTGACTCGTGGTTTAGACAACCATGCCATTCAAATAAACTTGCAACTATTGCTCATTGCTTTGAATGTGAGTCTTTCCGTGTGTAAACGGATCAATTGCTGATTATGGAACACAATAACCATTTATTTGTTCTAACCTTAACTTAAAGGTCTTTTAACAAAGCATACGTCCTTACAACTGATGTAGCACCACTTGCTTCATTCTTAGCTTGTAAGTCGATAACTTAGCTTATCTTTAATATTTTGAGGTCACTTTCAAAGTAGAACACTCAAGCAGTATCCGATACTTGTGAAGATAACAAATTGCTAAGTTAACTACAACAACATGAACTCATGGGTTGAAATGGAATCTTATTCCTTTTCTTCGTTCCTCGTTTCCTATATTTCTTATCATACTTTATCTCATAATCTTTTAAGAACCATTTCTTTAAGAGTCTTTGACTTTTATACTTTGTTAGGCATAATTAAGCATCTAATGTGCCGTAAAATAAAGTTCCATCTTTTCCTTTAATTCACGCTTAAATTACTACATCAATGAGTCCTACTCATCTATGTATTAAGAGAAAATATATGTTGGTTGTCAATATTGACAATTTGAGTTTGCAACTCAATACTTCATGTTTTATCAAAACTACCTAGTATTTTGAATACACGATGTCCAACCGTCCTTTCGGACTTTGTTATAAAAGTCATTTATCAGAATTGTATTTTAGAGTTGCTTTACTTTTCTTTGAGAACCATTCTCAAAGATTTCCTTTACCAATCATGGAAAACAATACAGTCTGATTTGGAATTCTACAAATATAAGTGCAAAGTATAACCATTTATCAAGTAAATAACATAATAAGTTTGAAAATTAAAAGGTATTCATGCAAATCTTCAATCGCATTAAAATTGTCCCCATTTAGCGAGAATAAGTCGTTTCCAAGATCCGAAGAAACAAAGAGTGGTTAAGCATGCTTTGGCTTGTCTTAACACTCAATCTCCTAAGGTAAGAAACGCTTTGCTAATGGCTCCAAGCCACTATTGGTTGAATAAATCGTCGCATCTAATGCTCTCTCAACAATTTATTCACTTTGCCACGACATGTTAGGACTCCATCACTCATATCATTGAGTAGAACCAAAACCAACTTGCATACCCGGTATGCCTTACTTCCTAGGAGAGGTAGTGATGCCTCGCTTTGGCGTAGCCCACCACTACCCTCGTTCAGCCGGTAAGTGTTGTTTTGGAATGGCAAGTTTTTACTCAATATTTAGAGACCTAGGGTTTCTATGTTGGTTGATTTAAGTGAACTTAATTAATCATCACAACATTCGAAATCCTAAACATGCATCTAACATATAATTCACATATATATGTATACATATATGTATATATATACATATATGTATATGTATATATATATATATACATATATGTATATGTGTGTATATATATATATATGTGTGTGTGTGTGTGTGTGTGTGTGTGTATATATGTATATATATGTGTATATAATGAAAAACATAAATATAGATGCATTTGGCAACTAGATGACCCCTGGAGATCTTCAAATCTTCAGAAGGCCTTCATTTGCAACTTCATGGCTACGTCTTCCAAGAAACTCCATCTTCAAGACTTGACCATAATAAATGCAACTACTTTTACGATTAGGACTAATCTAAATATTAAGGTACAAAAATACTCAACGGTTCGCAGACCGTATTTAGATTTACAAAAATACATCACGGATCGCAGTCCGTATTTTCTATCCTAATCGGGGCCCACTAGTTGCCATTTCATAAAACCTGTGAGAGAATATACATTCCATTCATCCATTCACTATTTGTGAATGGCCCATGCATTTTACAATGATAAACAAGTAACAATGCATAAACACTCGTGAACTAGTAACTAATCTAGGTGGTTAATCCAATTAACACGCCTAATTAAAACTAGTCAAAGTTGTTTTAACCGGTTATGTAAATAAGCGTAATTAAAATTTGAAGTAATTAAAATTTGAAGCTCCCACTAAATTCCGCATCCAACTTAATTAATCCAATTAATTAAGCCGGTAAAACCCAAAATTTGTCAAAAAAATAAATTTTGCCAATGCCGCTCAAAACCCGAGGCCTACCCTCCAAAATTTTTTATTAAAATAAACCAAATTAATTAAAATAAACAAAACGGCCAAAAAGCAAAATTAAAAACCGAGAGAAAAGTGCTTCGACTACCCAAGGCTAGCACCCTTTAGCACTCACACGCACGCAAATACTGAGCGCTTGCCTAGCAGCCTTGGCCTTGCGTGTTGTGATGCTGCTGGGCGCTGCTTGGTAGAGCGCACTCGATGCGCGTCTACCTGCAGCTGCCTAGCACTGCTGCTACGCCTTGCATCGTCTTGCACGCCCCTCATGCACCAAGTTAGCACACGGCTCCTCGTACACATCTAGCACCACACGCACCAAGCGCAGCAGCCTCGTCCCTCGGCACACATGCAGGCTGTGCAAGCAGCCCAGCTAGCCGAGGGATGCACATGGCTATTGTGCCTTGGTTTGTGTGCTTGTGCCTCGGGATTAATTCCCGATTTTGTGTGACATCTCTAATCAATTCTAAATTAATTTTAGAATTAATTTCATTGAGAGAAAATTTAAACAAGTCTAACTTAAAATAAAATTTTCAAAGTGCATCTAACCAAAATAATTCCTGTAGACACCTATTTGTGTCTCCCCAAAACCAAACCCAGTGATGAGTGCCTTTCACGTCGGATCATAATCGAATGAAACGAAAGTGTGGAAAGATCTAGTGTTGCGGAAAGTTTTATTTCTTTTCTTTTCTTTTCTCTTCTCTCTGTTTTTGAAAACTTTATTTTAAGAAAACAGCCAATCCAGTTTGATTGGTCCATGATATGGGTCCAATAGTGATGTAGTTGGATGGGGCTTGCAAAGACCTTTCCAACGACATATTATAAGCCCAATTCCGATGAATATTGAGGAAGTTATGGCCAATTTACTAAACTGGGCCCGGTTTGAGTTTTAAGTATGGCCCAATGATCTAGGGGAGGGCCTAATATGATTTATCATTCCTAATATAATTAGGAATGGTTTTGGTCTTCTAGAACATTCTAGAAGGTCTTATCATTCTTAATTCAATTAGGATTCTTTAGAGTTTTAATTAGATCAAATAGCATTTTCGATTGAAATTATATTATTTTATCTTCCAGTACGGTAAAATTATCAGTTTTCCGAAAACGTGTTAAAAGCCGGTTTGACGTCCAACCCCAGGCCATGGCGCCTGGAACCAGGATTGGCGCCAGACGCCAGCCATTGGCGTCTGGCGCTAGCCACTGGTCCCGGCGCCAATGAGCGAGGGCTGGCGCCAATGTGTTTCTGTGATCTTCAGGTTCTGTTTTGATAAATTATCTTTTTTAGCCGATTTTCTTTATAAATATCGTATCAGAAAACTCCGTTTTTTTATCATCAACAATCACTTTTTCAATTACCAATGATCAATATTCATTGACCATTAATCAACTCTCTTCATTAACAAACTGTTCATCAATTCTTTTCATCATTCATTCATCAATTTTCAATAATTCTTAACATTCATTCATTCTTTCTGTTCTTTGCTTTTTAACACAAAATTCCGCATTCACAAGATCTTGAAGCACCTAGCCATATTCGAAGTTGCCTTCGCCCTAGACGTGAAAGGTTTTAATTTCTGAGGGTTTGGTCCCAAATCTCTCTTTCAATTATTTAATTTAATCGCTTTGATTATTATTTTCCTTGAAGTTACTAACGTGTGTATTTTGTAATTAGAAAGAGGTACGAGGCATCCAAGTAAGTACTTTAATGGTTTTATTGATTTTATTATGTAGACATCATGCTTAGATTGTTATTATTATTCCTAGTATCATGTCTAGGGTGTTTTTAATATCAAGTATGATTAAAAGTATGATGCTTCCTATGTTCTTTCTAATATTTATGATTATGATTGATGATGATTATTCATTATGTTGCTTGATATATATTATATATTGTTATTGCTTGATCACCTTTTATTGCAGGTTAAAGGGAATTGGTATTTGCAATCACGTTTGATAAGATAATTAATAATCTTGTTAGGTTAATTGTGATTATAATTCAAGTGATCGCCAATAATAGTTTATTTGTGCATTAATATTCAACCAACATAGATTAAACAGGTTTAGGGTTAATCTTATTGATTGTATGTTAGTCAGAAAGCGCACATGAATACGATCAGAATAAAGTAGAGGCCTATTATTAGGGCAGGTTCAATCTCTTTTAGGTTGGATTTGTACCTTCATCCCCGGACCCTTATTTGGTTCATGACCTTATGGAGTTGACGATCTCTTGGATCGTTAGTGGGTGTAACCTTCACCTCGTGAACGGTTTACAAGTTCCTTAAAAACTTGTTGGCGACTCTTTTGCTCTATCTTCTTCCCTTTTGGACGCCACCGTACTTTAGTGTATGATCACAGTGAGGTTCAAGCTAGTGGGATTTTAAAGGCTTGAAACTATTCCCTACAATTCCCAAGAACCATTCTTAATTAAATTGGTTTAACTTATTGCAACAAAAATAATAAAAGGCAATCACTCACTATTAATTTAATTAGTTTAAATTAATCTTGAGTTTTGACAAAATAAAAGGGAGTTGGAAAAAAATAAACATAAGTTCAATAAAGATTCCAACTTTAATATTTGTGAATCCTTGAAAAATTATATCTTCCAATATGAAGATAAACAATTTTTCTATCACAAAGTTTCAAACCTTATGATTCCAATCAACTAAAAAATGATTGAATCAACAAAGTTTAACAAAAATTCATGGAATTTAGTAATATAAAGTTTCAATCACTTAACATAATTAAAGATTGAATCTTTAATATTTGGAAGCCTCAAAGAACAACAATTTCACACTTAATGCAATTAGTTTGCAATTATGTGAAAAAATAAAACCAAGCATTCAAGCACAAATTACTACAAAGTAATCATGCCTAAAGAGGTTTAAAATTGCATATAAAATATGTATTGAACCAATTACATAACCATAAAAAATATGCAATTAATTTTCAAGGTTAGAAAGACTTAAAATTTTTCATAAAAACGAAAAAACCCCTCGAAAATAGCATTTCTAGTCGTTTTTTTGGCTAAAAATTGAGGCCTAGAAGAGTAAAACCATTTCCAGGACGCCTTTTCAACCCAAAATTCACTATTTTTGGAACGAAATCTGGGTTCGGGGCTGAAGGCAGCTTAAATACGAGGTTAAAATAGATAATACGAGCTACTAATCTAATTAGAAACTTAAACCAGAAAAATTAAGCCATAAAAATCACCTTGAAAAAAATATTATGATTTTAAAAATAAACGAGCGTGGCTCCGATACCGCTGTTGGGGTTTGGTAAGTCCAACTTACCGCGGAAACGACCCCGACCCAAAGAACCACTCGCAATTAATAAAACCATAAAGCATAACAAATAAACATAAAAGGGTAGAATCGTAATTTACCTTTGACGCGTGCTTTGCCCTCAAAGTCGGGCTCTTACTTGAAAGCTTTAGCCCTGCTCGCACGAGAGCCTCCAATGGTATCCACCCACAAAGGACGAACACCGACTTTTTAGGTCCGCTGCCTTGGAGTTAGCAAGGTCCAACCAAAACCCGATTGATTAAATGAGTTCAAAGGTTTTCACAATGGTGATGCCTTTTTCAACTCTCACTCAAGTAAAGAATTCTCATGCCATGCTTTGGCTATTTATAAGGAAGGATAGCTTGTGAATTCCACTCATCTTTCAATGTGGGACTTTTTCACAAAAAGATCCCACATGGAAAGATTGATGAATTCAATCCTTAATTAAATAAACCAAGGAACAAGTAACAAGTGTCACATGGTTAGGTGAGGACCACTTTCCCACTTGGTCCCCAAGGCAATTCACATGCAATGTGAACTAACCATGTGTCACCCAACCTTGAGCCCCAAGTTGGGTTCGGTTGGGCCATTTTATTTTGGCATGTGTCCATGACCCATCACCCAGGTCCACAGCCTCTTGCCACACGTGTCGTCACCATGGCGCGTTGCCACGTGGCACGTTGCCTACGTGGCACACTGCCACTTGGCGGCTGCCCCTTGGTGGCTGCCAACGTGGCGGCTGCCCCTTGGTGGCTACCACTTGGCGGCTGCCAACATGGCTACCAAGTGTGCTGCCACATGGCTCTTTGCCATGTGTGCTGCCACGTGGCACGCACCTATTGGGCGCACTCTCCTAGCCTTTCGTGTGGCTAGGATTTTACTTGTTACTTGAAGCATTTTCCCGTCTCGCAAAATCCTAAATTTTGGCTCGACATTTGAGATTCTCCGACGCTCAGTTTCGACGCTCCAAGCTCGAATTTTCGACGTCTAAATATTTAACACTCGGGCGACGAATTAATTTTTTCCGAATTAATTCGTCGAGTCGGTTCGTATATTTGCTAGGGTGTGACTCGAAGGGTCCAGTCAAGATTAAGCTGTAATATTAATTATACATTAATATTACTGATCGGAAGCGGCCTCCACCCAGGCATTTCGATCACTTGACCTTACTGAATATATTAGCTTTCTAATAATTCTGAACCCGCTATCAGAATAATACACTTGTTCGAAGGACACCATTCCTTTCAGGTTCAATTTCCTATTTTTAGGAACCTTTTGTATTAGGTACCAGTTTTAGATTTTTACAGGGGTACTCTACTACGCTCACCCCTATCAATAAGAGATAGATAAAAATGGGAACTACAATATATTGACTAATTGTATTGTTGATACTAATAGAAAGTTAGGCCCTGTTCTCTTCACCTTAAAAAAATAATATTAAGTAAAATAATTTCAATTCAGTAAAAATAAGTTCAGTTCAGTAAAATTAATTTCAGTTCAGTAAAAATAATTTCAATTCAGTAAAAATAAGTTCAGTTCAGCAAAATTCAGTTTTATTAAAGAAGAATTATAATAGAAAATCAGTAAAAAATAATTTAAGTCCAGCAAAAATAATTTCAGTTCAGTAAAATTAATTTAAGTTCAGTAAAAATAATTTAAGTTTAGCAAAACTAATTTCAGTTCAGTAAAAATAATTTCAGTTCAGCAAAATTAAGGTGAAGAGAACGGGGCCTTAAAATCCCTAGAGATTTAACATGGAGCTTTAGTTCCAGTTTTAGGTAGTAAAATTAAGAACTTATTGCAAACAAGTTATGTTTTGTGTTCTCAAATTTTCTGAAAATATTACTCAGAAATGTCAGAATCGAAATTAAAACCATATAAAATTATTATTTAAGCCCTTACAACAAATCAATCCAAGTGCATTTTTGAAAGAAAAACTAGATAACAATATAAGCCAGTAATAAAATAATCTACGGTTTTTCACCAAATGCCCTTGAACTTTTTAAAAATTCACCAAATACCCTCAGATCAAGATTTTCAAAATTCACCAAATGCCACTGACGTTTGTTAATATTCACACCGTGACTTCAAAATACCCCTGACATTAAAGTTTCATTAGCTATAAAATTTAATTCACCAAATGCCCTAACTTTGTTAATTAATTACACAAAATGCACTTGTTTTTGGAAATACAAGTGTACAACGTCTATTTTAAAATTTAAGGAAACAAGCCGTTAGTTTTGATTTTCACCCTTTATTTGCATAAATACTCCATACATAGCATCCTCTTATTTGCTTAAATACAAATTTTTAACTCCTTGAGAAATCAATTTAAATCATCCTCCTCATTGTATGAGAACTTTTGTATAAGAGTTGCAAACAAATCTTAGTATAGTAGGAGAAAATTTGCAATAAGAACTTCTGAGTCCGCTAGCTAGTCCGCGGACAAACCCAAACTGTTTACTGGGGTGGGTATAGACTAATTGTCAAGCCGCATAAAAGGGGTTTGAGTTTGCTATATTAAGTCCGTTGGACAAAATATGAACTATAGCCTGATCCGTTTTCTGTCCAAGCCCGTAAGTAATTACCTCTATTTCAGTTGGCCCTCTTTTACTCTGTTCGCGAGGTCTCCGACACTTCTTTTTATGAATAGAGGATGTTTGCAACTCTTACACAAAAGTACTCATACATTGAGGAGGATAATTTAGATTGATAACTCATGGTGTTAAATATTTGTAGTTAAGCAAATAAGAGAGATGATATGTATCGAGAATTTATGCAAAAAATGGTGAAAATCAAAACTAATGGCTAGTTTCCTTATATTTCAAACTAGACATTGTACTTCCAAAAATAAGGGTATTTTGTGTAATTATTTAACTAAGATAGGGTATTTGGTGAATTAAATTTTATTACTAACGGAACTTTAACGCCAAAGGTTACAGTGTGAATATTAACAAATGTCAGTGACATTTGGTGAATTTTGAAAAACTTGAGGGTATTTGGTGAATTTTTGAAAACTTCAAGGGTATTTGGTGAAAAACCCGAATATTTTATGCCCAAGTCATATAATAATTATATACTTGTTTAAGTATATTAAATGACAAGATACCCTGATTCAAAGTGTGTCTCTAGTGGTTCTAATTTCCATTTCAAGAACTTATTGCAAGAGGTTTCATTCATATATCAATTCGGAGAACCGATTTCAACAAGTTTCGATTATGATTCCGTAAATTATGATAGGGTACCATTATTAACAAGCCGAGCCTGCTCGTAAATTGTTTGAGACTCGCTCGCCTTGGTTTAAGCTACACTCAACTCAAATTCGGATTGGGCTCGACATCTTAACGAGTTAAGTCTGAATTATCCTTGGCTCGACTCGAATTTTTTTGTATTTTTTTGGGTAAAAAATCAAGATAAACTTTGTTTCATATTTTGGACTTAGGAACTAAAATTAATATTCAAAACTCTAGTTTGCATTCCCACTAAGTCATTGAGTATTGGAGTTTGTTCATGGCTTATTAGTTTATGTCGAAGAAGAACCAACAAAAGAAAGTAAAAGAAAATAGCCTCACATGGAAAGGTAGGAACAAATGATAGAATATTTGAGTTATAAAAGCAAATATTGATTGTCTTGAAATATGGCTAAGGGCATAATTTGGGCCTCGCTAATTTTGGGTTTAACAAGTATTGATTTAGTGTCAAATTGAACTTAATTTTTCTAGACTCGGTCTCACCTTGGCTTGTTAACACTCTTACTCAGCACTCTTATTTGAAGAATAGTGTAATAAATTGACAGGTTCACCCTTGATTTAACACTTATGCCCTGTTTACTTCGCCTTATTTTTACTGAAATTATTTTTTCTGAATTGAAATCATTTTTGCTGAACTTAAATTATTTTTACTAAACTGAAATTATTTTTGCTGAATTGAAATTATTTTTGCCGAACGGAAATTATTTTTACTGATTTTATCAGTTTGACCAGCACATTTGCCGAGACGCAACTTTGACCATTAAGTTATTTTTAATTGTCTATTAGTAAAAATTATAACAAAATTATACTCAACTGCTATTTGTCGCTACCATTTTACCAGGTAACGCTCCCTTTTTGACTTGAATGGACCACTATGCCCTTTATACAATTTGTGTTATAAAAAGGACCTTGTTCCCCATTTGGACACAATACATGAAACGGTCCCCTCACTTCACGACATGGCTGTCCCGAGCCTCCCAAAATCAGTCCCCACGACCTTGCAACCAAATCGGTCCCCACGACCACCTAAATTTTCTATTTTAAAAAATCGTGAAATTTTCCGACGGGTCTTGGGTCATGGACGGCGAGTGGAACATACGTACGCCGGAGAATGCGTCGGATCATTCTGTAAGTTTATTTTTTTATTTTCGGTAATTAGGACATCCGCCTAAAATTTCCGAATGTCCTAGGTACATCCGCCTAAAATTTCCGGATGTACCATGGAACATCCGGAAATTTCAAGCGGAAGATGGGATCTGCTAAAAAATCCGGATGTTCCATGGTACATCCGGAAATTTATGGCGGATGTACCAAGGGAAATCCGGAAATTTTAGGCGGATGTCCCTATTCATATTTTTTTAAAATGTTAAGTACGGTTATTTAATTTTTTTTATGTTAATTAAGTTTTTTTTTTATGTATTTTTTTTCGTGGTCTTGTGATTATTGTTGTGATTTAGTATTTGATAATTAATGTAATTTTGTTGTATTAATATGATTATTAGTAATATGTTTATTTTTTGTTACATTATTATTATTATTTATATTATTATTATTATTATTATTATTATTATTATTATTATTATTATTATTATTATTATTATTATTATTATTATTATCTTAGTTGTTGTTGTTGTTGATATTATTGGTGTTGTTGTAGTTGATATTATTATTGTTGTTGTTGCTGTTATTTTTATTGTTGTTGTTGATATTGTTATTATTAATTAGTAGAAATATAATTTTAACAATAATATTATTATTATTATTTTTATTTTTATTTTTATTTTTATTATTATTATTATTTATTAATTAATTAATTTTATGGTCTTATAAATTGTTTTGTAGTTGTTGTTATAAATTTTTTTTATCATTAATATTGTTATTGTTTTGTATTTGTTGTTATTATTATTAGTATTGTTATTAGTATTGTTATTATTATTATTAGTAGTATTGTTTTTATTATTATTATTATTATAATTATTATTATTATTGTTTTTATTATTATTATTTTGACATAAACCATGTTTTGTTTAATTTGTATAGGATATGGAATCTGAGGAAGGCGGTGACGGTGTGAATTATAGTGGGAATTTTGTCAGCGATACGTTTTTTCCTACATTTGACGATGTAGTTACATGGGCTGATGATGTTTCCATAAAATTGGGATTTATATTGGTGAAATCGTCTTATAGCAAAACCAGAGATGGTCGGCCGTATCGGTGTTTGCGGTGTGATCGGTCACGAAGGAGCAAGCCGAGAGATTTGGAGAACGCGATACGGAAGGACACCAAAACCAAAGCTAATGGTTGTCCATTCTACATCAAGATATATTATGATGTCAGCACCGAAAGTTGGAAGATCAATGCGAAAAATGATCACACCGGGACACATAACCACCCAATGATTGTGTACCCAGAGGGTCACCGTAAAGTGAGCGGATTGAGTCCGGGTGCAAAACAGGTTGTGCGGGACATGACAAAGTCCAAGGTTGCTCCCCGTAACATCATGTCCACTATTGCCGAGCAATTTCCTGATGATCATCCAAACATCCGACACATTTACAATTGTCGAAATGACTTCATGATGGAGATGTCCGAAGGAAGAGGAGTTGTTCAGCAATTTCTTCATCTGGCGAGAGAGAGTAAATACATTTACTGGGTCACGAACGATGATCACAACGTTTTGCAACATGCATTTATGGTGCACCCGATCATGGTCAACATACTCTGCACATACCCACATGTCATAGGTATGGATTCTACTTACAAGACCAATCGATATAACATGCCTTTCTTTGAGATAGTAGGCGTGACACCGACAAACCAGAATTTTCTAGTTGGATATGTTTTCATGCGCGACGAGTGCACGGCTAGCTATCGGTGGGTGTTACAGAGATTAAGGGAGTTGATTGGGTTTGATAAAGAGCCATCTGTATTTATTTCAAACCGTGATCTTGAGCTATGTGCGGCTTTGAGAGAAGTCTTTCCACGGACGTCACATTTACTCTATCTATGGAACATCAACAGAGATGTGGAGGCTAAGGTGACGAAGATGTTTGGAAACAAGACGGTTGGTGTCAGTTTTAGAGCTGGGAGATGGTTCAAAATCGTGAATGCAACAACACGGGCGGAGTATGATCGTGCTCTAGCTGCCATGCAAGTGAGGTGGGGAAAATATCCGGAATTGATTCAGTATGTTCAGAGAACATGACTTTGTCATAAGGAGAAATTTGTGTAATTTTGGACGAACCAGGTTCTTCACTTTGGTAACACCACCAACTGCAGAGTTGAGAGCCAACATTCAGCAGTGAAAACTTGGTTTGAATCATCCACAGGTTAGTTTTATTATTTTATTAGTTGTTCTCGTTGTTACGTAATTGTAATTGTATTAATTGTAATTGTATTTGAATTTACTAATTAGAATCATTGGCAGGTGCTTTGGATATCGTATGGGCCCGAGTCCATTGTCATATCGGTAATCGCATCATACAAATTCGTAATGACTTGAAGGCATCAAGGTCTAAAATTGGTCAGATGTACAGACAGTTGCCACTGTCACGTATAAATGGCAAAGAGTCTCAACATTGCTTGAAAGTTCTGGATAAGGAGACGAAAAGGATGCGGGATTTGAGTTACCAGGTCCATGAACGGTGTGGATGTGCTATGCGTGTGACCCATGGTCTTCCATGTGCTTGCTAGATACATGATTCGATAGTTGCACAGACAGGATTGTATAGCAGCCAAATTCATTCTTTCTGGAAGATACTGGTTATTGGTGATGTTGTTAACATTCTTGAAGTGGTAAATGATTCGACCGAGGAGGCTGCACATTTTCGGTCCCTAATCGACGAAGTCATGGAAAGTGACCCGGTCGTACGTCGAAATGTAACGCGAATCATTGAAGAGGAGCTACATCCAGATCATTCACACCTTGAAGAACCACATATCAACCTTAACACTCGTGGTCGACCGAGGAGAAATAACACCAGGCGTGATCGTAGCTATTTCGAGCATGTGAACCGTCAACACACTCAACGTGGTGGTGACCCAGAACCAGGTAATACTAAAATTCTATATTTAATATAAAAATATGTAAACTTAATACTTGTAGCTTTACTAAAATTCTATATTTAATTTTGTGTTGTAGATCCAAGTGACATTAGTCAATGCAGGTATTTGAACTTGCTTCCAGCCCCAATGTTGCCGTACATTTCGTCTTGGAAGGATGTCATTGGTGATGGGAACTGTGGCTTTCGTTTTGTCGCCGACTTCTTCTTTGGCGATCAAAATCAGTGGTTTGACGCTCGGGAAACAATAGCGAACGAGATCGCTAGTCATCCTGATTTGTACGAACGGATTTACGGGCTTGGGCGACTTTGGATGAACGTGGAGTGTATTCGATGGGATGGTGGGGCTGTCGGGGAGCGGCATTGGATGGTTACAATTCAAGATTTATTTCCTATTGCTACGTGGTTCAACGCAAGGGTGATTTGTCTCGGATTAGGCCTAGTACCAACTTGCTACTACCCATGCATCACAGTCTTACCGCTGAGGGCACGCAACGGGGTTCGGTCACCGACTCGAGAGTTTGTGATTGCTACAGTTGGTGGATCACATTTCATCCGTCTTGACCTTGTACCTGATTCACCACTCCCGCCGATCGCCGGTTGGTGGACGGAACACCACGAGGATAGTGTCAATGGATGGGATCAAGCATATCAATTGAGAAGGGACATGTGGGATGCATTAGTTAGGTAGTTTGTAATGTACATTCACTAACTTTGAACATTTGTAAGAAAATTAGAATTATGAAATTAATTTTAAATGTATTTGCTTTTAATCTAACATGATATGCAACAAAACATCAAATATAAAAAAAAATAAGTGTCCAGTTTATACATTACATTTAAAAAAAATAAAAATAAGTACATAACATAATTAAAACCACTAACAGAACATCTAATCAAAATAATCTAAAGTCCCATTTTTGACTTCCAATCAAATACAAGCTGCTTAGTCATTGTTCGAGTCTCACTCGACATTTCAGGATACTCAGCCAGTGCTCTTTGGTGAATCTCCATGGACCGACCCATCCACTGCAAATCAAATAATAACATATTATAAACACAAAAATTCATAGAAGTCATTGTTAATATAATAATAAGCATAAATACTTACGTAATCAGTGTTAGTCCGCTCAGGTAGGTTGCTTGTAACTCCTGCACCTAGAGATACCCGCGGGTGAGAAAACCTGTACAGCCACTGCATGTAACCAGGCACAACCGAAGGAGCTGCAACACTAAGCCTGGGTAGGGAACCTAAAAAAACACTCTGAGATACCCAGGACAAACCTCTTCCACATCACAGCTGTCATCTCAGTCGGGAAGTCTACCCGATACATCTTCAAGTTAGTCGGCCTCTTAGCCTTCTCTGGCCTGATGATCTCGCGGGGAATGCCTTGCACGAAACCAAGCTGGCGTACCACTCTATCAGGCATGTACAACTCAATGATGTTACGGTACTAGATGCAGCCAATGAATAAAGTGGGGGGCACTCGTAATGCAGGATTAGCTCCGTACGGTAGCCAATTCACCTCACGGTCAGTAAGCGCATCAATCCTAGTACGAAAAGCTAACAGGCGCTCCAGGTTCTTGCTAGGACATCTCGCTCCAACATCCCAAGCAGACGCACCAGGAATTTGAAGGTCCCGGGTCAAGGTACCCTGCTGTGGCCGAAAGCACGGAAAGTACTCGTAAATCCACGCTTGTAGAAGCGTGAGACAACCAACAGTTGAATCAGCACCTTTCCGTGATGTCGTGCCCAGTTGCCGATACAAGTAGGCCAGTGCAGCTGTTCCCCAAGCATACTCGTTAATAGGGACATCCGTGTGACATATCTCGTAGAGGAAGGAAGGATGCGTACGGTTACCACTCTTGTCTACAAACAGTGTACCTCCAAGCACTAACCACAAGTATCCATCAAGCTTCTCACTAAAATCCCGGCCAACCGCCAATGTCGACTCAAAAATCTTATCAGTCAACACCCCACTACCCTGCCAAATGGTCTTTGTGCCGCAAACCTCAGACAGATCATCTGGAGTCATATCCATGGTGATCGAGCACGCGTCCCGTAACACGTCCGTGCTAGGAGTAGTGGTCACCATATTTCCTGCAACCCGTAACCCAAGTATGTTGTACACGTCGTGCAGCAAGATCGTAATCTCCCCAAATGGCATGTGAAAGGTGTTCGTATCTGGCTGCCACCTCTCAACAAAAGCAGAAATCAACGGCCAATCAAGTCTCTTAAACATCAGGCCGGGCAAGTGAGACAACCAACTAGCATCAATCGCCGCAAGGTCCTCTTTGACGACCTCGCCAAGTGAACAAGTCAGAACATAACTTTGTCCTACTCAAACAGCGAAAACACTATGCTCCTGATCCATCCAGATATACCGTGCCACGTGACCGCCAAAACTAGGGATAACTGACCCATCCTCAGGCCCACCCGACATCGGTTCCTACACTAACCATGCCTCTGCAGAGCTGGAAGTAGGCTGACTCGATCCACTACCAACAAATCTCCCAAACTGACCCCTATATACCATATGGAAATCCTGAGGGTCCTGTTCTTCATCCCGGTCACCAGCATGACTAACCGAACATTCGTCTTCCTCGTCAGATATGGGTGCTCCACTTGCAGAGTACAAGGGCCGACTACTACCAGACTGTTGGTCTCTCGACCAACCACTAGTAGACCCGTATTGCTGCTGCTCGGGTTGAAGCGGTGAAGATCGAGATGTCTGTCTCCTAACAGACGCATTCAGACGTCGTGATATTGCATGTCGAGCACCAGAACCCTCGATCTACATAAAATAAGAAAATAATCCGATTTTAGTAATAATAATAATAATAATACTAATAATAATAATAATAATAGCGTCAGGTTGCCTTATGGAAGTCCCAGCAGGGGGATTACTCTTCTGCCTGGTTGCGAGCGGTCCCGATATCAGGTCTGGGTCAGACTATGAATGGTAAGACTTACCGTTGTGTTCTTTGCTACCGGTTGGGTGTTCCCTTGTTCTCCGTATCGGCACCTTGTTCTGCTTGCTCAAGAGTTTTTGATGGGGATATTTATGAGGATCATGCAGTGTCTTGTGCTGGGATGGTGGGTATTAAACATCGGCATAACGTTGTTCGTGATACCCTTGTTGATATTTGTTTCCGCTCTGGGATTTCTGCAAGGAAGGAGGTCAACGTTGGGTTAACTGGAGGGAACGACGGGGCTCTTCGGCCAGCAGATGTGTTGCTTAACTCCTGGGATAGAGGCCTAGATGTATGTGTTGACTTGACGGGGTCTTCTCCATTGACTCAATCTGGGTTCTTTGACTTCGTTCCTGGTCGTGTTATGTCGGCTGCGGCTCAGCGGAAGCGAGACAAGTATGGGGCGCGTTGCAGGGCTATTGGCTATGGTTTTCTTCCTTTCTCCTTTTCTTCATTGGGGGAATTAGAGAAGGATGTCGTTGCGTTGCTGAAGCGGGTTCAGGCGTTCGCTAGGACTCAGGATATTGGAGCTCGTGTGGCTGCTCACATCTTTAACAGGATTGGGTTCGCTAAAGCTCGAGGGGTGGGGGCCCAGATTGTATCTCGGCTCCCCACTAATTTCTTGTAAATCTTTTGACTTTGTAGGTTTTTGTTATTTAATAATAATAATAATAATAATAATCATAATAAAAACAATAACAACAAATAAACTTAACAGCAACAACAATAACCATAATAACAATAATAACAACAACAACAACAAATACAAATTAACAACAACAAATAAACTTAACAACAACAATAACTAACAACAATAACAACAACAACAACAAATACAAATTAACAACAACAACAATAACCATAATAACAATAATAATAACACTAATATCAACAACTATAATACTAATCATAATTAAAAAAATTAATAATAGTACTACTAATAACAATAATAATAATAATATTATTATAACAACAACAACAAAAAAAGAAATTAAACAACAACAATAACCATAAAAAACCCTAATATCAAATTAGTTTAATAATAATACTAATCATATTTTTAAAAATAATAACACTAATAATAATAATAATAATAATAATATTATCAACAACAATAATAATAATACTAACCATAACACTTTAAAATAACAACAAAAATAACAAAATCCAAAAAAAAAAAAACAAATTAACAACAACAACAATAACCTTAAAATTAATAATAAAAACCTAATATCAACAAAATAATAAAAATTATCATATTTTTAAAAATAATAACATTACAAAATATACTAACCACAATAATAACAACAACAATAATAATAATATCAACAATAATAATAACAATAATAACCATAACACTTCAAAATAACAAAAAAAAACAAAATCCGAAAAAAAAATTTAAAATTAACAATTTTATTAACGGGAAAAAAAACAAAAAAAAAAAATTGGACCATCCGCCCAAAAATTCCGAAATTTCCATGGAGGATCCGCCTGGAATTTCCGAATCCTCCATGGGACATCCGGAATTTCTGGGCGGATGTCACTTCCGCCCAAAAATTCCGGATGTCCCATGGAGGATCCGGAAATTCCAGGTGGATCCTCCATGGAACTTCCGGAATTTTTGGGCGGAAGTTCCTGGGATCTGTAATTAAAAAAAAAAAATTACCTAGTCGCCACCGTCGCCGCCGTTGCCTCCGAATCTCAGCCTAATCCACCTCGAATCACCCTTTTTTTTGTTTATGATGATTGTTGTTTTTTTAAAACATGAAGAGAAATTTTTGAATTTTTTTTTAAATTTTTTTTAGAGTGTTTTAGAGAGTTAGAGAGTAAGAGAGTTGGAGAGTAAGAGAGTTAGAGAGAGAAGTAAGAAAGTGAGAAATGTTGGTCGAGAAGGAAAAAACCGTATTTATATATTAGGGGTAAATTGGAATTTCAAGACAAAAAGGGAGCGTTACCCGGTAAAATGGGAGCGACAAATAACAACACCCAAATTATATAGTGAAACTAGACATTATGACTAATCTAATGATATATTATATAATAACATTTTTTTATTTTATAAAGGTGAAAAAATTAAGTCAACCATGATATGTAAAATTGTAAATAGTGTAAAAATCAAAGTGATGTATTTAAAAAAACGGAGGGAGTATTTCTTTTTTAACATTACTGATTTTTACTGAAAACTAGACTTGTTTTTGCTTAAATGAACTTTATTTTTACTGAACTGAAATTATTTTTACTAAATAATTATTTTTTAAAAGTGAAGTGAACATCACGTTAGTAAATAATCATGGCTACTTTCAACAAAGAAAAACCATAAGAAATTGGTTAGGATTATTTAGGATAATCTACTCATTAAAATAATCAATAGGTGATTGGAAATTATTGGAATCACTAATATTCATCTACCCATTTTGGCTATTATTGTTTTGGATAAATCTCATTTAATAATCAACTAGTTTGTAGACCCGAGCGATGCCCCGAATTTTTACATGGAATTGATCATTAATGTATGTTGGAATTTATGATTAAATTTTCTTGTAATTAAATTTGTTGTTCATAATATTGTCATTTGCGGTTGTAAAAAAAATATTGTCATTTGCTACATATTAATATTTTTTTATTCAAAAGTTACATAAAAAATCACATAGCTTGGTGGTAAGCAGTGGCGGATCCAGGATTTTAGGAGTGATGTGTCATTGTCACTTATCGACTGCAATCACCGTATACCAATTAATATCTCGAGTGTTTTTCCCTTTTTATTATGAAATTAAAGTTGTTTAAATTTGTTTAAAAAAATAGTTAAAGTTTAAATTAGATAACAATCTAAAATTATTCTTGTAATATAAACTAAGACATCACTATACATAAAACTCCATTCACAATTCACGAATTCACAATTGACAAACTAATTATTAATACAAAGTGTTTGGGTCCAATTTATGTCAATTGGATCGGTCCACAAATGATTCAATTACAAGCCCAAGGTCAAAGGTTCAACTCTCCAATCCATGTCAAGTCAAGTCAAGTCAAGGGTCTAGTCAACGTGGCAAGCTCACTTGGCTTCAAGCCCATTTTTCCTTATTGTGCTAAGGTATAAAAGCATTCACTTCTCTCACTTTGCATTCATTCACAAATAGCCTCAAGCAATTAATACTCTTGCATAGCACTTTCTCTCTCTACACTGTATTGACTTCGGCATTGGAGGGGCTTTCCTCGGCACAACCCCCGAGGCTAGTTTATGTGTGTTTTCTGTGCAGAAAACTGTCGGCCCAACATCATTTGGACCGAGTTCAGTCTTCAACCCACTTTAAAGGACCTTGCCGAAGGTCCCATTGTTTTACCCGCAACACAAAGCAATACCTTCAAATAATAATTTATTAGCTTTATAAACTGAATTAGAACAACAAATTAACAACAAGAAGAAGCTTTAAAGCATTTAGTATAAGGTAATAAAGTTCATAAAAAAAATTAAGAAAGAGATTGGAAAAATATCCAACAAAGTTTGACATAAAGTGTTTCTTTTTAATTAAATTTTAATGATTTTACGTGAAACTAGGGGAGTTAGAACTTAGGAAGTTAGGAGTAGTAGACCGGGCAAACAGGTCATTCAGGTCGGGTTCGGGTCGGGTCAATTAAGGTTAGTAAATGTTCGGGTCAAGTCGGGTTGATTCGGGTTTCGGGTCAAAATCGGGTCAGCACTTCGGGTCAAGTTCAGGTTGGGTCTGTTCGGATCTGGTCAATTTTTAAGATAAATTTTCGGGTCAAATTCGGATCGAGTCAATTCGGGTCGGGTCTATTCAGGTCAAGTTTGTGTCGAGTCACTAAAATAAATTCACTTAATAAAATAGTTGAAAAAAATAAAGTAAAATCGTTAAAAAATAAAAAATAAAATCATGAGTACCTATTACGTAGGAAATAAAGAAGCCCTAAACTAAGTAATTCACTATGTCACCATATTCATTTAGGATTCGGGTCAATTCGGGTCTGGTCACTATGGGTCGAGTCGATTCGGGTCAATCAATTTGGGTTAAAATCGGGTCCGGTCACTTCGGGTTTTGGGTCATTTCGGGTCGGGTCAAGTTCGAGTTTCGTGTCAATTTCAGGTCAGGTCATTCAGGTCGGGTCACTTCGGGTCATCGGGTCATGTTCGGGTCAACTCTATTTCAGGTCAGGTCGGGTTAGTTCGGGTTCGGGTCAATGATTTTAGGTCAACTTTTGGGTTACGGGTCGGGTCATTCGGGTCGGGCAGGATTGCCAGGTCTAAGGAGTAGTACTATAGTAGTCGGACACTCTGACTTAGGGCCTGTTCTCATACATTTATTTTCAGTTCAATTCGGTTCAGCCCAACTTAGTTCAGTTCAACTCCTAATTTCCTTCTCTTATAAAATATTCATTTCAGTTCAGTTAAGTTTAGTTCAGCTCATTTAAGTTCAATTCAGTTCAATTCATTTCAGTTTAGCTGAGTTCAATCTATGAGAACAAACCCTTAGCCTATTCATTTCTTTAATTTTATTTTTTTATTTTTGTTTTTTTTTTCAAATTAATAGTGTGTCACGGGACCCAGCATGACTAAAGGTGAGTCTACCCCTGGTGGTAAGACTCTTATTTGTAGAATTAGAGGTTGTAAGTTCAAATCTTGTGGTGAGCATTTTTTTTAAAATTATTATTATAAGTGAATGACATAAAATGAAGACAAATGGAAGGGAGAGCCATGTGGCGTTATGAGTAGTTACATGGGTGACGTGTAATGAGGCGAGTTTACGTGACACGTAGACGTTGTTAGAAACGCCTTTTAGTATAGATTAGTATAGATAGAAAATTGGGAATAATTTAGATTACTATCTACTTATTGACTAATTAGGCCCTGTTCTCTTCACCTTAAAAAAATAATATTAAGTAAAATAATTTCAGTTCAGTAAAAATAAGTTCAGTTCAGTAAAATTGATTTCAGTTCAGTAAAAATAATTTCAATTCAGTGAAAATAAGTTCAGTTCAGTAAAATTCAATTTTCTTAAAGAAGAATTATAATAAAAAATCAGTTATAATAATTTAAGTTCAGTAAAAATAATTTCAGTTCAGTAAAATTAAGTTCAGTTCAGTAAAAATAAGTTCAGTTCAGTAAAAATAATTTCAGTTCAGCAAAATTATGGTGAATCAAACAGGGCCTTATATAGTTAATTAATCATACTTCCTCCGTTATTTTATTATTGCTTCGTAAGAGTTTGGCACAAATTTTTTGATAGTGGAAAAAAGGATGAGAGAGAAAGGTAGACATACCAAGTTGCCCATGTGATTGTATGCACAAAATAAAAGTAAAGGTTAAAAAGCAAGGGTATATTAGGTTAAAAAGCAAGGGTAATTAGGTAAGTGATGTGATATTAAAAAAACGGAAGAAGTAATAAAAACGAAAAAAGAGATGTTCTTATATCCCAATTTACTCTTTAATTGTCTCTACTCCCATACCTTAGTCTCTTACAACTTACACACGGCTGTCTCTTGAATGAATATCAATAAAGAGGTACGAAGAAATGTCCTCACATACGCAAATTAATGAACATGTGTGGGCATATTTCCGCCACTCAATTTCTTGTTTATCATTCGTTACCAACTTCTGCTACTAAACTACTCCAGCAACACTCATTTCAATTCTTTCTTTCCACCATACAAAAAAACAGAATAAATAAATAAAAACTTTTCTCTTTTATTTCTACTTCACTTAATCACATAATTTGTGACAATTTATTTCAAATTTCATCCCATTTCTTCATGTGGGTTCTTGTTAAATGATCAAGTCAGCAACTTTCTGAGGTGGGTTTTGGTTAGAAATTGAAATTTTACTGATTTCGATTTCTGGGTATTGCTCAAAAATCAAAATGATGTCAATGAGTTGCCAAAATGTTGATTTTGGTAGAATGAGGTTTAATTCTATTGCTTGTTGTTGTTCATCTAATGCTTCTTCTGATCGTTTGTTTGCAAAAAGTAATAATGTAAAGGGTAATGGAAGTAGGAAGAACATAAGAAAAGGTTATGGAGCGCGAAAATTGTTTTGTTTTCGTTCTGGTAGTCCCAAGTGTAGGGTGTACTCTACCAAGACACCTGAGACTTTACTTAATGGTATGGACAAATTATTGTGTTCTGTTTTAACATTGGTTTTTGATTTCGAGGACAAATATCTTATGCTTGTTTGTGAATTTGGATGTTTAATAGGGGTTAGTGATGATCCTTTGCCTGTTTTGAATGTAAGGAAGGAGTCTAGTGACCCGATTTCGATTGCTAATCTTTTTGAAGTGGTTGCTGATGATCTCTTGACTTTGAACAAGAATCTGCAAGCTGTAAGTATTGTTCTGTCTATTATTATGTTTGTTACAGTAGATCATTTTCTTTGGTTCATTGTATAATACTTGCTTAGCAGTGGATTGAGTAAATAAGTATTGTGAGGAAGATACAACAAGATGGTATTAGGCTATTAGCTATTAATAAGCATAAAATTGGATTGATTTTTCCTGCATTGATTGTAAATTCATTAGCAACTAATTAAATTAAGCTTTCATGAATTCAAGACTACAAAAGCAAACTTATTTGAGTCTTACTAATGCTTTGAAAATGATTGTGCAAAGTAGTTAGAATGAGCATGCTTGGATGAAGGATTGTTATCTAAGTTTTGTGCAAAGTTGGGACTTATTAGATTGTAAAGTGAGGCTAGGAAGAGTATGTTCGGATGAATTCTTATCCAAGTAGAATATCAAGCCATGTTTTATCAAATTGTATAGCGAGGCTAGGATAGTTAGTTGCTCGTAATTTGTTCAATGTCGTCAAGGGGTTATCGTCAAAGTTGTTGAAGGTAGTATCTGCTCCATTGGTGTGGCTACAAACTCTTTAGCAACAGTGAGCTTGTACAATTTAGTGTTCCTAAAACAATTGTGGTGACCTTTTGTCCGGCTTCTTTTCACCACTCCCACCACACCCCATCCCCCTCCTTTGCTTAGGAATGAAAGTCTTTGATTCAAATCCTTCCCTTCTAGCATTTATAGCTTATTTATTCATGGGGCAACTATCAAGCATTATGAGTCATGTATTGCCTCTTATCTTCCAAACCTAGTGCAACTTTGATGAGCTTTGTGATGTTTCTAATTTCTCCCTCTATTAGATAAAATAAAAGCATAGTGGATACTGGTGACTAGAAATCATCACCTAGTTAATCCTGTTCAAATTTGAAGACCTGTGGTTTTATAGACTAGTAACAGTTTAATGGTGGTAGCTTTGTTGGTCTTAATTTTTAGAAGGAAATAGGCATAAGTAGCAACACATTGTTTTATTACAGGTGGTGTTGAGGAGAAAAAATCACAATTGGATTTTGGTGAATGGTGATAATGACATTTGGAATTCTTACTATCTTGAATATTAAAGGCAGATTATGTAGGTATATTTCAATATGATAAGGTTTTTTTTTTTTTTTTTTTTTTTTTTTTTTTTTTTTTTTTTTTTTGTCTGTGTGTGTGTGTGTGTGTGGGGTGGGGGTGGGGGTGGGTGGGGAAGGAGCCTCAATACCAAAGCAGGTGTAAGTGTAACTGATCTGAAGATAAAGTTGTTTGTTGAAGCATTGCCTTCCCAAACAGCACGTGTGAGTATCATGTAATGACGAGAGAATTAAACACTTCATAAGTCTAAAGGGCTACTCATTCTGTTGCCAAATGGTTTTCGAGATGGAACATTCTTTAAGATTGTGAAGTGGACTCTGTCTCTTTATGGTGAATGTGGCCTAAGCTCATATTTAACATGGTATTAGAGTTTGGCCTATGGTTGGGACCTGTAATGGCTTTGATATTTTCTTTAGGCCAAATTGAAATGGATCCATGTGATGTGGAGTGTTGAAATCGCACTGTAGCCCATGAAACATCACATGAGATCGAGTTATAAGGGAAACTCTTTCTCATATTTTTTGGATGGATGACTGATAATTCTGTATACATATGAGTTTTTTCTGCACGATAGAGCAGTGTATATTGACCGCTTTAAATTCTTAGAATTTCATCACATTGCACTTTTTTTTAGAGAACTCTTATGAGCTTAACAGGACCTCTTCTCACATTGCACTTATTTCTGAAATTCACATTAGCATGACCGTGCTGGGTTGTAATTTTCTTCGTTGTTAAATAAGTGGTAGTTTGTGGACCTCCTTTGATACTCTTTCCTAAAAGTTATCAGTTCGTTAGGTTAGGATACTTGTACTTTATGGAATATCAAATATGTTGGTTCACCTTTTCTGCTAATAAGATGGCTGCAAACATAGCTAGAGATATAAGTGTATATTCCCAATTTTCCTCTACTGCAGCCACTTCCATCATAAGACTGAGGGGGCTTTATGCTTTATGGTTCATCTATATAGGGTGGGGGTGTATTGCTGGATTTTGGCCATTTTTGAGGATAAAACTGGATTTTCCTATTAGTAAATATTACTGCTTCCGTTTTTTTTTTTTTAGTTGACACGTTTTGACTTTAACAGTATCCACACACTCCCCCTTGACTGTGTTTTGTGCTTTATGTGTAATGAAAAATATAGTCATGTGGGATCTTGTAGCATATTCACATTTCTTCTAACTGTATGAATGAGATGTGTAGCTACTCTATATGGTTCATTCATTTCAAGTATTTTCACCTATATGAGCAACTGAGCTGCAAAGTTAGAAATTTGATTATTAGGGCTTGTGAAACTGTGGGCATTTACATTCTCCTTGTGGATGAATCTTGATAATTTATTTCTATATTATATTTTTTTTTTTAAAAAAAATAAATAAAAAAAAATCAATATGTGCGTTTCTTATTAGATGTCTGTGGGATCATATTGTATACATAATGTCCATGTCCTAGCTTTGTTAGATCCAATGCCTGCATCTAATGTTGTTTTAGCTTTAGATTGTTGGTGCAGAAAACCCACTGCTGATGTCAGCTGCAGAGCAGATTTTTAGTGCTGGGGGGAAGAGGATGAGACCAGCTTTAGTTTTCCTTGTCTCAAGAGCTACAGCACAATTAGCTGGTTTAAAGTATGTCAGTGCTGTCACATGTTTGCTTCTTTCAGAATATGATTCTTAACCTCTTCACTTATCACCTATTTATGACTATCCAGGGAACTTACAATAAAGCATCGCCGTTTGGCAGAAATCATTGAAATGATACATACTGCAAGTTTGATACACGATGATGTCATTGATGAGAGTAACTTGAGAAGAGGTAAGGTTTGTATTTGTTGAATGGCTCTTTGATGCCATAGGATTTTAGATACTTAAGGCATAAACTGTTATAGTTTATTTTATTGGTTTTGCTTAAGAGACTTTTCATGCTGATAATCATGTAATTTAGATATGTCGTTCTTAATAATTAACCTTTGCATGGCTGTGGTGCTTGCAAGTTTGTCTCATGACTCATGCATATATATGTTCGCAACCTTTATAGATGAGAAGCTACATGAAAGATCAATGCTTATTTGTATACAGTTCCCTATTGCTGATTATCTAACATCATAATCATTTGTTGATCTAATACATTTATTCAAATTATACTAGGGCTTGATTTAATTGTGAGCCTGCTGCAATATTTCCATGGGTCTTGACTAACTTTCAAATTGTGTATCATTTTTTCTTCTCCTTCCCTTTCCAGCTCAACTGCAGATCTGCAATTTTCTAGTTTTCATTTTTAGAGGAGCAGGAGTTTTTGTGTGGTTATAGCTTAATGTTATTTTCCTTAATCCTTAGCGGAAGAAGAATAGAAAGAGTGGTGTTTAATCTCTTGATAATGAAGAATATTTGCTGATTTTAAGTGAACCTGAACAGAAATTCGCTCTGAAATACATATTATAGCTTCTGTGTCTTTATCAATTTTCTTACGCTTAGTCTGAAAAGGAATTATGATGCCTTTGCAGGTAAGGAAACTGTTCATCAACGTTATGGCACTAGAGTGGCTGTCCTGGCTGGGGACTTCATGTTCGCACAGTCATCATGGTACCTTGCAAACCTTGAAAACTTGGAAGTAATAAAGCTTATCAGTCAGGTATATCTGTAATTCATTGCAATAGCACTTATTGAACATTTGTTATAGAATAAGCATAGTAACTATTGTCATGTGAGCAGACAAAGTAGCTCTACTCCTAGCTTGATTTGTCGCTGCCGAGTTGTGTGAGCTGTAGTGGACCTATAATTATCATAGATTAGCCAGTGGCTTGTGTAATAATTTTTTGTGTTCATGACTATAATGGCTAACCGGAAATGAAGTTCACCCTTCTTCATTTCCTTAAAGGTGAGGAACTACCGGAAATGAGGCTCGAAGAAGAGATATATCAAATTTGGATAAAAAGAGGATTATCTTGTGAGATGACTATGATGATGACATTAACTTATGATTTTCTATGTCCATTCACTAATGTTCTAGAAACTTCTTTTTTGTTTGCACTTTAAGAGATAAAAAGCACGCATTTGCTCAATTTTTCCAACAAGTGGAGTTGATTGGTGTACTAATGAAAATGACAAAATTATCAAGAATAATTTGTATGGTGATGCATTTCCTAATTGTACATTTAATCCTCGTGATTTGGCAGGTGATTAAAGATTTTGCCAGTGGGGAAATAAAGCAGGCATCTAGCCTATTTGATTGTGATGTACAACTGGAGGACTACTTGATCAAGAGCTACTATAAAACCGCCTCGTTGCTTGCTGCTAGTACAAAGGGATCAGCCATATTCAGTGAGGTTGATCGGAATGTCTGTGAAAGTATGTATGAATACGGCAGGAATCTTGGTCTATCCTTCCAGATTGTCGATGACATTTTGGATTTTACGCAGTCTGCTGAGCAGCTGGGAAAGCCTGCAGGTGCAGATTTAGCAAAAGGAAATTTGACTGCTCCAGTAATTTTTGCTTTGGAAAAAGAACCTAAACTGAGAGAGATTATTGAGTCTGAATTCTCTGAGACTGGCTCACTAGATGAAGCCATTGAACTTGTTAAGAGTTGTGGTGGTATTGAGAGGGCTCGGGAATTAGCTCTAGAAAAGGCTGATATTGCTCTGCAGAGCCTTCAATGCCTTCCTGATAGCGCATATCGTGTAGCTCTTGAAAGAATGGTGCTATATAACCTTGAAAGGATTGATTAAACAGCAAAAAATTGCTGCGTGTATCATGTATCATCAGATAATTTGCTAAAACAAGCAAAAGAGCAAAGGAGATGTCAGGGTGTTTTCTTGATCTCTATGCTTGCATTACCACCAATGGGTATATCATTGTTTGGTGGCTGTATATTCAATTATTCACATAGAAGGCTTTTTTAAGCTCGAGCTCATCTCTTAGGATAGCTTTACATTTATAAGGTTAAATGATTTATAGATTTTGATTTAAGAAACAACAACGAAATAATTGTTGTATACTCTGTATACATTAATAATTTTTTGCTCGTGTAATACAAGTGACACCTTATACTTTTAGCTTTCATTTGATCTTCAAAAATTTGTTTTAGTCGTATCGCTTGGGTCATTGAATGTATATAGGGATGGTTGATTACCTCCTTTTTAGCTAGCATTTTTTCGGCTAATGTCTAATTGATTTTGGTTTAGATTTGAAACTTTATTAATGCACAATGGAGAGCAATACTTGAGAGGAATGATTCAATGTGCAAATATAGATTAATGTTTGGGAAATCTCTTTGGTAACACTCAAGTTTTTCATTCTCTTCGGTAAATTGCAAAAATTTCAAATTTTTTTGGTAACCTTTGTTATTAATTACCATTGATAACTGAGAAGTGTTCTTTTAATAAAAATCTTTAACTATAGTTAGCTTTTTTTTTTTTTTTTTTAATTTTTTTTAATTTTTTTAATATATATATAATTTAATTATCAAATAATTTTCTACAAAATAAAACCAAAATCCTTCCCTCACCTTACCTAGCCACCAGCATGCAGCAGCCCCTCCCCATGCTGGCGTCTAAACGGGCGTCGTCGGCCTCCCCCACCCCCGGTCGGCCTGGTACAACCTTTCTCGTCCCATCTCTTCTCTTTCTCTAAGCAACAAACTCCATTCCCCCCCAATTCTAGCTTCTGCAAACTCTAGTTTCCTCTTCCTCTCCAATCTTTCTCTCTCCTCCGCTCAATTCTCTCCTCCTTCCATCATCGCCTTCGATTTTGCCGGTAATCAAGCTCCTTCTCCCTTCCTCGCCGATAATGGAGGAGGAGAGAGAATGGAAGCGCTGAGATTTTTTACGTCTGAGAGAGTAAAGGGGGAATTGGGAGGGACTGCGGTGGGGTGGGGGAAAGAGAGAAGGTGGGGGCGGGGGAGGCTGGACGTCGCCGGCCGAGGTTGGGGGAGGTCGGGCGTTGCCCGCATAGCTGTCGGCAGGAGGAAATATAGTACTTGTATTAATGATCAAGACACTAGTGTGTGGCCAGCGCTATGCCCCAGGTTGCTATTATTGTGGTTGTAATTATTAACTTTTTAAAAGAAGACATTTAATAATTTGTATGTGTTTTCAATACTTTTGAAATATGGTATTAATTTATTTGTGTGCAAGATTAGAACATAAGTGATAATTAGCCAAGGTTGAGTGTTCGAACATTATCGTCTATATTTAGTTGAGACCTTGTTAGGAACACTTTTTATTGTACTTCCTTATCGTCTATCTCTCTCCTATCCACATATGACCCTCTTATTTTTCTCTCTATTTCTTACCTCTTAAAAATTGTTCAGGAGACCATAAAATAAAAGTGTAGCTTCTACAAAAATGGAGAAAGTACTAGTATAGATTGTCCATGTCAAAGCCAGCTATTTTTCAAAATGTACTCTCTCCGTCCCATAATATAGTTTATGTTTGTGTTCTTTGACGGTATGTAAGAAATAAGAGGTAAAAGTGGATGAACTAGAATAATAAAAGTGAAAAGTACAATCATATATATGAGGTATAAAAGTTCGAGAGAGAAAGTGGAATAAAGTACAGTCTAAAGCATATGCAAAACAGAAACGGAGTTACAAAACAGAAAAATAAGAACTATATTATGGGACAGAAATTATTTTTAACATAATAACCTTATTTTTAACATAGTAACTTTTTTAAAATTTTGAGTGGACCTTTAATGTGATTATGAATTTAAAGTAAGACATTATGTCGAATAGTGACCTAATTTTAACATAGTGATCTTTATTATTTATATTGACCATTATATTAAAATTTTCATTAAAAAAATTAACCTTTTATAGCTTTTATAATGTCACACTAACTTTTATTTCAATATATTAACCTTTATTATAATATAGTGACTTTTTTATTTTATTAATAAAACAATTATATTGTCTCTAATGTTAATGGTTCACAATAAATTAGTGTAAACCAAGTCTATTTAAGATTTTTTAATTATGGGATGGAGGGAGTATACAATTTTTATAAAAATGGATATGAATAGAGTATTACTGTTAAGTCTCATTTTTAGTCCTTTTTATGAAAATAAATTTTAGACTGGCCGAAACATTTAAAAACGGGTGTTGTTATTCGTCGCTCCCATTTTACCGGGTAACGCTCCCCTTTTGTCTTGAAATTCCAATTTTACCCCTAATATATAAATACGGTTTTTTCCTTCCCGACCAACATTTTTCACTTTATTACTTCTCTCTCTAACTCTCTTACTCTCTAACTCTCTAAAACACACTAAAAATTTATAAAAAAAAATTTCAAAAATTTTTCTTCATTTTTTTAAAAAACATCAATCATCAAAAACACAAAAAAAAGGGTGATTCGAGGCGGATTAGGCTGAAATTCGGAGGGAGGAGCTTCGGCGGCACTAGTGGCAGCGGCGGCGAAGAGGTATTTTTTTTATTTTTTTATTTTTACGGTTCCAGGAATGACAGGGTAAAGTCGTATCCCCTAATAAAAAATAATTACCTAAATCACTAACTAAGGTAGATAGGGAAGTAGGGTCGAACTCCACAGGGAAACAAGTCTTTTTTAATTCTAATTAATTAATATAATCTAAATTATCTAAGTAACCAATATTTTAAATGTGAATTCTATACTACGAAGAATGAGTTTAGGGAGAAAAGAATCAATAATAAGGAAACCTAGGGTCACAGGTTCACCAATAATTAATATTTCGGGATAGAACGAAGTAATTAATAATTAACAATGCATAGATAACATGATTAACAGGCTCTCGCAATTTATTAATCAACAAAGATCTAACAGGCTCTCGCAATTTATTAGTCCTAAGTTCCTATTAAAAATAGCCTTTAATATTAAATCAACATCTGCTCGATTCATCAATTCAATATTGCTAAACATTCACAATCAAATTACATCTTCTCGATTCATAATCTAATTGCAAAGAATTAAAACAATTCAATAGGAAATTATCATGCAATATCAACAATCAATAATAACAAACTATCCCTTCATATTAATTATGGATCCCCATAAACCCTAGAATTAAACTACTCACTAATCATCATAACTAAACCAAATAAAAACGTAATCAAGAAAACAATTAAAATAGCTGAAATTAAAAAGGGAAGAAATTGTACCAAAATAAATTTGGAATTAATGAGGGAATTAAGAACAAGAGTTTAGAGAGAATTTAAGAGAGAGAAAAATACTAAGTAGAGAGAGAAAGTCTAAGAGAAAGAAGGTAATTAATTATCCGTACAAAACGTATATATACTTCTCCTAAAACAAGAATTAACTAAACTTAATCAGACTCTAGGAAAAACACGCGCCCGATCGGGCGAAGGGGCGCCCGATCGGGCCCGCCTTTTTTACCACGCCCAGTCTAATATACCGCGCCCGATCGAGCCTACACTCACCCGATCGGGCGCGCCTTTCCTTGATAGCATCCATGCGCAGTCTCCCGATCGGGCAAGCATCTTCATCTTCAAGGCTTGGACTTCGATTGGGCTAGATTTCTCGGCCCAATCCATATTTCCTCTCGGGTCTTGAATACATGGTCCAATTGCCTCGTGATCCAAATAACCGAGCCCTTAATCACCGGCTCGATGGCTCTAGCCGAACTTGGGCTCCAAAAGTGGTCGTGCTCCTCCAATGCTCGTAGTCGCTTCATAAAAATCCCGGAAAAATGCTCCAAAGGTGCAATTCCCTGCAAAACTTAACCAAAACTACGAAAACACTAGAAAACACATATTAGTAATAAAAGTGGCCCGAAAGAGCCAAAAACACTACTAATAATGACTACGGGACTGGGGTAAAACACTATATAAAATAGACATATCAAACTCCCCCAAGCCAAACCTTTGCTTGTCCCTAAGCAAAGAGCTCATCAATGAACATACAAAACATACTTCACCCCAATAAACAAATCAAAAGCCAATGATTCAAGGTAAAATTAAATGAACATGCTTCAACATCAATCAATCTTATTCATCTAATCACCCTTCCTCCCCAACTATTGTCAAGTAGAGCAAACCACAAGAGCATATAGAATTCAAGACTAGTGCTCACACACTCGACTCTCATTTATGTGGCGAGTAAAGAATGTACTCGATCGCTCTCCACCCAACCCCTTTAATGTGAACAATGCCCTCCCAACTCACACTCTCGTGTGTATTAAAACGTTGAACGCTCATCCTACTAGTCGACTCGAAATATGCCAAGTCATAACTTGCATTGAAAAGCAACACTTTCACATTTACATAACTTCTATGCACAAGGTCGGAAGGTCTTTTAAGCTTGTAATGTAAGGCTAGGGTAAAGGTAGGATAAAATTGGGATTATGTGAGAGAAAAGCTATGCATTAAGGGAGCCAAATCCTAATAAATCCATGATAAAAAATAATGATCATACACATCTCCAACATAACCAACTCCAACAACAAACCACCAAATATATACTCCAAACAATAAAAACAATCCCAACACTCACAATTTCACTCATAAAAATATGATAATGTAGAACTTGAGTGAAAAACAAACCCTTTAACTCATAACTTGAAATATTTACATTGAAACTCAACCCCTTTTTTTTTTCTTTTGATTAACCTCCACTTAGAACATTTGAACATCAAGCATTTTTTCCTCTTTTTTTTTCCTTAGAAGTTCACTTTCTTTTTTTCAAATTTCTTGGCTTTTTTTTTTTTCTTGAACTTCTTTTTTTTTTCATCACACTTTTATTTTTCTCAAATATTTACAACTTTCAAACTCATAAAAACAAAAATATGATCAAGAACAAATTACTTCTCAAAACCCACCCAAATTGTGCAAATAAAGTGCACACTACAAACTCCCTCACCTCACTCACTAATAGCTCCCCCAAGCCAAGCTTGGGACTAGTAACCAATGGGGCAATTAAGGCTTGTAATGTGGCTATAAACAATAAAAAGGGCACAAGCAACAACATGGGTGACAAGAAGGGAACAAATGTATCTAAATACTCTGAAGGCTACCTAAAAGAATGAATGCCTTCGTCCTTCTCATATGCATAATAAAAAGACATGAAACGCTACTCATAGTTGCAAATCAATACTCAAATTCATTGACATACCAAGAATTATGGAACTATCACACATTTCCTAACCAAATCAACTAGTCAAACACTATATTCACAAGTAGTTGGGCAAAATTGACGCAAGTTTAGGAATCCAAACAATTAGACTTCAAATCATAACCAACAAATCCACAAAATTCATCATCAAATACCAAGAATCAAAACAAGTTTTCTCAAGTATGGGGCACAGGGAAGCATGATTTACAATTCATTGGAACGTATTTTTGAATTTTTTATTTTTTCAATTTTTTTGTATTTTTCATATATAAGAAAGCAATAAAAAAAACTACACTAGGAAAGCAAATAAAAACTATACTAGAAAGCAAATAAAGAGAGAAAAGGAAGAGAATTTCCAAGTGAAAGAGTGCCCGATCGGGCGAGCCTCGCCCGATCGGGCCCGAGAGAGCCTTATTCCCCGATTTCGTTTCTTCTTCAAATTTTTTCTAAGTCTTTATACCTGTCAAATTCATACCTGTACAAAACACTTAAAACCGGTGAAATATCACTCTCCTCACCTCTCTAAAAACAAAAATAAAAATAAAAATAAAATAAGAAAAATTAAGGAAAAGGAAAACTAGCCTAGAAAGCATGAAATACGGGTTGCCTCCCGCAAAGCGCTGGTTTATCTAGGTCCCGCACGACCTTCTCACCACCTTGAAAGTCATGTTGGAAGTGGAGTTAGGAGAGTCTCCTCCACATCTCTAATGGTACCACCTTCATGATACAATTTCAACCTTTGGCCATTCACCTTGAATTCTTCACCTTTGTCATTCACCAACTCTACCGAACCAAATTTGTTCACCTTTGTGACAGTGAAGGGACCGGACCATCTAGACTTCAACTTTCCTGGGAAAATCTTAATCTAGAATTAAAGAGAAGAACCTTATCGCCCGGTGCAAACTCTCTTGGTAAGATCCTCTTGTCATGCCACTTCTTGGTCTTCTCCTTGTAGATCCGCGCACTATCATATGCCGACAATCTAAACTCATCCAACTCATTGAGTTGGAGGAGTCTCTTCTTACCCGCGGCCTTAGAATCCATATTAAGATCTTTGATCGCCCAAAAAGCTTTGTACTCCAATTCTACGGGAAGATGACATGCCTTACCATAGACTAATCTATAAGGTGAAGTACCGATCGGTGTCTTAAATGTTGTTCGGTATGCCCAAAGTGTGTCATCAAGCTTCATGCTCCAATCTTTCCTTGACTTAGCTACTACCTTTTCTAGGATCGCCTTGATTTCCCTATTAGAGACCTCAACTTGACCACTAGTTTGAGGGTGGTAACTAAGCCCTGTTCTGTGATATACGCCATACTTCTTGAGGAGGTTATCCAATTGTCTTTCATGGAAGTGGGTACCCCCATCACTAATAATAGCTCGTGGAACACCAAACCTGGGAAATATGATCTTTTTGAAGAGCTTAATGACTACCTTGGAATCATTTGTTGGTGAAGCTATGGCTTCTACCCACTTGGACACATAATCGACGGCTACAAGTATGTAACAATTCCCATTGGAAGATGGGAACGACCCCATATAATCGATACCCCAAACATCGAATATTTCAACTTCGAGAATCCCAGTTTGGGGCATCTCATGCCTCCGCGAAATGTTGCCAGTCCTCTGGCAAGAGTCACAAGCCTGCACAAAAGTGTTAGCATCTTTAAACATAGTAGGCCAAAAGAACCCTGACTCATTAATCTTAGCCACCGTTTTAGTGGGGCCATGATGTCCACCATAGGGTGAAGTATGAAAACTGGTAAGGACGCCGTGAACCTCCCATTCGGGAACACACCTGCGAAATAATCCATCTGCACACTCATGAAACAAAAAAGGGTCATCCCAAAAATAATGTTTAACATCATAAAGGAATTTCTTTTTCTGTTGGTAGGACAAGTCAGGAGGTAGAGTACCACCCACTATATAATTAGCAAAATCGGCGTACCAAGGGTGATGCTCTACAATTGCATACAGGTTGTCATCAGGGAAAGAATCATCTATAGGTAAAGAATCCTTACCCTCATCATACCTGATACGTGACAAGTGGTCTGCCACTACATTCTCTGCTCCTTTTTTATCTTTTATTTCAATGTTGAAATCTTGGAGCAAGAGAACCCAACAGAGTAGCCTTGGCTTTGATTCCGCCTTGGCTATCAATTATTTCAATGCTGCATGATCAGTAAAAACAATAACTTTAGAACCAACTAGATATGATCTAAATTTTTCTAAAGCATAAATAACAGCAAGAAACTCCTTTTCTGTGGTGGCGTAGTTGACTTGGGCTTCATCTAAGGTTTTTCTAGCATAATAAATAGCATGCAAAATCTTATCCTTCCTCTGCCCAAGCAAGACTCCTAGTGCAAAGTCACTTGCGTCACACATGATCTCGAAAGGGAGGTTCCAATCGGGAGCACATATGATGGGTGCCGATATCAAAGCTTGCTTTATCCTGTTAAAAGCCTCAAGACACTCGTCAGTAAAAATAAATGGGGCATCCTTGAGCAAAAGCTGTGTCAGTGGTTTAGCAATTTTAGAAAAATCTTTGATAAAGCGGCGATAAAACCCCGCATGACCCAAGAAGCTTCTAACTCCCTTAACATTGACTGGGGGAGGTAATTGCTCAATCACTGATATTTTAGCTTTGTCTACTTGTATGCCCTTATCAGATATAATATGGCCAAGGACTACTCCCTCTGTCACCATAAAGTGACATTTCTCCCAATTAAGTACTAAGTTGCATTCTTCACATCTTTTCAAAATTTAGCGAGATTAATTAAGCATGAATCAAAGGAAGAACCATATACGCTAAAATCATCCATAAAGACCTCCATAATAGAATCTATTAAATCAGAAAAAATGCTCATCATGCAACGTTGAAAGGTAGCAGGTGCATTACATAAACCAAAGGGCATTCTACGATATGCAAAAGTGCCATAAGGGCATGTAAAGGTGGTCTTTTCCTGATCTTAAGGGTGGATCGGAATTTGGAAAAATCCCGAATACCCGTCCAAATAGCAAAAGAATTTGTGATTAGCTAACCTCTCAAGCATTTGATCAATAAATGGGAGAGGGAAGTGATCCTTTTTAGTGGCGATATTTAATCTACGGTAGTCTATGCACATACGCCACCCTGTTACAGTTCTAGTGGGAATTAATTCATTTTTATCATTAGTTATCATAGTCATCCCACCCTTCTTCGGTACAAACTGCACAGGACTTACCCACTTGGAGTCAGAAATAGGATAGATGATACCTGCATCAAGTAATTTCATCACCTCTTTCTTGACTACTTCCTGCATGTTTTGATTTAATCTTCGTTGGGGTTGAATGCAGGGCTTGTAATTTTCCTCTATATGAATCCTGTGCATGCAAAAATCAGGGCTAATACCCTTGAGATCATCAATACTGTACCCTATAGCCTTCTTATGGGTTTTGAGGACCCCTAGAAGTTGGGAAGATTGTAGGTCAGTGAGTGCAATACTGATGATCACGGGGTGTAGTTCCTGCTCATCTAGAAAAACATATTTTAAATGGGAAGGGAGAGGTTTTAGCTCAGGTTTCTTGACCTCTGCAGGTTTTGATTCCTGAACTAAATTTACTACCTTCATTGTCTCCTTGGGGCTTAACTCTTCTAAGGAAAGAGCTTTTTCAATACTTTGTACCTCATTACCCCAAATGCTTGCATTGTCGCTAGATAAATTCCCGCAGAGAACTTCCTCCAAGGGATCCTTTGCAAGAACCTGTGGCAAGCTATCAACACAAATACCGTCCATTATATCAATTGTATCAATATAGCAACAATTTTCCTCTAACATAGGCCCTTTCAAAACCTTCCCTAAATTAAAGGTAACATTATCGTCACCTACAAAAAGGGTCAGTTTACCATTTTTCACATCAATAATAGCTCCTGCAGTGTGGAGGAAAGGCCTACCTAATATAATGGGTATTTGTGTGTCCTTTGCCATATCTAAAACAACAAAATCAACAGGAATAAAAAATTTACCAACTCTGACAGGTACGTCCTCTAAAATACCTAAGCGGTATTTTACCGAACGATCTGCCATTTGCAAAGTTATATTAGTAATTTTTAATTCCCCCATATTTAATTTAGCACATATAGATGATGGCATGACACTGACACTAGCACCCAGATCACATAAAGCTTTATCAATAAAAACATTCCCAATGTGACAAGGGATAGAAAAACTACCGGGATCCTTTAATTTAGGAGGTGATTTATTTTGCAAATAAGCGTTACACTCCTCTGTGAAAGCTACAGTTTCTACTTCATTAAATGCCCTTTTCCTAGTCAGAATGTCTTTCATGAATTTAACATAAGCAGGTACTTGAGTGATTAAATCAGTGAAAGGAACTGTTACCTGCAGGTTTTTCACAACCTCTAAAAACTTACCGAATTGTTTATCAATCTTACTCTTCAGTTGTCTATTAGGGAATGGAAGCTTGATAACTGGGCTCTGCGCATCTCCTCCCTTATCCTGCAATTTACCCTGCACAGAAACATGAGTAGGGTTAGTATCTTTTTGTAGCCCTACAGGGCTAGCAGGATTACCGTTTGGTGTAGAGGAATCTAGATCAGGAACTGGTCCATCTTCCTTTGGCATAGGAGGTCCATCATAATGTGAACCACTCCTTAGAGTGATTGCATTATCATGATCTGTAGGATGGATAGGTTGTGATGGTAGAGCTCCCTGCTGACGGGATTGTAGGGTAGATGAAAGTTGTGCAATTTGACTGTCCATGATTTTATTATGGGCTAGAATAGAATCAATTTGCGCATCCCTACTCTCCATATGCTTTTGCATATTAGCTAGCATCGCTCTAATTTCTGTCATGGCAGGGTCGGAAGATGATGAGGGTGATGCTTGGCTTTTCTGGCCGGCATTAGGATGGTAATATTTTTGCTGTGGTGGGGGTTGTTGTTGTGGTTGTTGTGGAGGTGGAGGGTTTTGTACATTGGTACTTCGGTATGAAAGATAAGGATGGTTTTTATAACCGGCATTGTAGGAATTGGAATAGGGGTTATTTTGCCTATAGGTTTGAAAGGCATTAACTTGTTCCGTAGAGCTCCTACAATCTTGCTCCCAATGACCTACAATTCCACAATTTTCACAAAAAGCCTCATGGTTAGCAACAGTAGAAACATTAGCTACAGAGTTAGGAGCAGCAGTAAGATTATCTAATTTTTGACAAATAGATGTTAATTGAGCTTGCAAAAAGGATACAGAATCGACATCATGTTTTCCCTTATTTGCAAACCCCCTCGGATTCCCATATTGGGAATTGTATATTGCCATGTCTTCGATAACCTGTCCTGCATCATCCACATTTAAATTCATAAACCTCCCACTAGCTGCCGAATCTTATACTGATCTGGAAGAATTTCCAAGTCCATTATAGAATGCTTGGATCAATTGCCATTGTGCTAGATTTTGGTGGGGGCACTCTCTCTGTAGATCCTTGAACCTCTCCCAAGCCTCATATAATGTTTCGTCGGCCTCTTGGGCGAAGTTCTGAATAGCACTTCTTAGTACCGCTGTTCTCTCTCTAGGATAATATTTATTATAAAAATTCAAAGCAAGAGTTTCCCAGTCAGTAATACCAAGTGCAGTTCTATTCAAACCATTAAACCATAATTTTGCTTTGCCACATAAAGAAAAGGGAAAAATAATCTCCCTGATTTGGTCCTGCGTAACCCCGACTTGTCTAATGGTGTTACAATATTGGCAGAAATCTGCGATGTGAAGATTAGGATCTTCACCCTTAGCTCCGCTGAACTGCTTCCTCTCTATCATAGTGATAAATTGGGGCTTGATCTCAAATTGAACTCCATCTAGAGCCGGAGTAGGAGTAAGGTGCGAGAAATCTGTGAGCTTCGGTTGCGAATAATCACTGAGTTTCTTCTGGGCCGTCATCTCTGATTTTGAATCTGAAGGAATATTTGTATCACTAGAATCAAGGGGAGGATCTCTTCGATCGTTGTCCTCCTCAGAACCCGCCAGAAACTGTCTATAGAGTCTCCTTTGCCTATGAAAAGAACGCTCGATCTCAGGATCAAAAGGGATGTCACCTTATCTAGAACACCTGGGCATAAACAAAGAACTAAAGACAAATATGAGATTTGCCTCAAAGAACTAATGTTCTCTGAGGCAAAAGGGGGATAATCTAGACTACAAAAATATAATCAGAAAATAAAAATAAAACCGTTTCCCCGACAACGGCGCCAAATTTGACAGGGTAAATTCGTATCCCCTAATAAAAAATAATTACCTAATTCACTAACTAAGGTAGATAGGGAAGTAGGGTCGAACTCCACAGGGAAACAGGTCTTTTTAATTCTAATTAATTAATATAATTTAAATTATCTAAGTAACCAATATTTTAAATGTGAATTCTATACTACGAAGAATGAGTTTAGGGAGAAAAGAATCAATAATAAGGAAACCTAGGGTCACAGGTTCACCAATAATTAATATTTCGGGATAGAACGAAGTAATTAATAATTAACAATGCATAGATAACATGATTAACAGGCTCTCGCAATTTATTAATCAACAAAGATCTAACAGGCTCTCGCAATTTATTAGTCCTAAGTTCCTATTAAAAATAGCCTTTAATATTAAATCAACATCTGCTCGATTCATCAATTCAATATTGCTAAACATTCACAATCAAATTACATCTGCTCGATTCATAATCTAATTGCAAAGAATTAAAACAATTCAATAGGAAATTATCATGCAATATCAACAATCAATAATAACAAACTATCCCTTCATATTAATTATGGATCCCCATAAACCCTAGAATTAAACTACTCACTAATCATCATAACTAAACCAAATAAAAACGTAATCAAGAAAACAATTAAAATAGCTGAAATTAAAAAGGGAAGAAATTGTACCAAAATAAATTTGGAATTAATGAGGGAATTAAGAACAAGAGTTTAGAGAGAATTTAAGAGAGAGAAAAATACTAAGTAGAGAGAGAAAGTCTAAGAGAAAGAAGGTAATTAATTATCCGTACAAAACGTATATATACTTCTCCTAAAACAAGAATTAACTAAACTTAATCAGACTCTAGGAAAAACACGCGCCCAATCGGGCGAAGGGGCGCCCGATCGGGCCCGCCTTTTTTACCACGCCCAGTCTAATATACCGCGCCCGATCGAGCCTACACTCACCCGATCGGGCGCGCCTTTCCTTGATAGCATCCATGCCCGCAGTCGCCCGATCGGGCGTATGCTTGCCCAATCGGGCCTGGTCTTCATCTTCAAGGCTTGGACTTCGATTGGGCTAGATTTCTCGGCCCAATCCATATTTCCTCTCGGGTCTTGAATACATGGTCCAATTGTCTCGTGATCCAAATAACCGAGCCCTTAATCACCGGCTCGATGGCTCTAGCCAGCCTTGGGCTCCAAAAGTGGTCGTGCTCCTCCAATGCTCGTAGTCGCTTCATAAAAATCCCGGGAAAATGCTCCAAAGGTGCAATTCCCTGCAAAACTTAACCAAAACTACGAAAACATTAGAAAACACATATTAGTAATAAAAGTGGCCCGAAAGAGCCAAAAACACTACTAATAATGACCACGGGACGGGGGTAAAACACTATATAAAATAGACATATCAAGGAACTTCCGCCCAAAAAATCCGGATGTTCCATGGAGGATCCGGAAATTCCAGGCGGATCCTCCATTGAACTTCCGGATTATTTGGGCGGAAGTTCCATTTTTTTTTGCCCGTTAATAATATGTTTTTGTTGATTTTGATTGTTAATTTTAAATTATTTTTTTTTTCGGATTTTGTTATTTTTTTGTTATTTTGAAGTGTTATGGTGATTATTATTATTATTATTGTTATTATTATTGTTGATATTATTATTATTGTTGTTGTTATTATTGTGGTTAGTATATTTTGTAATGTTATTATTTTTAAAAATATGATAATTTTTATTATTTTGTTGATATTAGGTTTTTATTATTATTGTTAAGGTTATTGTTGTTGCTGTAATTTTTTTTTTTTTTGGATTTTGTTATTTTTGTTGTTATTTTGAAGTGTTATGGTTATTATTATTATTATTGTTATTATTATTGTTGATATTATTATTATTATTATTGTTATTATTATGGTTACCATACTTTGTAGTGTTATTATTTTTAAAAATATGATTAGTATTATTATTAAACTAATTTGATATTAGGGTTTTTATGGTTATTGTTGTTGTTTAATTTATTTTGTTGTTGTTGTTGTTGTTGTTGTTGTTGTTGTTGTTGTTGTTGTTGTTGTTGTTATAATAATATTATTATTATTGTTATTAGTAGTACTATTATTAATATTTTTAATTATGATTAGTATTATAGTTGTTGATATTAGTGTTATTATTATTGTTATTATGGTTATTGTTGTTGTTGTTAATTTGTATTTGTTGTTGTTGTTGTTGTTGTTGTTGTTGTTGTTGTTGTTGTTGTTGTTGTTGTTGTTGTTGTTGTTGTTGTTGTTGTTGTTATTATGGTTATTGTTGTTGTTGTTAAGTTTATTTGTTGTTGTTAATTTGTATTTGTTGTTGTTGTTGTTATTATTATTGTTATTATGGTTATTGTTGTTGTTGTTAAGTTTATTTGTTGTTATTGTTGTTATTATGATTATTATTATTATTATGATTATTATTATTATTAGTATTATTATTATTATTATTATTATTATTATTATTATTACTAAAATCGGATTATTTTCTTATTTTATGTAGATCGAGGGTTCTGGTGCTCGACATGCAATATCACGACGTCTGAATGCGTCTGTTAGGAGACAGACATCTCGATCTGCACCGCTTCAGCCCGAGCAGCAGCAATACGGGTCTACTAGTGGTTGGTCGAGAGACCAACAGTCTGGTAGTAGTCGGCCCTTGTACTCTGCAAGTGGAGCACCCATATCTGACGAGGAAGACGAATGTTCGGCTAGTCATGCTGGTGACCGGGATAAAGAACAGGACCCTCTGGATTTCCATATGGTATATAGGGGTCAGTTTGGGAGATTTTTTGGTAGTGGATCGAGTCAGCCTACTTCCAGCTCTGCAGAGGCATGGTTAGTGCAGGAACCGGTGCCGGGTGGGCCTGAGGATGGGTCAGTTATCCCTAGTTTTGGCGGTCACGTGGCACGGTATATCTGGATGGAGCAGGAGCGTAGTGTTTCGCGCTGTTTGAGTAGGACAAAGTTATGTTCTGACTTGTTCACTTGGCGAGGTCGTCAATCTGTGGAGGACCTTGCGGCGATTGATGCTAGTTGGTTGTCTCACTTGCCCGGCCTGATGTTTAAGAGACTTGATTGGCCGTTGATTTCTGCTTTTGTTGAGAGGTGGCAGCCAGATACGAACACCTTTCACATGCCATTTGGGGAGATTACGATCTTGCTGCACGACGTGTACAACATACTTGGGTTACGGGTTGCAGGAAATATGGTGACCACTACTCCTAGCACGGACGTGTTACGGGACGCGTGCTCGATCACCATGGATATGACTCCAGATGATCTGTCTAAGGTTTGCGGCACAAAGACCATTTGGCAGGGTAGTGGGGTGTTGACTGATAAGATTTTTGAGTCGACATTGGCGGTTGGCCGGGATTTTAGTGAGAAGCTTGATGGATACTTGTGGTTAGTGCTTGGAGGTACACTGTTTGTAGACAAGAGTGGTAACCGTACGCATCCTTCCTTCCTCTACGAGATATGTCACACGGATGTCCCTATTAACGAGTATGCTTGGGGAACAGCTGCACTGGCCTACTTGTATCGGCAACTGGGCACGACATCAGGAAAGGTGCTGATTTGATTGCTGATTTCTCACGCTTCTGCAAGCGTAGATTTACGAGTACTTTCCGTGCTTTCGGCCACAGCAGGGTACCTTGACCCAGGACCTTCAAATGCCTCGTGCGTCTGCTTGGGATGTTGGAGCGAGATGTCTTAGCAAGAACCTGGAGCGCCTGTTAGCTTTTTGTACTAGGATTGATGCGCTTACTGACCGTGAGGTGAACTGGCTACCGTACGGAGCTGATCCTGCATTACGAGTGCCCCCCACTTTATTCATTGGCTGCATCCAGTACCGTAACATCATTGAGCCGTACATGCCTGATAGAGTGGTGCGCCAGCTTGGTTTCGTGCAAGGCATTCCCCGCGAGATCATCAGGCCAGAGAAGGCCAAGAGGCCGACTAACTTGAAGATGTATCGGGTAGACTTCCCGACTGAGATGACAGCTGTGATGTGGAAGAGGTTTGTCTCTGAGGTATCTCAGAGTGTTGTTTTAGGTGCCCTACCTAGGCTTAGTGTTGCAGCTCCTTCGGTTGCGCCTGGTTACATGCAGTGGCTGTACAGGTTTTCTCACCCGCGGGTATCTCCAGGTGAAGGAGTTACAAGCAACCTGCCTGAGCGGACTAACACTGATTACGTAAGTATTTATGCTTATTATTATATTAACAATGACTTCTATGAATTTTTGTGTTTATAATATGTTATTGTTTGATTTGTAGTGGATGGGTCGGTCCATGGAGATTCACCAAAGAGCACTGGCTGAGTATCCTGAAATGTCGAGTGAGACTCGAACAATGACTGAGCAGCTTGTATTTGATTGGAAGTCAGAAATGGGACTTTAGATTATTTTGATTAGATGTTCTGTTAGTGGTTTTAATTATGTTATGAACTTATTTTTATTTTTTTCAAATGTAATGTATAAACTGGACACTTATTTTTTTTTATATTTGATGTTTTGTTGCATATCATGTTAGATTAAAAGCAAATACATTTAAAATTAATTTCATAATTTTAATTTTCTTACAAATGTTCAAAGTTAGTGAATGTACATTACAAACTACCTAACTAATGCATCCCACATGTCCCTTCTCAATTGATATGCTTGATCCCATCCATTGACACTATCCTCGTGGTGTTCCGTCCACCAATCGGCGATCGGCGGGAGTGGTGAATCAGGTACAAGGTCAAGACGGATGAAATGTGATCCACCAACTGTAGCAATCACAAACTCTCGAGTCGGTGACCGAACCCCGTTGCGTGCCCTCAGCGGTAAGACTGTGATGCATGGGTAGTAGAAAGTTGGTACTAGGCCACTCCGAGACAAATCACCCTTGCGTTGAACCACGTAGCAATAGGGAATAAATCTTGAATTGTAACCATCCAATGCCGCTCCCCGACAGCCCCACCATCCCATCGAATACGCTACACGTTCATCCAAAGTTGCCCAAGCCCGTAAATCCGTTCGTACAAATCAGGATGACCAGCGATCTCGTTCGCTATTGTTTCCCGAGCGTCAAACCACTGATTTTGATCGCCAAAGAAGAAGTCGGCGACACAACGAAAGCCACAGTTCCCATCACCAATGACATCCTTCCAAGACGAAATCTACGACAACATTGGGGCTGGAAGCAAGTTCAAATACCTGCATTGACTTATGTCACTTGGATCTACAACACAAAATTAAAAGATAAATTATTAGTAAAGCTACAAGTATTAAGTTTACATATTTTTATATTAAATATAGAATTTTAGTATTACCTGGTTCTGGGTCACCACCACGTTGAGTGTGTTGACGGTTCACATGCTCGAAATAACTACGATCACGCCTGGTGTTATTTCTCCTCGGTCGACCACGAGTGTTAAGGTTGATATGTGGTTCTTCAAGGTGTGAATGATCTGGATGTAGCTCCTCTTCAATGATTCGCGTTACATTTCGACGTACGACCGGGTCACTTTCCATGACTTCGTCGATTAGGGACCGAAAATGTGCAGCCTCCTCGGTCGAATCATTTACCACTTCAGGAATGTTAACACCATCACCAATAACCAGTATCTTCCAGAAAGAATGAATTTGGCTGCTATACAATCCTGTCTGTGCAACTATCGAATCATGTATCTGGCAAGCACATGGAAGACCATGGGTCACACGCATAGCACATCCACACCGTTCATGGACCTGGTAACTCAAATCCCGCATCCTTTTCGTCTCCTTATCCAGAACTTTCAAGCAATGTTGAGACACTTTGCCATTTATATGTGACAGTGGCAACTGTCTGTACATTTGACCAATTTTAGACCTTGATGCCTCCAAGTCATTACGAATTTGTATGATGCGATTACCGATATGACAATGGACTCGGGCCGTGCACTCGTCGCGTATGAAAACATATCCAATTAGAAAATTCTGATTTGTCGGTGTCACGCCTACTATCTCAAAGAAAGGCATGTTATATCGATTGGTCTTGGTAAGTAGAATCCATACCTATGACATGTGGGTATGTGCGGAGTATGTTGACCATGATCGGGTGCACCATAAATGCATGTTGCAAAACGCTGTGATCATCATTCGTGACCCAGTAAATGTATTTACTCTCTCTCGCCAGATGAAGAAATTGCTGAACAACTCCTCTTCCTTCGGACATCTCCATCCTGAAGTCATTTCGGCAATTGTAAATGTGTCGGATGTTTGGATGATCATCAGGAAATTGCTTGGCAATAGTGGACATGATGTTACGGGGAGAAACCTTGGACTTTGTCATGTCCCGCACAACCTGTTTTGCACCTGGACTCAATCCGCTCACTTTACGGTGACCCTCTAGGTACACAATCATTGGGTGGTTATGTGTCCCGGTGTGATCATTTTTCGCAATGATCTTCCAACTTTCGGTGCTGACATCATAATATATCTTGATGTAGAATGGACAACCATTAGCTTTGGTTTTGGTGTCCCTCCGTATCGCGTTCTCCAAATCTCTCGGCTTGCTCCTTCGTGATCGATCACATCGCAAATATAAATCCCAATTTTATGGAAACACCATCAGCCCATGTAACTGCATCGTCAAATGTAGGAAAAAACGTATCGGTGACAAAATTCCCACTATAATTCACACCGTCACCGCCTTCCTCAGATTCCATATCCTATACAAATTAAACAAAACATGGTTTATGTCAAAATAATAATAATAAAAACAATAATAATAATAATAATAATAATAACAATACTAATAATAATAATAATAATAACAATACTAATAACAATACTAATAATAATAACAACAAATACAAAACAATAACAATATTAATGATAATAAAAAATTATAACAACAACTACAAAACAATTTATAAGACCATAACATTAATTAATTAATAAATAATAATAATAATAATAATAATAATAATAATAATATTTCTACTAATTAATAATAACAATATTAACAACAACAACAATAAAAATAACAGCAACAACAACAATAATAATATCAACTACAACAACAACAATAATATTAACAACAACAACTACAACTACGATAATAATAATAATAATAATAATAATAATAATAATAATAATAATATTTTCAATAATAATAATAATAATATAAATAATAATAATAATGTAACAAAAAATAAACATATTACTAATAATCATATTAATACAACAAAATTACATTAATTATCAAATACTAAATCACAACAATAATCACAAGACCAGAAAAAAAAATACATAAAAAAAAACTTAATTAACATAAAAAAAATTAAATAAACGTACTTAACATTTAAACAAAAAAAAATGAATAGGGACATCCGCCTAAAATTTCCGGATGTCCCTTGGTACATCCGCCTAAAATTTCCGGATGTACCATGGAACATCCGGATTTTTTAGGCGGATCCCATCTTCCGCTTGAAATTTCCGGATGTTCCATGGTACATCCGGAAATTTTAGGCGGATGTCCTAATTACCGAAAATAAAAAAAAACTTACAGAATGATCCGACGCATTCTCCGGCGTACGTATGTTCCATTCGCCGTCCATGACCCAAGACCCGTCGGAAAATATCACGATTTTTTAAAATAGAAAATTTAGGTGGTCGTGGGGACCGATTTGGTTGCAAGGTCGTGGGGACCGATTTTGGGAGGCTCGGGACAACAATGTCGTGAAGTGAGGGAACCGTTTCATGTATTGTATCCAAATAGGGAACAAGGTCCTTTTTATAACACAAATTGCATAAAGGGTATAGTGGTCCATTCAAGTCAAAAAGGGAGCGTTACGTGGTAAAATGGGAGCGACAAATAGCAGTTGAGTTTAAAAACTTCTAGTCACACAATCCAGTCTCCTCTCTCCACCCTCAGTTGGTGCAACAGGACAGCACACTCACTATTCACAATGTTCGCGTCGAAGCTTCGGCAATGGCGGAGCATAGCCAAAGAAGCAGTGAACCGCACCATAATCATCGCTAAATTCCTCAGTCTCTTTCATATCACAGAAACTTACATCTTCTCTCCCACAATCGTAATTTTCTCTCACTTTTTCTTCTTAATTTTCTTCCACATTAATCAATTTTCGATACTATTTCTGAAAATTGTGTAGTTTTGATTCACAGGTATATGGTCCGAGCATGCTTCCAACTTTGAATATTCGAGGAGATGTGTTATTGGTTGATAAATTTTCGCATCGAATTGGGAATTTGGAGCTTGGAGATATTGTCCTTGTTAAATCTCCGCAAAACCCTAGACGAACTTTGACGAAACGTATTTTGGGAATGGAGGGTGATGTTGTTTCCTTTAATTCTAACACTGGATTTCTGAAGACTTTGGTGGTGAGTTTTTAGAAAAAATTTCATTGAATTTTGCTTGCTTATTTTGGATTTTTGTTGGATGAATTGTTTTTCATGTGTGATTTTACATTTGATTTTGCTTGCTTAATTAGATGTTTTGATTGGATGAGCAGTTTTTACTTATTTATTTATTTTTATTGTGGATTTCTGTTTAATGCTTTGGAGTATTTGTGGGAATACAATTGATTGTTTAGTTATCAGAATTTGGTAATTTTTAGGTGATGATTCCATTTATATGTGAATTTAGGATGAGGAAGAGTGTATTAGTGTAATAATAGCTGTTAAATTTTCTTGTTGATGGTAGTGTCGAGAATGTTTTTTTTTGAAAGAAAGTGGGGAAATAAATATTAAAGCAAGCTTAATTACATCAAGGTTTGTAAGTGTTAAAACACCATGTGCGAAAGAATTCAGAAAAACTTGCTTAGCCTCACCCTCAGGAACTTACTAGCAACAAGATGTGCCTCAGCATTACCACCTCTTTTGACATGGTTACAGGAAAAAGAAACAAAGGAATAAACAATTAAGTAAATGTCCTCAAAAATCAGATTAATCAGAGATCTCCCCTTCTTTCTTGAGCAGATGGCTTTAACAACTTCTAACGCATCGCATTCTAGCTCAACATTCTCAAACCCGAGTTGGCAGGCCAACAGCAGCGGAGCATCCCCATTCTTGCAGCAGGAGCTTCAGCATTGAGAACTGTACTCTCATATTTACCCTATGCACAGCCACTGCAAATACCTCTCCGTCCGACCCACGTATAACAGCCCCCAAACCAGCACCCATGCCACTACATTGCAGCAGCCTTATTGATACGTACCTTCCCAGCATTGGGACGATGCCACCCATTTCGACAAACGACGATATACGCCTGCTGACCTGGTCTTTGTGATACTGCATAATTGTACTTCTTATACTATCCCACCAGCCGCAAAAGAACCAAGCTCTCCAGTATCTCTATTCTTCCAAGGGTTGTTGTGCACAAGAGCATTTCAAAAAGAGCACACAGCCCGCGCTAAAGCTGCAAAAGACAACAGGCAATCTCTCTGCAATCTCACCATCAACCAGCAGAATAAGTTGGTTTATGTTGTATTACCAACTCGAGTGTCGTGAACAATTGAAAGTTTCGTCAATCTGTGTGAGAAAGCTGTTGCCAAAATTCATATCCCCCTAGATCCCTGTCCAAGAATTTTGAAGTTGTTGGTTAAATAAGGCCAAATAAGAGATTGATGCTCACTTCACCCAAACACTACATTATATAATTTAAGAACGTTTTATTTTCTCATATGATATATGTGTCTATAGAGGTTTAGTTTAATCCCAAATAAAATATTATCTAGTCGAAGCACAGACTCACAATTTTGCTGTGAGCTCTTACAGTTGAGATATACACTCACTGTAGTGGCTACAAGTTTTGGTAGTTATTGAATAACCTTTCGTTTATTTTACTTTGAATTTGAGACTTTTTTATGGAGTGGTTCCCATTATTGATTAGGAAAAATTGAAATAAATAATCCCACCTTTGCTCGATCTGCTCAAAACGAGCCCATCTTTGCGTATTCTGGGAACGAGCCCACCTTTGCCTTCTATTTTCTCAAAACAAGCCCTTGACCTTTTTTTAAGTTAGAAACAGGATTTAGAAGGTGACCGCCACATGTCACCTTCTAATTGGTCCAATTTTAGAAAATAAATGAAAATAATTTAAAAAAAAAACTTTTATCTCTCCTCTTCCAATCCCAACCACTGACATTACCGGCCATCCCCCCTCCAGCTGCCACCACTGCCCCTGCCTCCTCTCCCCGCTCCGCCTGCTGCCCCTGTCCTCCCCCCAACGACAACCACCTTCATTCACCCTGAAAGTCTGAAACCCACCTGTAGAAACCTTTACCCACCCCCATCTCACTGCCTCGTCTCCCAAACTCACCCCAAAAACCCACCAACACTCCCCTTAACTTTACCTCCACCACTCAAAAGCCCCACCCAAAGAATCCATGCAATTCGAGTATTAATTGCTAATTGCCGCTGCTTGTGCGTCAAATTGGTGATTCGGGGGTTCGTAAATTGCTTGCAAGTGACTTACTTGCGGCGCTGTTGGTGTTATTAGGTGTGATTATTATTGCGGCTGGCTTGCGGTGTTAGCAGAGGTGGTGTGTGCGGTTCGGTGGTGGTGGTGGTAGAGTGCATCAGGTGGTTTGTGGGTGTGAAAGGTGCTGTGATTAATTGAGGTTGATGGTGTATAGTTGCTACGAAGGTGGTGTGGCGGCTTTGGATGCGGTAAGGAGTGGGGGATGGTAGTGTTGGTGGTGACAGGGAATGCAGGTGGGAAGAAGGTGGTGAAGTGGAGGAGAAAGATTTGTAAAAAAAAAATAAAAGGACCTGCTCAATAGGTCATAGGTAAAAAGGCTTATTTTGAGAAAATAGAGGGCAAAGGTGGGCTCGTTTTGAGCCGATCGAGCAAAGGTGGGATTATTCATTTCAAAATTTCCTATTGATTATTCATTGCTTAAGGAGTTTTGGTAAACTACCTTGTGTCGATTACCAAATAATAATTGTGTTAAGGGACTTACTTTTTGGTCAACTCAAGGGACTAACTTTTATTATGCTTTTTATTATATTTAGCTGGAAAAGTAGGTAAAGTTCCTAATTGGTGAAAAAAGGTGAGTCACCAAAGGCTAAATTTATAAAGAAGTCCCCAGATATATCTTTACTTTGTTTTAAGGCATCAATAACCAATGTGTAAGATAATTTTATTAAGAAAACACCGCCTGACCTTGCAATGGTTATGTAATAGACTACACCCTCACCAAAAGGACTGTCAAACAAGAACAAAGAACAAACGCACAAAATAGACTGAAATAGCTAAGTAGCTTGAGTCTGTTAATCTCCAAGATAGTATCTTTAGAATACAGGTCTCAATTTCAAATAGTCTACTCACATAACATTCACTAAATCCTCTCCACTTAATTTATATAAAAGAAGGTACACAAGTAGCTGTTACTACTACTCTTGTCTATACTCTACCAATGCTGCTTGCCATGGTTCCACTACTTGCCATGGTTCCACTACTTGCTGCTGCACTGCTACCTTCAGCTCTTAATTGTTTTTGTCTTCATGTGCCACCTCCTCCCTTGCTTTTGTGCTGTGACTGCGGTAACACTTGACAGCCTTGAACCCCCCCTTTTCCTTCTTTTCTCTTCTCTTGTAAAACTTGGCAATTGGCAGCTTTGGGCCTTGGGCTTGGTCCATTACAGGTTAGGATTACTTTATTACTTTAGGAGAGAGAAACCCACATTCCTGGTTCCATTTGAAGACCCCTAGCTATTGATCACATGGTCCTTTCACCTTTTCTCATAATTTGTTTTCCCCCTGAAGTCCTATTTTTATAGATTTAATATATATATACATATATATATATATATATATATATATATATATATATATATATATATATAATGTGTGGCTCACCTGCAAAAGGCACTTGCCTTTACCTTTTGCTTTGTTTCTTGGCTCCAAAGACTTTTGCGCCTTGTGCCCTTTAAACTTTTAGGAATGAAGTTATCCCATCAAATATAGATGTTGCATCAATTGAAGACTAGAGAAGGAGCATGCCACTACTCTGTATTGTATAGCAGAAAGCAGTGATCAATCTTGTTGGAAAATAGGCATGGGGTAGATGTAGTGGATTAAGCATTTTCCTTCTCTAATAATCAAGACTTGTATATCCTCATCTCCTTTCACATTCCTTGGTTCTAGAATTGTAGCCCTCCAATGTACCTTTCAAGTAATAAAAGATCCTTGTCGAAAAGGTATGATTATGGCAACGAAAAGTGGGGGATTCTTTAGGATAGTCTTTCACAACATAGATTGGTAGGGTAAGATCCATGTTGATGCTTTGGTGTGAATATGGTTTGCTCTTCTAGCCAGCAATCTTTTCCAGTCTTGAGGACTTACATCTAAATTATAATATATGTGTTTTACTTTGTTTTTATTTATTATCATGTTTGATGTCATTTTCATCATGTGGATTCACTATTATCATCTGGCAAGGTTTTTGAAATAAGAGTGTGTGGTTTTGGGCTGACATAGCATTTTGTGCACTAAATTGATAATTGATGTCTGTCAGCATTTGATTACAAATAAATTCACTTGGCTCTTACAGGCTTTTGTAAATAGACTGTTATGAGGCTCTTTATAAGCACGAGAAAAGCTGAGTTCCATGTTATCTTTATTATCAAATGGGGTCTAAATACACTGAAAATCTTGGTGGTGCTCAAACTTCAAAATACTTTGTTGTCCTGCATGATTGTTGGAGATAGCCCTGTGTGTTTTATGCTGATAAATTAGTGTACTTTTTACTCTTCTTGGGTTCCACTTTGTTGAGGATCTCAATTCTCAATGTGTGGTGATGCTATTTGTTAGATTGACCACCAATTTTACATTGCATGACAAATCAAGAGAATGAAAAGTACTTGTTAAGTAGTGAATGTTGATCAGTTGTCTTCCCCGTGCTTTGATTAACCATTATGCCTTTGTGGGAAAATCTCACATTTTTCCAAGGGCAGGAAACGTATACTGTCATTTCATTTTTTATTTCACAAATTGAACAGGTGCCAAAAGGGCATGTTTGGATTCAGGGAGACAACCTGTATGCATCAAATGATTCCCGGCATTTTGGATCAGTTCCTTATGGACTTATCCAAGGCAAAGCATTTTGTCGGGTGTGTTCATTTTTTTGTTTTAGTTTTGCTGTTGTAAATTTTCTGGTTTTATGATATAAGCCTACAGTCATGATACAATTATTGGAATTATTGCATTTTGGTCTACACATGAAGCTGATTGCTGGTTTCGGTTCCTACAAATATTTTTTCAAGGTTCTTTCTTAAATGTCTGATGCACCTGTAGGTGATAAATCTTGAACAATGAATATAGTACTGGATAAAGTTGGAAGTCCAAAAGCTGAAAGAAATGAAAGATGTTTCTCTCTGAATAGTTGAATAGGATTATGATGCTTAAAATAAAATATGTAGTAAAATTAAATGAAAATAAATAAATAATCAGTCTTTTTGCCTTGGAATGAAACACAGATGTGAAATTTTTGTCAGCATGGTTTACCACTACCATATTGAGCTAAGATAGATGATGATGCTATGTTATAAAACATCATCTTATTTAGTAAAGATTTTTTATTTTTATTTTTATTTTTATTTTTACATTTCTCCTTGCACTCCGTGTCACTAAAAATGCTTTCAGTTTCAGTTATGATTTATTGTTACCATAGTTATGATTTCAGTTTCCACAAACCCAACACTTTACACCGGTTCAGTTATATACTTCCTCTGGTTTTTTTTTTTTTTTTTTTTTTTTTTTTTTTTTTTTTTTTTATATTATCACGCTTGTCAACACATGTTTTTAACGAATGATTCAAACAAGGTCCCACATGAATATGTTTTATCATATCTATAAACCACAAAAGCAAGTCAAATCATGTTGTGTAAATAGTGTAAAAGTCAAACAGTGTCAATTAAAAAAAACGGAGGAAGTATAAGATATTGCTTTTGATCTTCGTATCTCAGACAAGTTGAGTTAGATATAAAAAGATGCATTAATACCTTTATTTTTGTCAAACACCACAGATATGGCCTTTTGTTGAGTTTGGATCATTGGGATTGGGATAATGATGAGATGGAAGCCTCAATGTAAGGTACACTTTCGCACCTTTTCTTATACATTTTGCCTTTACTTTTCAAAAGTAATCTTAAATTCTTATTGATGAAATACTGGTTAAATAAAATTTCAGTCCTAATGCATGTAATTCCATATCACCTTGCTGAATCCTTCTGTTGTGTGCGCCTGCAGTTCAAGTGTTACAGATTGGAACCTGTTCATGAATGAGGACTTGACTCAAATGATGTTCGCTTATCACCCCCCTTTTTGGGGTTTCTTCAAGTTGACCGGAACATCTTAGCAAGAACAAGTATACACCATTAACGCTTCATGCATGAAGCTGCTCGTAGTCATGATCTGTGAAGAATTGAACTCCTCTAACTTGTACTTTTTGTCTAATTGTAATCTTTTTGATAGCTCATGATAGTTCTTGGACTCACCTCAAAAGTTTTTTTTTCTTCTTTTCATACCTTAAAAGTTTTTCTGTATCGTTTTCTTTTCATTTGTTTTTTACAAAAAATAAAATAAAATAAAATACAATTAAAAGTATTTCAGCTTAGGAGGGGTGTGAGGAGCTGTGCTCAAAGTTTTCTATTTATTCCAATTGTCTTAGATTATGGAAATAGTTTTACAATTTTTACGTATGAGAAGTGTAAAGAAAGATGTTAAGATAGCCATAAGTACAGTTTGAAAGATTAATTACAGAGATGATTGGTGGTTGTCTTGTTTATTTTTATTTTCTGTTAGCAATCTTTCATGTAAACAAGTTGTAGGAACGAGCTATCCAACTCTCTGTTAATAACCTTTGGTTAAGCCTTACAGATATATTTTTCCTCACCTTTAAAAGATGGGAAGAAATCTAGATGCGTATCCGATTTTTTTTATTTTGTAAAGAACATCACATATAATCGTTTTGTAAGTAAGAAAACATCCAACTTTATGTTCTTTAAATCTAATATATATAAATCAAGTAGGCATTTTTCGGGAGCATTTGGCGCGCCACATAAGTATAGGTATTATTTCGACCAATGAAAAATTAGAAAATAATTTATTTTAGAATTAAAAAAATTACTCGCCACCTAAGCAAAAGTGACGAATAGGATTTAAGAATTTTGACATATAGGTAGAGAATAATTAAAATTTAAATCACTTTTAAAAACCAATAATTATCTTTTCTAAAAAAAAAACTAAGTAATAATTATCTTTTTTACATATATGGATGCAAATTTTTAATCGCAAATATCTTTAATCTCTCCCTAAAAAATATTGTAAAAGTTTGATTTTACGAAAAGAGAAAAATTTAAATTTAAATTAAAAAAAAAACTAAGTAATACCTTTTTTATATATATGGATGCAAATTTTTGATGGCAAATACTACATATCTTTAATCTCTCCCTAACAAATATTATAAAAGTTCAATTTTAATAATGTACTCATCAAGACGAATAAAACTAAATTCTCAATGGTGAACTCCACTTTCTCCATTTTACAAGTGGTAAACAATCTTAAAATTAATTATCAATGGTAAACCTCACTTAGAATTACTAATCAAATGGTAACCTTAATTATAATATAACCTGATTATTTAACCATGGTTAACACTTTACAAAAACTAAAAAAAAAAAAAATCTGAAATTCCATTACTACCCTTATTTACTTCCCTTCAACCAATTATGTCAAATCAAACATAAACCCATTATCTCCCTCATTCAGATTTCGTAGAATTCGAATGCTGGGTTCATCAACTCCTTCATTTTGAAGCTCAAAATTTGCATACTCGTGGGAAAAAAATTGTTGGGTTAAAAATATCGAGTGTTAGCACATTGTTTTGGAGGTGACAGATTATTCTGCAGTGAATTTTAGGGCAATTTTCAGAGAATTGGGGGAATTTAGTGCGACTAAATTGCGCAAGTTTGGGGCATAATTCTGGATTGTTAGGCATCAAAGCGAAGTAAAAGTGTGATCTTTGTTGCAAATTTATCAACTTGATCTTGAATCAAAGTCGAGTATGTGTTTTTATGCTTAAAATTGCACCATGCCTTGTTTTATGGTCTCGTATGGTCTATGTTTGTACATGTTGCTACTTATGCTTGTTTATTGTCAAATCTAGATTGTACATTGATAAACTCTTTTATTTCATGTTGTATATGTGTTAATTTTATGCAGTTGTTGTGAAATGGTTGTATGGTTTGGTTGTTAATCTTATTTAAGTGTTGTTGTTTTTGTTTGTGTTTGTGATTGATGCAGAATGGCTGATAATATAATGTTACAATTTCAATTTCTTAGTGTTGATGTGACTATTTTGGTTGAGGATATTGATAAGGTTAATCTAATAGACCTAATTACTGAGTATTGGGAGAAGGCAAAGGCAAACAATATTGAAACCCCTAATCACCCCACATTCCAATATGTGTACAAGATGAAGCATGTGTCACTTCAAAATGATAATGATTTGATGAAAATGTTTACAAATCTTCCAGAAAAAAAAGAGATTTACATATGGGTTGGGTGTGGATCAAAAGACAGTAAAGTTGTAGGTTTTGCTAGGTCTTTGATTAAGTGTAAGCAACAAATTGAAGCATCTGAAGTTGGTAAGGAGAAAATGATTGAGCCTGTAGCTGTTAGTCCTCTAGTTATTGAGCCTTATAAGAAACTAACAACTAGGAAGAGAAAGATTCAGGAAGAAGATGTAATTGTAGAAGCTGCAGTTGTGAGTAAGGAAGAGTTTGATAGGCATGTGAGTACATTGGGCAATACACAAGGGATAGTTGAACCAGAAGTTCTTAATTATGATTCTGATGAAACATGGCCTGAAATGGAACAGAGATTAGAAGAAGAGGGTTTAGGTAGAGGTAGAGTGAGAGGGAGGGGCAGTGTGAGAGGGAGGGGGAGGGGAAGAGGGAGAGGAAATGCATTGGAGAACTGGTTCAATATTTCCCAAACACCTTGGGAAGGTGAACATCCTGAGCAACCTAGTGAAATCCAACACCCAGAACCTCAATACATACCCCCAGAAAATTTGATCACCCGAGACACACAACCTGAGCAACCTTCCCAACACATTGTACCCCCTATTCAGAATGTAGGAGGATTTATTTGGTGCTAGTAATAACAATGAATCTTCTAAGTCATCTAGGGTCTCAACCTATTTCCAAAGGAGGGTGCCTAGAACTAGTGCTAGAAGAAAAGGTATTGTTATTAGCAGTAGTACAAGTGGTGGTGAGAGTGATGTGAACACTATGCAGCCTAGTGAGAATAGATTAAGAGATGGCAGTGAGAATTTGAGAGCTGATGTAAGTTTGGGTGAAGATACTGCCGACACAACCTTGATAGTGTATGATGATGGTGATTATGATGATGATGGTGAATATCAGTTCAATCCAAATGAGCAGTCTGAGGATATTGGTGATGATGAGGACAGTGAGGGTTTTAGTGATGATGAAGAGCAGTTTAAGGATGAATATGGACCTATTGTTAAGGATTCTTTTGATCCATTTGAGGAATCAGATTTTGTGTGTGAGGATGACCAGGATGATTATTTGAGTAAACTGTATAACAATGGGGAAGTTTACAAGGATGAGGGGTTTGGTAAAATAGTTCTCAAGGAGTGGCAGCTTTTTGTTGATAAACAACACCTTAGAGATGTTGTTAGGGATTATTGTATACAGTGTGGGTTTGTTGTTGTTGTTGATTATGCTAGCACCAAAAGATATGCAGCAAGATGCTTAGACATTCACTGTAACTGGAGGGTGCATGCATCAATTTTGCCAGATAACACCACATGGGTAATCAAAAAGCTTACTTCTCCAAAGCATACTTGCCAGGGACTTAAGTCTAGGAATCCAATGGTGAATGTAAGGTGGTCTACTAGAGTATTGATGGATGATATTAGGGAAAACAATGATATCCCAGCTAAGTCCTTGAATGAGTTGTTGTGGAAGAGATATGGTGTTGACATGGCACAGAGCACATTGTATAGAGTTAGGTCACAAGCTTTAATAGAAATCCATGGTGGACATGATGAGTCATACAAGTACTTGCCAATGTACTGTGATATCATTAGGAAGCTCAACCCAAATTCTGTTGCTCATGTGGTTTGGACTAGAACTGAACCTGAAAGGCCTCTACAGTTTAGCAGCATCTTCATTGCATTTCAAGCTGCATTGGATGGGTTGAAAGCAGGGTGCAGAAGCTTGATTAGAGTAGATGGGGCACACCTTAAAGGCAATTATGGTGGTGTGTTGCTCTCTGCAGTAGCCATGGATGGAAATAATTAGATTTTTCCAGTTGCATGGGAAATTGTGGGAGTAGAAAATGTTGACAGCTGGAAATTCTTCCTTTGGCACCTGAAGAATGCTTTACAAGATTCTGGAAGAGGAGATGAATGGTTCATACTTTCCGACAGACAAAAGGTAACAATGCTACATTGATTCAATGATATGTGTTTTTTATCATGATGCTAATATTATTGCTTGTGCTTTGTGTGTAGGGTATTGATCCATCTCTAACTGAAATTTGGCCTAAGGTGGGGAGGAGGTACTGTTGCAAGCATTTAGTTAAAAACTTCAAAGGCCAATTTCCTGGCTTGCTTATGTTTCAGCTATTTTAGAAAGCTGCTGGGGCATACAACCCTTTTACATTCAAGAAAGCCATGAAAGCTTTGTAGAAGGCAAATCCACTTGCCTTGGTTTGGCTTGCATAACTAGGCCCACAGTCAACTTGGACAAAGCATGCATTCAATCCAGCCATCAAGAATGACATCAACAAATCAAACTTTGTAGAAAGCTTCAATTCTACTCTGGGGGTGGATAGATGCAGACCTGTGTTGACCTTGCTTGAAGGTAATATTATTGATCATAAATGGTTAATTTTGAAACTATAACAAAGGCTAATATATATTCTGTACCTTGTATGTAGGTATAAGGAGGTTAACTATGGTAAGAATGGCAACTAGGAGGGAAGCTTGTGAAACATGGGTTGATGATTTTTTCCCTAACATAATGAAAAGAATTCAAGTTATCAGGCTTGAGTCTAGGTCATGTAAATGCTTGAAATCTGGTGATGGATTATTTAAAGTATTAGATGGCACATCTGTGCTTGCTGTGAACCTAAAGGACAAAACATGTGTATGTAATGCATGGCAATTATCTGGATTTCCTTGCAAACATGCAATTGAAGGAGTTATGTCTTCGATAAGTGCAATTACTAGATATATCAAGATCACTATTATGGAGATAATAAGTTCGTTCTTTTGGGTCGTCATTGTTTGTTGCTAGATATGACAAATGATCATTGGACTAGTTAAATAGTCTAAAGCCCAATAGAATGGATCCTATGAGGTCACACACAAGGGTATTGGGCTAAGAAAGTTAGAGGCTCATTAATGGGCCTCTAGAGCATTTAACTAATCATGAAATGGATTGGGCTAGCATAGTTAGATTGGAATTAGGTTTTGGGCTTTTGACATGGGCTCTTATTTAGAGATGACATCTATAAATATGATCCATGCCTAGGGTTGCAAGTAAGCAGTCATAATTCACACACAGTGAATTATGACATCAAGGCAACCAATCCCAAAACCCTAATTCCCTCTATAATTCACGGCTCCCTCTCCTTCCCCTTTGGACTCACGGCCGGCCACCCTTGGTGGCGCGTATGGTGGTTCGTGGTGGTTCATGGTGGTTCGTTGCTCGCTCTTCTCCGTTTAAGGTTGATTGAAGCGTTCAATCATGACTAATTAGCATAAGTGGAGGTTTAATCTTTGCCCGTGGACCAAGTAGAGGAATCACGCTTGGGGTTCTTTATCTCCCATTGTTCTTGTTTGATCGAACGTGGAATCACGCTTCAAAGGTACGATTATATGTTCTTTATGTGTTATGCATTAGATCTTGGGATTAGGTACTGTATGAATATGATTCATGTTTATTTCCGCTGCGTAGTACCTATATTCTCCTACAGTGGTATCAGAGCCTATTGCATTTACGCATATTGACTATAATTCTTTGATAGTCCACAATTTTAATTCAATTAGGAGGGAGAATAATTTAATTATGGGTCAATTATTATATTAAATGTGATTTAACTCTTGGAATTGATTAAATGTGATTTAATAATGCTCAAAATAGCCATGAAGAGATTCGAATTTTTCCCTAGCTTACTCGAAAATTTCGAACCCCCATAATGCTCAAAATAGCCGTGAAGAGATCCGAATTTCGCCCTAGATTACTCGAAAATTTTGAACCCCCACCCTATTTTTTCGAAAATTTCGAAACCCTAACCCCAAATTATGGATTTTGTGTTTTGGTTTTGATTTAATTCGTTTACTACGTAACTAGTAATTTTAATCTATTTGATTTCATGATAAATTATGAATTTTTCATGATCAAATCATTTAATTTAAGAGTTAAATTAAATTGGGGATTAATTTCATGAAGAAGCCTAATTTCAAGTTTGAATGTGATTTAATTTTGAAATTAATTGGACCACATTAATATTAATTTTACAAAATATGTTTTGTTTTATTTAAATTAAATTAAAAAAATGGTTTTTTAGGCAGCGACAACCGCGGCTGCAGGTGGTCCGGAGGGAAGGGCAGGGCAGGGCAGCAGGTCGGGTCAGGGGTGCAGCAACAGCAGCACCGTGCAATAGTTGCACAACACTATTGCTGCTGCTGTGCATCGCTGCAGAGCAGCGTACACCTCACGGTGTATGGCCACTGTGGCCAAGTTCGGCTGGCCACACCACGGTGGCTGGTGCACGATTTAAAAAAAAAAATTATTTTAAAAATATTTCAAGATAAATATGATTTATTTTGGATGAGATAAAATATTTTGAAAATATGATCTTTTATTTTGAAAGATACATTCGGTTTTATTTGGATAAAATCTTTTATTTTAGGATAAAATCAAATCTTTCAAAAGTTGTTATATTTGATATTATCCATATTTAAAGTTGTTAAATTGGTAATTATCCATAATTAAAGTGGGTAATTTTGGATAAGATTGATTAGGATATTTTGAGCATATTCCAAAAGGATAATGATTGATTTAAATAATGCGATTATCCCATAATTAATTTTGGATATAATTGATTTAAAATTTTGTGATTGGCTAGTAATTAGGATAGAATTTCCTAACTTTGTTAGGATAATATTTGAGGATAAATATGATTTATGTGTACCGTTAAGTATTTTTGTAATTTATTTTATTTTATTTAAGTATTAGATAGAATATAATAGTATTACAGGCTGCAGTAATCCAAGAATCCATGGAGTGGAGGCCCAAAGGACAAGATGGATTAGATCCATGAAGGTTCAAGTGGGAGCTTTTGCTTTATTAGTTTTCTTAGGATTAAGGGGTCATACTATGTCATATTTTTATTTATGCATTGGTAGATTATGCATGTTAGATTTTATTGATGTTTTGTGATGATGCGCTAGAGTTCACTATTTAATCACAACATAATAAATCTAGGTCCCAGTAATATTGAGGTTGCTTTTCCAATTAAAAACCCGATGAAACCTTTGATATTTATGATAGGTCATGTCTCAGCTGGGTGTCATATTATATCTTAGGGGAGTGGGGGTAAATCACGTTTTAAAATTTTAATTGGTTAATACTCAACAACATTACCTAAAGCATTTAGAACCTTGAAGCTAAGGGTAATAATTAAACATGTGATGTGTAATTATTCAACCAAGAGTTACAAAGAGTTGTAATCAGTAAAGAGTTACTCACCTTGAAAATGAAATACTTGATGGTAGGGCCTCCGTCCGGTCAATTATTGCACAAATAAAGGATCTTGGAATCATTTTATTCAATAGGGATCAAATTAAAATTGAATAAATGGTTTAAAGTTACCAATATTTAATTCGCTTATGGTACTTTAAATTTTATTAAACATAATTGAATTTTGTGTTTACTTACAAGTAACATGTCGTTCTAATTTTATTATTATATATATAATATCCTCGATTGAAAAATAAATTTGAGAAATGTTCTCAAAAGGTTAAAAGATAAATCCATAAACCTATATTCCAATTTTGCTAAGATGGTTCTAAAAGGCAAGTTTTAAAAATCCATGTCACATGTCTAAGGTTGGTTTTATTCAAAATGTTTGAGTAAAATGCCAACACATCTTCATTTTGAAAAGTGTTTCAAGGGATATAATGAGATGGGAGGTACAAACCCTCTAAAAGACAAGTATAAAAGTCCAATAACATCTCTTATCTTCAATATGATTGAATATAAGAAAGTGATTGGAAATCTCTGTGATCAAAAGTTGATCAAATGACGCTATTCTTCATCCATTTTATATAAGAGTTAAATAGTTGATTAAACTCTATTATAAATAATGATTGAATAGACTTAGCAAAATCATAAAAAGTGCTTAAAGTAGTTAAGCAAAACATCATTTTGAACCTAAGAGAAGTGTTTTAAGTGGCTCAAATGGGAAAGGTTTAGGAATATATGAGGATTGCATTAAGAAGATAAGGCCAAGAAATGCAAACAAGTTGCTACTTCTCTAACCTAGAACTACTTACATGCTAAAAGTTGTTATGAATAACAAATGTTTCAAATTAAATGGACCAATTCCAATTGATTAGAAACTACCTCATATAGTTGGAAGGTAAAAGAATGGAAATGTTCCAATTTAAGAAATATATTATAGAAATTGATTTAGCACATTGATACTTCTTGGACATATGATGTCTTGTTTAGTTCTCTCATTGAGAATGAGGTTGAACTAAATGAAGAAGTATGGCTAAAGGAGAAATAAATCTGCAAGTTTAGAAGCAAATGTTGCTACTTCACAAGTAGAATTCTGGAAGCAAAAGTTGCAACTTTACAAGTAAAAGCTATATTTCACCTTACCTTGTTATTGCTAGAATTAAATAAATGTTATTCATTCTTGCCATTATCAAAACACCATTCAATGTTAGTAATGACTAAGCATCGAAGATTCAAAAACGTAGAATAAATGTTATTCTATGCTTCATTGAGTCATAATGTGTTTTGGGATTTCTAAATAGGTTCAAAGTTCTATATGATAGAAATAATTAAACCATTTCTATATATGAATTGTCTCTAAAATGTCAAATAATTCGAATGAAAAATGAACATTGCATGCGAAAGATCCAAAGGGATGGACTTTCAATATCATTAGATTATGAATCCATTGATATATGTAATTATCATTCTAATTTGAAAAGTCACTTTTTAAGGAAATGATGATGTGAACTCAAGGTTGAATTCATATCGATGTACGAAAACCAAAGGTTCAAAGGCTAGAGACGGACAATGAAACTTCATTTGTGATACGATCACTACTTGTTCTTAGTTGAAGCATAAGAGTGAAGATTTTGAAAAGTTAAAAATGTTCAGTATGAAGTTCAGTATCAACTTGACAAGATAATGATTACATTACAATATGATTGTAATTGTGAAAATTTAAGTCGAGACATATACTTGGCAACACATTCAAAGTATTGCGATATGATCGTAATAATACTTGGCAACACATTCAAAGTATTGCGATATGATCGTAATAATGAGATTTTAAGTCAAGACCTTGATGAACATCCAAGAGTTGTGAAATCGTTTTATGATAAACTCCGAAAGAAAACCTTGTGAAGTGTTATGAAGGGATCTATCAATCTATATAAGATATATTTTGATAATGGATGAAAATTACCTATCTTCCAACCATTGTTCAAGGGATATACTTTTAAGATAAGCTACAAACTAAACAAAGAAACATAGATCAAATCAAAATGTAGCAAAGGTTTCATATGTGATATGGATAAGAAAAGTTCTTATTAAGTCTTTCTACAAAGCAAGGAATAAGAGATGTATTAAAACGTGTAATGCACGTTCGATTCCTATACAGAGCACGGGGTACTATACAAAAATCATACTTAGCACAAAATGTTTGTTGCTCAAGTAGATGCCCTTATGGAAATTGTTCCAAAAGGTCAAGTGGGAGTAGTATAAATCTCAAAAGAGTTTGAGAAAAGCAACAAACAAACGTGGTTCAAACCATGATTGGTTCACCCTATGCTAAATGTGCCTCATCAAAAGGCAAGTGGGAGTATAAGAATCTCGAAAAGTTTGAGAGCCTTGAAAAAGTTCAAGAAAAGTGATTTCGAAAATCTTGAAGAAATTCAAGAAGTAATTGAATAAAAGCAACAGTATGAGCATGATTCACCTCATGTTACAAATGAAAATGCGTGGTCTCATTAAGTGTAATGGGAATAATAACCATGTCTCGAAGGTAGTACATTCCAAGTGCACATCCTCTATTGTCGTTTCTCATTGAAAACTAAACAAAGTTGTTGTATGAGTTTCAATTGTTGCATAAAAACCCACAATGATGACTAGCATATGTAAAACTTAGCCAAAGAAATATGATTTCATATTGACTAAGAGTTCTAAAATATTCATTTTGGAACATGATGATTATGCAAGTAACAAAGATGATTTGACAAGTTATAACTCCAAGTGGTTTAAAACAAGGAAATCTAAAATAGATTCTAAGTATGTAAGCAAGTGTATGACACTTGAATAATTTGCCTAATTGGGTGAGACCCATTATAAGCAAAACAGACAAGAAAGAAAAATGTTTTCTAACTAAGCGAAGACTTGTTAATGGATTCAACAAATTCATAGTATGACTATGATTACGGTGAAACCTTTACATTAGTCACGTTGCAAAGATCTATTAAATATATTTTAGTGATTACTACCTTATAAGATTTGGTAGATGGAATTCAAAACACTTTATTGAAATTGTTCAAGAAAGAAGATTTGTATATGATACAATAAAAAGTTTGAAGATCCAATAATCCTAGGGATGCATAGCATCATGGAGTTAGTGTTCTTAATTTTGTGAGTAAATCAAATCGTTTGATGTTCTCGTAAAATGAAGAAAAGGTCTTGTGTGTATAAGATGTTTATTGGAGCTATGAAGTCTTCTTGGTCTATTATAAAGAGCAAATTATTCATTTCTTGAAGAGTCAAGTGGTTGGTAGTGCATTTTGTATGAAAAACCTTGAAGAGGATGATGAGTACATTTAAGATTCAAGATCTATAGTGATAGGTCTCGAAGGATGTTTGAGTTTGGTTAAGAATATTATATTGATAAGATTCTTATAAGGTTCAACATTATATTGAAAGGAGTTTCAATCCCATGTAACATGACACGTTGCTTAATGATTCAATGCTTTGAGAAAGGTTGATGAAATTAAGGTTTTGAGTGATGATCCTCATGCAATATGCAAAGGATGCATCATGCATGTCATGGACTATACTCGTCTATTTGATTCACGTGTTTTAAGAACAAGTGATGATAGATTTCAGTCGAAATCCAATGTAACATTGGAATAAAAATTAGAAATTTCTAAGTTCCTTGTGAAAGGACGAAGGAAAATTCTTAGTGTATGGAGATGAAAATGATTCAATGATATGTGTTTTTGATCATGATGCTAATATTATTGCTTGTGCTTTGAGTGTAGGGTATTGATCCAACTCTAATTGAAATTTGGCCTAAGGTGGGGAGGAGGTTGTTGCAAGCATTTAGTTAAAAACTTCAAAGGTTAATTTCCTGGCTTGCTTATGTTTCAGCTATTTTGGAAAGCTGCTAGGGCATACAACCCTTTTACATTCAAGAAAGCCATGAAAGCTTTACAGAAGGAAAATCCACTTGCCTTGGTTTGGCTTGCAGAACTAGGCCCACAGTCAACTTGGACAAAGCATGCATTCAATCCAGCCATCAAGAATGACATCAACAAATCAAACTTTGTAGAAAGCTTCAATTCTACTCTAGGGGTGGATAGATGCAGACCTGTGTTGACCTTGCTTGAAGGTAATATTATTGATCATAAATGGTTAATTTTGAAACTATAACAAAGGCTAATATATATTTTGTACCTTGTATGTAGGTATAAGGAGGTTAACTATGATAAGAATGGCAACTAGGAGGGAAGCTTGTGAAACATGGGTTGATGATTTTTGCCCTAACATAATGAAAAGAATTCAGGTTATCAGGCTTGAGTCTAGGTCATGTAAATGCTTGAAATCTGGTGATCGATTATTTGAAGTATTAGATGGCAGATTTGTGCTTGCTGCGAACCTAAAGGACAAAACATGTGTGTGTAATGCATGACAATTATCTGGATTGCCTTGCAAACATGAAATTGAAGGAGTTATGTCTTCGATAAGTGCAATTACTAGATATATCAAGGATCACTATTATGGAGATAATAAGTTCGTTCTTTTGGGTCGTCATTGTTTGTTGCTAGATATGACAAATGATCTTTGGGCTAGTTAAATAGTCCAAAGCCCAATAGAATGGATCCTATGAGGTCACACACAAGGGTATTGGGCTAAGAAAGTTAGAGGCTCATTAATGGGCCTCTAGAGCATTTAAATAATCATGAAATGGATTGGGCTAGCATAGTTAGATTGGAATTAGGTTTTGGGCTTTTGACATGGGCTCTTATTTAGAGATGAGATCTATAAATAAGATCCATGCCTAGGGTTGCAAGTAAGTAGTCATAATTCACACACAGTGAATTATGACATCAAGGCAACCAATCCCAAAACCCTAATTCCCTCTATAATTCATGGCTCCCTCTCCTTCCCCTTTGGACTCACGGCCGGCCACCCTTGGTGGCGCGTGTGGTGGTTTTTGGTGGTTCACGGTGGTTCGTTGCTCGCTCTTCTCCGTTTAAGGTTTATTGAAGCGTTTAATCACGACTAACTAGCATTAGTGGAGGTTTAATTTGTGCCCGTGGACCAAGTAGAGGAATCACGCTTGGGGTTCTTTATCTCCCATTGTTCTTGCTCGATCGCACGTGGAATCACGCTTCAAAGGTACGATTATATGTTCTTTATGTGTTTTGCATTAGATCTTGGGATTAGGTACTGTATGAATATGATTCATGTTTATTTCCGCTGCGTAGTACCTATATTCTCCTACAACAATGAGGGTAATTTTGCACTCACATGATGACCCAAGGAACTATGTAAGTGAGTGGTACTCAGTCCAAAGGTACAAGCTCACCTATGCCCACAGCATCAAAGTGATACCAGACCCAGAGTAATGGCCTGACAACACATATGAAGAGATTGGACCACCACCAATGAAGAGAGGGATTGGAAGGCCTGCTAGGAACAGAAGGAGAGAAGAAAAGGGGAAGGATAAGGGGAAAAGGTCTAAGGCTGTGAAATGTAGCAAGCGCCAACAGTTTGGGCACAATGCACAAACATGTCAAGGTGGACTCACTAGGAAAGAAAAGGCCAAAACTGGACAAACCCCAAAGCAAGCTTCAAAGCAAGCCAAAGCTGGAGCAACCTCAAAGCAACCTCCAAAGACAAGGAAAGGAGTCAGTCTAAGCCAACCTGAGCCAGCTACTGTAGCATCTCCATCACATCCACTAAGACAGTCACCTAGGACTAGGGCAAAGTCAAGATTTTCAGCATCACAACCTTGTTAAATTCAAGAATTTGGAAGTTTAATTGTAATGTATGGCTTTTTTGTAGTCAAACAATTGTAGGTAGCCAAATCCTGCCATGAACCTTTTGATTTTGGTTGTTTTTTGAACAAGTATGGTTTACGCATAATATATCTATTTATGTTCAATTATTTGAACAAGTTGTCTTGTGATTATTATTGTGCTATTATATCTGTTTATGTTCAATTATTTGTGATGTGAGTTTTGGTTCAAAGTGGATAAGCTAGCATTAGTTCTTGAATACTTTAAGCATAATCAAATAATAATCTATTGAAAAATAACTTGCTTTTATTCATGAAAATGCAGTACATAATTTCAGCTTTGTTCTAACATACCCCCACCATCATAACAACCTTAATCATCACTTAGCAACTACAAATAAAAGCACAAAATACATTATCAGGGCAACATTCACAATCAATTTGATATATTTCAACAGCTCATCAACCCTATCAATTACACCCAAAACAGTACCAGTAGACTCTACCTCCATTTCCTCCCCTACCCTAATTATATCCCCTTCCTTCAACCAGGCGAAGAAATCGCAGCTTTTGCACTTGATGAACAACCTTCGTGGGTTTCTAGTTGTCTCTAATATCATAACAACCGCAATTTGGGGAGGAGAACAGTCACACCAAGTATGCTTCACCCACGCAATGCTATCATCCATGGTTATTGCCTTCCTACCAGTAGACGAGCGACTATTACTCATCGAAAGTAGTGGAAATTGGGGGGTAATTGCTAGCAGACAGAGAGAATTAAAGAAATTGAAAATTAAGGTTCATACGAATTGGGGGAAATTGGGGGAAATTAGGGGAAAAGATATAGAATGTGGGAGGGGAGAATTGTTTAGGAGGGAATTAGGGAAATAATTTTGGAGGGAAATCTTATTTTTTAGGGATAAGTTAGTAATTACAGCTGTACTTAACCACACTACTTATATAATCAAGTTATATTATAATTAAGGTTACCATTTGATTATTAATTCTAAATGAGGTTTACCATTGATAATTAATTTTAAGATTGTTTACAACTTGTAAAATGGAGAAAGTAGAGTTCACCATTGAGAATTTCCCTTTTTAATAGTTAAATGATTATAAATGAGACTAACATTTTAAACAGAATGAGTATATTAAATAAACGCATAGGCAAAAGACTCATTTTGATCAATAAAAAAACGAGATTTGTCATTTCTTTTTTGAATTAAAAATTTAAATTGTCACATAAGCAAAATTAGTGAATAAGGTTTGGAATTGTAAATTCAAGCGTCACGTAAAATAAATAAAACAAACAAAAGATAACTTTAGTGTTAAATTAAAAAATTATCTTATGATATTAAATAAATTTAACCATATATCTAATGAATGATCTTCATAAATATATAAAATTTTAAATTAAATAGAATGATTAACTAGAACCGTGCATCGCACGGGCTTACATCTAGTATATATCTAAAGAACATTCGTAATCATATAACTAATATATAAAGCTAAACTTTTAGTCAGTCACGAGGCTGCGACACTTGGTGTTCTAACTTTTCGCCAAGTGTCGCGCCACGTTGGATATATTTAAATAAACCTCATAAGATAAAAAAAAGTTAATTTAGAATTCTATTTGGATAGAATTTTAGGATAAAATTAGTTTTATTTTCGATAAAATACCAATATTTCAAATGTACAAATTCAATTATAATTTTATTAAAAAAAATTATTAGATTATAATTCTTAAAAATTAATAAATTATTTTTTGTATCATAATATTTTTTGGGCAAAGGAAATAGTTCAAAGCGTAAAACATACATTGATAATATATACTAATTGGTTAAAATAATATACTTCTCAATCTAGCAAGTCGTATAAAGATTAAAATTTATTTTATAATTCAATAAACAACCCGGGCATCGCACAGGGCACAAAACTAGTATTAATAAAGAACATGATAATATAATGTAACAAACATTATTTTTATTCAACCACCATAGTCTAAAGATAAAATCCAAAGAACATTTCAAAATAAATAATTATCATTAAATTATGTGATTTATGTCACAAATAAAAGTACATCATACTAACAATCAAAGAACATGAAGATAAAAAATATTTTTTAATAGCATATTATGTCATTTTCAATTCTATAACATGTTCTTTTCACTTTAACTGAATGTTTTTTTTTTACATTTCTATATAATGTTCTTTCTGTTTTTTACAATTCTATAATACTTTTTTTTTTCACTTTAACTAAATGTTCTTTACATTTCTTTACAATGTTATTTCAACCACTCATTGAGAAACCTATGCCAGAAGAAAAAGGTAAAATTCTCATCAATCTCAAATTTTGTACTAAAAGTTTCAAGGTATCACAAATAACATTGTACTCCCGTCGTTTGAATTTGATACCTCTATTTTGATTGTTTATAATCAAACTTGTAATTCTTTGACCAAAAACTAACATTATTAACATATCTATAACCAATTGGTTGTTGGTGCAGTGGTGATTAGCTCTGTAGGGAGGACCTGTGTTTGATCCCTCGCAACAATAATTGGGAGGGTACTAAAACTTAAGCATCCAACATTAATCCCCGAATCCGGATTAGCCCAAAGGGTGAACCGGATGGAACACCAATTATATATATATATATATATATATATATATAATCATTTGAGATTTTGTTAGAATCGTATTAATGTATAATTTTATGACATAAATTTTAATAATTTTTTGTTAAAATATAATTAAAGATATTGTTATTCAAAAATGCATTTTAAAGTCTATGCAAAATCAAAATGATATTATTTAATTGAACGAAGGGAGTGGTTAACTTTATTATTAATTAGGTATATAACGTGTTTTCAGTGTGGCTTGCCACACCATATAAGCGCTTATAAAAAACGGTGTAACCTCTTTAACACTGATAGAGTAACTACTAAATCGTATGAACATCAAGGCTGACATCAAGGCTTGATTCTCATTGATGGGTCAATATATAATGTAAGATTACCCACATAAAATAGAATTAGTATACTAATCAAATATATCCCAAAAGATATTTTAGCCAAAAATACGGTCACAAAATATATCCTAATATTTCCTAAATATATTTCTTAAATATATATCCTTAAAATATGTCCTAATATTGCCTAAATATATCCTAAGGAGCATAGGGATAAAAAATGCCCAACTTGGAAAGAAGAGTATCAAACCGTGTCTTTCCAAGCGCCTTAGTAAAAATAGCTGCCAATTGCTCCTTAGTGGAAACATAAGATGGAGCAATTAAGCCTTCTGTAATAGCATCACGAACAATATGACGGATTGACAGTCAATCTCAATGTGTTTCGTACGTTTATGAAAAACTGGAATTCTAGCTATATGTAATGCAGATTGACTGTCACAAAACAACTTGATCGCCTTAGGGTGTTGGACACCCAAACTCAAAAGCAAGGCATTCAACTATTTCAAGTAATGTGTGATTGAAGCCATGGATCGGTACTCAGCCTCAAAAGAAGATGTAGAAACTGTCGGTTGTTTCTTAGTCTTCCAAGAAATAGAAGATTTACCAAGAAACACAAGCCAACTTGTCAACGAACGATGATCAAGGGGACACGGAGCCTAATCTGAATCACACCAACCCTGCAAAGTCAGGTCATTATCTGCACTCAACAAAATACCCTGGCTTGGGGTACCCTTTAAATAATAAACCACAGCTGCTTCCCAGTGCTCAATCCGAGGTTCGTGCATGAATTGAGAAAGAGCGTGAACAGAGTATGCCAAATTTGTCCTTGTAACCGAGAGATAAATGAGCCGCCCTACCAGTCTGCGATAAGGCTTAGGATGCACAAGAAACTCACCACTAGCAAGGCTAAGCTTGTGATTTTGCTCGTTTGGATGGCCACTTGGCTTTTCTCCTAATAACCCTGCTTCAGAAATAGTATCCAAGGTATATTTTCGTTGACATAAAAACAAACCAGATTTACTGTGAGCCACCTCAATGCCCAAAAAATACTTGAAAGAACTAAGATCCTTTATCTTGAAACAATCAGTATGATAAGCCTTGAAAACAGTTAATGCAGCGGAATCATTCCCAGAAATAATAACATCATCAACTTAGACTAAGACATTAATATGAACATTGCCTTTAGTGTATGTAAAAAGAGAGTAATCAGAGTAAGATTGTTGAAAACCATACCCTTTCAAAGCCGCAGTCAATTTTGCAAACCAACACCACAGAGCTTATTTCAACCCATACAAAGACTTTCTCAAACGATAAACTAAACTCAGATCCGAGCTCTCAAAACCGGAGGTAATTTCATGTACACCTCCTCATCCAGATCACCATGTAGAAAGGCATTATAAACATCCATCTGCTGAAGTTCCTAATTTTTAGAAGTAGCTATAGCAAGGAAAGCACGCACAATAGTATTTTTTGCAACCAAAGCAAAAGTCTCACCATAATCTATAACCTCTTGCTGATGATTACCAAAGACAATCAACCGAGACTTGAGACTTTCAATATCACCATTAGACAAAAACTCTGTTTTGTACATCCATTGAATACCTAGAGCCTTCTTTCCGGAGGAAGATGCTCTAATGTCCAAGTCCCATTGTCTTCCAATGCCCGTATTTCCTCTTTCATAGAACAACGCCAACCTTCAGATTTCATGGCCTCTTTATAGGATTTTAGATCCTTTTCCTGAACTACGGCTGCAAGAAATTTTTGATAGTTTATAAAAAATATGTCACAATTTATATAGTGTACTAAAGGATAAGGCGTACCTGAAGGAGTTTTGGATGACGGAGATGACGGAGACAGATTATTAGCAAAAACGGAGTAAGCTAAGTCACATAATCACGGAGCTTAACCGAGGAAAATTTCTCACGTTGGCCCTTACCCAGCCTTATTCTCGGTGTTGGGCTGCTCTTCAAGCTGCTGGCGTTGCGAGGCAGGCCCCTCCGCGCCCCCCTACGGTCTGTGGCAGGCTGCCGCGGGGTGGCATTGGAGCTGGCTGTTTGTGGTGGCAAAACAGGCCCCTCCGCAGCCCCCCTGCGGTCTGTAGCAGGCTGCCGTGGGCTAGATGTAGAGCCGTCTACCTGGCTAGGTGCGGATTGCTCTTGTGCGGTCTGCCTTGGCCGGGCAGCCACGAGTTCAGCAGGGTTAGGGTCAGCAGCCACGGATTCTGGAACTACCACCAAAGCATCATCAAAGGTTGCTTCACCATCATTATAATTCACCACATCATCATCAAAGACCACACTTTCCGAAAGATCCTCATGTATTTCTCCATTATCATACGAAGTAGACTCTGTATTAACAGCATTAGGGGCATCAAATGGGAACACCCCCTCAACAAATTTCACATCACGATAAACGAAAAAAAAACCTTCGACTCAAGGTCATACACTTTCCATCCTTCCCAAAGGGATATCCCACAAAAACACATTTTCTACCCCGACTTGCAAATTTATCACCATTAGTTTCTGATTATGAGCAAAACACAAACACCCAAAAGTATGAATTGCATCAAAAGACGGAGGTTTATTGAAAAGTATTTCAAAGGGAGTTTTATTTTGGAGAAAGGGTGTGGGTGTACGGTTAATAAGATGTGTAGCAGCAAGAACACACTCACCCCAAAAATAAATTGGTAAATTGGCTTGAAATCTCAAAACTCTCCCAACATTAAGAACATGTTTGTGTTTTCTCACAACCCTCCCATTTTGTTGAGGAGTTCCGACAAAAAAGGTTTGGAAAAGAATTCCCGAAGCAACAAAATAATCATGCGAGCAATTAAACTTAGTACCATTATCACTTTGCACAATCTTAAGGGTTTATGAAAATTGTCTATCAACAATTGCAACAAAAGCCAAAAAATTCTTAAAACCTCTGTTTTATCAACCAACAAATAAATCCAAACAGCTCTAGAATAATCATCAACTATTGTCAAAAAGTAACGAGCGCCACACGACGAAACATGTCGATATGGGCCCCACAAATCACAATGTATTATCTCAAAAATTCTAGAAGCCCTACTTTCATTAAGAGGAATTTTGTCTCTAGGATGTTTAGCACGCATACCCCTTATCTAGACAATCTTTATTACTACTAACATGATGAAGCAATTTAACTACTTTGTCGGAAGGATGCTCCATTCGATAATGCCACTACTCCAAATTTGAGGTCACTTCACCAACGCCAACATGATGCACCAAATCCAAATTGCTAAAATAATCTAATCCGTCTATCTTAGATCCCGTTCCAATCAGCTCCTTCGTCTAGTTCTGTATAGCACACATATAAGAGTTAAATTGGACAATACAATGAAACTCATTAGTAAGTTCAAACACAGAAAGCAGATTACGGCTTTGTTCGACAAACGAACAAAACCAACAAAAGAAGCTGCAATAGTATCACTATTGGGAAGACCAACGGGACATTCAAAACTCTTAATATCAAGCAGCCATTACTCGGGGGAGGTCGTCCATGGAGATCAAAACACTTGGCTTCCACATTACCCCTCTTTTTACAATAGTTGCAAATTTTATCGGACCAACAATTTGCTATTTCGTCACCCACCTTCTTGCACTTAGCACACACCGAGGCATAACCTTCTCGACCACTATAATGAACCTCCTGCCCTGCTATACGAAAAACAAAGCTAAGGGCTTCAGCAGGCCGTTGTTCTTACACATGCTTCGCTATGCGTACCCTTTCCTATTGCACTACTAATTGGTATGCACGATCTAAGCTAGGTAGAGGTTCTTGGGACAAAATATTAGTACGCAACGAGCTATAAAAAAAGAATCATGTAATTTGGATTGTTCACACCTAGTTTCATGCAATTAACCCGCAACACAATTCGAACAGCAAGAACAAGATATTAAAGGCTCATGGTGATCCAATTCTTGCCACAAAGAATGTAATTTACCATAATACACCGAAACAAACATATCACGAGATTGTTCACATTTAGCGATTGATGATTTTAATTGTTGTATCCTAGGACCATTAGTCTGAGCATAACATTTCTTGAGATGCTCCCTTAGAAACCGAGCCTCACGAAATTTAGAAAGGGAAGATCGTACCTTAGGGTCGATTGTATTTGTAGTCCAGGATATCTACATGGCATTGATAGCTGTCCAGTTAGATTGAGTACATGGTGAAACATGGGCGGTGATATTACCATTCAAGAAATCGAATTTGCATCGAGCCTCCAAAGCTGTTTGCATATCAGCTGCCCAATCATTGTAATTAACAGATTTAATCGAGTTGGGGTTATGAAATCCCCGGGTCGATCTTGATAAGCAAGGTAAAAGGGGGAATTAGGTTTAATTTCAGTCGGTGGGGGTGGCGGAGGAACATCATCTCCTGCCATATTTGAGGATTTTTAGAAAATTAAAAAAAAAAAAAAAAAAATCAACTTGCTCTTGATACCATGTCAGTAACCCTTTATTATATTTATAGTTTTAGAGTAGAGATATAGAGAGAACATGTGTATACATGGTAATGTTGCAATAATTGTGAAATTTCATAAAATAGTAATTATTGTAGTATTTGTGGCAACAAGTTTCTAGTGCAGCCAGCCGCACGGTAAGGCAGGGTGCTACGTCAGCAAATAACAAGTAACCCCCAGACAAAGTAATCCCTAACTGAATTTATAACCCTTGACCGAGTAACCTCTGACCGACCTAGTAACCCATGACCGATAATTAATCCCTCCCACCTACTAACCCTTGATCGAGTAACCCCTAACCGACCAAGTAACCCCTAACCAACCTAGTAACCCCCGACCTAGTAACCCTTTGACCTAGTAAACCCCGACCAACCTAGTAATCCCTAATCCCACACCGCCTCCAAGCCTTAAACTCCACCACACCACCAACTGCTGCACCTCACTCGTCACACAAACCACTACCCCACACCACCAACCCACGCCACCAGCCCCTAACACACGCCACTATCCCCAGCCCCAAACGCCATGCCACCTGCCCCTAACCCAGATTTACCCACCACCTGACCTTAACCGAACTCGAACCAACATCCAAAACCCATCCTAACCACCAGCAACACCAACCTTATTCAGCAGCCACCCTCAAAGCCTTATACTCCATCACACCACCACCAACTCCCGTACCCATTGCCCCACGCCACAAATAAACCCAGATCCAACCAAACCCTATAAAGAAAAATTAAATCGAACAAAAACCATAAAAATTAACAATGTCTTAGAATTTCACTTCAAATATGGCTAAATGGCCAAATTTGACCATGGCTGAATCACAAAACCACCAAAAACAAGCACCACCGGCGAACGAACCACAACTATCCATGATGGTTGCAGAATTTGTGTTCTCTGAGAAAATGAGAGGAGAGGATTTAGTGTGGGTGAGAAGAAGAAAAGAGGAGAGAGAAATGAAAGAAGAGAGAGAAAAAGATTAAGAAAAAAATCAGAGGCTAGCAGTACGGTGTGGCCAGCCACCTATGAAACTTTGCATAATCGTGGTCTTGAAGAACAGAAGAAGTATGATATATGTCATACAACTAACCAGTTTTTTTTGTAGTAAAACTAACAAAAAATTAATCAAACCTAATTGTTAATATTAAAAATCTATACTATTATTTTAAAAGAAGGACACGTGTGTCCTCTTCCTTTTTTCTGATTAAAAAAATAAAATAAAATCTCATGCAATACTTTAATTTATAAAATAACTTTATACTCCCTCGGTTTTTAAATACTTGCTCCATTTCTCCATGTGCGGAGTTTTAGGAGAATTTGGAGAAAGTAATAAAATATGGAGGTAGTGGGGTTGGTGGAAGAATATAAAATTATAAAAAGCAAAAGTAATGGAGAAATTAGAGGAGAGAGAATATGAAATTAATAAAATATAATATTTGTTGGGTCCACTAGGTGAGAGAAATAAGTTAAATATTGTAAAATCTTTCCAAATAAGGAAATGGAGCAAGTATTTAAAAACGGCCGAAAAAGAAAAGTGGAGCAAGTATTTAAAAACGGAGGGAGTACATGAAAATTGATCATTCCATTACCAAAAAAAAAAAAAAAAACCTAAATATTTTGCAAATTAATTGTAAATTTAAGTTTAACCGTTATTTAAAAAAGTGTAAGAAAAAGGTTTTTCACAACATAACATATGTTTTTTTAAAAAAAATTTTGATGGACTCATACTATGTTTTACTTTTAAATTTTTATATATATTACTCCGTCCGTCCCTATTTGATAGTAACTTTTGGGCAATTTCCACGGAAATTAATAAACATGAATAAGAAATAATAAAAGTACATTGAAAAAGTAAATTTACATTGGGTATGTAAAAAAGTAGAGAGTGAAAGTAATTAAAGTATGAGAAAGCAAAATTTACATGGGAAAGTTAAATTTGCATAAATATTTTTGCAAATTGGAGAGAATTTTGGTAAACAAAAATAATATTAATGATACTTAAAAAAAGCAAATGTGACTAACATATTGGGGCACCAAAAATAGAATAAGTGACTATCAAATAGGAACGGAAGGAATAGTTTTTTGAAAATACGGAGTAATTATTTGACACTACTATTAAAATATTTTCTACAGAGGACAATTCTCTTATGAAATTGAAACACTAAGCAAAAATATACTCCCTCCGTCCCAAATTACTTGTAACGGTTTGACTTTTTGTAATATTCACACATCTCCATTTGATCATCTTTTTTAACTATTATATGAAAGTCAATGTAATCATGTAAGATGTTGTTGGGTCTACTTTAATGTATAGTTTCTTAATATACACTTTTTATAACTTATATAAATATATAATAATATATATCAACGGTCAAACATGTACATCGGCAAGCGTGTCCAGTCAAAATATTGCAAATAATGAGACAGAGGGAGTAAATACAAAAACAATTATTATAACACATTAAATATCTGTGCATTGCACAGGTTTAAGACTAATTAACAACCACTACTGCTGAATGGTCTTTGTTTTTAGTTTCTTTCCCGTTATGGGTTGTCACATTCGCTTCAGGGAATGGAGTAGAGCCAGTAGGACGTGATTCATGATTTTTCATTAACAACTCGTTATTTTGCTCAGCCACAAGAAGACAAGATATTAATTCAGAATATTTTGTAAAACTTTTTTCTCTATATTGTGTCTGCGGGACAATATTATTAGCATGGAAAGTGGAGTATGTCTTTTCAAGCATTTCTGCATCAGTAATATTTTATCCACATAATTTCAATTGAGAAGTTATTTTAAACATAGCTGAGTTATATTCACTAACAGATTTAAAATCTTGCAATTTTAAATTCAACCATTCATAACGAGCTCTAGGGAGTATCACTGTTTTTTGGTGGTCATACCCTTCCTTTAGGTTACTCCAAAGGATTTGTGGGTCTTTCACAGTTAAATATTCATTTTTAAGTCCTTCATGGAGGTCATAGCGAAGGAATATCATGGCTTTAGCCTTATCTTGAGGTGTTGCCTCATTAGCCTCTTTGATTGTTTCACCAAGCCTTTTAGCATCTAGATGTATTTCAACATCTAACACCCATGATAAATAATTCTTTCCGGTAATATCAAGGGCCACAAATTCAAGCTTGGCAAGGTTCGACATTTTTCACTATACAAAATATTGTTCAAAATTAGATGTAAAAAATATCAAACATATACATATAAAAACATAATTGTTGATAATAAAAGTGTAATGGCAAGATAAACAAATAAAATTAAGTTACCAATTGGTTGTTGGTGTAGTGGTGATTGGGACTACACTTGGTAGGGAGGACTCGTGTTCGATCCCCCGCAACTACAATCGGGAGGGGACTGAAACCTAACCACCCAGAACTGATCCCCGAATCCGGATTAGCCCAAAAGGTGAACCGGGTGGAACACCAAAAAAAAAAAAAACAAATAAAATAAGCAATAACCAAATGATGCATAATATAAAGAATTGTTAACATTAAGATCCTATATTTATATGTCGGGTCAAAAAAAAAAAAAAAATAGATCCTATATTTATATGTATAATAATCATATATACTTAACCAAACAAGAAAACTAGGGAAATACTAATCAAGAGCATTGCACGGATCATTATAAAGTGTATGTGGTAATATATTGAATAAATAGCAACTGTTTCGGATGAAAACAATCGGATCTCGGAAGATCCTTTTATCTTGAGGGAACTTGGTCTCGGTCCGAACGACGCAGGAGCCGAGGGTTTCCTGCACAACAAATACACGTAAACTAGCCTCGGGGGGGACGCCGAGGAAGGCCCCTCCGATGCTTAAGTCAGTATATTAGAGAGAGAAAGCTGTGCAAGAGTTTAGTTGCTTGAGGCTTTATTGTCTTTTTCTTTGTCTTACCAAGAATTGACCAAATTGTTGGCTTTTATACCTTGGCTAATGAAGGAGGCGGATTGGGCCCGGAAATCAGTTGGGCTGGGCCAAGCTGATTGGGCCGTTGACTGACCTTGACATGGCTTTGAGGATGTTGATTTTTGACTTTAGCATATTTGGAGAGTTGAACCTTTGCCTTGGGCTTTTAATTGGATCATTCAGTGACCAGGCCCAATTGGACTAAATTGGACCCAAACAACTTGCCCCCCAGACCCGATTTGGAAGGATGACGGGTCGGGTTTGATTTAACCAGAAAAGGAGGGAAGTGAATGATTTGCTGATCCAAAAATGTGAATTTAAACCGTAATTAACCCATGATTAATGAGATAACAACAGTTAATGTGGATGATTGCGGAAGTTGGACGGGTAGTGGGCGATTTAACTGCAAGGTCGTGTGTTTAACGGCTACTTAGTGGGGTGCTTGAGAGAAATTGAAACGCAGACTCCTTGAATTCCCATTTCTGGAGATATAAATAGAGGCGCGTCTTCTCTCCCCACTCACTCATCAACACAAACCCAGAATTCTCAAGAACGCTCAAGAGCCCGCATCAAAACTTCGCAAATTCCCCGAGCATTAAGCTTAGAAGCTGAGACCTGTCACTACCAATTCGTAAATCGGCGGCTTTTGCTTCAGATCAAGGTAAATTCCTTTGATTTTATTTCATTTTTCCTCGACTTTGCACTCTTTCCCCTTTTTCGACTTTTTCCTTCGAAATTCGTCGATGGTGAGGGGAGTTAGAGGTGGAGCCCGTGCTCCAAGAAGAGCAAGGCTAATCCCCGATCCCAGGGACAGGATTGGGACCTGGAATGGACGAAGGACAGAGTCTGACCCTGCTGAAGGGGTTAGGGCGACTCCCATTTCTTCGGCTCCTCCTCAGAGGGCTGAGGGGGTGAGAGCTTCAGGACGGGATGATGAAGTTCCCGCTGTCCTTTGGGATATCCTCCCAGGGTTTTCAGAGTGGGAGGATGCCGAAGTAGCTTCGGCCATGATAAAGAACCGTCCCTACTCATGGTGGGTAGAGAACGCCGATCAATATCGATTTGCTGAGCAAATTGAGTTGCACTACGGCATTTTTGAAGCTGATGGATATTGGTGCCGAATGCCCTCAGCATCCGATAGAATCCATCGTCCACCCCCGGGGTATGCGGGGGTGTACACGAGACAGCTTCAGTATGGGCTGAGGTTCCCTTTGGACGTATTCGTCCGAGACTTGCTGATCCATTACAACATTTCCCTGTGCCAGCTGACCCCCACCAGCATCCGAAGGGTAATGACGTACTTATGGGTCTGCAAATTCTTCAGATACGTGCCGAACCTGCACTGCTTCAGAAAGCTCCATCGGCTAGTGCCAAATATTCAGAGTGGGCACGGAAGCCATGGTTCTGGGTGGTATCGGATTGAGTCTCGGCCCCCGTTCCTAACCATGTGGCCGAACGACTCTTCAGACAAGGACTGGAGAGGTCAATGGATTTGGGTTAGGGCGCCCACGGAGCCGAGCCATCCTTATGTTTTCAGCGCTCCCCGGTATCTTGCCGAGCCGGATCCTGATATGGGAAGTTTAGGTCCTCCCGAAGATAGCGGGCCAGACCCGAACCTTAATCGGCAGAACATCTTCGGCAAGCTGCCGAACCGGGGAGGCAGCGGCCGAATGCAGCATATCCCGGAGACTTGGCTCCCCGATACGCACTATGTTTTCCAAGAGAATATGCTGGCAGCTGTCGGCCTCAGCCGAAAGTTTAGGGATGGTAATCTTCTTCGGCTGGGGCCGAGGCCTTTTAATTATCTCTTTTCTTCTTTTATTTTGCTTTCTTGTGATGTGCCGAACTAACTGAATTGACTTCTCCCCTTTTCTTTTTCAGAACGGGACGAGACCAACGTCGGCATTGATTACGCTCGCCTTGGCGTCAGCCGAGAACGAGTCGTAACTGATCGGGCTCCCCCTATCACTGAACCAAGGCGCCGAGAGGTTCACCTAGACTCTTCCCACTTCCAAATTGAGGCTGTTGCTCTGTATCAGAGGCAGAAGCCTTGGTGGAAGAAGAGGGATCCCTTGTTTCAGCTGCTGGAAGAAGAAGCTGAAGCTGCCCGCACAGCCGAAGAGGTTGCACGGGTACTTGAGGCTTGTGAAGGAGGAGAAGGGTCCTCCAGAGCTGCTGAAGCCGAAGCTGCAGCTAGAGCAGCTGAAGAAGACGAGGCTTTGCTGAAGACCTCGGTGAGTTTTTAGACAACTTTTTTCTTTTCTTTTCTTTTTTTTTTTTTTTTTTTTTTTACTCACACTCTTCTTCCCCCCTGTCTGTTACAGTCTGAAGAGAGTAACAGACACAGAGAAGGCAAAGCTCCTGTTCGTCCCGAAGATCAAATACAAGAGTCTTCAGATTCAGATATGGACGAGCAGCCCCTTCTGAAAAGGCGCCGAAGGATGGCCATCATCGGCCCTCATGATTTTCAGCAGAGGCCGATGACCATCGGCGTCGCAATAAGGGAACCTGAGGAAGGCAATGGATCGCCGAGGGTTCCCCAGCCAACACCCCAATCTCCTCAAAAGACCCCTCCGCCACCTCCTGAGATGGAGGTGGATCAGAGAACTCCCGGACCTAAGGGAGGGGTCCAAGAAGAAATCAAGGAGAGTGCTGCTGAGCACGAAAATAAAGATGCCGTGATGTCAAGTGCTGAAGGCTTCACGGCAGATATCGCAAGAGAGGTTGAGGCTTTCGTCCTCACCCCTGAAGAAGAGGAGGTCATAGTACTTGACTCCTCTGAGAAGGACGATGCTGAGACAACCAAAGCTAATCAAGCTCCATCGTCGTCCTTCCCTTCTTTCCAGACTCTGCATTCTGGAGAAATGGGTTTCTCGGCCCCCCGAATTCCAATCCCAGATCACATCTGGGACCTCATATGGGGTCAAAACCGAGAAGGAGCTGCAGCCTACTTCGGCAATTTTGCTGGCATGTCCGAAGTAGACAGGGCAAGGATCTGGTCGCTGAAGGCCACTGCTGGGATGGGCGAATCCAGTAGATCAGTTCCTGACCCAGCCAGGTCTAACCAACTGCTGATGATGCAGGTAATTTTCCTTGCCTTGATTTCTTTCTGAACTCAACCTTTCAGCTATTATTTTTTACTTTTTTAACTTGTGCCCCTGTTTTCAGTTCGTGCACAATCAGACTCTCACTGTTGAGCTGATTGATACCCTACAAGATAGGGTAGACGCTGCTGTGCACGAAAGGAAGGTGGCTGAAGAGGAAGTTAAGCTTGCTAAGCTGAAGCAAGCAGCAGCTGAAGAGAAGCAGCAGGAGGTTGAGGAGTACGGTAAAAAAGCTGCCGAAGCTCTGAAAACCTTCTGCGATGCTATGGAGATGGAGGTTTTTCCCCCACTGATGGAAGGGGAAAAATTCCTCCAGGAGCATATGGGAGTGGACGTCTCCAAGTTCAAGGCTGCTATTGAGAGCCGAATTCAAGGAACTGCTGCACAAGCTGAAGTGCAGCAGCGTCTAGAGGCTCTTGAAGCCAGCCGAATGGCTGCTGAAGAGTTGCTCTTGGCCAAAGACGTCCAACTCTCAGAGGCTGCTGCTGCTGCTGAAGCTCAAAGAGCTAAGCTACAAGAGGCTGAGGATCAGCTCACTGCCAAGAAGGAAGAAATGGTCCAAGTTCAGGCCGAGGCTTCCCGGGTTCAGCAAGGGTTTACCGAGCTGAAAGGCTCCTCCTCCAAGCTCGTCGATGAGCTGAAGAGATCCGAGGAAGACTTGGAGGAGACGAAGAAGAAGTTGGCCGATGCTGAGGCTCTACTCAAAGTCCGTATCTATACCCAAGAAGAGTATGAAATGGGTTTTAGAAACGGGTTCAGAGTGTGCCGAAGGGTCTGCCTTCATGCTGAGCCGAAGCTGGACTGGTCCAAATGTGCTGAATGGGTCCAAGATCCCGAAGACCCTCACATGAAGTATGCCACTCCAATCGAAGCTGAAATCCTTAAGGCTGAGGAAGCCGAGGAAGAAGCTGAGAGGATGGAGTTGGAGGCTGAGCAGAGGGAAAGGGAGGCTCGGCAGAGTGCAAAGCCTGCTTCTTCTGCTGCTGGAGCTGAGACCACCATTGGGCCCAATGAAGCTGATCAGTCTGATCCTCAGGCTGAAGCATAGGAACTCGGGCAGTCGTCTTCAGAATCTTGCGGTTCATCATGTGCTCAACTTTAGACTCGCCGCTTTCTGAGTTTTTTGCCTTGTTTTTTGCTTCAGCTTGCCTTGTCGTACAGCAGTTTTACTTTTTGCTTATGTACGTATTTCGGCAGCTGTTATTTTCCGCTTGTGGGCGGCTGCCGACTATTTTTGTAATTCAACACTTTTATTTCAAAGAAGTTCACTTTCTCAGCTTTCTTGTGTATTTTTTTTCTTCGCTTTACCAGTCTTCGCACTTTATTGCTTTCTTTGAATGATCTTTCAAATATTTGCTAAGTGCAGAACTTCGGCTAGCGAGAATCATTTCTGCTGAGACTTCTTTTTGCCGTTTGTACTCGGATGTTTTCAACTTGTGAAAAAACTGACATAAGTATCAAACTTCGGCTGAGCTGAAGGGTATTAGATCAGTTGTGCCATTTCTCTATTTCCCTCTGCCCCCCCAGAAATCTGAAGATGAGGTCTTCTGAATTCTGGAATGGCTGATAATTTTTCTCGGCTAAGCCGAGGATCTTTGAACACTTTGCTTTATTTTCTACATCTGTTTTTAAAGTACTGATTTCCCACCTGAGAGTTTTCACTCTAGAGATGGTACTCTTGTGACACTTTCTTCAATTCATCCAAGGGAACAACTATCCGAAACACCATGCCGGGGCAGCAGTTTATCTGAAGTACGAGGCATCATCATGCAATACTTCAGAGTTGCAACTACCACCCGGAACTGATTCATCCGAAGTACAAGGCATCACTATGCAATACTTCGGGGCTTTATCAGTTCCTATTTTTTAGGCTATGTTTCGGATAAGTCTATGGCCTTTTTGCCCAAAGGAACAGATTCTCCGAAGTACAAGGCATCACTATGCAATACTTCGGGCTTGTATCCTTTTTTGGCAGGTTTTACGGCTTGCCGAGGTACAAGGCATCATTATGCAATACCCCGGACAGCGCCGAATGAAACCTTGAATTTTTGAAAAACCGTAGAAAGCATAAAGAATAGATTGTACTACCCGAAGGATTTACACATAGTATTTTTTGAGCACATCGGCATTCCAATGGTTTTTCAGCTCGGTGCCATCCATTTGTTTGAGTCTGAAGGTACCGGGCTGAAGCTCTTGATAAATTTCATAAGGTCCCTCCCAAGATGCTGAGAGTTTGCCATGAATGCGACTTTTTTTGAACAGCTGCAGCATTCCTCAGAACTAAATCCCCAACTCTGAGAGGTCGTTGATAGACTCTTCGGTTGTGGGACTTGCTCATTCTGAGCTTGTGTGCAGCCATCCTTTCTCGGGCTAGATCTCTAATCTCGTCAAGGAAGTCGAGGGACTCTTTCATGAGCTGCTCATTTTCCTCGGCTGAGAAGAGATTCACTCGTAGGCTTTCTGAGCCCACTTCCACTGGAAGCACTGCTTCGGATCCATACACCAGCTGAAAAGGTGAATGCCCCGTTGCCTCCTTCTCGGTTGTCCGGAGTGACCAGAGGGTTCCCGGAAGTTCCTCTACCCACTTGGACTTTTGATCCTCTACTCTTTTTCTGAGAGCGTTAAGGATCTGTTTATTTGCGGCTTCGGCTTGGCCATTACTCTGAGGGTGGCAAACCGCGGAGTAAGCCAATTTTATCCCGAATTGATCAGTGTATCGGCGCAAGGGCAGGTTGTCAAACTGTCTGCCGTGGTCGAACACAAAAACTTTTGGGATGCCGAACCGAGTTATTATGTTCTGCCAGATGAACTGTCTGACAGTTTGCTCAGATATGCTTGAAGCAGCTTCCGCTTCAATCCATTTGCTGAAATAGTCGATTCCGACTATCAGCCACTTTCTTTTGTATGGGGCCTCGGGAAAGGCCCCCAGAATATCCAACCCCCATTGTGCAAATGGAAGAGGATTAAGAATTGGCTGGAGATCTAGGCATGGCCGATGGATTACCGGTGCAAATTTTTGGCATTTCTCGCATTTTCTGGTGACACTTTCTCCAATTCATCCAAGGGAACAACTATCCGAAACACCATGCCGGGGCAGCAGTTTATCTGAAGTACGAGGCATCATCATGCAATACTTCAGAGTTGCAACTACCACCCGGAACTGATTCATCCGAAGTACAAGGCATCACTATGCAATACTTCGGGGCTTTATCAGTTCCTATTTTTTAGGCTATGTTTCGGATAAGTCTATGGCCTTTTTGCCCAAAGGAACAGCTTCTCCGAAGTACAAGGCATCACTATGCAATACTTCGGGCTTGTATCCTTTTTTGGCAGGTTTTACGGCTTGCCGAGGTACAAGGCATCATTATGCAATACCCCGGACAGCGCCGAATGAAACCTTGGATTTTCTGACCATGTTCTTTGCATCCGAGATCATTGTAGGCCAAAAATACCCTGCCCTGAGAGCTTTGTGGGCTAAGGTTCTCCCTCCTATGTGGTTTCCGTATAAGTATAGGATGTCTCCTACGACTGGCCTTGCCAGTGTTGGGAGTTGAGCCAGGTGTTCACGGAGCTGCTGAAAGGCTGACTTTTGTTCGTCTCCCCATTCAATGCCTTTTGAATTTTGGAGCTTCAGCGCCTTGAAGAAAGGGAGCCCTTTGTCTGAGGCTCGTGAGATGAACCTGGACAAGGCAGCCATTCTCCCGGCTAGACGCTGAATATCCCTTTTTGTCTTCGGCTCGGGGAGGTCTAAAGCAGCTTGCACTTTGGCGGGGTTTGCATCAATCCCCCTCTTGCTGACCATGAAGCCGAGGAACTTGCCTGACTTCACGCCGAAGGCACATTTCTTCGGATTCAGCTTCATTTTGTATTTTCTGAGGGTGGCGAAGGTTTCGGCTAGGTCCGTGACATGATCTTTTTCTTTTATGCTTTTGACGATTGAGTCGTCAACATAAACCTCCATGTTTCGGCCTTTTTGCTCGGCGAAAACCTGATCAACCAACCTCTGATATGTTGCCCCCGCATTTTTCAATCCGAAGGGCATCATTCTGTAATTGTACAACCCGGAACTTGTTATGAACGCTGTTTTAGACAACTTTCCTGACCGCGGCTGGCCATCAGAGTCGTTCGGCTCTGAGGCGGAGTCAGCCTTTTGGCCCCCATCAGATTTCTCGTTGTCTGGGGCTTCATTAGCCGAAACGTCTGAGCCTCTCGGCTTTTTGGCGTTTCGGTCCCGGTGCTTTTCCTCCCCATCGCCACGGTCGCCTCGGCGAGACGTGGATGGCTTGAGGTGATTGCATCGGCGGGCTTCTTTTTGACTGCCCTTTATTTTCTCGGAGCGTCCCTCGTCTGAAACGTATATCATGATTTGATGATACGTGGAGACGACTCCTTGAATGCCGTGAATGAGGGGTCTCCCCATGATCACGTTGTATGCAGATGGAGCATCTACGACCAAAAACTCGGCCATGATATTCCTAGCTGCTCGGCCTTCGCCGATGGTGACAGGAAGTGTAATCTTCCCGTCAGGATACGATGAAGAGCCGTTGAACCCAGACACCGGGTAGGGTGCGGGGGCCAGGTGCTCGGCTCCCATCCTCAGCTGGTCGAACGCTCCTCGGAAGAGGATGTTCGCCCCGCTACCGCCGTCGACGAGGGTCCGCCAGACGTTGCGGTTGGCGATGCCCAGAATGATTACTAGTGGGTCATCGTGGGGGTATACCACCCCCTCACAGTCTTCGGCTGTGAACAGGATGTTCGGCGCCGGTGACTGGGACTGCCGAAGCTCAGCCTGATGAATCTGATGGGTTAGACCCCTCAGTTGGCGTTTGGCTGTGCCTCGCGAGATTCCCCCGGAAATAACTAGGATGTCGAGGGACTCCTTGCCCTGAGGTCCCTTATCCTTCTTCCGAGCGAAGTTGAGGTCCTGCCGAGAATCTTTTTCAGCTTTTTTCTCCTCGCGCCTGTCCGCGAGGTATTGGCTCAGGTACCCCTTGCGGACCAGATCCTCAATCTGGTCCTTCAGCTGGACGCAGTCCTCGGTGCGATGTCCGGGTGAGTCATGGAACTCGCACCACTGGTCCTTTCCCCTCGTCTGATGCCAGGGAGGCAACGGACGAGGTTTTTTGAATCTCCCCTCGTCCTTCGCCGTGCTGTAAATCTTAGCACGGGGAAGGGAGAGTGGAGTGTATGAATCGTACCTTCCCGTGTAGGGAAAGTGTCTTTCCTTCTTCGGCTCGGCAGCAGAGGACGGTTCTGAGGCCTTAGCCTTCCCTTTCCTCTGCGCCGAGACTTCGGGCTGCTGCCCTTTCGGCTTCTCAATTCTCGGACGAGACTGAGACCTGGATCTGTTCCACTCCTCGGCTCGGATGAACCTATCCGATGCTTCCAAGGCTTCCTCCAGGGTCTGCGGGGGATGCATGACCATGAAGTCCAGGAACTTTCCAGCTTGGAGGCCGTTCCGTAGCGCGAACACGGCCAGGCCTTGATCCAGACTTGTGATTCCGGATGACTCGTTGCTGAAGCGAGTCAGATAGTCGCGGAGGCTCTCGTCCTCCGCCTGCTGCAGACTCATTAGCTCTGCAGTGGTCTTCTCTCGGCGGTTGGCCGTAGAGAATTTGCTCTTGAACTTGTTGGAGAGGTCGTTCCAACCGGTTATGGAGCCTTCCTTGAGCCCTTTGGTGATCCAGGATTGGGCAACACCTTTGAGGGTCGTAGGAAAGTATTTACACCAGGTAGCCTCAGACCTCGGGTTCAGATACATGTGCCCCTCGTAAGAGGCAATGTGATCCTTAGGATCTGAGGTACCATCGTAAGTAATATGTGCCGGGATTTTGACCGTTGGCACATGCTCTTCCAGAATCCACTTCTGGAAGGGCGAGTTCGATGGAACCATGACCGCCTTCCCCTTGTACCCGGCCTCAGGGACCTCGCTCCCTCCTCTCTCAGAGGTGGAAGTGGTTTTCGTCCCCGGCTGAGACAAGGTTGGGTGGGGTCCGGTATCCTCTGGGAAGGTGAGGCGGCTATGCACACTCACCTCCCTCGAACCCAAGCGTTCGTGAATGCTTCGGCGGGCGAATTCCGGGTCCTTGGAGGGCCCCATAGAATTCTGAGCTTCAGAGTGGTCAGAGGGTTGAGGGTTCCTCCTCCTCTCCTTACTGGAGTTTCGGGTGTCCCCTCGCCACCTCTGGCCGAGCTGTCTATGTGGTGGAACTTGTCCACCATCATCCTGACCGATCCTCCTTTTCAGGTTTCTCGGCTGGTGATCATCAGGCATCTGGATTGGAGCCCCTTGAGCTTTAAGGAACTCCATGCAGATGGCCACTGCTCTGGCCACTTCCTCGGTGGAGGGTCCGGAGGGAGGAGTCTCCTGCGGATGTGACCTGGATTGCACGCTATGGCGCGGCGGGGAGTTCCTCGCACCTGAGCCACTCGGTCTCGGGGATGGCCCCGGCTGCCGAGTGTGGTGCGAGGTGTTCTCCTCCTGGAGGCTAGGACCTCTTGAGGCTTCCCTTTCCGGAGAAATGGGGGCCTCCGATTCGGAAGAAGCTTGCTCCGGGGAGGGATAAACCGGCTGGCGTTCCCTCACCGTAATCCGGCCTCCTCCCTTCTTAGCCTTCTTGGAACTCTTTCCACTCTTAGTCATGGCGACTGCCGGAGTGTTTGATGACTGACGCGAAATTTAGTAGCGTTCCCCACAGACGGCGCCAAATTGTTTCGGATGAAAACAATCGGATCTCGGAAGATCCTTTTATCTTGAGGGAACTTGGTCTCGGTCCGAACGACGCAGGAGCCGAGGGTTTCCTGCACAACAAATACACGTAAACTAGCCTCGGGGGGGACGCCGAGGAAGGCCCCTCCGATGCTTAAGTCAGTATATTAGAGAGAGAAAGCTGTGCAAGAGTTTAGTTGCTTGAGGCTTTATTGTCTTTTTCTTTGTCTTACCAAGAATTGACCAAATTGTTGGCTTTTATACCTTGGCTAATGAAGGAGGCGGATTGGGCCCGGAAATCAGTTGGGCTGGGCCAAGCTGATTGGGCCGTTGACTGACCTTGACATGGCTTTGAGGATGTTGATTTTTGACTTTAGCATATTTGGAGAGTTGAACCTTTGCCTTGGGCTTTTAATTGGATCATTCAGTGACCAGGCCCAATTGGACTAAATTGGACCCAAACAGCAACCATAATAAAATAGTAGTGTGTACGCAGCAATGCGGCATAATTCATGATTATAGCAAAGTCATGCATAACAATACGGCATAGCAATGTTAGCAAAATAATATAACAATGCAGTATACTTGCAGCAAAACAAAATCATGATTATAGCTAACATATACATGTAAAAAGGGTGAAGTTTACCTCAACGGGAGGAAAAAAAAAAAACTAATGTGTACGAAGTTCTATGTATATTATATTATTAATATTTTCTCAGATTTCCGATAATTAAAGCAATGATCTTGATAACGTGTTAAATATGGAAGAGAAAAATATAGAGAGATGAGGGAAGATTGTTACGTTGTATTTCATATTCCATCTATTACGGGATATATATACATGTACATTATTTAAGGTTCTATCAAAGGATAAGACCAAATTTTTAACTCTATAATATTCTATATTGTACATGGGATCCATATTTAGATATTATAATAACAGAAAACTATTTTAATGATTTTTAGATTTCAATTTTGTAAAAAAAAAAAAAAAAAAAAAAAAAAAAAAAAAAAAAAAAAAAAATCGGTGAAGAAGTCGATAGTTTGGGCGGGTCAAGTTTAAACATCTAGTCATCAAACTCTCCCACATCTATAAAACCCCCAGCGCCTCAAATTAGGGTTTTCAACATTGCCGTTTAAAGAACTCACCGCACTCTCTATTGCGCTTGAGTTCCGTTGCAGGCAGACATCAATCATCTAAACTTCCTTATTCATTTATCTCTACTTCTATAGATTTATGTTAAGGTGTTTTGATACATAATCAAATTCGTTCTAAATCTTCTTTAATGGCTGATCCAATGACTTCTTTTTTGTTTATCAATCGAGGGCTCTATTTCACTCGCCCTATAATGGTTGGGCTGATTTGTAGAATTTTATGATATATTTTTTTTTTTAAAAATCACGCTTTTTTTGCCCAAAATCTTCGCTGTGTTTTTGCGTCAGATCTTGATTTTTGTACTTTGTTTTTCCTTAATTTGTTTGTTCTTGGTGATGGTGTTTTTCCTGTTATTCTAATTCTGCCATTTATTATCGAATTACTGATGCAGTTTTTAAGGTAAATCATTTTAAATATTAAGTATTAATTTTGTTTATCGTTTTTTTTTTTTGAAAAATTTGGATATACATTAGCGTTTATTGTTTGTTACAGTAGATACTATCAAATTGGTATGAAGATTTATTGTGGTCCGCCCAATTACGTTTACCAATAATTAAATCCAAGTACAAAACATTTGTTTTGAAATGTGTACTACTGCTATGGTATACACTCCATTACTCACTTTTTCACATAAAATAAATGAAAAAGTACTACTCTCTCCCTTCCTAAATTACATTCTTCTTTTCTATTTTTGGTATTCTAAAATTACATTTCTCCTTTTTGTTTTTGGTAAGTGTTTTTTAGTAAATCAACTCTTTTTTTCTGTTTTATATTTAATGCTTTTGCTTTCATCCTTACCTAATCTCACTCATAATCCTTGTGCCAAATTACAATGAATATGATTAGTAAAAAATTTTCAATTAGGAGCATGTGATTGGTCCTTTTTTTTTTGGCAAAGGATTGATGACATGTCATGAGTAATAATTAATCTATCTTTGTATTTCTCATTGCATTATCTAATTATTGTTATTTGTCTTTTTCTTCCTTCCTTATTTCCCGTGTAAATTTCCAAAGAGGAATGTAATTTAGGGACGGAGGGAGTACTATTGTTGCTCATTGGTAGTCTCGAGAATTAAGAAATATAAATAAATGTGGTACTTAAATTAGGGCATAAGGGATTGTCAATAAGAAACGAAGAAAGTACATGATATGTGCAAAATTATAAGGTAATTTAGAAAATACAATAAATAAAGTTCAAAAAGTGGGCATAAAATCTTTATACACTATCCAGAAATAAGATGAACTCTATTATGGGATGAAGGGAGTAGATTTGTCAGGATGAAGGGAGTAGATCGGGATGAAGGGAGTAGATTTGTCTTTCTGATGCAGTAATGCCTGTTTGTCTTTCGATTAGACCTAGCAATTCTGACCTAGGCTCAATGACCTTACCCAAATCACTTGACCCATTGCCCAAAATCGACCCCAAAATATTAATGCGAAATTTACCCAAAAGTCGAAATCAACCCAACTTGACCCATACCCGACTCGAAGTGGAATTAACCTAACCTTAACCCATAACCCAAACCAATCCGAACTGAAATGATCCCGAAGTTGATCCGACACTCGAAGTGGCCCGATCCGAAGTTGACCCGATACCCAAAATGGCTCGACCTTAATTAAACTTGAATAAATTACCTAAATAGATTCGAAACTCAAAGTGAGCCGAACTAAAATTACCTTATACCAGAAATGAATCAATTTAAGCCAAAGACTTGACTCGAGCAAACCAAAATAGAAAACAACTGCAATCAAACTATTTTTTTTAATTGAATTGATTTGTAATGTATAATAGTGTAAGGCCCTGTTCTTTTGAGCTTCTGGGCAGGGCAGAGTAGAATAGAGCAGGGGTTAGCAGAGCAGAGTAGATTAAATTTAGCAGAGCCAAGCAGAGCAGACATATTTCAAGATTATTATTAATACTATTATTAATGTTATTACTATTAGTGTTGTTATTATTGTTGTTGTTGTTATTATTGTTGTTGTTATTATTATTATTGTTATTATAAAAAAAAAAACCTACAAAGTCAATCAATTTACAAGAGATTGGTGGGGAGCTGAGATACAATCTGAGCCCCCACCCCTCTAGCTATTGCGAACCCGATCCTGCTGAATATATGAGCAGCTGCACGAGCACCAATATCCTGAGTATTAGCGAAACTCCTGAATTCTATTTAGCAACGCAACAACCTCCTTTTCTAATTTCCCCAACAAAGAAAAGGAGAAAGGAAGAAAACCATAGCCACTAGACCTGCGACGCGCCCCATACTTGTCCCGTTTTCGCTGAGCCGTCGCAGACACAACATGACCAGGAATGAAGTCAGACAACCCTGATTGTGTCAAAGGTGAAGACCCCGTCAAGTCAACACATACATCAAGGCCTCTATCTCAGGAATAAAGCAACACATCTATTGGACGAAGAGCCCCGTCGTTCCCTCCAGTCAACCCTTGTTAACCTCCTTTTGAGCAGAAATCCCAGAACGAAAAAAATTATCAACAAGGGTGTCACGAACAACATTGTGCCGATGTTTAATACCGACCATCGCAGCACAAGACACTACATGATCCCCATAAATATCCCCAACAGAAACCCTTGAGCAAGCAGAACACGGTGTTGAAATGGAGAACAAAGGAACACCCAACCTGTAGCAAAGAACACTACGGTAAGTCTTACCATTCATAGTCTGACCCAAACCCGATATCGGGACCGTTCGCAACCAGGACGAAGAGTGATCCCCCTGTTGGGACTTCCATAAGGCAACCTGACGCACAGATAAGGAGAAAGTGGAATCCGCAGATCCAGTGACCTTCGTGAAATATATATCTGCCAAATTTTTCATGAGTCTGGGGGCAGCGATCTCACTAGGGTTACTCTTAAGGTTAGTCTCCACAATCCTGTTAAAAAGACTAAAAGCACCATTGAAGGCAGGTTCCGAACCAACAATACCAGAAATGCTAAGAAGCGTAGCCTGAAGACCAGAAGACTGCAGACGCGACGCAAGGAAATCATAGTGCCGAACATCATCCGTTGAATAAACACCCAAACCACCATAAGTAAAAGGTAAGGTGGCAAGTCGCCATTGACAATCACCAAAACCAGCCCCCAAAGCAATTACAATGCGCTCCAAAGAAACCCAAACTGCCACATTAAAAGAAATATGTGCCGTTTTAAAAAGACGAGGAGGACAAGTGCGCATAGCAAAGTACAGTTTCGAAACCCTAGTACATGCATGAACAAGAAACAACTCGCAATGGGGATCATCGAGCTTAGCAACAACATCCATTAGCGCAATGGTCTTCAACACTCTCTGCGTAACAAGCTCACCACATAAAGAGGAATCATCACTAACAGGACCACCCTGCAACTTAACGCCAAGGACAGGATGACCAATATCTAGAGGAAAGACACCCACGAGACGGCTATGAGGGTCCTCCGTGGGCCAGAAAATTTCCGTTATCTCAGTGTTGACATGGAGTCCGAGACGAGGACCCTCTGCCAAAATCAACTCCAAAACATTTCCTACCGCTAAGGTGTCACCAATAATAGTGCCGTCATCTAAATATCAAGTCTGCAAAGATAAATAAAAAGAATCCCTGATTTGGCACACCAACGGGTGAAGAACCAAAGGAAAAAGCAAAGCGCCTAGAGGATCACTCTGCTACACCCCCTGACATGACCATAAGGTATGCTCCCCGGAAAATAGCCTGGCTGGATTACAGTAACAGAATTTAACCCATCGCGAGAGAGCTGGACAACGAAGACGAACCTCACACAACAAAGTCGAACAATCTACCAAATTAAAAGCATTCTAAAAATCAACCAGCAACATAGAAAGGCCAACGTCACTACCACGCGCCTTAACCAAACAATTAACAGCATGAAGAATAGCCTCACGAACCATCGGCACCCCGACACCACACTAAAGACCTCCTAATAGCTTCCCAGACGCGGACCAATTAAAGCAGCCTCAACATTTGAAACCAGACGCCTCCAAACGATACCCACCGCAATAAGCCGAATACCACCACCAGGCTTAACAAGAGGCGTAAGAGGAGGACTAGCAATATATTCTCCCAATTCAGCAGGACATTTCTCAGTGAGAAAAAGATTAACCATCTGCATAATAGAGGCCACCAACTCATCTGAAATAGCAACTGCAGCACCACACAAACAATCCATAAGGTGTTGAGCACGCAAGCCATCTCTACCGCATGACGTACCTCGCGAAAAACCCCTAATCTGATAAAAAACAACAGCAGGAGTAGCAATAAGGTGCTGATCAACGAGAATATCCAGTAAGATAGGAGCCGGAAAGTAAGGGTGCTTATCTTGCAAATTTGCATGCAAGAGTAGCATCATTGTAAGGGGCAAGACCAGAAGACAAAAGAACCCTAACCGCAGCAGTGTAATGTCCGTCAGAAATTTTTCTCTTACGCTGCTTAATATTATGCTCAGACAAATCAAAGTCCTCATTAGCATCCAATAAAGGCGGAGACACATCAGCCAATGTGTCGCTCACAAGTTGCACATAACCACCAGGCTCACACCAAGAACGAATAGCGGAAGTGATACTCTCTTCCTGTCACTAACGCTTGACACCCGAAGAACACTCTTGACTACTCCTCGGAGAAAAGGTTTTAAGGACACAGAGAGGAAACACAAGCAATTGAACGCAACAAGAGATGTCATCAGGCTGGCAAATCACCTTATCAAGGGCCCCTTTGAGAACCCGAGAAAAACCTAATCGACAATTAGGAGGAATAGAAATCACTGAACGAAACCGTTTAGATAGCAGACTATCAAGAAGAGCTACTTTAAAAGCAAAATGAGGCTCACGATGCACACCAGGAACAAGATCAGATGCCACCGAAGAAGGACCTTGCGATCTTGGAAAACCATAAAGAACAAAACTCACAACACCATCCCCAGAATCAGGAGGGGCCACAAAATCTTCAGGGCCATGCCGACACTTCGTACGAAGAGTATGTGTCTTGAAACACTCCCCACAAAGCCAAATGCCTATACGAAGAAAGTTTGACTCCGCCTCCTAGAAAATAGCCAAATTATAAGAAAGAGAATGCCTGGTCAAAGCTCTCACAGCTGTAAACCAATGACGATCACGGAGATGAGTAAGCAAAGAGGCCTTTGTGAGCCCATTACCCCGGCCATCACAACACCCATTAAGACCCACAAATGAGAAATGGAACGGAACAATAGCAGGTATAACACCCACGAGAAGATCGCCAAAACTGCACACCCATATCACACCAACACTGCAACAAAAGCAGCCTTGAATCCACACCAAACAACACCAAAATCACACTCAAGCTGCACCAAAAACAGCAACAAAAAAATTCCAAAACTATACCAAAACACAGCAGCAAATGCACACCAAAAAAGCACCAATAACAACACCACGACTGCACCAAACAGTCCGCTTGAAAATTGCACCAACTGACCCAAAACAACACCAGAATCTGATAGGAGAACAAAACGAAAACTGACCCAATAGTCGCATGAAATTCGCACCAAAATCGCACCCAAAAACACGCCACAAAACACCAGAAATATGCACCAGAAACAGACCTGAAACTGCACCCAAAAGCAGTCGTAATTGCACTAGAAACCGCCGTAAAACACAGCCTAAAACATGAGCAGAAATAACCAGAAATTATTATTATTATTATTATTATTATTATTATTATTGGTATATCTCAAAAACAAAATTCATACAACCTACAATAAGTTAGTGGGAAGCCGAGATACAATCTGGGCCCCCACTCCCCTAGCTATAGCAAAGCTACCCTAGTGAATATATGAGCTGCAGCACGAGCCCCAATATCTTGCGTCATTAAGAACCTTTGAATCCGCTTCAGTAACGCAACAACCTCCTTCTCTAAATGCCCAAGCGTAGAAAAGGAGAAGAGAATGAAACCATATCCAATCGCCAGACAATGAGCTTCATACTTAACCCGCTTCCGATGAGCCGCATCAGCCACAACCCGTCCCGGAACAAAGTCAGATAGTCCAGTTTGTGTCAAAGGAGAAGACCCTGTGAAGTCGACACATACATCACATTATTATTATTATTATTATTATTATTGTTATTATTATTATTATTATTATTATAATTGTTATTATTATTGTTGTTGTTGTTGTTGTTGTTATTGTTCTTATTATTATCATTATTATTATTATTATATCATTATTATTATTATTATTATTATTATTATTATTATTATTATTATTATTATATCATTATTATTATTGTTGTTATTGTTGATTTAGGTGAGTGAAAACATAAATAAATGTATACCATGTTTAACATATGTTAATAGTAGAAAGATAAAAGACAACAATTTACTTATATTCATTTCACAAAAATCTTAAAATAAAATGATTTAATGAGTAATAATGATTTTACTTATAAATATGTCTTGATCATATATTTTTAACCCTCAAAATAAAACATACAAGGCACGACTTGAAAACAACCCCCCCCCTTTTTTTTTAATTCAGAAATTGTATGGAAAGATTTGAAAAATAGTTCAACTCAATGAACCAACAATCACCCATATTAAATATTTCTATACATTGTGATTCTAATATCAAATGTTTATAAAAAGAAATTGTCATTATTATTATTTATTTATTTGAAAGAATTGTTATAATTATTAGAAATTATTAATGAATAATATTATTAAATATTAATTCTTGACAGTTTGAATAATTAAATACTAGATGAAGCCCGTGCGATGCACATTTTGTTTGAATTTTTAAGAATATATTTCATTATGTATGTGCTCAAAATTTGTTATATATTTAGATAAAATTCATAATATAAAAAGATAATATTTAATATTTAATTAATTTAAACTTAAAAATCTCATTCGACAATTTTCCTTACATGGCCTTTCAATTATTTTATTTTAAAAGAAATTAATAATCTTTTATTTTATTGGCTACAATTTAATTTATAATCCTATGTGGCATGTTAAGAAAATTAAATCCTATATGGCTCTCTAAAAACTCAGGAAAAACCTCACCTTTATATATATATATTAGATTATTACTGATAATTATTATTATTAATTATTATTATGATTAGTAAATATAAATTATTATTATTATTAATATTAATAATTATTATATTTATTTTTTATATTAATTATTATTACAATTATTTAAAATGATAAATTATTATCATCAATACAATTTTAATTATTATTATTGAATATTAATTATCATTGTTATTGTAGACACCCAAATGTGTCTCCCCAAAACCAAACCCAGTGATGAATACCTTTCACGTCAATTGATTATTGAACAAAGTAAAAGTGTGAAAAGTCTAATGATGAGGATGTTTTATTAAAATATTTCTCTTTCTGTTTTCAAAAATATTTCTTTTCTTACTCTATTTATGAAAAACAGCCAGTCCAATTTGGTTTGGTCCATGATAACGGTCCAATAATAGTGTATTTGGATGGGGTTTGAAAAGACCTCTTAAACGATATATTATAAATCCAATTCCAATGAATAATGAGGAAGTTATGGCCAAAATAATAAACTGGGCTCAAACCGGATTTTACCTACGGGCCCATGATCGTGTGAAGGGTCCAAAGGTTTAATCCTATTCCTAAACTAATTAGGATTTATTAGAAGCTTCTATGAGTTTCTAAAAGATCTTAATTATCCTTTTTGAAAAGATAAAATGAAAGAGTTTGAAATTGAATAAATTTTTTTTTAAAATCCTAATTCTATTCGAATTTAAAGATGTTCGAAGAAAATCAGATATTATTTTTTTTCCTTATAATATTTACCCAAATCTTATATGGTTGGACAGATCTTGAAATTATCTTTCCAATGATATATTATAATATTAATTCCGAGCTATAACGAAAAAGATATGAATGGAATACGAAACTCTATCCAAAACTGACACCCTTCCACTATTTCAGCCATATCTTTTATCTAGAAAATCTTTTAATCTAATTCTAATTGGGTTGGAAAGTAGACATCAAGAGATTTCCAACGACATATTATATAACTTATTTGGACTTCTGGATCAAAAGATATGATAAAAACAAAATCCGCAAAAAAGCTGTCTCAGCGCCAAACTACAAGTCTGTCACCTGGCGCAGCTCCTGTCGTCTGGCGCTAACTCCTGTCATTGGTGACAGGAGGTCTTTTATTCCGAATACGACTCAAACTCTTTTCTTTCGATTTCCGAGCTATTTTTTCTATAAATAGGGTTCGTATCTCCCCGTTTTCAATCATTAACAACAATCATCTCTCTTTTTCTCTCTCTAAAAGCTAGAAGTTTCCTTCTCTCTCTATTGTTTTTCTAAACCTTCCTTCTCTCAAAATCCTCACTCATTAGTTCTAGAAACACCTAGCCAAGTTCGAAGTTGCTAGACATGAAAGGTTTGATATTTCTGAGGGTTTGGTCCCAAATCTCTATTTTAATTATTTAATTTAATTGTTTGTTTTAATATTTTCCTTGAAATTACTAAAGTGTGTATTTTGTTATTAGAAAGAGATACGAGGAACCGAAGTAAGTAATTTAATTGTTTTATTGATCTTTTGATAAAGAAATCATGCTTTAGATTATTTTATTGATTCCTAATATCATGTTAGGATGTTTTATTGGTTCCTAGTATCATGTTCAGGGTAATTTCTAATATCAAATATAATTATTATGATGCTTCCTATTTCTTTCTTAATATCACGTTAGTATCCTGTTAGAGCTAATTGATCTTTAGTGCTTCGTGACATGCTAAGGTTTGTTATTAATCTTGTTAGTATCGGGCTATGTAGTCCGCCACAAAGTTACCTATCTCCTCACCCACGGTCCCTTGCATCATACTTCCTTCAGGGTGAGCCCGATTCCGTACTTTATCTTGTAATGTACCCATGTGTATTTCAAAAGGGTAGCACCACCTCATGAACACTGGGCCGCACAACTTAATCTCACGCACCAAATGAAGAACCAGATGAACCATTATGTCAAAAAATGAGGGTGGGAAATACATCTCAAATTTGCACAAAGTCACAACCACATCTGCTTGGAAAGCATCTAGTGTACAAGGGTCAATCACTTTGCTACAAATTGTATTGAAAAACGAACAAAGGCTTGTAATCGCTTCCCTCACGTGCTTCGGTAGAATACCACATATTGCAATCAGTAGGAATACTTGCATCATAATATGACAATCATGGGATTTCATACTTGTCAGCTTCAATTCTCCATTCAAGGTTACAAATCTTTTTATGTTAGATGAGTACCCTGATGGAACCTTAATGCCGTACACACATGCACAAAACATACGTTTCTCTACCCTTGACAATGTATAGCAAGCCGGGGGTAAATAAGTTTTTTTATCCTTCCCTTTACCCTCAACTTTCTTCTTTGACGTATCTGTGGCCTTAGCCTTTCCCTTTCCTTTGCTCTTCTCGTTCCATTTTTTTTGAAACATTTTCATCTTCTTTTCTCGGTTCCTTCCCCTTTCTAACCTTTTCCTAAGGCCACAATTCTGGACGAATCCCTATCTCTTTCAAATCTAACCGTGCACCCTTTTCGTCCTTTGTTTTGCCTTGAAAATTCATAAGCGTTCCCAAAAGAGCACCACACACATTCTTCTTTATATGCATCATATCAAGACAGTGCCTAACGTCATGTTCTCTCCAGTACGGAAGCTTCCAAAAGATTGATTCTTTCTTAAACAGAGCAGCTGAGACCACAGTTTTTTCTGATTTTCCAAACACGTTTGTATCCCTTTCACCCGAGCACAAATCTTAGCACCACTCAATGGTCTAGGCGCATTATCCTCTTCCACTGTTCCATCAAAATCCTTTTTCTGCCTATGGTACGAGTGATCACGCCTAAGGAACATTCGAGTCCGCAAGTAGACATCTTTGCGAGAATGAGTAAGGTACACACTTGATGTGTCATCAATACATATGGGGCATGCTTTTTTCCCTTTGACCTTGTACCCACACAAGTTGCCATATGCAGGGAAGTCATTCATGGTCCACATAAAGGCTGCACGCAATGTGAACATCTCGTTCTGATGAGCATCGAAAACAAAAACCCCTTCATCCCACATCTTTCTTAAGTCGTCAATAAGCGGCGCAAGGTAAACATTTATGTCGTTTCTAGGTTGCCTAGGCCCCGTTATTAGAAATGAAAACATTACATACTTACGTTTCATAGACAGCCAAGGAGGCAAATTATAAATCACTAAAAGTACCGGCCATGTGCCGTGTTGGGTACTAAGAGTGCCAAATGGATTCATCCCGTCCGTGCACAACCCAGGCCTTAAATTTCTGACTTCATCACCAAATTTCTCAAACTTCAAATTAATGTTCTTCCACTGTGGAGAGTCAGCTGGATGCTTTAGCATTCTGTTTTTCTTTCTTCCCTCTACATGCCACCTCAAGTTTTTAGCGTCTTTTGGTATTGATAATAGACGCTTAAACCTTCGAATAATGGGAAGATACCACAACACCTTAGCTTGTAGCGCGACCGCTTGCATCGTGGACACTCCTGCAATTGTTCATACTCATTTCGATACATAATACAGTCATTAAGACATGCATATATCTTCTTATACTCCAAACAAAAGGGATACATGATCTTCTTTGCATAATAGTAAGACTTAGGAATTTCATTCCCATCAGGCAATATATCAATTAATGCGGTCAACAAAGAAGTAAAACTAATGTCCGTCCACCCATGCTTCGACTTAATGTTGAAAAGTGTTAGGACGGCCGATAGTTTGGAGTATTTTTTGCACCCAGGATACAAAGGCTTTTTGGAAGCCTCCGATAATAACTCAAACACTCCACCTTCAACCCCATGCAACATCTCATCCAATTGTTCATCCTCGACCTCATCCGCCTGATCATCATCGGCTCCATCCTCACCATTATCAACAATATTGTCATCATTCTTGTATTCCTTGTCCACATGAATCTCATTGCTTCTGAAACGCACCTCATTACGATCAAAATCCCCACTGTACTCTCTACTTTGTCCTTGCCAAATCCACACATGGTATTTATGCCTAAACCCACGACATAATACATACTCCCTCCGTCCCAAAAAGTTCGACCCATTTGGCCAAAACTTTGTCCTAAAAAGAATGACCAATTTGTTTTTTCCAACATCTATTAAATTCACAAAATTACCAATATAGCCTCAAATATATTTGTCATCTAGCTCCTTCTTCCAATTCTACCCTTCTATTTTTTTCAGATATTTGTGCCATCTCATTTCTAAATTTCTACACTTTTTTCCTCTCTCCTCCCACAATTAATATTTTTGACCCCTCTTTCTCTCTCTTCATTTTTTCTGGGGTATGGGTATTTTCCCATGAAAAACCCTTGTTCATCTTCTTCTCTCTCCTTAATTCATCCTCTTTCGTAGACAATTTCGAAGCAACAAAACAGATTGCCGGTGTATGTGTGTTTGCGAATCAAAGCCCTTAAAATTACTCTCGTTTCAGCAGTAAAAGATTGCTGCACTTGGTATGCGTATCATTTCCCCTATTTTTTTATATAGGAGGTTTTTTTTTTATTTTTTTTTATTTGATGTTAATGCACTTTAATTTGTTTGATGTTATGCTATATACTTTGAGTTGTATACGAGTGTAGACACCCATTTGTGTCTCCCCAAAACCGAACCCGGTGATGAGTACCTTTTGCGTCGAATCATAATCAAATGAAGTGAAAGTGTGGAAAGTTTAGCGTTGCAGATAGTTTTAATTCTTTTCTCTTCACTCTGTTTTTGAAAACTTATTTTAAGAAAACAACCAATCCAGTTTGGTTGGTCCATGATATGGGTCCGATAACAGTGTAGTTGGATGGGGCTTGACAAGAGCTTTCCAACGATATATTATAAGCCCAATTCCGATGAATATTGAGGAAATTATGGCCAATTTATTAAGCTGGGCCCGGTTTAAACTTTATATGCGGCCTAATGGTCTAGGGGAGGGCCTAATATGATTTATCATTCCTAATGCAATTAGTAATGGTTTTAGTCTTCTAGAATCTTCTAGAAGGTTCTTTTCATTCCTAATTCAATTAGCATTGATAAATTGACTTTTGACTTTTCAGAGTTTTAATTAAAATCAAATAGCATTTTCGAGGAAATATATGATTTTATCCTCCAGTACGGTAAATTTATCTTATTTTCGAAAACGCGTTAAAATCAGGCTTGGATCCTAACCCCAGGCCTTGGTGCCTGGAACCAGGCCTGGCGACTGGCGCTAGCCATTGGCGCCTGGCGCTGGCCTTGGTGCCTGGCGCTAGTTAGCCAAGGGTGGCGCCAACCCTGTTTTTTGTGCGTCAGACTCTGTTTTGTTTATTTTATCTTTTTGGTTGATTTTCTCTATAAATATCGTATTAAAAACTCCGTTTTCATTCATCATCTACATCTATCATTCACCATTTCACAAGTTTTTCTTAGCATTCTCTAAATCATTCATCTCTCTCATTCATCTTTTTCTAAATTTGGTTTTTCACATACAAAATTCCGCATTCATTAGATCTAGACACACCTAGACAAGTTCGAAGTTGCCTTCGCCCTAGACGTGAAAGGTTTTAATTTCTGAGGGTTTGGTCCCAAATCTCTATTTCAATTATTTAATTTAATTTGATTTTTGTTTATTATTTTCCTTGAAGTTACTAACGTGTGTATTTTGTTATTAGAAAGAGGTACGAGGCATCAAAATAAGTACTTTAATTGATTTATTGATATTATGATTTAGAAATCATGTTTTCATTGTTATTATGATATTCCTAGTATCATGTCTAGGGTAATTTTAATATTAAATATGATTGTTACGATGCTTCCTATGTTCTTCCTAATATTTATGATTGTTAGTATCATGTGCGTAATTTTGATTAACATTATTGTCATACGCATAAAAAAGATCTCATTGGAAAGACCATCCGTAATGAGTTAAAAACATAGGATTTTACACATAGGAAATTTGAGAAATATCTTTCACAACTAGGACTGACATAACACCGCGCGAAACTGGAAAATTTTATCGAGCACAGAAAGCTGCTGAGGCATGTGGGAAGTAGCGTCAGGGGCCAGAGCTTGGCGCCAGCATTTTAGTCGTAGCGCCAGACGCCAGTATTAGCGCCGGGCGCTACAGTTAAAAGCTGGCGCCAGTCTCTGTTTGTTGGCGCCAATTTCCCCCAATACCGAGCTAGAAATATGCGTTCTAGTTTCGACCGGTTTTTCGTATTGTTTGCTCGATCCTACTTCCTGATTGAGTTTTTTCTCACTTTTTTGAAACCCATATTTGTTTTACATATGGACATAACCCTCTGGGAGTTCATGCTCCATCTACCCGATTGAACGCTCCGTGCAACAAAGGGTACATCCGAGATGTTGAATTAACCAAACCATGAAAGCGAGTTTTTTCTAAAGCTCGCGGTGTCCCATCCACTTGCGCCAACCCTTCACGGTTAGGCTTCCGCGCGGTACATCCGGACAATTAACCATGGACCCTCTATTGACTAAACCATATCCCGAACTTTAGAAAACTAGAGCCATGGTTAGGTTGCAAACGTATTGCATCATATTGTGCCTACTTGGCTAATTGTGCATTATTTGTTGTGCATACTCTATGTGATTTTTCCTAACCGTTTGTTTGACTTGTGTTAAGACTAAAGGACTTTGTTTAATTAATTAATTAATTTGAGCTAATAAATAAATATAAAATCGAGTCATAGTTCTTTTAAGTCAACCCGGATTTTTATTCCCGTATACTGCACAAGCGTCAACTTATTTTGGTCATATCCGGAGTTCTAGGAAGAGTTACGAGTCGTACAACTATGGATCTGTAGCCTCGAGGTTTTTCTTTAATTTGGCGTTGGTTCATCCCAATCAGAGTCGCAGATAAAAAATTATGACTAAAATACCACTGTCTGTCCAGTTTAATGCAGTCTTTGCTTGAGTCTAGTCACGTAGTCTAGCCACATGGTCATGACACAAGTCTTAACATGTCACATACACTCACTAGTCATAGCACACGCTTTTTATATGTCACTATGACCATGTCCTAGGTTCATGCATGAGTCGGTCTTTTCCGTCATTTGAGTTGGGGGGTACATTCTATTCCTAATTTTTCATATCCCTCCATCTCCATCATTTTTCTTCACATTCTTCCATCTTTCTTCATCTCCTCCGTCCATTGCATGTTGAATAAAGTTTGAGTCAAATAATTAACAATAAATATCCCCAAATTCCTTTTCCACAGTACTTGGTCGAGGAGAGAAGGCGATTAATCAAGGACAACCTCTTTGTTCAAGTCTCACTTTTTGATAAACCGATTCGTCAAAAGAGGAAGGCTAAGAAGATAATGGAAAATCAAGAGGAAGTTAATGAACTTAGGAACCAACTGGCTACCGTGACTGAGACACTGAAGCTTCTCGCGCTCAAGATCGATGATCCCGTGAAGCAACAACAAATGAACCTCATGCAAGAAAGTTTGAGGAAGCTATCTAGTGACTATAAATTTCAAGGCATGAGCTCACAAGGGGTCTCGCTGGACAAGGAACTTCTTCCACATAAGTTCAACGCCACTGACATCCCTAAATTCAAGGAAACAAATAACCCTTACTTCCATTTAAGAGCTTTCGAAACTATAATGAACATTAAGGGTATCGATAAGAAGGTTTCCCCTCTCTGTTCCTCTATCTCTTGAAACCGTTTGCCAACAATGGTACTTCTCCCTTGACAAGGAGAAATCTCTACCTGGGAATCGATAGTGAACACTTTCATTGATAGATACAAGTGCAATATCCAAGTTGAAATTGACCATAGACAACTTGAGATGCTAAGACAAAAAGAGAATGAAGGTTTTACTTCTTTCTTTAATAAATGGAGGGAAACTTCCGTTATCCACCGAAAAGGAGTCTGTGAGGATGTTTATCAAGAATCTCCAAGAAAAGTATTCAAAGCACTTAAAATATCAACATAACTTGAATACTTTCAAGGCCGTTTATGACATTGGAATTGAAATCGAAGATGACCTCGCAAAGCAAAAAGCTACTAACAATAGTAACCACGGTGGCTGGAAAGGAAAGAAGAGCGACAATCCTTCTTCTTCCGAAAATGCCCACTCTAGTAATAATGTTAGTACCTTTGACCATAATGGTGTCTTAGACATGGACAATCAAGGATCTAAAAGGAAACCCAGGAGAGAATTCACACCCATTGGAATGACCTACGATGCTGCTTTCGATCGTTTCTATGATCGAGGATTAATCAAACCTATTTGCCCTACCGAGGATCCAACACTAGAAAATCGATCTTCGAGATGGAATCCCAACTCTTATTGCAAGTACCATCGAGGAAACGGCCACACTACTGATGAATGCTACAGGTTTCAAAATCTCATTCAAGATCTCATAGAAGCAAACAAGATCCCATTGCCTCTAGCTAGCGAGAAGACTGGATGATGATGAAGCGAATGACACAAGGCAGAGGCGAGCTTCAACGACAAGATTTCGTGACCTCTTTTTTCTATTTCTTTTTTATTTACCCTTTTCCCCAATAAGTCTAGCATAGGCACCTTTCTTTTCCTTTAGATTTATTTTGTAGGATCATTATTTATTTTCTTTTAATAAAATGAGCATTTATTTCCTTATATATGATCATTTCATTATATTGCATAAAAAAAAATCATTGTCGAATTAAGCTCAAGGTATACCAATGATTTGAGGCACCCCTTGTAGCCACATCATATCTCCTTTCACCTTTCAAATTTACAAGCCTTTCTTCATAAACCACTTTGAGCCTCGTCTAACGATAGACCTTTCTTTTTTCATTCTACATCTACCTAACCTTGGGATGGGATGGTGTGCAACTTATGCAATTCTAAAAAAATCTTGAGTGATTTCAAAAGATCAAAATAAAAATAAAAGCAAATATAAATAAAGTGTACAAAAGGGCAAGTGTTCCAATGTCTTTGATATGAAAATATCTTCGATAAGAACACGTCTCAAATTGCGTCTCTTATCGAATGCTCAGTACCGTGCCTGAGAAACATGAGTGCCAAGTGAGTGATAGACCGCATGATCGGGATTGGCCACACTTGCAAAAGTAAAATAAATACTGAAGCAAAAAGAGCTAAAAAAGAATAGAAATTCAAGCATGAAAATACAAAGATTCAAAAGCGAAGTTGCACACCATGGGGGCTTATCTAGGGTCTTGAGCTTTTATCCCCTTCTTCTATATATATGAAAAGATTCAGAAAGAGGTTTATCAAAATAATGGCGTGCGAATTCTTTCAAGTTAACTATGTTGCCATCCACTATTTTTGATAAATCCCTTTCTTTTAAATTAAAGAAGCGCTCAAAATCCTTATAATAGTATGCATCTACTCTAGGGATTACTACGAGGTCTATTGCAGGGAAGCCTAAAATAGCACCAAATTCCTCTGGCAAAGGGCTAATCTCATTATACCCTATTCTGAAACAACGAGTATCAACATTCCAAAATTCTAAAGCGGTATGTATGATGTCTAGGTCAAGATCTAGCCCTTTGATGCCATAAATTCCCCCCAAGTGAAATAAATCTAATTCTTTTTTGTCTCTAGCATTAAGAGATTGACACCATTCATGAGTGTATTGGGTAAAGGTTTTGGTGACTAAAGACATTATTATTATTTTTTTCTAAAGAAGAGAATTATTTTATTCGCTGGAATTATGAGAAGAATCGGCTGGGCAGGGGGATATTTATACACAAATTGCGAAGAATTTTAATCAGAATGAAATATGGAGTCAGCGTCAATTGGCGTCAAAACCCCGTGATTGGCGCCAACCGCCAGCGCTTGGCGCCACACGCTAAGTGTAGCGCCTGGCGCCACGCGCCATAGTGTGGCGCCAGCTAGCGCCAAGTTGCCAGATCAGCCGCGCGTGCCCAGCTTGCGTTTTTTTAATATTAAACTCGAGTCGGTTAATGACTTTATGGCTCCGTTTTAATTTTCCTAAACATCCTTTTTTATCCTTTTTCTTATTAATTAAATATAGCTATTATTTTTAATTTATATTATTCTTTTTGGACTTTATTTTAAATTCCAAACACCCGACATTTTACTCGATTTTTTTCCCTTTTTTATTTTTTCTTTTTGGGGGAGAGAGTCGGATACTGTCCATCAATAATAAAAATGACAGAATTTTTGCGCAAAATTGTTTGTCACACTTTTCTTGCACACACTAACATACACATAATAATAAACAATCAAATAAACTCATAATAACATAAATATACAAAATGTGTCGATAAATAATGAGCCTAAGGCAAAGTTCTAGTCAAAATAATATATACACAGGAACAAAATACGGCGCGGGAGGACGTAGGCGCATCATATCATAAAAATGCGCCGTACGAGGAGTCACCTCTCCACCAGCTCCAGCTCCAGCACTAGCTCCAGTCTCCGTAAGAGGAGGAAGACTCAATATAGGACCACTCCAGCCAAGATTAACCTGAGGCTGAGGCCGCGAAGGCTGCTGCGATGACGAGCCTACCTCGTACATCCCACCACCTTTGAAAGCCGAGGTAGCCTCTCCTACCGGTGCAGCATGAGCACCCTCAGAAGAAGATCCCGAGCCTTCTGCAACGTCAGCTCGAGCAGCCTCAGAGCGACCGCCTCTACCCCCTGACGAAGTGCGTCGACGTCTCGAGCTAGACCTCGCTGAATCCCTCCGCTCCTCAGGTCTCGTGCGAGTGTGAGAAGCAATGGGCTGGCCCTGCAAAAAGAATTAAATCAGAAACAAGGTAAAATTGAAGCAGCAATAATGGGTAAAGAAAGGTTACCTCTCGGACGACATCATCCCGACGGCAGGTGGCCGCATTCCTCATCCGGACGAGCTGGCTCCGGAAGGCATCTATGCATCGCGCCTTCGCCGAAACCATCTCGCGTGAAAACTGTCAGAAAAATAAGTCAGTAAAAATGCATGATAAATGAACACAAAATTCTGAATTAAAACTAGGCTTACTCTAGTCTGGTGGCGAGGAATCGACCGCTCTACGAAGCGCTCGCCCTCGGGAGCCGGAGGAATCATCTCCTCGATCGGCCCGTACATCCCCTGGTAGTGGATGGACATACGGGGCGACACGAACTCAGCAGCACTGTCCTGATAAAACAGAAAAATCAGTAAAGTATTACTTGGGGGCTACTTAGTGAAAAATAAAAGCTAAAAATCTTACCCTCACATCCTCAGCCGGTACAGGGGCTGGAGCTAATAAAGGTAGTAGCTCCTCAGCATAACACCGCCCGAGGATCACATGGGACCGCCAAGGGGTACCAGCTCCCTCATACATGCTCGACAATCGCGCCTCGTCGAACATATGACGTGGTGGAGCAGCGGGAACGACGAAGACATCAGAAGAATGCTGTCTAGCGACCCTCTCTCCCAAGTACGCGACCGCTCTGTAAGTCCCCAGAAAATAGCGACGCTTAGCAGAATACTGTGCGGCCAATCCAGGGTTTGTCCAACCACCCCATAGCCGGTATACCACCTCAGGCCCTATAAAGAGCATCAATCAGGCAAGAATATGTCTAAAAACCCGCGGAAAATCAAAATAAACAATAAAAGTCATACCAAGATGATCTAGTTCCGGACACGTGCAGTAGACATATCCACATGATGACCGCCCCAAGAGGCGCTCACTGGAAATCCCCGCGGCGATGGTCTCGCCGACGCAGCAGAAGGAAAGTACTCGTAGAACCAGATCTACAAGGAGTTAAAAGTGTGAGTAAATGCTAACTAATATGTAGAGCTAAACCTTATAGGGAATAATGTTTACCTCTACAACCTTCCAAAAAGCAGACAAAGCGACGTTCGTCCCAAAAGACCGGTGTCGACACGAGTCCCTTAGCGCATGAATGAAGTCAGCGTAGGCCACGCTGGCCCAGTCATAAGTCCCGATTCGGTGAAGATCACGGACAGAAGGAAGATAGTAAAGCAACGCCCTACTACCTTTTTCAGGGGAGAATGTCCCTGACAACAACATCAGCGCAAAGATGCGCACCCGCTGCTCTCGGGTGGTCGTATCGTCATCAAGAGCCGCTGCCAGCGTCGAGCGGCGAATTCCCCTAGCGCTAAACTTAGTCGTCTCGACCTCAGCTCGGGCCCAAATAGCGATCGGCCCCAATAGCTCCTCGACCTCTGAAGAGAAGACGTCGATTCCACTGTCAAACGGCAATGGCACAGAAGTAAAATCCAGTCATGTGATGAGACTGAAGTCCGTAGGGGTAACCATCATCTCGCCCTAAGGGAAATGGAAGGTGTTGGTGGTGTCCTAAAAGAACTCCACCAAAGCACGCACTACGTGATGACCCCCGCTGGAGGCGATAATAGCCTCGGAGGTCTCGAATAGAGTAGCTAGTCCGCAAGAATCCCATAGGAGCCTCGTCTCAAGATCCCTGGCGAAGTACATCCTGTACAAATCTCCTAAACCATCACAGCCAGAGCCGTGATGCCGTGTTCTCCCGGGCGCGATGCCCCGTCTCACCCTCTCAGAAATGTGGTGGACAGGGGCGAAGAACAGAGTCCGCTCATACCACTCCGAAGCCGATCAAGCGAAGTGGACGGCTCGGCGTCGTCCTCCACGAGCTCATGCTCCCGTCTAGTGTTTCGGGACCGTGAACCCGAGCCTCGTTGTCTATCCATGCTAAATTGTGCAGAATCATCATAAATTAAGGTTCTATAGTATCTAAGGTTCGCCTAGCCGCATGATACTATGTTGGCAAAAAAACAGAGTAAGTAGTACTAAAACAGAGCACAAATTCGAATTGAGCATAACAACATTTTCTAAGAAATCATACAATTTCTTGCAACACTATAGTGATTATTGTGACAAATTGAACAAGAATTTCTAGCAAAAACGTCAAGAACGGGCCACATTGTTCTTCACGACCTTAAGAGGTCCAACAATGGCAAATTGCTCATTTCTTCACCAAATTGAGTCAAACAAGTCTCAAATTACTCCCAAGGCAGTACACAAACATTATCAAGCAATTTCATGGCATAAAACTTGACAAACAAAGCAAATTGAGCATTATAAGTTTCGAATTTTTATGAAATTCGTGAATAAACATGCCAAGAATTCATAAAAACTGATGTGAGTTTGAAGAAAACTTACATAGATTGGGAAAGTAGATGAAAAGAGCTTTTATTTGCAACAAATTTGAGCGAATTCGGTTGAAAAACGAGCAAGAACCGAGCGATTGAAGCTTTCGGGTTTTTTCGAGCAGTTTCACGACGAGCAAAGCAGCGAAATGAAGAGGAAAGGGGTATTTAAGGAAGTCCCCGTGCTGGCACCAAGCCTTATGCATTGGCGTCACAAATTTGGCTTGGCGCCTGGCGCAAATGCTAATAAGGTGGCGCTGATGGTTTTTCAGCGGCGCCAAAGCACCTAGCCACCTGATGAGGTTGTGCTGGTCTTCTGCAACATATTTTTCGGTTCCTTGGTACGCCAGTTAGCCCCTCTAAGCAATTTGACATGATTTAGTAATCGGCTTGATTACATGAAGTAATCGACCTGGTAAGAGATCGTCTCACTTAGCTTAAAACGCCTAAGCATTGGTTCAAAAGCAAAAGAACGCCGACATACAGGTTCAAAACAACAGAAGCGCCGACGTACAGGCATAGCGGAAGCAAAGTTCGGACGAACTTTTAAAGATCGACAGGCGTGGATCTTCGGTAATTTCCTTTAGTAAATTATCGCATCGAATGAGGATGAGTTCAAGAGAAGATATCTTCGATAACATTCCCTAGATTGCGGAGAGTTGTCACGAACAACTGGAGGTAATTTCGGGCGAAGTCATATTCGATAGTATTCCCTTGGACGTGGAATATTATCAATGAAGATGAGGATTTGTTTCAACAGAAGCAATCTTCGATGGTATTCCCTTGGACGTGGAATACTATCATAACGGAGGAGGATCGTTTCAGGCGAAGCAATCTTCCAATTTGGAAGCAGTTACAGGCGTAGCGGTTTTTAAGCGGGATGACATTCTCTAGCTTGCAGAAGGTCATCAAAACAACAGTAAAGCGGCAGCAAATCGTTTACTTTCAGAGACGTGTGCTCGACGGTGCAAGATACGCGTTTCTTAACACTTTTATCTGTTTAACTAACGTTAGTTTGCAGGTATCGGCGTTATAAGATTGGTTTAGGATCGCAGAACGTTTTGAATCATTCTCCGTCCCTATCGATACTTTGACTTTTATTTTCGAAACTTGCATTTCTCCAAACTCAGTCAAAGTGGGGGCTTCTGTAGACACCCATTTGTGTCTCCCCAAAACCGAACCCGGTGATGAGTACCTTTCGCGTCAAATCATAATCGAATGAAGTGAAAGTGTGGAAAGTTTAGCGTTGCGGATAGTTTTAATTCTTTTCTCTTCTCTCTGTTTTTGAAAACTTATTTTAAGAAAACAGCCAATCCAGTTTGGTTGGTCCATGATATGGGTCCGATAATAGTGTAGTTGGATGGGGCTTGACAAGAGCTTTCCAACGATATATTATAAGCCCAATTCCGATGAATATTGAGGAAATTATGGCCAATTTATTAAACTGGGCCCGGTTTGAACTTTATATGCGGCCCAATGATCTAGGGGAGGGCCTAATATGATTTATCATTCCTAATTCAATTAGGAATGGTTTTAGTCTTCTAGAATCTTCTAGAAGGATCTTTTCATTCCTAATTCAATTAGCATTGATAAATTGACTTTTGACTTTTCAGAGTTTTAATTAAAATCAAATAGCATTTTCGAGGAAATTATATGATTTTATCCCCCAGCACGGTAAATTTATTTGATTTTCGAAAACGCATCAAAATCAGGCTTGGCGCCTAACCCCAGGCCTTGGCGCTAGCCATTGGCGCCTGGCGTTGGCCTTGGTGCCTGACGCCAGTTAGCCAAGGGTGGCACCAGCCTTGTTTTTTGTGCGTCAGACTCTGTTTTGTTTATTTTATCTTTTTGGTTAATTTTCTCTATAAATATCGTATTAAAAACTCCGTTTTCATTCATCATCTACATCTATCATTCACCAATTCACAAGTTTTTCTTAGCATTCTCTAAATCATTCATCTCTCTCATTCATCTTTTTCTAAATTTGGTTTTTCACATACAAAATTCCGCATTCATTAGATCTAGACACACCTAGCCAAGTTCGAAGTTTCCTTCGCCCTAGACGTGAAAGGTTTTAATTTCTGAGGGTTTGGTCCCAAATATCTATTTCAATTATTTAATTTAATTTGATTTTTGTTTATTATTTTCCTTGAAGTTACTAACGTGTGTATTTTGTTATTAGAAAGAGGTACGAGGCATCAAAGTAAGTACTTTAATTGATTTATTGATATTATGATTTAGAAATCATGTTTACATTTTTATTATGATATTCTTAGTATCATGTCTAGGGTAATTTTAATATTAAATATGATTGTTACGATGCTTCCTATGTTCTTCCTAATATTTATGATTGTTAGTATCATGTTAGGGTTAAAGATTTGATTTTTATTGCTTAGTGACATGCTAAGGTTTGTTATTAATCTTGTTAGTATCATGCCTAGGATCTTACTTTTATTATGCTTTAACATGAATATTATTATAATTATGATTATTATAATTATTATTAATTATGATTGCTATGATTATGATATTTGTTGTTATTATTATTATTATTATTATTATTATTATTATTATTATTATTATTATTTTTATCATGATTATTATTGTTGCTTGATATTTATTGTTATTGCTTGATCACGCCTTTTATGCTTGTTTAAAGGGAATTTGTACTTGTCATCACGCTTAATAAGATAGTTAATAATCTTGTTAGGTTTAATGTGATTATAATTCAAGTGATCGCCAATAATAGTTTTTTTTTGCATTTAATTCAACCAACATAGATAAACAGGTTTAGGGTTAATTCTAATGATTGCATGTTAGTCAGAAAGCGCACATGAATATGATCAGAATAAAGTAAAGGCCTATTATTAGGGAAGGTTCAATCTCTTTTAGGTTGGATTTGTACCTTCATCCCCGAACCCTTATTTGGTTCTAGAACTTATGGAGTTTACAATCTCTTGGATCGTTAAGGGGTGTAACTTTCATCCTATGAACGGTTTACAAGTTCCTAAAAAAACTTGTTGGCGACTCTTTTTCTCTATTTTCTTCCCTTTTGGACGCCACCGTACTTTTGTGTATGATCACAGTGGGGTTTAAGCTAATGGGATTAAAGCTTGAAATTTACTCCCTACAACGAGTAATATGAATTATATTTTGAAGTGATTAACTCATGTTAGGGATTGACATGTTAATTTGGGTGATTAAATCATGTTAGGGTTTGATTACTTTGGGTGATTAACTTATGTTAGGGTTTGATTATGTTGGGGTAATTCTTTTTACGGTCTGATGAATCAGGGTAATTAATTCCTGTTATGTTATGATTACTTTGGGTGATTTCTTCCTGTCATATGTATAGAGATAAATATTGGTGATTAATTTCTGTATTTGGGTGATTAATATGGGTTTTAATATTCCTGTTTTAATCTGATTATTATGGATGCTTAATTATATGGGTTTTGATTCATTTGGGTGATTTTATCATGTAATTATTTGAGTAAGTTTGCTTAATTCATGTTGATGTTTGATTAATTATTCACATGGTTTGATTGCCTAGTTTCAGTAATGTTTGTGTCTTGAAGCCTCTTGTTTGAATGTTTCATGGTAGAAACAGAAATGAAGGGTTGAAGCATAACATTCCTTGAACTGCTTGAATCTCTTATATACACTGAAATATACAAGTGCATGATAGTATGTCCTGTCAAATTGTTATACCCCTTACTATCCCTCTATCCCTTGTTCATGCCCTAAAAAACCAATTTACAATGTGTGTTCATCAATGTTTACAATTGTTTGTGTAAACCTATGTCTTTCAGGTCTTGTGGTCATCATGACTTTGTCCCAAGACACATCTGAATCACACTCTCATAAAACTCACAACTATGAAATGTACAAAAAACAGAAAGAAATTTTTGATGCTAAGGTTGACAAATCTGCCAAATTTAGTGGGGAGGAGGTTGATCAACCACCAAAATCTCCTGCCAGAGTTCCTATTCCTTTGGAGATGAAAACTGATTCATTATGTGATAGATTATTTGCTGACTCAAGGTCTCATTACACATCTGAGACATACCAGTGCAGTGACAGGGATTGTGAATTAGGTAGTGGCTGTGAAGGTGAGCATAGCTACAACAATGAGACAAAATTGTACAGGTTTGGGATTGTTCCATATGGCCAAACTCCCTTAGATAAATGGTATTGGCCAAAAGGATCTGGTCCTTACTGTCCCTCTGACTCTGACTCTAATGATGCTGTTGGTGGCAACCCTGCACCTAACAAAGTGAAGTCCAATGGTGATGCTGGTGGTGATTGCTCTAAAACCAAAAAAATCAAGTCCCCTAATAAAGATTCTGATAAAGAATCTCAGAGCTAAGTTATACGTTGCCTTGTTTGTAAGAATTGGTTATTTATGGTTTGACTTTGGAACAATGATTTGCAGTGACTAGTAGTATGCTGATTTGGATTTTAATTATGGCATTTTGAATTTGGATTCAGTAAAGTATATGTGGTTGTGTTTGGCTTTTGGAATTGAATGCATTACTATGACTTAACTTTATGGCATGGATAATGTTGCTGCTTTTGTGGAGTGGTTATTGCCTTGTTAGTTGTTTTTTTTTTCAACTGTGATGAGTCCATTAAAGCTGAGATATGTAGCCAATATGAAATTCTCAAGATTTCTGTTGTCCCTAGTCAGTAAGTTAATTTTGCTTGACTTACTGACTTTGCTGACTTTGGAAATTATTCTTGAAGTTTTCTAGGCTGTTCAATGAAGCTTGGGGACATCTGAGTTCATTTTTTCAAAAACAAAATGACTTTCTTTTTCATTTCATATTTGATATTTGGAAGTCATACATAGATTTTGAACCTTCACCATTCACTAACAAACAGAAGATACCAACTGACTACAGTCCCCCCCTAACCCATTACATATTTGAAATTAAAAAAAACTTAAAAATCAAAATAAATCCAAAGTTTTATGTACTCTAAATCATTGTTGTTGGCTATTCATAGCATTGGAATTAGATGTGGAAGCCTCATGGTCATTTTCCATGACAAATGGTTGTTGTGAATTCAGTGGCGGATGTAGAATATTTAGTGTGGAGGGGCACTAAATAAAAAAATTAAATAAAATGCTTGTATAAGGGCTTGAACCTAAGACTTTTAGTCCAAACTCAATGCATTACCACTATGAATCTAATTTGATGTTATTTACTGCATAAAAATTGTATTTAACCTATAAATTTATATATTTACTTAAATAAAAAAAAATTAAAAAATTTGGGGGGCCTGGTGCCACCCAGGCCCCTTCATAGATCCGCCTATGGTTGTGATGCATTGTTTTGTGTGGTTTGAATATTTTCTTGTTCCTGTTCATCATCCGAGAAGTCTCTGTCCCCATGAACCCTTTCCCATGCATCTATGACAGCCCAAAGAGGTGCTTCAATTGGATCCTGTAGTCTCCCTTCTCTGTCTAACTTGGCTTTGTTTACATGTGGAGGTTCATATTTGTTTGAACCTTTAGCCTTTAAAATCTGATTCATAACATTATTAAGAGTGACCCAACACTTGAACAATGTCTTTGCATGCAGCTCATAGAATGCTTCTTTGACAACCTTAATAAGTTGCTCTGGGTTTCTTGCAAATTTCTTGTGTTGTAGTGACTGAATGCTCCTGAAAAAACCCAAGTCCAAAATGTTTAAGTCTGGACTGTTTGGTGGTTGTTGAATGAGAATAAAACTAAATCCTGGCTGCTTACAATGTAGTTGCCACTCTGGGTCATCATGAAGCACATGGGGTTTTGCATTGTCTTGTTGGATGTAAATTGTATTGTGTTGTCTTGTATTTGGCCATTTTTCCATAATTGCTGGTACAATATTCTCAATGAGCATCTTCCTTGAAACATCTCTTGTGATTCTCTCCACCACCTTTGTCACCATTTCTCCCTTATTTCTGTACTTTGAACTTCTTAAAGCAGGTGCTTCATATGTGAATGGGAATATTCCCAGTTTACCATAAAAAAATGCATTCTTTTTGGGCATTGTACCATGGCTTTGCAACTGCTGCACTGAACATAACCTTTGGGATGTGTTTGTTTCAATGAGCATACCTCTAATGCCCCTTCTCTCCTCTTGCCAAGTAGGCCGTTTTAGATTTCTTTGTCATTTCAAACCATTTCTCATCAATCATGACTGTGTTGTACTGTGGTAGATACTCTTTTTTAGTGCCTGGTGTGTTACCAATGAGGTGACTTAAAATCCACCTTAATCTTTCCTTTTTATTTGCTGGTTTGAGACTTGGTTTTAGAGCATTTGTATGGGGCCGTATGTCTCCCCTCCTCACAAGCCTTTGCACAGTGCTTTTTGATACATTGAGTAGAGTTGCCAAATCCCTTTGACAAGAACTATTTCCCATTGGAATGCTCTGAATTTGTTCAGGTGATATCTGGATTCTTTTCCTCCCACAATGATGTAATTTTGTGGTCACATTGTACACTTGATCACCTCCCTCTTGCATATTTCTCTTGTTCCATATGAGGCCTATGTATTTCCTGGTTATGTTGAAATGATGTGCGACAGCTGTGATTGCTCCCCTTTTTAATTTGCCATTAGTTGCTCTGTTTAGAAGCCATACAAGTATAGTATGCTTGTCCCCACTTCTGAGCATGCGCTTGTGATGACCATTAGTTTGCTGTTGCTGTTGATTATGTGTTGCTTGACTGTCCATGTAAGCTTGACCATTATGAAATGTTGGTTCTTGGTCAGATGTGTGCATTCCTACGGTTATTGGAATTTGGTTGAGATCTATTCCATACGCAAAATAGTCCCCTCCATGACTTACATGTTCATCATCAACATTTTTAATAGAAACATTCAAATCAAAATCTGAAGCCATAATGAAGCAGGCAATGATGAAAGTGGAGTAATTTAAAAGCAGATTTTTTTAGAGTGTTTAGTGAGTGTGAAAATATTTTTAGATGAAACAAAAATTTTCTTTTATACAGTAAAAGGAGGGAAATCTGATTTGTATTCCCTTCCTTTTAAAAGTGCCACCTTGGCAATCTTGTGTACAATAATTTTAGTGGGTGTTGTAAAACAATACTCTAATATTATTGGTTAATAAAGCATTACATAGCTTAGCTACATTATTACTGCATGTATAGGACAACGATTAAAACCCAAAGGTTTATTGGGAGTAGGATTTTCTCTCTCTTATGTATTTATTGCAAATTATTGCCTACTTATGTTTTCCAATGCATTTGTACTTCCAAATAAGTTTCTTAATACCCGCGTAAACCTCCCAAATGGGTCGAACTTTTTGGGATGGAGGGAGTATCTCTAATGATTTCAACACTATCGACCACATTTACATTATTACAATCAACACAAGGACAATAAAGGCCTTTGTCACCCAGTTTGCGTTGATAAGCTAAAGCCCTCTCACAAAACTCTTGAACCCCATTCCAAAATTCCAATGTATCACGTCTACCATACATCCAACCATTATCCTTCTCCATTTAGTAAATTGTCTCTAACCATATATAGCAACATATAATGAATAATGTGGAATTACTACATATTTTATGTAAATCAAATTCAAGTACAAAACGTGAATATAACATTCATATAGTGAAAAAAATGCATGTTTCCAAAGGGTGCTTATCACTCCAACCTAACCCATCCTTGAATGTCTACTCTCACTAGTGAATGTATGTCAACTTTCCAATTTTAAGGAAAATCCGGTTGCATTTCCCCTATTTCTCCAAGTACACGTAGTAGATAATTAATTACCCACATATCTACTTAGAGAACATAATGAGGAAATGGTAAGCCAAGATATTCCTTAAAATCGAAAAAAAAACATACATTCACCACCTAAGCGAGAATACACATTCAAGAACAGTCCCAACCGATGACTATTCAAGACTTTCTCCTAATGAGAAAGCCTTGAACAGGTATCTAGGCATATGTTGATGCAAGTATTCTATATATTGTTGTATTTATTTGCAATTAAACAATACACAAGTTGCAATATCATGAATAAACTTTTATTAAATGGATAAGTAGAAAGTAATATAGCTTAGTAAAGTTTATTAGTCATACCAATATAGCAACTACCCACTTGAGCTCAATATGTAGTCCTTAACCTAAACTCATGCTTCAATTCACATATGATTCTATAAAAAAAAAACAAAAATTAGGTTAAATATTATGTATGTACTATTTCTTTCTCATAACATGTCAATTCACTAATTTATTTCTACGCTAAAACACATCATTCATCGAACGAACAATTGGTAAACTATGTATTCACTACTTTGTTCAAAATTCAGCTAATTTATTCAAAATTGCTAAACTAACAAGGTTAGTTATCTCTAATTTATTCAAAATTACCCATTCAAAACAACTTAAAATTAACCATTAAAACATTCCAAAATTAAACTAATTTAGTAACAAGGTTACTAATCTGTAATTTAATCAAAGATACCCATCAAAGCAACTTAAAATTAACCATTTAAACATTCCAAAATTCAACTAATTTAATACCTAGGTTTCTAATATAGCTTGAAGGGAAGGAGAGATGAAGTAGCATTCGTGGTCGGTGGCGAACTTCAGGGTAGTGGCGCAGCGTTTACAACCCTAGAATGAAGAGGGAAACGAAGAGATGAGGTGGAGGGGGTTGAGGGGAGAAAGAGAACGACAAGGGAGAAAGAGAAGGGCAGGGGAGACGGCGGTGTAGGTGAGGTGAGGAGTTTTGCAGGTGAGGGGTTTTGGGAATGCAACATTGAAGAGAGAAGGAAGCAATCAGCCGAAATGAATGAAAGAGAAAGAGAAGGAAGAAGAAAGAGGGAAACTTGGTTTTTTTTTTTGAATAAGGCACCGGTTCAGTGGCACCTTTAAATTTTTGGCACCGGTTTGCACTGAATCGATGCCAATGTGCCTGGTCTAAAATTCCCTCTAATTTTTAGCCGGTTTTTGCCACCGGTTTGGACTGAACAAGTGGCTTTTGGGGGTTGCCTTTATGTTTTTTTGTACTAGTGTTCCGTGTTTCCTTGAATTGCTACATCATGAATAAATTGTTGGTAACTTCAATAAAAATATAAATCAAATTAAAGCAATTAAATTAAAAGTAGATTTGATTTGGTCCAAACCCTCAGTTAATTATACCTTTCAAGCCTTGGTTTAAGGACGGAACCTCTGGTTAAGTATGAACTCCTTGGAGTGCTTAAGGGAAATATTTTGAGAGAATAGGATGGCTAGTATTTGGGCTAAAGAGGGAGAAGAGAATTATTTGATGATCAATCTTGTTGATCATTAAAAAAGGGGGGAGATATGACCTCTATTTATAAGGAAAAATAAGGGTCGAAGGATTAAGAAAAGATAAGAATTCGAATTGGAATAATACTCTTGTGATAGACACCAGCTTTTGCGGGTTTTTTTTTATCATATCTTTTGATCCAAAAATTGAAATAAGATAAATAATATGTCTTTGGAAATATGTTGAAGTCTAATTTCTAACTCAATTAAAATAAGATTAAAATACTTTGTAGAATAAAAGATATGGTCGAAATAGTGGGACGGTGTCAGTTTTGGATAGAGTTTGATATTTCATTCATATATATCTTTTTCGTTATAGCTTGGAATTGATATTATAATGTATCATTGGAAAGATAATTTCAAGGGCTATACAACCATTTAAAATTTGGATAAAATTAATGAGGAAAAAAAAATCATATCTGACTATCTTTGAACGTCTTTCAATTCGGATAGAAATAGGACTTTCAAAAAGAAAAGTTTTATTCAATTTCAAAATCTTTAATCTTATCTTTTAAAAATAATAACTAAGATCTTTTAGAAACATATAGAAGCTTCCAATTAATCCTAATTGGTTTATAAATGTGATTAAATCATTTGGACCCTCCACATGATCATTGAGTCGTAGCTAAGGTGGGCTTATGTTCGGTTTAGACTCACTTTAGTATTTTGGCCATATAAATTATACGTTATAACTTGAATTTGAGCTTATAATATATCGTTGGAATGCTATTTTCAATCCCCATCCAACTATTCAATCATTGGACTCATATTATGGATCAAAATAAACAGGTATAAACGTTTTTATAACAAAAACACGAAATGAATGATTTTAAAGGACACGAAATGAATTATTTTGGGTTTAAAGGCACGAAAAGAGGAAAATAAGTTATAGTTTGGGGAAATGGGCTAGGAATTTGATTGGTTTATTGAATGGAAATATGGATTTAGGCATTACTAGATTAAATACTCAACCCGACCAATAATGGCGGTGAAAGGTAGTTCATCATCGGGTTTGGTTTTGGGGAGACATTTTGAAGTGTTTACAGAAGCCCCCGCTTTGACTGAGTTTGTAGAAACGTTAGTTTTTAAAACGATAGTCAAAGTAGTTGATAGGGATGGCGAATGATTTAAGATGACAATACCTGTAAAAAAATGTTACTTCTACAGATAAAAGAGTAAAGGGATATAATGCTTATCTGACACCAGTGTATCAGTGACAAACGAATTTGGCAGCTTCCTATTTTTGAAGGAATCCACCGGATGACGCTTGTTGAAATGTTTTCCTCCTTGAGGAAAGCCGATAGATGACTTTGGTAGCTTTCTATGCTTGAAGAAATCTACAGGATTATACTTTTCATGCTTGAGGAAAGTCAACATATGAATTTTGCGGTTTTCTATGCTTGAAGAATCCCACCAATAATACTTTCCATGCTTGAGGAAATTCGACAGATTATTTTGGCAGTTTTCTATACTTGAAGAAACCCACCGGTTGAGATACTTTCCATGCTTGAGGAAAGTCGATATATGATGTAATCGCTGACTTATTCGCTTTGAGAGATGACAACGACCAACAATTTTTAATGCTTGAGGAAAAATTTGTCTAATTAGATTACAAGTCTCTGTGCATCAAGAACCTTGCGCCGTGAATCTTCTTCGCTTGGGAGATGTTCACAAAAAATGATGATGGTTCACTTGTCCCCGAATGCGGGCTTTAGATGGTTCGCTTGTCCCCGAACGTGGGTTGTAAATGGTTTGCTTGTCCCCGAACGCTGGATGTAGATGATTCGCTTGTCCCCGGACGTGGGCTGTAAATGGTCTGCTTGTCGCCGGACGTGGGTTGTAAATGATCTGCTTGTCCCTGGACGTGGGCTATAGATGGTTCGCTTGTCCCTAGATGTGGGCTATAATTGACACCTGCAAAATAAAATTTGACAAGGGACTCATATGGTCCATGATTGACGTGACCAACTAACTTTACCAAGTTTGACTTGACATGCATGACATGTGTATAACTTGTGGTTGTGTGTGTATATGGTATGTGTGTTTGCAAACACAAGCAACATAAAATGCAAAAGCAAAAATTTTCCGTCATATTTTCCATGAGACGAGTGGAAGGTACCAACTTTCTCCCGAAAAAAAAGATGTGAAAATTGAAATATGGATCGAATTGTTTGTTTTAAAAATAATGTATGCATGATGCATGTTCTTAGGCTAGGTGGCTAAGGACAATTAGATCATGTGACACGATAGATGAATGAAGTTAGGTCATGGAGCTAAGCATCATATATGGTGTAAAGAAGCGATATTGAACGTCACCTAGGTCTGGAAGCTAAGCACGTATATAGATGAAGTGATTATTGCATAATGAACATTGCATAGGTCAAGGAGCTAAGAACGATATGCTTTGTATGACTAAAAATCATTGATATATAAATGTTGCTCATCACATTATGCGATGCATGCGTGAAACAATGAACATTGCTCAGGACAAAAAGCTAAGCAAGTATACAATGATTCTTCTAATGAATGTTGTCTTGAAAGATGATAAAACATGCACAGTGTTGAAACAAGAGTTCATGATAAAGGGTTCTTAAAGGGAAGGATGATCGATATGGATATGGATGTGTCAGTGACGTGTGTAAATGTGATACTAAGCCTGGCTATAAAGGTTGTGGTGATGGAAATATATATGAGAAGAGTCAAAGATGATGACTCTTTAGGCTGGGTAGGCTAAATGATGTGAGTTCAAGCCCCCAAGTCTTCTTTGACTGGATCAAGCATGGATATGAATATAAATTTAAATATGAATGTGGCTGCACCTTGATGTGAGGTTGCCTATATATCCGTTAGGAATCTGGCCAACGTAGCTCTAACCGAACTTTGCACAAGTGTATGTACACCTCATAGAGGTCTTTGAAGGGTTGTAATATGGTAAAGTTGATGGTTTAAAGAATAAAATGGGTACAAGGCTCAAGACCCAAGAGAATCCCCAAGATGTGTAATTGTGAATTTATAAATTTTGAATTTTGCAAGTTTTTTTTTATTTTTTTTTATTTTTTTCATTCTTTTGAATCAATGTGGGTATCTCAGATCATGCGGTCCAACACTCACTTAGAATTCATGTTTCTCAGGCACGGTACCAAGCACTCAATGAGAGAAGCAATTTGAGATGTGTTCATATAAAAGACATTGGAACACTTTCCCTTAGATGTAGTTTTATTGTTGCTTTGCTACTTTTTTTTTTACATGCTTTTGAATGTTATACAAATTTCACACCTTCCCATCTTAGGTTTAAGTGAATATGGGTTGAATAATTAAGGCCAATCGTTAGATAAGGCTCAAATTGGTTGATAAAGAAATGGATATGTGATAGAGTGGTTAATGGGGAATGAAAGGGTTGCAAAGGTACCATAAATCATTGGTATACCTTGTGTTCGGTTCGACAATTGATTTTTTTTTTTGCTAGTCACATGATTGAATGTAAGAAAGATATGCTCATTTATGAAGAAGGTAAGAAATGTGACTCATGGACACATGGATAAGGAGAACCTATGCTAGACTTTATAAGAGGAAGGGTTTGACACAAAAGAAGAAGAAAACATGAAATCTTCGGGAGAAGCTTGCATCATGCTTTGTCTTCATGGTTGTTTATCAGTTACCTCTTGTCGCCAGGTGAGGAAAAAAGTTTGTTGTTGTTGATGCTTTGATTGGAAGGAAAGAAGGAAGGAGTGATGTTCCCCTTATTCTTCCAATTGTTGCCTAGTGATTTTATACTCAAGTACTGTGTAAGGATGAAATCACTTAATGCATTCACTCAATACTCGGATTCGAAAGGAAGAGCGTATGAAACAATTTTTAAATCTGATGGGAAATACTCCACTCCTTCCTATTATGACGGAAAATGACGCATGCATGGTCCTAGTATACGATCATAATCAATATAGTGCATTACTCGAAGAAAAAGTGTGTGCAATGACTCAACATGTGTGATTAGGTTAGTTTATTAAGACTCGTGATATGATCACATGGATAGACATGAGGACGTTGTGAAAAACAAAGAACCCAATGACAAAAAAGCATGGAAGACTAAATGACAAACTAACTTGATTAATTTTGTCCAATTATAATGTTTATGCTATTTACTAGGTGAAAACAGTCCATTAGGAATCATTAGTCATAAATAAGATCAACCACAATCAAAGACAAAGAGCAAATGTTAAGGTTAGCACAAAAAATCACAAGAAACTAGGAAGAGGACTAGAATTCTAGAAGAGTTAGGACTCATGGACATAAAAAAATAAATAAAAATCTATAATCCTATGTTATTCGAGCTGACATAGATTAAATAACTTGGCTAAGACTAGCTTGACGAGAAAAGATATAAAAAAATAAAAAAAAGAAAGAAAATTGACGCTAAAAAGAAACCTAAACTGGACAGGCTGTAGTATATCGGTTATAACTCTTGATATGTTACTCTGATTTGGTTCAAACTCTCAGTTAATTATACCTTTTACGCCTTGGTTTAAGGACGGAATCTCGGGTTAAGTATGAACTCCTTGGAGTGCTTAAGGGAAGTATTTTGAGAGAATAGGATGGCTAGTATTTAGGCTAAAGAGGGAGAAGAGAATTATTTGATGATCAATCTTGTTGGTCATTGAAAAAGGGGAGATATGACCTCTATTAATAAGGAAAAAGAAGGGTCGAAGGATTAAGAAAAGATAAGAATCCGAACTGGAATAATACTTTTGCGATAGACAGCAGATTTTGCAGGTTTTTGTTTTATCATATCTTTAGATTCAGAAATCGGAATAAGATAAATAATATGTCTTTGGAAAGCTGTTGAATTCTAATTTCTACCAATTAAAATCAGATTAAAATCCTTTCTAGAATAAAAGAAATAGCCGAAATAGTGGGATGGTGTCAATTTTGGATAGAGTTTGATATTTCATTCATGTCTTTTCCGTTATAGCTTGGAATTGATATTACAATATATCATTGGAAAGATAATTTCAAGGGATATCCAATAATCTAAAATTTGGATAAATTTATGAGGCAAAAAAATCATATCTGACTATCTTTGAACGTCTTTCAATTCGGATAGAAATAGAACTTTTAATAAGAAAAGTTTTATTCAATTTAAAAATCTTTAATCATATCTTTTCAAAAAGAATAACTAAGATCTTTAAGAAACTTATAGAAGATTCCAATTAATCCTATTTGTTTTAGGAATGGGATTAAATCATTTGGACCCTCCACATGATTATTGGGTCGTAGCTAAGGTGGGCTTATGTTCGGTTTAGACTCACTTAAGTATTTTGGCCATAACTTATTCGTTATAACTCGGATTTAGGCTTATAATATATCGTTGCAAAGATATTTTTAATCTTAATCCAAATATTCAATCATTGGACCCATATTATGGACCAAAATAAACTAGTATAAACGTTTTTATAAAAAAAGACACGAAATGAATGATTTTAAAGGATATGAAATGAATTATTTTTGTTTTAAAGGCACAAAAGGAGGAAAATAAATTATGGTTTGGGGAATGGGCTAGGAATTGGATTGGTTTATTAAATGGAAAAATGGATTTAAGCATTCTAGGATTAAATACTCAACCCGACTAATAATGGCGGTGAAAGGTTGTCCATCATCGGGTTTGGTTTTGGGGAGACATTTTTAGGTGTTTACAGAAGCCCCCACTTTGACTGAGTTTGTAGAAACGTCAGTTTTTAAAACGACAGTCAAAGTAGTCGATAGGGACGGAGAATGATTTAAGACGACGATACCTGTAAAAAAATGTTAGTTCTACAGATAAAAGAGTAAAGGGATAGAATACTTATCTGACACCAGTGTATCGGTGACAAATGAATTTGGCAGCTTTTTATTTTTGAAGGAATCCACCGGAAGACGTTCGTTGAAATGCTTTCACCATTAAGGAAAGCCGATAGATGACTTTGGTAGCTTTCTATGCTTGAAGAAATCTACAGGATTATACTTTCCATGCTTGAGAAAAGTCAACATATGAATTTTGCGGTTTTCTATGCTTGAAGAAACCCACCGATAATACTTTCCATGCTTGAGGAAAGTCGACAGATGATTTTGGCAGTTTTCTATGCTTGAAGAAACCCACCGGTTGAGATACTTTCCATGCTTGAGGAAAGTCGACATATGATGTAATCGCCGACTTCTTCGCTTTGAGAGATGACAACGACCGACAATTTTCAATGCTTGAGGAAAAACTTTTCTAATTAGATTGCAAGTCTCTGTGTATTAAGAACCATGCGTCGTGAATCGTGGGTTGTAGATGGTTCTCTTGTCCCCGAACGTGTATTATAGATGGTTCGCTAGTCCCCGAACGCGGGATGTAGATGATCCACTTGTCCCTGGACGTGGGCTATAAATGGTCCGCTTGTCGCCGGATGTGGGTTGTAAATGGTCCGCTTATCCCCGGACGTGGGCTACATATGGTCCGCTTGTCCCTAGACGTGGGCTATAATTGAGACCTGCAAAACAAAATTTTCTAAGGGACTCATATAGACTGTGATTGACGTGTCCAACTAACTTGACCAAGTTTGACTTGACATGCATGATATGTGTATAACTTGTGGTTGTGTGTGTATATGGTGTGTGTGTGTGCAAACACAAGAAACAGAAAATGCAAAAGCAAAAATTTTCCGTCATATTTGTCATGAGACGAGTGGAAGGTACCAACTTTCTCCCAAAAAATGCAGATCAAATTGCAAAAGCAAAAATTTTCTGTCATAGATGAATGAACTTAGGTCATGGAGCTAAGCATCATATATGGTGTAATAAAGCGATCTTGAACGTCAGCTAGGTCTGGAAGATAAGCACGTATATAGATGAAGTGATTATTGCATAATGAACGTTGCTTTGGTTTGGAGCTAAGAACGATATGCTTTGTATGACTAAAAATCATTGATATATAAATGTTGCTCATCACATTATGCGATGCATGCGTGAAATAATGAACATTGCTTAGGTCAAAAAGCTAAGCAAGTATACTATGTTTCTTCTAATGAATGTTTTCTTGAAATATGATAAAACATGCACAATGTTGAAACAAGATTTCATGATAAAGGGTTCTTAAAGGGAAGGATGATCGATATGGATATGGATATGTCACTGAAGTGTGTGAATGTGATACTAAGGCTGGCTATAAGGGTTGTGGTGATGGAAATATATATGAAAAGAGTGAAAGATGATTACTCTTTAGGATGGGTAGGCTAAATGATGTGGGTTCAAGCCCCCAAGTCTTCTTTGACTGGATTAAGCATGGATATGAATATAAATTTAAATATGAATGTGGCTGCACCTCGATGTGAGGTTGCCTATGTATCCGTTAGGAATCCGGCCAACGTAGCTCTAACCAAACTTTGCATAAGTGTATTTACACCTCAAAGAGGTCTTTCAAGGGTTTTAATATGGTTAATTTGATGGTTTAATGAACAAAAGGAGCACAAGGCTCAAGACCAAAGAGAATCCCCAAGATGTGTAATTGTGAATTTGAAAATTGTGAATTTTGCAAGTTTTTTTTTTCATTCTTTTGAATCAACGTGGGCATCTTAGATCATGCAGTCTAGCACTCACTTAGAATTCATGTTTCTCAGGCACGGTACCAAGCACTCAATGAGAGACGCAATTTGATACGTGTTCATATCAAAGACATTGGAACACTTTCCCTTAGATGTAATTTTATTGTTGCTTTGCTACTTTTTTTTTACTTGCTTTTGAATGTTATACAAATTACACACCTTCTTATCCTAGGTTTAAGTGAATCTGGGTTGAATAATTAAGGCCAATCGTTAGATAAGGCTCAAATTGGTTGATAAAGAAATGGATATGTAATAGAGTGGTTAATGGGGAATGACAGGGTTGCAAAGGTACCATAAATCATTGGTATACCTTGTGTTCGGTTCGACAATTTTTTTTTAGCTAATCACATGATTGAATGTAAGAAAGAGATGCTCATTTATGAAGAAGGTAAGAAATGTGACTCATGGACACATGGATAAGGAGAACCTATGCTAGACTTTATAAGAGGAAGGGTTTGAAACAAAAGAAGAAGAAAACATGAAATCTTCGGGAGAAGCTTGCATCATGCTTTGTCTTCCTGGTTGCTTATCACTTACTTCTTGCCGCCAGGTGAGGAAAAACGTTTGTTGTTGTTGATGCTTTGATTGGAAGGAAAGAAGGAAGGAGTGATGTTCCCCTTATTCTTCTAATTGTTGCCTAGTGATTTTAGTATCAAGTACTGTGTAAAGATGAACTCACTTAATGCATTCACTCAATACTCGGATTCGAAAGGAAGAGTGTATGAATCAATTTTTAAATCTGATGGTAAATACTCAATTCTATCCTATTACGACGGAAAATGACGCATGCATGGTCCTATTATACGATCATAAACAATGTAGTGCATTACTCGAAGAAAAAGTGTGTGCAATGACTCAACATGTATGATTAGGTTTGTTTACTAAGACTCGTGATATGATCGCATGGCTAGACATGAGGACGTTGTGAAAAACAAAGGACCCAATGACCAAATATCACGGAAGACAAAAAGACAAACTAACTTGATTAATTTTGTCCAATTATAATGTTTATTCTATTTACTAGGTGAAAACGGTCCATTAGGAATCATTATTCATAAATAAGAACAACAAGAATCAAAGACAAAGAGCACATGTTAAGGTTAGCACAAAAAATCACAAGAAACTAGGAAGAGGACGAGAATTCTAGACCCATGGATATAAATAAATAAATAAAATTCTATAATCCTATGTTATTCGGGTTGACACGGATTAAAGAACTTGGATAAGACTAGCTTGAAAAGAAAAGATATAAAAAAATTAAAAAAGAAAGAAAGAAAATAGACGCTAAAAAGAAACCTAAACTGGACAGGTTGTAGTATATCGGTTGTAACTCTTGATATGTTACTCTGATTGGAACAACTCCAAATTAAAGATAAAACATGGGGCTTGTAGGGAATATTTCAAGCGCTACCCCTAGCTTGAATCCCACTGTGATCATACACTTAAGTATTGTGTCGTCCAAAGAGAAAGAAGATAGAGCAAAAGAGTCGCCAACAAGTTTTAGGAACTTGTAAACCGTTCACGAGGTGAATGTTACATCCCTTAACGATCTAAGAGATCGTCAACTCCAATAGGTCTTGAACCAGGACTGGTAGTTCGGGGATGAAGGTATAAATCCAACCTAAAAGAGATTGGACCTGCTCTAATAATAGGCCTCAACTTTATTCTTATCATATTCATGTGCGCTTTCTGACTAACATGCAATCAATAGGATTAACCCTAAACCTGTTTATCTATGTTGGTTGAATATTAATGCACAAATAAACTATTATTTGCTATCACTTGAATTATAATCATAATTAACTCTAAACAAGATTATTAATTATCTTATTAAGCGTGATTACAAGTACAAATTCCCTTTAAACATGCAATAAAAGGCGTGATCAAGCAACAATATTAAATATCATCAAGCAACATAATAATAATAATTAAAATAATAAACATGTTCATGTTAAAGCATTATAATAGCAAGATCCTAGGCATGATACTAAAAAGATTAATAACAAACCTTAGCATGTCACTAAGCAATAAAGATCAAAGCTTTAACCCTAACATGATACTAACAATCATAAATACTAGAAAGAATATAAAAGGCATCATACTTTTAATCATACTTGATATTAAAGTTACCCTAGACATGATACTAGGAAGATCAAAACGCCCTAACATAACATTAGGAAGCATAAAAACAACCTAAGCATGATTTCTACATAATAAAAACAATAAAAACCATTAAAGTACTTACTTGGATGCCTCGTACCTCTTTCTAATAACAAAGTACACATGTTAGTAACTTCAAGGAAAATATTAAACAACAATTAAATTAAATAATAATTGAAAGAGAGATTTGGGACCAAACCCTCAGAAATTAAAAACCTTTCACGTCTAGGGCGAAGGCAACTTCGAACTTGGCTAGGTGTATCTAGGTCTTGTGAATACGGAATTTTGTATTGGAGAAAAGGCTAGTTTAGAAAAGAGAGAGAGAATAATCAAGAATTTCTTGATGAGAGTTGGGGAAAAGAGAGAATTGGTGAATTAAAACGGAGTTTTTAGAAGGCTATTTATAGATAAAACCAACCAAAAAGATAGAAAATCAAAACAGAATTCTAACGCGCAAAAACGAGGTTAGCGCCAGACGCTGACATTAGCGCCAGGCTCTAACGCTAGCGCCAGGCGCAAAGCTTAGCGTCAGGCGCTAATGCTGGTGTTTGGCGCTAACTTAATTATTGACACGTTTTCTTAAATCAAATAGAAATTGACCGTACAGGAGGATAAAATTGTATTTTCCTCAAAAACATCCTTTTATTCTGATTAAAACTCTAAAAAGTCAATTTATCAATGCTAATTGAATTAGGAATGAAAAGAACCTTCTAGAAGAATCTAGAAGACTAAAACCACTCCTAATTGCATTAGGAATGATAAATTCATATTAGGCCCTCCTCTAGATCATTGGGCCGCATATAAGGCTCAAATTGGGCCTAGTTTAGTAATTTGGCCATAACTTCCTCATTATTCATCGGAATTGGGCTTATAATATATCGTTGGAAATCTCTTTTCAAGCCATATCCAGCTACACTACTATTGGACCCATATCATGGACCAACCAAACTGAATTGGCTGTATTCTTAAAATAGGTTTTCAAAAACAAAGAGAAAAGAAAAGAAATTAAAATTATCCACAACACTGGACTTTCCACACTTTCACTTCATTCGATTATGATTCGACATGAAAGGTACTCATCACTGGGTTTGGTTTTGGGGAGACACAAATGGGTTTCTACTGAAGCCCCCACTTTGACTGAGTTTGGAGAAACGCAAGTTTCGAAAACAAAAGTCAAAGTATCGATTGGGACGGAGAATGATTCAGAACGTTCTGCTTTCCTAAATCACTCTTGTAACGCCGATACCTGCAAAACTAGCGTTAGTTAAACAGATAAAAGAGTTAAGAAACGCGTATCTTGCACCATCGAGTATACGTCTCTAGAGGTAACCGATTTGTTTTCGTATTTTTATTTACTTTAAATTTATTTTATTAAAGTAATGAAAATCAAAGAATTAATTTTCCAGAATTTTTTTTCGAGTTTGGAAGTCGAAAATATTCCGAAAAACACCGAAATATTCCCTGACATTTTACTGTAAATTGGCGCCACGATTCTGCGACTGGCGCCAGATGCGGCAGTCTGGCGTTAGGGGATGGAAGCTGTCGTCTGGAGCTGATGTTAATCGGCTGGCGCCGGAGTTTTTTTCTGCGGCGCCGATGTTTCGTCGATTTTCTGTTGAATTTTTTATTAAGTCTGGGATGCGAGATTTGAAGAAAATAAAGTGGCCGCACCCGAAAAAGGTTGCTTACGTATCCTTTTTTAAGGAATCAGGCCAAACGTAGCTCTCTTGAGTATCCTACTCAAGTAATTATGGGTAGTATTTTTAAAGTTGGTCAAGATTTGTCATATTCGAGAACTCATTGCCATCCATGTCAGTTAATTCTGCTACACCTCCTGACAAGATTGTTTTGACAATGTAGTGTCTAGACTAATTAGTTCTGAATTTTCCCCTTGGATCTAAAACATTTTTCCTTAATGCTTTTAACACCAAGTCTCCTACTTTGATGTTTCGTGTCTTGACCTTATTATTAAAATGCCTAGCCGTACGAGTTTGGTAACATTGAGTGTAGTGTAGAGCTTCTAGTCGTTTTTCATTGAGTAGAATTAGCTCTTCATATCTTGCCCTAGTCCATTCAACTTCATCGAGTTTGCTCTCTAATGCGATACGTAGAGATGGAATTTCTAGTTCGACAGGTTGTACGACATCCATTCCATAAACCTAGGAAAATGGCGTATTTCTCGTTGATGTGCGAATTGACGTGCGATAACCCTATAATGCAAATTGAAGTTTGTCAGGCCAATCCTTGTAATTTTCCGTCATTTTCTCGATGATAGTCTTTAGATTCTTATTAGTTGCTTTGACTGCTCCATTTGCCTGAGGTATATAAGGGGAAGAATGATGATGTTGAATACCATATTTTGTAGCAATTCTTCACATTCGGCTTGAAAGTGAGTTCTATTGTTACTTATCATTTCATGTGGGACTCCGTATCGACAAATAATATTTCTCTCGATAAAGAGTGCTACATGTTTTGTAGTGAGTTTAGCGTATGATTGTGCTTCGACCTACTTTGTGAAGTAATGAATTGCCACTAGGATATATTCGTGACCTCCTGTTCCTGGGGGAGTGATTTTGCCAATGATGTCAATTCCCCATGTAGAGAACGGCCATGGCGGCGTGTAGGTGTAGAGCAAGAATAGAGGAAAATGTTGTAAATTAGCATAGATTTGGCACTAAGGACATATTTTTACGTATTGATGGCAATCCCTATTCATTGTAGTCCAATAGTATCCTTATCGCATTATCTTTTGGACTAACATTTTGCCATTTACGCGAGTTCCACAAATTCCTTCGTGGACTATCATCATTGCTCTTTGGGCTTCCTTTTTTCCTACACATAAGAGAGCTCAACCCTTAGGTACCCTTTTATGTAGTTCGTTGTCTATGAGTACGTATAGGGAAGCCAAGAGTCTTAATGCTCGTTTTGCTCTTTTGTCAGCATGGGGAGGGTATTCTCCTTTGGTGACATAATTGAGTATATCTGTATACCATGGTTCTTCTTCTTCTTCTTCTTCTTCTTCTTCTTGTTCTTTGTCTTGGATTACTTCATCATCTTCTATAGCTTGAATATATGCTGGTTTGTACCTTTTTTCTATAGTTAGAGGCATTTTCTCGATTTCCGTAGGAATCCTAACCATTGAGGCTAGTCTTGCCAAGGCATCATCAAATTGATTTTCTTCTCTAGGTAGATATGTGTATTCTACCTTCTTTAACTGATTAGTAAGGGTTTCTAGATAGGTTTGGCAAGGGGCCAGACTTTCGCTCCTTACTTTCCATCTTTTGGAGATTTGATTGATGATTAATGAAGAGTCTCCGAATATCCGTAACTTTTTTACTCCCAATGCCAAAGCTGTTTCAAGGCCTACCACACATGCTTCGTATTCGGCAGCGTTGTTGGTAACGTCGAAATCAAGCTTTATGGAGATTGGAACATGCTCTTCTTTAGGTGATACTAGCAATACTCCAACGCCACATCCCTTTTAGTTTGAGGCTTCGTCGAAGAAGAAGGTCCAAGTATCATCTTCAGTGACCATTAAGTCTTCATTTGGAAACTCATTGTCTTATATTGTCGTTGAGTCTTCTATTGGAAAATCTGCTAGAAAATCTGACAGCACAGATCCTTTGATAGCTTTTTGTGGCATTAACCTTACATCAAACTAGGCTAAATTGACTATCCATCTCGATATGCGCCCATTGAGTGTAGATTTCTCAAATAGATACTTGAGTGGATCTAATCGAGAGACTACGAAGACTGTATGCACTAGCATGTAATGTCTCAATTTGGTTGTGGCCCACACCAAGGCGAGGCACAATTTCTCAAGTGGTGTATGACGTGCTTCATATTCGAGCATTTTCTTGCTTAGATAGTAGATCGCATTTTCTTTGCCTTCTATTTCCTATGCTAGCATAGCTCCCATTGTCTCTTTGGTAACTGTTAAATATAGCCTAAGAGGTATTCCGGGAAGTGCTGGTGCTAATACGGGAGGATTTGCAAGATAAGCTTTGATCTTTCAAAGGGTTTTTGACACTCGTCATCCCATATTACTGGTACATTTTTCTTAAGCTTTTTAAATATTGGTTCACATATTGTCGTCAATTTTGATATGAACCTACTTATGTATTGCAACCTGTCAATAAATCCTCGAATCTGCTTCTCGATTTTGGGCGGTGACATGGACATGATTGCTTTGATCTTGGTTGGGTCTATCTCTATTCCTCTAGATCTTATGACATAACCCAAAAGCTTGCCTGAGGTGACTCCAAAATCACACTTAGATGGGTTCAACCTCTTATTGTATTTTCTCAGCCTTTCGAAAAATTTTCTTACGGCTACTTGATGGCATGTGCGGTCTTTTGACTTTACAATCATGTTGTCCACATATACTTTGACTTCTTTATGCATCATGTCATGGAGTAAGGCAGTCGCTACATGTTGGTAAGTAGCACCCCCATTTTTCAACCCGAATGGCATTACCGTGTAGCAGTAAGTGCCCCATGGTGTTATAGAGGTTGTTTTCTCCATGTCTTCTTCTGCCATGAGAATCTGATTGTAGCCTACGTATCCATCCATGAACGAGAGAAGTGCGTGTTTTGCTGTGTTATCCACCAGAATATCGATGTGTGGTAAAGGAAAGTCGTCCTTTGGACTTGCCTTATTTAGATCTCGATAGTTGTAGGTGTCGCTCGAAGTGCACCTACGTTAGAGCATGTGGTGAATATGCTTGGCACTCATAGGAAGTGGGAATTGACATAATACTATTAGGGACAAATAAAGTAGAGAGTCGCCAACAAGTTTTTAAGGAACTTGTAAACTGTTCACTGATCATAAAAGGCAACCACGAATAAAGGGACAACGAAGGCAACAATGATTGACCCGTGAAGGTTACACCCCATTCATAATCCATGAGATTACTAACTCCATATGCTTTGGAACCACGAAAGGAGGATCGGGGATGATGGTACGAAATGAGTCATGGAGTCACATCCGCCCGTATCGGCCTCTACTCGATTCTTATAGTGAAAAGTGATTCTTGCGATCTCAAAGGCATACAAACAAAATATTCAATTCGCTCCAAATTATTATTAGGCTAAATTGGTTGAATATTAATGCAACACATAATTCTAAAATATTTGTGATCACTTGATTTAATAACAAGATGAAAAAGGAACCTAAGCCGGTTGTCCAAATTATCTTATTAGGCGTGATTTTCAATTACATATTCCCTTTAAACATGCAATATAGTGATCATAAAAATAATAATAGAATAAACATTAATATTGGAAGCAATTCAACAATAAAAGTGTTAGTCAAATTAAATATAAAATAACCCTAATCATGATACTAGCAATATTAAAATAAAATAAGAGTAATTAAATTAATTAATTACTCACATTTTGCGCGTTCCTTTAAATTGCTACATCATGAATAAACTGTTAGTAACTTCAATAAAAATATAAATCAAATGGAAATTAAATTAAAGTAGAGTTGATTTGGTCCAAACCCTCAGTTAATTCTACCATTCACGCCTTGGTTTAAGTATAGTACTTTGGGTAAAGTATGGACTCCTTGGAGTGCTGAAGGAAGGAATGAAAGAATAGGGAGGCTAGTGTTTTAGGCTAAAAATGGAGAATAGAATTATTTTATGATAAAAATTGTTGATGATTGGAAAAAGGGTGATATGACCTCTATTTATAGAGAAAAATGAGGGGCCGAAGAATTAAGATAAGATCCGAATTAAATCGGAATAAAACTCGATAGACTGCAGTTTTTGCCGTTTTTGTTTTTATCATATATTTTGATGCAGAAATTAGAATAAGATGAATAAGATATATTTGGAAATCTCTTGAAGTCTAATTTCTAACCCAATTAGAATCAGATTAAAATATTTTGTAGAATAAAAGATATGACCGAAATAGTTAGACGGTGTAAGTTTTGGATAGAGTTGGACATTTTATTCATATCTTTTCCGTTATAGCTCGGAATTGATATTATAATATATCATTGGAAAGATCATTTCAAGGGATAAAAATTATGAATCAAGAAATAATATCTGTCTATCTTTGAACGTCTTTCGATTCGAACAGAATTAGGACTTTTAAAAAAAGGAGTTTTATTCAATTTCAAACTATTTAATCTTATCTTTTCTAAAAGGATAATTAGGATCTTTTAGAAACTTATAGAAGCTTCTAATTAATCTTAATTGGTTTAGGAATGGGATTAAATAATTTGGACCCTCCATATGATCATTGGGTCGTAGGTAAGGTGGGCTTAGGTTCGGTTTGGGCTCGGCTTAATATTTTGGCCATAACTTATTCGTTATCACTCGGATTTGGGCTTATAATATATCGTTGGAAAGCTCTTTTAAAGCCCCATCCAAATATTTAATCATTGGACCCAGATAATGGACCAAAATAAATTGGATTAAACATTTTTATAAAAAGGACACGAAATGAATGATTTTAAAGGATACGAAATGAATTATTTTGGGTTTAAAGGCACGAAAAAGAGTAAAATAAGTTATGGTTTGGGGAAATGGGATAGAATTTGGGTTTGTTTATGAAATGGAAATATGGATTTGAGCACTCCAAAGATTACATACTCAACCCGACCAATAATGGCGGTGAAAGGTTTTTCATCATCGAGTTTGGTTTTGGGGAGACATTTTTAAGTGTCTATAGAAGCCCCCACTTTGACTGAGTTTGTAGAAACGTCAGTTTCGAAAACAATAGTAAAAGTAGTCGATAGGGATGGAGAATGATTTAAGACGTTTTACGATCCTAAATCATTCTGTACACGCCAATACTTGCAGAAAAATGTTAATTCCACAGATAAAAGAGTAAAAGGATAGAATAAGTATTTGGCACTAGTTTATCGGTGACAAATGAGTTTGGCAGCTTCCTATGCTTGAAGGAATCCACCGGATAACGTTCGTTGAAACGCTTTCCATGCCCGAGGAAATCCGACTGAGGAGTTTGGTATTTTTCTAAGCCTGAAGAAACCTACCGGATGATACTTTCCATGCTTGAGGAAAGTCGACATATGATTTTGGCGTTTTTCTATGCTTGAAGAAATCCACCGATAATGCTTTCCATGCTTGAGGAAAGCCGACAAAGGAATTTGGCGGTTTTCTATGTTTCAAGAAATTCACTCGATAATACTTTCCATGCTTGAGGAAAGTCGACAGATGATGAGATTGCAAGTCTCTGTGTATCAAGAACCTTGCGTCATGAAATGATGGTGGTTCGATTGTCCCCAAACGTGGGTTGTAGATGGTCCGCTTGTCCCCGGACGTGGGCTGTTGTTGGTTCGCTTGTCCCCGAACTTGGGCTGTAAATGGTTCGCTTGTCCCCGAACTGGGCTGTAGATGGTTCGCTTGTCCCCGGACGTGGGTTGTAGATGGTCCGCTTGTCCCCGGACGTGGGCTGTAGATGGTCCGTGTCCCCGGACGTGGGCTGTAGATGGTCCGCTTGTCCCCGGACGTGGGCTGTAGATGGTCCGCTTGTTCCCGGACGTGGGTTGTAGTTGGTTCGCTTATCCCCAAACGTGGGCTGTAGATGGTCCGCTTGTCCCCGGACGTGGGTTGTAGTTGGTTCGCTTGTCCCCGAACGTGGGCTGTAGATGAGACCTACAAAAATAAATTTGCCAATGGACTCGTATATATTGTGATTGACTTAACCACTGATTTGACCAAGTTTAACTTGATGTGACATGACATGAGTATGACTTGTGAGTGTGTGTGTGTGTCTATATGTATGTGTGCAGACACAAGCAAACGAAGATGCAAAAACAAATATTTTCCGTCAACTTTTCTCATGAGTGTAGGGTACTGACTTTATCCCGAAAAGAAAGATGTGAAAACTGAACTTTTATTTTCGAACTTCCCTCGATGAGAAAATTTTAAATTTTTTTTTAAACTTCCCCAAAAGAAAAGACGCAAAAAAAGGAAAGGAGTTTTGAACTTCCTCGTTGAGCAAGACAAAATGAATCGCGTGGATTGAATTGCTTTTCTTTAAAGTAATGTATGCAAGATGCATGTTCTTAGGCTAGGAGGCTAAGGACAATTACATCATGTGACACGATAGATGAATGAACTTAGGTCATGGAGCTAAGCATCATATATGGTGTAAAGAAGCGATCTTGAACGTCACTTAGGTCTAGAAGCTAAGCACGTATATAGATGAAGTGATTATGAACGTTGCTTAGGTCAAGGACCTAAGAACGATATGCATTGTATTATTACAAGTCATTGATATAGAAATGTTACTCAGCACATTATGCGATGCATGAAAAATGAACATTGCTCAGGTCAAGAAGCTAAGCAAGTATACAACGTTTCTTCTAATGAATGTTATCTTGAAAGATGATGAAGTATGCGCGGTAGGGAAACAAGATTTCATGATAAAGGGCTCTTAAAGGGAAGGATGATTGATATGGATATGGATATGGATATGGATGTGTGGGTGAAGTGTGTGAATGTGATACTAAGGCTGGCTGCAAGGGTTATGGCGATGGAAAGAGATGTAAGAAGAGTCAAAGATGATGAATCTTTAGGCTAGGTAGGCTAAATGATGTGGGCTCAAGCCCCCAAGTCTAGCCCTAAATGGGTAAGGGTAAGCATTGGATATTCTTTGACTCGATCATGCATGGATATGAATATGAATGTGTAGTGGCCGCACCTCGATGTGAGGTTCCCTACGTATCCGTTAGGAATCAGGCCAACGTAGCTCTAACCGAACTTTGCACAAGTGTGTGTATACCTCAAAGAGGTCTTTCAAGGGTTGTAATGTGGTTAAGCTGAAGGTTTAAGGAAGAAAGGGGTAAAAGGCTCAAGACCCGAGAGAAGCCCCTAAGATATGCAATTGTATATTAGACTTTGCAAGTATTTTTTTTTTCCATTCTTTTGAATCAATGTGGGCAATCTCAGATCATGCGGTCCATCACTCACTTAGCATTCATAATTCTCAGGCACGGTACCAAGCACTCAATGAGAGACGCAATTTGAGACGTGTTCATATCAAAGACATTGGAACACTTGCCCTTACACATTGTTTTATTGTTGCTTTACTACTTTTTTTTTACTTGCTTTTTGAATGTTATAAAATTACACACCTTCCCATCCTAGGGTTAAGTGAATGTGGGTTGAATAAAAAAGGTCAATCGTTAGATGAGACTCAAAGTGGTTGATAAAGAAATGGATATGTGATTGAACGGTTAACAGGGAATGACAGGGTTGCAAAGGTGCCTCAAGTCATTGGTGTACCTTGTGTTTAGTTCGATAATTGATTTTTTTTTCTTTTTTTTTTTTGGCGAATGACATGATCGAATGCAAAGGAAAATAAATACTCATTGATGGAACTTGGCATATAGACATAAGGATAAGGAGAACCTATGCTAGACTTATTAGGGGAAAAGGGTTGAAACGAAAGAAGAAAAAAAAGGCATGAAATCTTATATGGGAACTTGTCTTGTGCTTCGTCTTCATGGTTTCTTATGAACTACTTCTTGCCGCTTGATACTCGGATTGGAAAGGAACAGTGTATGAAAGAATTTTGAAAACTGATGGGAAAAACTCCTCTCATTCCTATTACGACGGAAAACGACGCATGCATGGTCCTAATATACAATCATAAACAATATAGTGCATTACTCGAAGACAAAGTGTGTGCAATGACTCAACATGTGTGATTAGGTGAGTTTATTAAGACTCGTAGTGTGATCGCATGGCTAGACATGAGGACGTTGTGACAAACAAAGGACCCAATGACCAAATAGCATGGAAGACTAAAAGACAAACTAACTTGATTAATTTTGTCAAATTTTAATGTTTATGCTATTTACTAGGTGAAAACGGTCCATTGGCAATCGTTAGTCATAAATAAAATCAACCACAATCAAAGACAAAGAACACATGTTAAGGTTAGCACAAAAATCGATCACAAGAAACTAGGAAGAGGACTAGAATTCTAGAAGAGTTAAGACTCATGGGTATAAAAAAAAAATCTATAATCCTATGTTATAAAGGACTTGGCTAAGACTAGCTTGACACGATTTTTTAATTTTTTTTTTCAAAATAAAATAAAAAAGGTAACGTTAAAAAGACACCTAAACTGGACAGGCTGTAGTATATCGGTTATAACTTTTGATTTGTGACTCTGATTGGGACGAAACCAATTCAAAATGAAAGATAAAACTGGGGGCTACAGATCCTAGGTAGTACAGCACGTAACTCTTTCTAGAACTCCGGCTATAACTAAAACAAGTTGACTCTTGTGCAGTATACGGGAATAAAAATCCGGGTGACTCAAAAATTAAAAAAAAAAATCTATGGCTCGACTCTAATAATAATAATAAAAAAAAGGGTTTGATAAGAGAAAAAAAAATAAAAAAAGTCAATAAAAAAATGCACATATAAGCATATTGTCACGCATGATGCAATGAAGTTCGCAACCTAAAGTCAAGTTCTTTGTTCGACTATGGTCAAGCTTTTGGGTGTCAAAGGGTACCATGTTTAAGAGTTTAGACGCGTTAGCAAGGCAGCCTCCCTTGAGGGTGTATGCAAACGGGCGGCTCCGCGAGTTTGTGATGAAATCGAACTTGACTCCATGGTTTGGGTGGATTTAAAAAAACTCGGATAAACCCTTATTGCCATGAGCGTTTTCAGGTTGATAGAGTATAAATCACTCGGGCTAGCGACATACGTAGAACACGTACTATTGTGGAAAATAGGTAAGCTAAAATTGCATATGCATACTTAGAAATGCCAATTAAATCGCAGGAATACAATTCAAGAATCTTTCAAGTCTCATCCACTCATCTTAATTAAATACCGATCACTCAAATCGATAAATAACCAAGAATCCTCCCCAGTGGAGTCGCCAAATTGTAGGCGTCGCTCGAAGTGCGCCTACGTTAGAGCATGTGGTGAATATGCTTGGCACTCATAGGAAGTGGGAATTGACATAATACGATTAGGGACAAATAAAGTAGGGAGTCACCAACAAGTTTTTAAGGAACTTGTAAACTGTTCACTGATCATAAAAGGCAACCACGAATAAAGGGACAACGAAGGTTCCAATGATTGACCCGTGAAGGTTACACCCTTTCATAATCCATGATATTACTAACTCCATATGGTTCGGAACCACGAAAGGAGGATCGGGGATGATGGTACGAAGTTAGTCATGGAGTCACATCCGCCCGTATCGGCCTCTACTCGATTCTTATAGTGAAAAGTGATTCTTGCGATCTCAAAGGCATACAAACAAAATATTCAATTCGCTCCAAATTATTATTAGGCTAAATTGGTTGAATATTAATGCAACACATAATTCTAAAATATTTGTGATCACTTGATTTAATAACAAGATTAAAAAGGAACCTAAGCCGGTTGTCCAAATTATCTTATTAGGCGTGATTTTCAATTACATATTCCCTTTAAACATGCAATATAAAGATCATAAAAATAATAATAGAATAAACATTAATATTGGAAGCAATTCAACAATAATAGCGTTAGTCAAATTAAATATAAAATAACCCTAATCATGATACTAGCAATATTAAAATAAAATAAGAGTAATTAAATTAATTAATTACTCACATTCTGCGCGTTCCTTTAAATTGCTACATCATGAATAAACTGTTAGTAACTTCAATAAAAATATAAATCAAATGGAAATTAAATTAAAGTAGAGTTGATTTGGTCCAAACCCTCAGTTAATTCTACCTTTCACGCCTTGGTTTAATTATAGTACTTTGGGTAAAGTATGGACTCCTTGGAGTGCTTAAGGAAGGAAAGAAAGAATAGGGAGGCTAGTGTTTTAGGCTAAAAATGGAGAAGAGAATTATTTTATGATCAAACTTGTTGATGATTAGAAAAGGGGTGATATGACCTATATTTATAGAGAAAAAAGAGGGGCCAAAGAATTAAGATAAGATCCGAATTAAATCGGAATAAAACTCGATAGACTGCAGTTTTTACGGTTTTTGTTTTTATCATATCTTTTGATCCAGCAATCAGAAAATGATGAATAAGATATCTTTGGAAAGATCTTGAAGTCTAATTTCTAACCCAATTAGTATTAGATTAAAATATTTTGTAGAATAAAAGATATGACCTAATAAGTGAGACTGTATCAGTTTTGGATAGAGTTTGACATTTTATTTATATCTTTTCCGTTACAGCTCAGAATTGATATTATAATATATCATTGGAAATATAATTTCAAGGGCTATCCAACGTTCTTACCCTTTCTTCTTTTTTTGGAACTGGGACGACGTTGGCGAGCCATTCGGGGTATTTGGATACCTTGATGAAACCTGCAGTTATTTGTTTTTGAACTTCTTCTTTTATTTTAAGAGCTACGTTGGGTTTCATTCGACGTAACTTTTGTTTTACAGGTTTCACTCCCGGAATTAGTGGTATAGTGTGTTGATCTATTTCCCTATTAATGCATATCTTCGTATGACCAAGCAAATACATCGATGAATTCTTTAAGAAAGTTTATTAAATCGGTTCTTTCTTGTTCATTAAGTGTTAGTCCGATTTTAACTTCTCTTTTATTGGTTGAATAATTTAAGTTATCAACCGTCTCAGTTTCTTCAATTATCGGTGTTTTCTTTTCAAATTTTTCCATTGTCGTAATAAGTTATTTGTCTTTTTCATTGTTAGTTAAGCAATGCTCGTCATCTTTGGTTAAAGAAGAACACAAGGAGTAAGGAGAAGAAGTCATATTATTATACTCTGAGATCATTACATCAAAGAGTGATATGTCCTCAGGGACTTGATCACTAACTGTTCAAGGAGAAGAGATAGAAGGGAAGGTGCTACAACTAAAGACCTAGATGACTCTATAGGGAGAGACTCTAACTCTGATTCAGACGGCTCTTCGAGCATCGGTCCTTTCCCTGTCGTGATGGAGATCTTCTTTCCACTTGGAGTAGTGACCTTGACGGTCTTGCGCCACCCTTGTAGTGATCCTTCTAATAGAGTGATTAACTTCGAAGGATCAAAGTTTTCACTTTGTAGGACTGTCTAAATGAGCAAGGAGTTATCCCCTTTGTATGTCGGCTCATCCTTTTCTCGCCCAAATAATAATCCCATGACGTTGAAGTCAAAGCATGGGGGTGTTTTCTCCTTATGGACAGGAGTTGGGATTTCGTCTGTGAAATAGCAATATAAGAAAATTTCGAGTCCCGGTTGCCTTATGCCATTTACAAAAAATTGTTCAGGAAATTCGTAGCATTGATAGTCCTCTCCTTCTTTTATGAATTGACCATTAAGTGTAAGAGGGTATTGATCCATTGGGGTTTCTTTCTTTTGAAAGGGAGCGTCCTTACGTCCCTTTAAATTTTCCTGGGCTCGCTTAAGATCTTTCTGAGTCGGTTCGAAACCAAGTCCAAAAGTATCTAATTTAGAGAGGCCAGGTGATTCCAGCGGTTTTGCTATTCCTTTCTTCTTTCCTAAGGTCATCCCAGGAAAATGTCCTTGTTTCTTCAGAATAGTATTCACGATCATGTTGGAATGGAGGTCGTGGCAAAGAGGGGTCCTTTCTTCCTCATGGATTAAGGAGACCTCTTCATTAAAGCCCCACAAATCTTCATCGTCTTCATCGTTATCCACATTAATTATTGGATTCACTATAGACTTAATTCTCATAGGCGAAGCATCGATGGTAATAGGAATTCCTCCTACTATAGCTTTTACTTGTTGGTGGAGAGATGAGGGTCGACCTTTAGGTCATGAAGCCAAGGGCGTCCCAACAATAAATTGAATGAAGCTTTAATATCTACTACTTGGAAAGTAGTAGCGTGTTCTATCGCTCCCGCCGTTACATTCATGGTAATTTTACCAAGAGCTTGACGACGAGTGTTGTCGTAGGCTCTTATTCCTTGCGTTGACGGGGTTAAGTCTTCATCCCTTATGCCTAGCATCCTCGCAGTTCAAAGTGGACAGACATTAATGGCTGATCCATTGCCTACAAGAGTTATAGGGACGTTCATTCTCTTGCAAACCATTGTGAGGTTTAATGCCTTATAGTGTTTGTCACCTTCTGGGGGCAAATCCTTGTCAGAAAAGGTGATCAAGTTGATGGGACTAGGGAGATCACTTGTGAGGAAGTTAGCCGACCCCTTAGGAGTGGGGTCAAAATCCATCCCTATTTTGTCCAAGGCATTCATTACAGCTGTAGGGAGTAATTTAAAGCTTTAATCCCACTAGCTTGAACCCCACTGTGATCATACACTAAAGTACGGTGGCGTCCAAAAGGGAAGAAGATAAAGCAAAAGAGTCGCCAACAAGTTTTTAAGGAACTTGTAAACCGTTCATAGGATGAAGGTTACACCATTAACGATCCAAGAGATCGTCAACTCCATAAGGTCTAGAACCAAATAAGGGTTCGGGGATGAAGGTACAAATCCAACCTAGAAGAGATTGAACCTGCCCTAATAATAGGCCTCTACTTTATTCTGATCGTATTCATTTGCGCTTTTTGATTAACATGCAATCACTAGGATTAACCCTAAACCTGTTTAATCTATGTTGATTGAATATAATGCACAAATAAACTATTATTGGCGATCACTTGAATTTATAATCACAATTAACCCTAACAAGATTATTAATTATCTTAATAAGCGTGGTTACAAGTAAAAATCGTCATCAAAATAATAATAATAATCATAATCATCATAAATCATAACAATTATAATCATAATCATATTCATGTTAATATTAAAGGATAATAATAATAGCAAGATCCTAGACATGATACTAACAAGATTAATAACAAATCCTAGCATGTCACTAAGCAATAAAAATCAAATCTTTAACCCTAACATGATACTAACAATCATAAATATTAGGAAGAGAGTAGGAAACATCACAGGAATCATAATAAGCAAATTTGATATTATAACATTTTCCCTAAACATGATACTAGGAATATCATAATAACAATATAAACATGATTTCTACGTCATAATATCAATTAAAACCATTAAAGCACTTACTTTGATGCCTCGTACCTTTTTCTAATAATAAAATACACGAGTTAGTAACTTCAAGAAAAATATTAATCAAACAATTAAATCAAATAATTGAAAGAGAGATTTGGGACCAAACCCTCAGAAATTAAACCTTTCACGTCTAGGGCGAAGGCAACTTCGAATATGGCTAGGTGTTTCTAGATCTTGTGAATGCAGAATTTTGTATATGGAAACAAAGTTTAGAGGAAAAAGCGAAAGAATTGAAAGATTAAAGAATGCTAATTAAAACTGATTGTAGATGAATGATCGTGAAAATTGGTGAATCAAAACGGAGTTTTTAATACGATATTTATAGAAAAAATCAGCCAAAAAGATAAAATAAACAAAACAGGGTCTGACGCATAAAAAACAGAGCTGGCGCCACCCCTGGCTAGCCAACACCAGGCGCCAAAGGCTAGCACCAGGCGCCAGGCCTGGTTCCAGGCGCCAGGCCTGGGGTCAGGCGCCAAGCCTGATTTTAACGCGTTTTCGAAAATCAGATAAATTTTCCGTACTGGAGGATCAAATCATATAATTTCCTCAAAAATGCTATTTGATTTTAATTAAAACTTTGAAAAGTCAAAAAGTCAATTTATCAATGTTAATTGAATTAGGAATGAAAAGAACCTTCTAGAAGATTCTAGAAGACTAAAACCATTCCTAATTGCATTAGGAATGATAAATCATATTAGGCCCTTCCCAAGATCATTGGGCCGCATATAAGGCTCAAAACGGGCCCAGTTTGGTAATTTGGCCATAACTTCCTCAATATTCATCGGAATTGGCTTATAATATATTGTTGGAAAGCTCTTGTCAAGCCCCATCCAACTACACTATTATTGGACCCATATCATGGAACAGACAAACTGGATTGGCTATTTTCTTAAAACAGGTTTTCAAAATCAGAGAGAAAAGAAAAGAAAACTTTCCTCAACACTAGACTTTCCACACTTTCGCTTCATTCGATTATGATTCGACGTGAAAGGTACTCATCACTGGGTTTTGTTTTGGGTAGACACAAATGGGTGTCTACAGAAGTCCCCACTTTGACTGAGTTTGGAGAAACGCAAGTTTCAAAAAATGAAAGCCAAAGTAGCGATAGGGACGGAGAATGATTCAGAACGTTCTGCGATCCTAAATCACTCTTGTAACGTCGATACCTGCAAAACTAGCGTTAGTTAAAATGATAGAAGAGTTAAGAAACGCGTATCTTGCACCGTCGAGCACACATATATGAAAGTAACCGATTTGTTGTTGTATCCTCGTTTTGATGACCTTCTACAAGCTAGAGAATGCCATCCCGCTTGAAAACCGCTACGCCTGTAGCTGCTTCCAAATTAGAAGATTGCTTCGCCTGAAACAATCCTCTTCCGCTTTGAGCAAAACTGGAAGATTTTATCGAGCACGGAAAGCTGCTGAGGCATGTGGAAAGTAGCGTCAGGGGCTAGAGCTTGGCGCCACACTTTTAGCCGTAGCGCCAGACGCCAGTATTGGTGCCAGGCGCTATAGTTAAAAGTTGGCGCCAGTCTCTGTTTACTAGCGCCAATTTCCCCCAATACCGAGCCAGAAATATGCGTTCTAATTTTGACCGGTTTTTCGTATTGTTTGCTCGATCCTACTTCCTGATTGAATTTTTTCTCACTTTTCTGAAACCCATATGTGTTCTACATATGGACATAACCCTCTGGGAATTCATGCTCCATCTACCCGATTGAACGCTCCGTGCAACAAAGGGTACATCCGAGATGTTGAATTCACCAAACCATGGAAGCGAGTTTTTTTGTTTTTTTTAAAAGCTCGCGATGTCCCATCCACTCGCGCCAACCCTTCACGGTTAGGCTTCCACGCGGTGCATCCGGACAATTAACCATGGACCCTTTATTGACTAAACCATATCCCGAACTTTAGAGAACTAGAGCCATGGTTAGGTTGCAAACGCATTGCATCATATTGTGCCTACTTGACTAATTGTGCATTGTTTGTTGTGCATATATATATTCTATGTTTCTCTTAACCGTTTGTTGACTTGTGTTGAGATTAAATAAATTAATGGCTTAAAGAACTTTGCCTAATTAATTAATTAATTAATTAATTAATTTGAGTCAATATAGTCTAATATTTTAATTGGGATTGACCTAGTACGACTTTAGGCATACCCTAGTTGACTAATAACACCGAAAACAGTCCCACACCGAAGCTCCAATATTGGCGCCAAAGTCTGGGCTGTAGCGCCACACTATGGTGTGTAGCGCCAGATGATAGCTAAATTATCTGGCGCCAACCACCACATTGTGACACCAGTCCTGTCGCTTGGCCGACAGTTCAGATTATTGGTCGAGTCATCACCTAGGGTCTAATTAACCAGTTTGCTAATTAATTCGGTTAATTTGCGCTGTCAATAACACCTTGTTGAGTCATTAATCGAGTCTTAGTCACATAGTCTAGCCACATGGTCATGACACGAGTCTTAACATGTCACATACAATCACTAGTCTTAGCACAACACGTTAAGTACATCACCATGGCCATGTCTTAGGTCCATGCATGAGTCGGTCTTTCCGTCATTTGAGTTGGGGGAGTACATTCTATTCCTAATTCTTCATATCCCTCCACCTAAACCTTCTTCACATTCTTCCATCTTTCTTCACTTCCTCCATCCATTGTATGTTGAATAAAGTTTGAGTCAAATAATTAACAATCAGTACCCCCAAATTCCTTTTCCACAGTACTTGGTCGAGGAGAGAAGGGCGATTAATCAAGGACAACCGCTTTATTCAAGTCTCGCTTTTTGATAAACCGATTCGTCAAAAGAGGAAGGCTAAGAAGATAATGGCAACTCAAGAAGAAGTCAATGATCTTAAGAATCAACTGGCTACTGTGACTGAGACACTGAAACTTCTCGCACTTAGGGTCGATGACCCCGTGAAGCAACAATAGATGAACCTCATGCAAGAGAGTCTAAGCAAGCTATCTAGTGACTATAAATTTCAGGGCATGAGTTCACAAGGGGTCTCGCTGGACAAGGAACTTCTTCCGCATAAGTTCAACGCCACTGACATCCCTAAATTCAATGCAACAGATAACCCTTACTTCCATCTAAGAGCTTTCGAAACTATAATGAACATTAAGGGTATCGATAAGAAGGTTTTCCCCTCTCTATTCCCACTATCTCTTGAAACTGTTTGCCAACAATGGTTCTTTTCCCTTGACAAAGAGAAAACCTCTACCTGGGAATCGATAGTAAACGCTTTCATTGATAGGTACAAGTGCAATATCCAAGTTGAAACCAACCATAGACAACTTGAGATGCTAAGACAAAAAGAGAATGAAGGTTTTACTTCTTTCTTTAATAAATGGAGGGAAACTTCCGCCAAGATGATTGAGGTCCCCACCGAAAAGGAGTCTATGAGGATGTTATCAAGAATCTTCAAGAGAAGTATTTGAAGCATTTGAAATATCAACACAATTTGAATACTTTCAAGGTCGTTTATGACATCGGAATTGAAATCAAAGACGACCTCGCAAAGCAAAAAGCTACTAACAACAGCAACCACGGTGGCTGGAAAGGAAAGAAGAGCGACAATCCTTCTTCTTCCGAAAACGCCCACTCTAGTAATAATGTTAGTACCTTTGTCCATAATGGTGTCTTAGCCATGGACAATCAAGGATCTAAAAGGAAACCCAGGTGAGAATTCACACCCATTGGAATGACCTACGATGCTGCTTTCGATCGTCTCTATGATCGAGGATTAATCAAACCTATTGGCCCTACCGAGGATCCAACACCAGAAAATCGATCTTCGAGATGGAATCCAAGTTCCTATTGCAAGTACCATCGAGGGCACGGTCATACCACTGATGAATGCTACAGGTTTCAAAACCTCATTCAAGATCTCATAGAGGCAAATAAGATCCCATTGCCTCTAGCTAGCGAGAAGACTGGATGATGTCGGAGCAAACAACACAAGACAAGAGGCGAGCTTCAATGACAAGATTTTATGGCCTCTTTTTCTATTTCTTTTTCATCTTTTCTTTCCCCAATAAGTCTAGCATAGGCACCTTTTCCTTTCCTTAGATTAACTTTGTAGATTCTTTATTTTCTTCTAATAAAATGAGCATCTATTTCCTTGCACATGATCACCACATTGCATTGCATCAAAAAAAAATGAAAAAAAATAAAATAAAAATAATAATAATAATAATAATAATAAAAAAAAAAAAAATCCATGTCGAGCTAAACACAAGGTATACCAATGATTTGAGGCACCCCTTGTAGCCACATCATATCTCCTTTCACCTTTCAAATATACAATCCTTTCTTCATAAGCCACTTTGAGCCTCGTCTAACGATAAACCCTTCATTTTTTCAACCTACATCTACCTAACCTTGGATGGGATGGTGTGTAACTTATGCAATTCTAAAAAGCTTGAGTGATTTCAAAAGATCAAAAAAATAGTAAAAATAAGCAAAAGCAAAAAAATAAATAAAAGTGTACAAAAAGGGCAAGTGTTCCAATGTCTTTGATATGAAAATATCTTCGATAAGAACACGTCTCATATTGCGTCTCTTATCGAGTGCTCGGTACTATGCCTGAAAAAAAGGAATGCCAAGTGAGTGATAGACCGCATGATCGGGATTGTCCACACTTATAAACATAAAATAGATGCTAAAACAAAAGAAAGAGCTAAAAAAAGAGTAGAAAACCTCAAGCATAAAAATACAAATATTCAAAAGCAAGGTTGCACACCTTGGGGGCTTATCTAGGGTCTTGAGCCTTTATCCCCTTCTTCTTCAAACCTTTAGCCTAACCACGTTACAACCCTTAAAAAGACCTTTTTTGAGGTATACACACTTGTGCGAGGTTCGGCTAGAGCTACGTTCGGCCTGATTCCTAACGGATACGTAGGCAACCCCATATCGAGGTGCGGCCGTAATAAACATGCATTCATATTCACATTCACACACTTACACCATGATCATATCAAGGGATATCCTATGCTCATCCCTATTAATTTAGAGCTAGACTTGGGGGCTTGATCCCTATATCATTAGCTTACCCTAGCCTAAGAGTCACCACCATTTCACTCTTTTCAATAATATTTTTTCACATACTTAGCTCTTGTGGCCTAGCTTTAGTGTCATTATCACACACTGCACAGATACATGACCAAATATACTTCCCTTAGGAACCCTTTGTCATGAAATCACAACGTTGAAGCATGCTTTGTCATATCAACATCAATCATAATTGTCATTACATAGAAGTATGAAGTGCTTAGCCTCCGTGCCTAAGTTACCTAAATGCTTTCATCATTGAGTCAAAAGTTGAGATAGCCTAAGATGGATTAATCCTTGCACCTTGAGAGATATTATCAAATGACATTTGACTAAGCTCATCCAACATGCATCTTCAAAACTTCTATTCTTTTTCGCGTCTTTCTTTTTCGGGAGAAAGTCGGTACCCTCCACAAAAATGACGGAAAATTTTTGTTTTTTTGCATTTTTCTAGTCGCACAATCATAATACAATGCACACACGAGTCATGTATATATTGAGTCATGTCGTGTCATATCACTTTGATTTGAGTCTAACACATGTGTCAAACTCTTCGAGTCGAGTCAACCTCAAGTCAATCAGCGGGTCAAGTTTATACCTTGAGTCGTGTCAAGTCGATGAGTCAAGCAACATTAAGCCTTAGGTCAACCCTAAGATAATTAAAGAAATTGGAAAAGTTCTATAGTCAAAAATAAATACAGGTGCAACAGAATAGGGAAGACCCTACTCCAATTCTTGGCGCCAGAAATATCTCAGCAACGACAGAGCACGAAGCCTCTCAGAAAGGTGATTTCGACCTCATGCAGCAATTTCGGGTTCCTTGGTACGCCAGTTAGCCCCTATAAGCAATTTGACCTGATTAGTAGTCGGCTCGATTACAATCGTAGTAAGTGATTGACCTGACAAAAAATCGTCTCACTTAGCTTAAGCGCCTAAAACACTGGCTCATTACAATCGGTTCAAAAGCAAGCACTTAAACGACAATATTTCCAAATATGGATTGTCGCGCATTCTTATTAAACGACAAAGTTTTCCAAAAATTGGATTGTCATCCCCAATTGACAATATTTCCAAAAATGGATTGTCGTGCATCTTCTTCAACGAAAATTTTTCCAAGATTGGATTGTCATCTTTGGCAAAGTTTCCAAGCGTGGATTGACGTGCTCCTTCTTTGTTTGGCAATTTTTTCCAAGTTCAGATTATCATCGCTGGCAAGTTTTCCGAAATTGGATTGTCATACACCCAGTTCCCTATAGCAAAATTTCCCAAAGGATTGTTGTAGGTTTCTACTCATCATAAATTTCGGCAAAAGTTCCTCAACGTGGATTGTCATTCATTTCAGCAAGTGGCAAATTTTCCCGAAGTGGATTGTCGGTCGACTCTTTTTTGCAAATGTTTCAAGACGCGGATTCACGGATTGTCAATAGTGGCAATATTTCCCCAAAAGGATTGTCGCATAGCGTTGGCAAGTTTCCAAGGTGGATTGCTTTCAAGAGTTATATTCCAAGATGTGGATTGTCGATCGTAGCAAAGTTCTTATGAAAGATTGTTACGAAGCATTGGCAACTTTTCCAAAAAATTGGATTTTGGCAAATTTTCCGAGGTACGGATTGTCGCTTCATCGTGACAACATTTCCAAGGATGGATTTCTACGTGGCATTGACAACTTTCCCTAAATCGGATTGTCATACATCATACAAGAGTTGTGTTGGCAACTATTCCCAAATAAAAGAGGATTGTCGACATACTGGTTCACAAGCAGCAAAGTACCGACGTACTTCCATAGCAAACATTAAGAAGCAGTGATCTTTTCGAAGACTATCACAGCGGAAATTTGAGTCATATCAAAAAGAAGCTCTTTGTTCAGAGACGAGTGAATATTGAAACATCAAGGTGGCGTTCCCTAGATTACGGAGAGTTGTCACAAACAACTGAGGATTGTTTCAAGAGAAGCAATCTTCGATAGTATTCCCTTGGATATGGAATATTATCAATGCGGATGAGGATTGTTTCAAGAGAAATAATCTTCGATGGTATTTCTTTGGATGTGTAATATTATCATAGCGGAGGAGGATAGTTTCAGGCGAAGCAATCTTCTAATTTGGAAGCAGTTACGGGCATAGCGGTTTTCAAGCGGGATGGCATTCTCTAGCTTGCATGAGGTCATCAAAACAGTAAAGCAGCAACAATCGGTTACTTTCAGAGACGTGTGCTCGACGGTGCAAGATACGCGTTTCTTAACTCTTTTTTCTGTTTAACTAACGCTAGTTTGCAGGTATTGGCGTTACAAGAGTGATTTAGGATCGCAGAACGTTCTGAATCATTCTCCGTCCCTATCGATACTTTGACTTTTGTTTTCGAAACTTACGTTTCTCCAAACTCAGTCAAAGTGGGGGATTCTGTAGACACCCATTTGTGTCTCCCCAAAACCAAACCCAATGATGAAAGAGGTGAAAGTGTGAAAAGTCTAGTGTTGCGGTTAGTTTGTGTTAAAATTCTTTCTTTCTGTTTTTGAAAACCCACTCTATTTTATGAAAACGTCCATTCCAGTTTAGTTTTGTCCGTGGTAAGGGTCCAATAATGGTGTAGTTGGATGGGGCTTGAAAAGAACTTTCCAACGATATATTATAAGCCCAATTCCGATGGATAATGAGGAAGTTATGGCCAAAATACTAAACTGGGCCCAAACCGGATTTTACCTACGACCCAATGATCATGAGGAGGGTCCAAAGGTTTAATCCTATTCCTAAACTAATTAGGATTGATTAGAATCTGCTATAAGTTTCTAGAATATCTTAATTATTATTTTTTGAAAAGATAAGATTAAGGAATTTGATTTAAATATAAACTTTCCTTTTTTATAAAACTTTCCTTTTTTAAAGTCCTAATTCTATTCGGATTTAAACATGTTCAAAGACAGTCAGATATTATTTTTGTGCCTCATAATTGTTATCCAAATTTTATATGGTTGGATACATCTTGAAATTATCTTTCCAATGATATATTATAATAATAATTTCGAGCTATAACGGAAAAGATATGAATAAGATATCAAACTCTATCCAAAACTGACACCATCTCACTATTTCGTTCATATCTTTTATTCCAAAACATATTTTAAAATGATTCTAATTGGTTTAGAAAGTAGACTTCAAGATCTTTCCAATGACATCTTATTCATCTTATTCCAATTCTTGGATCAAAAGATATGATAAAAAAAAATCCGCAAAAACTGTTGTCTACGAGTTTTATTTCGATTCGAATTTGGATTCTTTTCTTAATTCTTCGACCCTCTTTTTTCCTATAAATAGAGGTCATATTTCCCCTTTTTCAATCACCAACTCTCATCAAGATTTTCTTGATTATTCTCTCTCTTTTCTAAACTTTGTTTTCACATACAAAATTCCGCATTCGCAAGATCTAAAAACATTTAGCCATATTCGAAGTTGCCTTCGCCCTAGACGTGAAAGGTTTTAATTTCTGAGGGTTTGGTCCCAAATCTCTATTTCAATTAATTTATTTAATTTATTCGGTTATTATTTTTCCTTGAAGTTACTAACGCGTGTATTTTGTTATTAGAAAGAGGTACGAGGCATCAAAGTAAGTGCTTTAATTGATTAATTGATATTATGATGTAGAAATCATGTTTACATCGTTATTATGATATTCCTAGTATCATGTCTAGGGTAACTTTAATATTAAATATGATTCCTGCGATGCTTCCTATATTCTTCCTAATATTTATGATTGCTAGTATCATGTTAGGGTTAAAGATTTGATTTTTATTGCTTAGTGACATGCTAGGGATTGTTATTAATCTTGTTAGTATCATTTCTAGGATCTTGCTATTTTTATTATGCTTTAATATTAACATGAACATGATTATGATTATAATTGTTATAATTTATGATGAATGTGAATATTATTGTTATTATTATTTTGATGATGATTATTTTATTTATAATTATTATTCATGATGTTGATTATTTATTATGTTGCTTGATTATATTTATTGTTATTGCTTGATCACACCTTTTATTGCATGTTTAAAGGGAATTGGTACTTGTCATCACGCTTAATAAGATAATTAATAATCTTGTTAGGGTTAATTTGATTATAATTCAAGTGATCGCCAATAATAGATTTGTTTGTGCATTAAATTCAACCAACATAGATTAAACAGGTTTAGGGTTAAACCTATTGATTGTATGTTAATCACAAAGCGCACATGAATACGATCAGAATAAAGTAGAGGCCTATTATTAGGGCAGGTTGAATCTCTTTTAGGTTGGATTTGTACCTTCATCCCCGAACCCTTATTTGGTTCATGACCTTATGGAGTTGACGATCTCTTGGATCGTTAAGGGTGTAACCTTCACCTCGTGAACGGTTTACAAGTTCCTTAAAAACTTGTTGGCGACTCTTTTGCTCTATCTTCTTCCCTTTTGGACGCCACCGTACTTTAGTGTATGATCACAGCGGGGTTCAAGCTAGTGGGATTTTAAAGGCTTGAAATTATTCCCTACACTAACTGATACCACTTTAGGGTTATATAGGTACTACGCAGCGGAAAATAATTAATCATATTCATACTGTACCTAAAACCAAGATCTAATGCATAACACATAAAGAACATATAATCGTACCTTTGAAGCGTGATTCCATGTGCGATCAAGTAAGAACAATGGGAGATAAAGAACCCCAAGCTTGATTCCTCTACTTGGTCCACGAGCACAGATTAAACCTCCACTAATGTTAGTTAGTTGTGATTGAACACTTCAATCAACCTTCAACGGAGATTTGAGCCACGAACACACCACAACACCACCATGCGCCACCACACGCGCCACCCAAGGAGGAGGGTCGTACGGACAGGGAGGAGAGAGAGAGGGCCGAGTAGAGAGAGAGAGTTAGGGTTTTGGGAAATTGGTTGCTTGTGTGACAATTCATTGTATGTCAATTGTTCTGTCTTGCAACCCTAGGCATGGTTTATATTTATAGATCATATCTAGAAATAAAACCATGTCAAGTCCAAAACCCATTAGACTCTTCTAACTATCCAAGCTCAATTATCAATATGGTATGTCATGAACTCATGAGGCCCAATAATGGGCCGCTAACTTGTTTAACCCAATATTCTTATGTGTGTCCTTGTAGGATCCATTCTATAAGGCTTTGGGCCATTAATCTAGCCCAAAGATCAACTGTCATATCTAGCACCAAACATTGACGACCCTATAGAATGAACTAATTATCTCCATAATCGTGATCCTTGATATATATCTAGTAGTTGCACTTATCGAAGACATAACTCCTTCAAAAGCACCGTGACACGGTGTTCTGTACCGTGTCACGGAACCAGGTACCGTGCCACGGTGCCAGGCACAGTCAGACGGGGCACACTCCCGTTACACGGTACTTTTGCACTGTGCGAGGTGATTCTAGTTTTTTACCCGTTTTTAATATCATCATTACTTTTGATCCATAACTTGGAATAAGACATATAATATATAATTGGAAATCTTATCAAGTCTAATTTCCAACCTAATTAGAATCAGGTCAAAAAAATTTGTAGATTTTAAGATATGGGTGTTTTAGTGGAAGGGTGTCGGTTTTTAGCCGAGTTTAGTGTTTTTCTCATATCTTTTTCGTTATAGCTCGGACTCGGGCTTATGATATATGGTTGGAAATCTTATTTCAAGGCCTATAAAACCAAACAATAATAGGATCAAAATTATAAGACCAAAAAAATCTGTTTCTCTCGGTTTTGCGATGTGGACATGAAAAGTGGATAACCAGTTATGGTTTAGGGAAATGACCTAGAAAATTGATTGATTTATAAAATGTATTGGATAGAACATGGATTTAAGCACTTCAAAGATTAAATGCTCAACCCGACCAATAATGGCGTTGAAAGGTGTTCATCATCGGGTATGGTTTTGGGGAGACGTTTTTAGGATTCCATAGAAGCCCCCACTTTGACTGAGTTTGTAGAAATGTCAGTTTCGAAAAAAATAGTCAAAGTAGTCAATAGGGACGGAGAATTATTTAAGACATTCTACAATCCTAAATCACTCTGTATACGCCAATACCTGTAGAAAAATGTTAGTTCTACAGCTAAAAGAGTAAAAGGATAGAATACGTATCTGACACCAGTGTATCGGTGACAAATGAGTTTGGTAGCTTCCTATGATTGAAGGAATCCACCGAATGACATTTTTTGAAATGCTTTCCATGCATGTGGAAAACCGACTGACGAGTTTGGTAGCTTTCTATGCTTGAAGAAATCTACCGGATGATACTTTCCAGGCTTGAGGAAAGTCGACATATGAATTTGGCGATTTTCTATGCTTGAAGAAATCCAGCGTATAATACTTTCCATGCTTGAGGAAAGTCGACATATGATTTTGGCAGGTTTCTATGCTTGAAGAAATCCACCGGATGACACTTTCCATGCTTGAGGAAAGTCAACAGATGATTTTGGCAGGTTTTTATGCTTGAAGAAATCCACCGGATAATACTTTTCCTGCTTGAGGAAAGTCGACAGATGATGAGATTGCAAGTCTCTGTGTATCGAGAACCTTGCGTCGTGAAATGATGGTAGTTCGATTGTCCCCGAACATGGGTTGTAGTTGGTTCGCTTGTCCCCGAACGTGAGCTGTAGTTGGTTCGCTATGTGGGTTGTAAATGGTCCGCTTGTTCCCGGACGTGGGCTGTAGATGGTCCGCTTATCCCCGGACGTGGGCTGTAATTGAGACCTTTAAAATAAAATTTGCCTAGGGACTCGTGTAGACTATGATTGACTTGACCAACTGACTTGACCAAGCTTGACTTGACATGACATGACATGACATGTGTATGACTTATGGTTGTGTGTGTATGTATGGTGTGTGTGTGTGCAAACATAAGCAACCAAAAATGCAAAATCAAAAATTTTCCGTCATTTTTGTCATGAGACGAGTGGAGGGTACCGACTTTCTCCCGAAAAAGAAAGACGTGAAAACTGAACTTTTATTTTCAAACTTCCCTCAATGAGAAAAAATTTTGAAAAAAATTTTGAACTTCCCCAAAAGAAAAGACATGAAAAAGAGAAGAAATTTTGAAATTCCTCGTTGATCAAGATGAAATGAATCGCATGGATTGTATGCATGATGCATGTTCTTAGGCCAGGAAGCTAAGGACAATTACATCAAGTGACACGATAGATGAATGAACTTGGTCATGGAGCTAAGCATCATAAATGGTGTAAAGAAACGATCTTGAACGCCAGTTAAGTCTGGAAGCTAAGCACGTATATAGATGAAGTGATTATTGCATAATGAACGTTGCTTAGGTCAAGGAGCTAAGAACGATATGCTTTGTATGATTAAAAATCATTGATATATAAATGTTGCTCAGTATATTATGCGATGCATGAAACAATGAACATTGCTCAGTTCAGGAAGCTAAGCAAGTATACAATGTTTCTTTTAATGAATGTTGTTCTAAAAAAGACGATGAAACATGTACAGTGTTTAAACAAGATTTAATGATAAAGGGCTCTTAAAGGGAAATATCATATAGATATGGATATGTATGTGTGAGTGAAGTGTGTGAATGTGATACTAAGGCTGGCTGCAAAGGCTATGGTGATAAAAATTTATGTGAGAAGAGTCAAAATGGTGACTCTTTAGGCTAGGTAGGCTATATGATGTGGGATCAAGCCCCCAAGTCTAGCTCTAAATGGATAGGGTCATAGGATTAAGCATTGGATATTCTTTGACGCGATCATGCATATGAATGTGGTCGCACCTCACTGTGAGGTTGCCTAGGTATTCGTTAGGAATCAGGTCGAACGTAACTCTAACCAAACTTTGCACAAGTGTATGTACTCCTCAAAGAGGTCTTTCAAGGGTTGTAATGTTGTTAATTTGATGGTTTAAAGAAGAAAAGGGTAAAAGGCTCAAGACCCGAGAGAATCCCTAAGACGTGTACTTGTGAAGTTGAAAATTTTGAATTTTGCAAGTTCTATTTTTCATATATATTTTTTTGTTTTGAATTTCTTTTTTTTTATTCTTTTGAATAAATGTAGGCAATCTCAGATCATGCGGTCCATAACTCACTTAGCATTCATGTTTCTCAAGCACGGTACCAAGCACTCGATGAGAGATGCAATTTGAGACGTGTTCATATCAAAGACATTGGAACACTTACCTTTAGACATTGTTTTATTGTTGCTTTGCTGCTTTTTTTTAACTTGCTTTTTGAATGGTATACAATTACACATCTTCCAATCCTAGGGTTAAGTGAATGTGGGTTGAAGAAATGAAGGCCAAACGTTAGACGAGGCTCAAAGTGGTTGATGAAGAAATGGAATGTGATTGAACGGTTAACAGGGAATAACAGGGTTGCAAAGGTGCCTCAAGTCATTGGTATACCATGTGTTTAGTTCGGTAATTGATTTTTCTTAAAAAAAAATGAGTGAATGAAAAATGCTATGATCAAGATTTAAAACCTATGCTAGACATGAATGGGGAATGGAGATGAATGATAAAAAAGAAATCATGAAATCTTACACAAAGGATCTGTTGTGCGCCTTGTGTTCATTACTTCTTGCCGCCTGGAGGGACACGAAGTTTGTTTGCATCCACCAAGTCCTGAATGACGTCCTTCAAATTCCAACATTGTTCCATAGTGTGGCCTTTTCCTTGATGGTACTTGCAATGGGCATTAGGATTCCATTTGGCTCCTTTCTTCAGGTTTTGGCTTTGAAAACGGCCCAATAGGTGTGATCAAGCCTTGACCGTAAAGGCGATCAAAGGCCGCATCATAAGTCATTCCTAAAGGGGTGTAAGTTCTTTTCTTCTTGGTCAATGGAGCATCAAGAGATAACACTTCATTGAGATCAACTTGGCTTATATTGTTGGTAGTATTTTCGTGCTTAGAAGATAAAGAAGAAGGATGGTCGTTCTTCTTGTTTTTCCAAGTGTTATTATTGTTACTACCGACAGTCTTTATTAGCTCATCCTCGATATTGATGCCGATGTCGTATACAGCTTCGAAAGTGTTCAATGGAAGAAATTTGAGATGTTCCCTATATTTGTGAGTTAGATTTTGAATAAAGAGGTGAACCATCTCTCTTTCTTTGGGAGGATCTACCAAGAGTGAAGCCGTTTCCCTCCACCTGTTAAGATAAGCGGTGAAACCTTCATTCTCATTCTATTTGAGAATGGAGAGTTCACGTTCAGAAGTTTTAGTTTGAATGTTACACTTGTAACGATTCATGAAACTGTCGGTGACATCTTGCCAAGTCGTAGTACGCTTGGCATCTAGGGAATAAAACCATTGTTGGCAAGCATACATGCTCTAAGGAGAGAGGGAACATCGTAGGGAAGAGTGTTACATCCAATCTCTTAAGAGCCATGGTTGCAGAGAACGCTTTCAAATGGAATATTGGATTGTCAGTAGGCTTGAACTTCGGAATATCAGTAGTGGAGAACTTTTTAGGGAGCTTGTCTTTCACATCCAAAGGAGTGGGAGGCTGTTCCACATAAGTGAAATCCTCATAAATCTTACTCATTTGTTCCTTCAATTTATCAAGGGTGGAAACAGTGACCTTATTTTGTTCCATGGTAGACACCCTAGTGGTAAGGGTTTCCATCATGGCAGACAGTGCCTCAATGGATTTGTTGATGTTCTCGATATCTTCCTTAGTGGCCATTGGGACAAACTAAAAGTATTTTGAAGGTGATGAGTAACGTGAAGATGGCAAAGTTCTCTTTAAACGCCTCTTGGATTTAAGAGATTGTTGTAGTAATGACTCAAACCGTATTAATCTAACCCTGCTCCTTAACCAAGTACTGTGAAATAAAACAACTGCACTTAATTGTTTGACACATTGCTCAAGATAGGAAAGGAAATGGAAAAAAAAAGGTCATTTGAAAACAGGTGAGAATAACTCCGATCCACTCATCTTTTATTATGACGGAAATGGGGGTGCATGAACCTAGTATACGATCATAAACGACATGGTGTATGACTGGAGTCCAAAAAAAAAAAGTGTGTGGACTATACTTGACTCGTGAGTGATTAAGTGATGTTATAAAACTCGTGGTATGATCGTATGGCTAGACATGTGAACAATATCCAAAATGACTGACGCGAGGACCAAATTAACACGGAAGACTAAAAAAAGCTGACTGGACTTATTTCCTAGGCAAACTGTACTGTGTCACAGTACAAGCTTTCGAGACGTGGCATTGATTGCCGTGACGCGGTGATCATTTCCAGTTTTTTTTTTTTTTTTTTTTTTTTGCTGGAAATCCACCGTGCCACTGTGAAAATTGTCGTGACATGGTAAACATTCCCGCGGTGCGGCGGATGCTGACGTGGAACGACATTTTTTTTTTGCTGGAAATCCACCGTGCCACGGTGAAAATTGTCGTGACACGGTAAACATTCCCACGACGCGGTGGATGCTGACGTGGCACGACAAATTTTTTTTTTAGTTTGCGCTAATTACTAAGTGAGTACGGTCCATTGGCAATCGTTAGTCATAAAATAATCAACCATAGACAAAGAAAGATCGTTAAGGTTAGGATCAAAACGACCAAATATACACACATGAAACACGTAGGCACAACGATGCAAAGAATAGTTCGCAACCTAAGGTCAAGTTCTGTGTTCGAATATGGTCAGGCTTATTTGGTGTTAATAGGGTACCATGGTTAAGAGTTTGGACGCGTTAGCAAGTCAGCCTCCCTTGAGGGTGTATGCCAACAGGCGGCTCCGCGAGTTCGTGATGAAATCGAACTCGACTCCATGGTTTGGGTGGATTGAAAAACTCGGATGAACCCTTATTGCCATGAGCGTTTTTGGGTTGTGTAGGGAATATTTTCAAGCATTAACCCCCTAGCTTGAGCCCCACTGTGATCATACACTAAAGTACGGTGGCGTCCAAAAGGGAAGAAGATAGAGCAAAAGAGTCGCCACCAAGTTTTAGGAACTTGTAAACCGTTCACAGTGTGAAGGTTACACCCATTAACGATCCAAGAGATCGTCAACTCCATAAGGTCTTGAACCAAATAGGGTTCGGGGATGAAGGTACAAATCCAACCTAAAAGAGATTGAACCTGCCCTAATAATAGGCCTCTACTTTATTCTGATCGTATTCATGTGCGCTTTCTGACTAACATGCAATCAATAGGATTAACCCTAAACCTATTTATCTATGTTGGTTGAACATTAATGCACAAATAAAACTATTATTGGAGATCACTTGAATTATAATCAAATTAACCCTAACAAGATTATTAATTATCTTATTAAGCGTGATTACAAATACCAATTCCCTTAAAACATGCATAAAAGGCGTGATCAAGCAATAACAATAAATAATGCAAGCAACATAATAAATAATCATAATAACAATTATAATTAAAAATAATCATCATAACAATAATTATAACAATTATAATCATAAATAATAAAGAATAATCACAATAATGATCAAAACAATAATCATCATAATAACAATCATATTAATAATAATAATAATCATGTTAAAGCATAGCAAGATCCTAGGCATGATACTAACAAGATTAATAACAAACCCTAGCATGTCACTAAACATCAAAAATCAAATCTTTAACCCTAACATGATACTAACAATCATAAATATTAGGAAGAACATAGGAAGCATCATACTTTGAATCATACTTGATATTAAAGTTACCCTAGACATGATACTAGGAATAAAAATAACAATCTAAACATGATTTTTACATAATAACATCAATAAAAACCTTTAAAGTACTTACTTTGATGCCTCATACCTCTTTCTAATAACAAAATACACACGTTAGTAACTTCAAGGAAAATAACAATCAAACAATTAAATTAAATAATGGAAAGAGAAATTTGGGACCAAACCCTTAGAAATTAAACCTTTCACGTCTAGGGCGAAGGCAACTTTGAATATGGCTAGGTGTTTCTAGATCTAATGAATGCGGAATTTTGTATTGGAGAAAAGCTAGTTTAAAAAGAGAGAGAGTAATCAAGAGAATCTTGATGAGAGTTGGTGAATGATTATTGAAGAGAATGATAGGGAATTGATGATTGTGAATGAATGAAAACGGAGTTTTTACGACGTTATATATAAAGAAAATCAGCCAAAAAGATAAAATTATCAAAACAGAGTCTGGCGCACATGAAACAAGGTTGGCGCCAACGCTGGCTATTGGCACCAGACGCTGACCCTGGCGCCATGCGCCAGGCGCTACAGCTGGTGTTTGGCGCTGACCTGGAAATTCACGCGTTTTCTTAAAATCAGATAAAAATTGTCGTACAGGAGGATAAAATCGTATCTTCCTCAAAAATGCTCTTTGATTTTAATTAAAACTCTGAAAAGTCAACAAAAGTCAATTTATCAATGCTAATTGAATTAGGAATGAAAAGAACCTTCTAGAAGAATCTAGAAGACTAAAACCATTCCTAATTACATTAGGAATGATAAATATATATTAGGCCCTCCCCTATATCATTGGGCCATATATAAGGCTCAAACCGGGCCCAGTTTAGTAAATTGGCATAACTTCCTCAATATTCATCGGAATTAGGCTTATAATATATCGTTGGAAAGCTCTTGTCAAGCCCCATCCAACTACACTACTATTGGAACCATATCATGGGCCAACCAAACTGGATTGGCTGTTTTCATAAAAAAGGTTTTTAAAAACAGAGAGAAGAGAAAAGAAATTAAAACTATCCGCAACACTAAACTTTCCACACTTTCACTTCATTCGATTATTATTCGACGTGAAAGGTATTCATCACTGGGTTTGGTTTTGGGGAGACATGAATGGGTGTCTGCAGAAGCCCCCACTTTGACTGAGTTTGGAGAAACGCAAGTTTCGAAAACAAAAGTCAAAGTATCGATAGGGACGGAGAATGATTCAGAACGTTCTGCGATTCTAAGTCACTCTTGTAACGTCGATACCTGCAAAACTAGCGTTAGTCAAACAGAAAAGAGAGTTATTAAGAACCGCGTATCTTGCACCGTCGAGCACACGTCTCTGAAAGTAACCGATTTGCTGCCGCTTTACTGTTATTTTGATGACCTCCTGCCAAGAGAATGTTATCCGCTTGAAATCTGCTACGCTTGTAACCGCTTCCAATATAGAAGACTGGTTCGCTTGAAACAATCCTCTCCCGCTATGATAATATTCCACGTCCAAGGGAATACCATCAAAGATTGTTTCTCTTGAAATCACCTTCATTTGTTTGTGACAACTCTCCACAATCTAGGGAATGTCGTCGAAGATTTCCTCGTTTGAAGCCATCCTCATTTGTTGCGATAATTTTCCAAAGGAAACTACCGAAGATCTCCGCTTGTCGATCTTTAAAAGCTTGCTTGAACTTTGCTTCCGCTATGCTTGTACGTCGACGGTTTGCTGCTTGTGAACCATTATGCCCGTGCTATTGCTGTGATGACAATCCTCTTTTATTTGGGAATAGTTGCAAACACAACTCTTGTATGATGTATGACAATCCGATTTAGGGAAAGTTGTCAATGTTTCGTAACAATCCATCCTTGGAAATGTTGCCACGATGAAACGACAATCCGTATCTCGGAAAATTTGCCAAAATCCAATTTTGGGAAAAGTTGCCAATGCTTCGTAACAATCTGTCATAAGAAATTTTCTACGATCGACAATCCACATCTTGGAATATAACTCTTGAAAGAAATCCACCTTGGAAATTTGCCAACGCTATGCGACAATCCTTTTAGGAAAATATTGCCACAATTGACAATCCGCGTCTTGGAACATTTGCAAAAAAAGAGACAACCGACAATCCACTTCGGGAAAATTTGCCACTTACTCAAATGAATGACAATCCACGTTGAGGAACCTTTGCCGAAATTTATGATGAATAGAAACCTACGACAATCTTTTTGGAAATTTTGCCATAGGAAACTAGGTGTATGACAATCCAATCTCGGAAAACTTGCAATCGATGACAATCCGAACTTGGAAAAAATTGCCAAACAGAGAAGGAGCACGACAATCCACACTTGGAAACTTTGCCAGAGATGATAATCCAATCTTGGAAAAATTGTCGTTGAAGAAGATGCACGAAAATCCATATTTGGAAAAATTGTCAGTTAGGGATGACAATCCAATTTTTGGAAAAATTGTCATTTAAGAAGAATGCGTGACAATCCATATTTGGAAATATTGTCGTTTAAGAAGAATGCGCGACAATCCGTATTTGGAAATATTGTCGTTAGAGTGCTTACTTATAAACCGATACGTTGGTGCTTGTAATGAGCCAGTGTTTTAGGCGCTTAAGCTAAGTGAGACGATTCTTTGTCAAGTCAAACACTTACTACGATTGTAATCGAGCCGACTACTAATTATTTCAATTTGCTTATAGGGGCTAACTGGCATACCATGGAACCCAAAATTGCTGTATGAGGTCAAAATAACCGTTCTGTTCGGCTTCGAGCTGTGTCGCTGCTGAAATATTGTTGGCGCCAAGAATTGGCTCTGTCGCCAGACGTTGGGATCTAGCGCCAGGAGCTGAACTTTGTTGCCAAGCGACAGCCTTGTCGTCTGGCGCTGGAGTCGGGTCTTCCCTATTCTGCTCTTGCTGCCGCTGTTACTTGGTTTTGCTCCGAACTTTGAGCTTGGTCGTTTCCTTTCAACCAAATTCGCTCAAATATTTTGTAAATTAAAGCTCTTCATCTCTAATTTACTGATCCATGTAACTCCTCTTATCTTGGAGGAATCTCCTGTGTCATATTCACGGTTTTTTCGAAAAAAATCCGGGAATGTCCTCGCTTGCTGGGATGCACCTGCATTTATATCTTTTACTATAGGACTTTGCTTATCTTTTTTTTTAGGGTTGACCTAAGACTTAGTGTTGCTTGACTCAAGGTATGAACTTAACTCGCTGTGATTGACTCGAGGTTGCTCAACTCAAAGTGTTTGACACATGTGTTAGACTCAAATCAAGGTGATATCATGTCATGACTCAACATGTATATGACTCGTGTGTGCATTGTATTGTGATTGTGGGACTCGAAAATGCAAAAAAAATAAAAATTTTCTGACATTTTTGTGGAGGGTACCGACTTTCTCCCGAAAAAGAAAGATACGAAAAAAAGAATTGAAGTGAAGTTTTTAAAGGTGCAGGTTGAATGAGCTTAGTCAAATGTTGTTTCTCACAGTACAAGGATTGTAATATCTTAGGCTATCCTAGTTGACTCGATAATGAAAGTATTTAGGTAACTTAGGCGCGGAGGCTAAGCACTTCATACTTCGATGCAATGATGATTATGATTGAGTGATGTTGGGAATTTTGACATTACAAGGCATGCTTCAGCGTCATGTTAAGATCTCATGACAAAGGTTTCCTAAGGGAAAGTATATTTGATCATGTATCTGTGCGGTGTGTGAAAGCGATACTAAAAATAGGCCGCAAGGGCTAAGTGTGTGGAAAGATATTATTTCTTAAAAGAGTCAAATGGTGGTGACTCTTTAGGCTAGGTAAGCTAATGATGTAGGGATCAAGCCCCCAAGTCTAGCTCTAAGTAGATAGGGATGAGCATAGGAAATCCCTTGATATGATCATGGTGTGAGTGTGTGAATGTGAATATGAATGCATGTTTATTACGGCCGCACCTCGATGTGAGGTTGCCTACGTATCCTTTAGGAATCAGGCCGAACGTAGCTCTAACCAAACCTCGCACAAGTATGTGTATACCTCAAAAAGGTCTTTTGAAGGGTTGTAACGTGTTTAGTCTAAAGGTTTGAAGAAGAAGGGGATAAAGGCTCAAGACCCTAGATAAGCCCCCAAGGTGTGTAACCTTTGCTTTTGAATCTTTATATTTTTATGCTTGAGGCTTTTAACTCTTTTTTAGCTTTCTTTTCTCTTTTTCTTTAGCATCTATTTTTTTTTATAAGTGTGGGCAATTCCGATCATACGGTCTATCACTCACTTGGCATTCATGTTTCTCAGGCACGGTACCGAGCACTCGATAAGAGACGCAATCTGAGACGTGTTCATATCAAAGACATGTTCATGTCAAAGACATTGGAACACTTGCCCTTTTGTACACTTTTATTATTATTATTACTATTATTATTATTATTATTATTTTATTTTTTTGCTATTTTAATCTTTTGAAGTCACTAAAGCTTTTTTTTGAAATTGAAAATTGCATAAGTTGCGCACTATCCCATCCCAAGCTTAGGTAGATGTGGGTTGAAAAAGAAAGGTCTATCGTTAGACGAGGCTCAAAGTGGTTTATCAAAAAGATTGTATATTTGAAGGGTAAAAGGTGATATGATGTGGCTACAAGGGGTTCCTCAAATAATTGGTATACCTTGTGCTTAGTTTGATATTTTTTTTTTATTTTTTTTTTTAATGCAATGCAATGCAATGATCATATGCAAGGAAATAAATGCTCATTTTATTAAAAGGGGGAAAAGAAAGAATCTACAAAATTAAATTCAAGGGAAAAGAAATGTGCCTATGCTAGACTTCTTAGGGGAGGGAAAAAAGGAAAAAGAGGTCATGAAATATTGTCGTTGAAGCTCTCCTCTTGTCTTGTGTTGTTTGCTTCATCATCACCCAGTCTTCTCGCTAGCTAGAGGCAATGGGATCTTGTTTGCTTCTATGAGATCTAATGAGATTTTGAAACCTGTAGCACTCATCAGTGGTATGACCGTTTCCTCGATGGTACTTGCAATAGGAGTAGGGATTCCATCTCGAAGATTGATTTTCTGGCGTTGGATCCTCGGTAGGGCCAATAGTTTTGATTAATCCTCGATCGTAGAGACTGTCGAAAGCAACATCGTAGGTCATTCCAATGGGTGTGAACTCTCTCCTGGGTTTCCTTTTAGATCTTTGATTGTCCATGGCTAAGACACCATTATGGTCAAAGGTACTAACATTATTACTAGAGTGGGCGTTTTCAGTAGAAGAAAGATTGTCGTTCTTCTTTCCTTTCCAGCCACTATGTTTACTATTGTTAGTAGCTTTTTGCTTTGCGAGGTCATCTTCGATTTCAATTCCGATGTCATAAACGGCCTTGAAAGTATTCAGATTGTGTTGATATTTTAAATGCTTTGAATATTTCTCTTGGAGATTCTTGATAAACATCCTCACAGATTCTTTTTCAGTGGGCACCTCAATCATCAAAGCGGAAGTTTCCCTCCATTTATTGAAGAAAGAAGTAAAGCCTTCATTCTCTTTTTGTCTTAGCATCTCAAGTTGTCTATGATCGGTTTCAACTTGAATATTCCACTTGTATCTATCAACAAAAGCGTTTACTATCGATTCCCAAGTAGAGGTTTTCTCTTTGTCAAGGGAGAAGAACCATTGTTGGCAAACGGTTTCAAGAGATAGAGAGAATAGAGAAGGGAAAGCCTTCTTATCGATACCCTTAATGTTCATTATAGTTTCAACACCTCAGTCACATCATTCAATTGATTCCTAAGTTCATTGACCTCTTCTTAACTCGCCATTATCTTTTTAGCTTTCTTCTTTTGACGAATTTGTTTATCGAAAAGTGAAACTTGAATAAAGAGGTTGTCCTTGATTAATCGCCCTTCTCTCCTCGACCAAGTATTGTGGAAAAGGAATTTGGGGATATTCATTGTTAATTATTTGACTCAAGATTTATTCAACATGCAATGGATGGAGGAAGTGAAGAAAGATGGTATAGAATGTGAAGAAAAATGATGTAGATGGAGGGATGTGAAGAAATATGGTATAGAATGTGAAGGAAAATGATGTAGATGGAGGGATGTGAAGAATTAGGAGTAGAATGTACCCTCAACTTAAATGATCGGAAAGAAAGACTTATACATGAACCTAAGACATGGTCATGGTGATACCTATACTCAAAGTGTGTGCTAAGACTAGTGAGTGTAGGTGACATGTTAAGACTCGTGTCATGGCCATGTGGCTAGACTATGTGACTTAGTGTCTAGGCTCGATTAATGACTCGACAAGGTGTTATTGACAGTGAATTATTTTTTTTTTTTTTTTTTTGGAAAATATGAGAAATTTTATTACCAAAAGGAAAAGTTACAACTTACAAGAGCTAAGTTATAACAAACACCAAACCCCACAAGACCTGAAAAACAGGTCAACCTACCACCAAACAGTTCAAGCTCAATCTCCTGCGACCTTTTAGGAAGGGTTCAGGAGAAAGAGAGAAGAACAACCTGAGCTTAAGCTTCCGGCCACCTTCTAGGAAGGGTTCTGGAAACAAGGCCCAGGAACACAAAAACAAGCATAGAGTAGGACAGACCTGCAAACAAGAAACACCACCCCTGCAAACTGTATAAAAGCAAACCTCCACCTAGACTCAGCTGCAAAAGCAGCAGGACTAGACAAAAGAAGGTAATACATCACCTCAAAGAAAGCAACCAAGCTAAGCACCAGAAAAGCAAAACAAAAAGCTAAATGTTGCCTAAGAAAAACATCAGGAAAGCAAAACAAAAATAGCAGTAGTAGCCACCCAAACCAAACTGCAACAAGCCTGAACCAGCAAACAACAACTGTAGAAAGAGCAACAAAACCCAGCAACAGCTGACTTGCTGACCAGAAACAGCAACAACTCAGCATCAGAACACAGCAACAGCAGATCAAAAGTCAGCAACAACAACAGAAACCAACAACAGCAGCAGAATTCAGCAACATTAATAGGAAATAGCAGCAGCAACAAAAACCAGAAACAGTAACAGAATTCAGCAACAGCAACAAAAATCAACAACGGCAACAGAATTCAGCAACAGCAACAGAAAACAGAAGCTGCTACAGAAAACAGCAGCAGCAACAGGAAACAACAACAGTAACAGAATTCAGCAACAACAGCAACAAAACCAGCAACAGCAACAGTAAAACAGAACATCAGAAGCAGCTCCCTAATAAACCAACTAAGCAATCAAGTATTTGCTTCTCGCTGGGATTCTACAGGCTAAATGAAAGATAATATCCCTAACTAGGACATCAACAGGCTTGCAACAACCAGTGAACAAAACTGCATTCCTCTGTATCCAAATACCATAGACTGTTTCATTGAAGGCAACTTGGATCACTTTGTTTTTCAATCTGGAACTTCTATATATTTTCTTCAACCATTCAATCTCATCACCAAACTGCTGAACAGGGTTGGAAACATGTAAGATACTCAACACCTTGTTCCAAACCTGTCTAGAGTACTCACAATCAAAGAATAAGTGTTGAACACTTTCATTGCTATTCAAGCAAAAGAAACACCTTGGATCACAAGAGATGTGCCATTGTAGCAACCTATCCTTAGTGACAAGCCTATCCCACAAAGCTAGCCATAAGATAAATACACTTTTAGGAGTTGCTAAGTTATGACAAATGACCCTCTTCCAAGGAACCTTAGGAACATGAGGCCTAATAGCAGCATAAAGCTTCTTGATTTTCATCTTGTTGCCCTGTATGAAACCATCCCATCCCCCTTGATCATTCACAATATCTCTACAACTCAGAATCTTCTTCAAAAACCAAGAGCATTTAGCAGGGGTAAGAGTGGTCCAATAATCTTTATGCTTGAAATAATAGATATGGACCCACTTAACCCAAATATTATCAGCCTAATGAGTAATATCCCAAAGTAACTTAGTGACAGCTGCTTTATTCCACTCAGGAAGAGAAAGAAAGTTCCAGCCACCACAGACTTTAAGAAGACAGACGTAATTCCAAGCAACCAAAGATTTCTTAGCAGGGGCAGAGGATCCAGTCCAAAGAAAGCATCTGAATCTAGCCTCGATCTCTTTTAGAATTTTCTTTGGCAAGATAAAGATTTGCGCCCAATATGTCTGAATACCAAACAACACACTCTTCACCAACTGAAGCCTCCCAGCATAGGACAAGTGTTTAGCCATCCACCCTTGGATTCTAGCAGTCACCTTCTCCACCAAAGGCCTACACTGAGAAATAGTAAGCTTCTTAGAAGAGAGAGGGAACCCAAGATATCTAAAAGGAATAGAACCTTGAGAAACACCAAGAAGCTCTTTCAGCTCTGACTGAACATCAACAGAAACTCCTCCAAAGTAGACTTCACTTTTATCAAGATTAGCATAAAGCCCTGAAGCACCAGAAAATTTCAAGAAAGCTTGGAAGAGAAGCTTAACAGAAACACTATCAGCTCCAGAAAACAACAATAGATCATCAGCAAACATCATGTGAGTTAGGTTTAACTTCTCACATCTAGGATGAAAGTTAAAATCAGGAGTTAACCTAAGCTCATCAAGGCACCTGGAAAGGTATTCCATACCAATAGCAAAAAGAAAGGGAGACATAGGGTCACCTTGTCTTAAACCTTTCTTAGCTTCAAAAGGAGGGGCAGGAAAACCATTGATAAGAATAGAATAAGAGACAGAAGTAAGACAAGTCCAGATCCAGCTAATAAATCTATGAGGAAAACCAAGCTCCTGCATAACAGTAATCAAGAATCCTCGCTCAACTGAATCATAGGCTTTCTTCAAATCCACCTTAACCATGCATCTAGGTGAAATAAAATTGTGATCATAGCCTTTGATCAACTCAATTGCAAGAAGGATATTGTCACCAATGAGCTTGCCTGGAATGAAACCTGCTTGAGCATCATCAATGACCTCACTAATGATAGCAGCAAGTCTACCAGTTATGACCTTAGAAATGAGCTTATAAACCATAGTGAAACAAGCTATTGGCCTAAATCCTTAACATGAGAAGAATTAGGGATTTTAGGAACAAGAGTGACAGTTGTGCAATTCCATTGCTTAGGCAAGGTCCCTTTAGTAAAGAAATCAATAACACTAGCATAAATATCATCTTTCACAATATGCCAAGCTCTCTTATAGAAAAAAGAGTCAAAGCCATCAATACCAGGAGCTTTAGTGCTATCAATTCCCTTAAGAGCAGCATCAATTTCAGCATGAGAGACAGGCTGAATGAGATAGCTCTGAGCCACATAGCTAAGTTGTTTACCCCTCCTCAAAGTAACAAGGTCAACAGCAGGAAGCCAAGGAGCCTGAGTCCCTAAAAGAGACTTATAGAAGGAGATAATTTCATGAGAAATAGCATCCGGATCCTTAAGAAAAACCTGGTTAGAGTCAAAGATGGAGTCAATTCTGTTTCATCACGGAGAAAAAGTAATGAGAATTGCCATCTCCAAGCTTAATCTAGTTGATCCTAGATTTTTGTTTGAAGATGCTTTCTTGAATATCATTCCAGTGTTTGACAACCTTAATAGCATCAGATCTTTAACATATAAATCCAAATCATCAAGAGTCTGAGCCATTAAGTTTTGAATTCCAGCAAGCTCAACATTAGCTTGATCAATCTTCTCCTCAATGTTGCCAAACTGCTTGCTATTAAGAGACTTGATACTAGACTTCACATAATTAAGCTTCTGCCAAACAGAACCACTAGAACACCAAGCCTGAGAAACAGTATCAAGGAAATCAGGATGATCAGCAATGCAGTTTAAAAACCTAAAAGGTCTACCTCTCCCAGCAGGAGATGGACAAATATCCAACAGAATAGGACTGTGATCAGATAAGGAAGGGGGAAGATAGACAGTCTCAATATGCCCATGAGAGGCCAGCCAAGCTTGGTTACCAAAGACTCTATCAATCCTAGAGAGAGTTCTAGGACCAATGTGAGCCTTATTTGACCAAGAGTAAAAAGCTCATTTGCTCTTAACCTCAGTGAGGTCCAAATCATCAAACAAACTCTGGAAATATCTAATCTCATAATCAGTGACATCAGAACCATGAAGCCTATCTGAAGTATGAAGAACAGAGTTAAAATCACCAGCACAGAGCCATGGAGAATGCTGAATAGAGATGTTCCTAATTCCTTCCCACATAGGAAGCCTATCATGAATAGAGTAAAGCCCATAGACAACAGTGAGATCAATTTGAGTAGAAAGATCCTTAGAAGAGACACTATAATGAATAAATTTTTCATGAATCTTCAAGACATTGACAGTTACTCTATCTGCATTCCAACCAAGCCAAATCGTCCCTTTAGGAGAATGATCATAATTGCACATCCAAAGCCAAGAAGAGCCAAACTTCTTCTGGTAAGTGAGAACATTTTTTTATTTGATTTTTGTTTCAAGAAGACCAATAACATCAACTGAATGAGAATGAAGCAACCTCCTTACAGAGGCAACTTTGCCAAGGTGATTCAGGCCCCTGACATTCCAAATAGAGTAAATCATGACACCAAAGGGGGATTAACCTCACCCCCGCTTGGATTTATCGTGAAACCACCTGCAACATCCATTTCATTTGCAAATAGAGAAACAAAAGCATTAGAGGTAGAAGCAGGCTGATTAACCCTAGTTTGCTGGATTTTTGTCTTCCTTCCAACTATTCTCCACCCCTCATCTGAGTTTTGAGAAGTATGAACCTGTGGGGTGATAATAGGTTGCCCATGAACAGAAGCATAAACATCAACAACAGGAGGAGCTTGACTAGGCTTAGCAACCCAGACTTGCTGCACTTTAGGAGCTGCATTTACTGACTGCTTGGGAGCTGCAGCCACCGAATTCTTAGGAGCTGATGGCACTTTAACAGAACAATCATGGCCCACTTAATTACACTTAGAGCAAAAGGGTGGAGTCCATTCATAAAATACCTTAAGTTCCATAGTTTCCTTCGAGGGGCTTTCCACAAACATAGAGTTAGGCAATGGCTTGGTAACATCAATTTCTATTAGAACTCTAGCAAAAGAAACTCTTAGTTGTCTTGTAGTACATTCATCAGAGCTAATTGGTACACCAAGAAAACTACCAATACGACTAAGAGTTTCAGGACCCCAGCAATTTAAAGGTAAGTTTGGGAACTTAACCCATAAAGGAATAGTTCTCAAAATCTCAGCACCAAATTCAAATTTAGGACTCTAAGGTTTAATGATTGCTGGTTTTCCCATGAACATATGCGGACCAGAGCAAAGAATAGTATCCTTATCACTAACTGAGCAACAATTAATGATAAAATACCCATCGTCATGCCAAAAAATTTCTGGTTTTTTCACATCATGCCATTGTTGAACTATGAAACGACGAACAGCAGCAATAGTAGGGTAATGACCAACAACATAAAAAACTAAAGCATTAGACCATATCCTATTACCTTCCAAAAGTTCAGATTCCTTATGTTGAGCAACTTGCTTCCCATTCTGAACAACCGGAGCAACGAAGAACAGGGGAGCTCCCTTAGCAGCTAACTTCCCAGAGAATGAGCTTCGATCTTCACCAACCTTGTGTGAGTTCTGTTCCGGGGGAGTTACAGAGTGAGAATAAGGAATAGCTGGTTCAGATCGATGAGCAGCCGCTTCAGCATCCAATGGAACAGTAGACCCAGAAACCCTAGGTACTGTTTTATTGAAATTTGAAGATGTTGGTCTAGCAATGGCTTCAGCAAATAGGGCAATAATTTCAGCATCACTCCGGGGAATAGAACCACAGGCCGGATTGACCAGTGTCGGCGCCGGAGTGACAAGCTCGTCTACCTCCTGAATCGGGCTTGGAACAAAAGTTGTACTTGAGTTTCGCAAATTCTGTAAAATTTCATCAGTAGAACTTCTATGCTGTACTAATTGGGGTGTAGAGTTGTTCTGCTTCTTCTTCTTAGCCATCTAAGCTCAAAATTGATGAAGAAACCGATCAAAATCGATTAACCATGGAGAAGAGGAGGAAGAGAGAAAGTCAACGAAAGTGAAACCCCTAATGCATTTCAAAACTCGTTTGGCTCTACTGACAGCGAAATTTAACCGAATTAATTAGTAAACTGATTAATTAGACACTAGGTGATGATCGACTAATAATCCGAACTGTCGGCAAAACGACAGGACTGGCGTCGCACTGTGTAGCGTAGCGCCAAACGACAGATCAGTCGCTAGGCGCCACACTCCACAAAGTGGCGCTACAGTCCAGACTTTGGCGTTAATGCTGGAGCTTCAATCTGGGACTGTTTTCGGTGTTATTAATCAACAGGGGTATGCCTATTCTGATTAAAATATTAGACTTTATTGACTCAAATTAATTAATTAATTAGGCAAAGTTCTTTAAGTCATTAATTTAATTAATCTTAACACAAGTTAAACAAACGATTAAGAAAACATAGAATATATGCACAACAAATAATGCACAATTAGTCAAGTAGGCACAATATGATGCAATGAGTTTGCAACCTAACCATGGCTTTAGTTCTCTAAAGTTCGGGATATGGGTTAGTCAAAGAGGGTCCATGGTTAATTGTCCAGATGCACCGCGCGGAAGCCTAACCGTGAATTTTAGAAAAACTCGTTTCCATGGTTTGGTGAATTCAACATTCTCGGATGTACCCTTTGTTGCTCAGAGCATTCAATCAGGTAGATGGAGCATGAATTCCCAGAGGGTTATGTCCATATGTACAACACATATGGGTTTCAGAAAAGTGAGAAAAAAAAATTCAATCAGGAAGTAGGATCGAGCAAACAATACGAAAAACTGGTCGAAATTAGAACGCATATTTTTGGCTTGGTATTGGAAGAATTTGGCGCCAGCAAACAGAGCTTGGCACCAAATTTTAGCTATAGCGCCTGGCGCCAATGCTAACGTCTGGCGCTACAGTTAAAATATGGCGCCAACCCTCTGGTCGCTGACGCTAATTTCTACATGCCTCATCAGCTTTCTGTGCACGATAAAATTTTCCAGTTTCACGTAGTGTTATTTTGGTCCTAGTTGTGAAAGATATTTTTCAAATTTCCTACATGTAAAATCCTATGTTTTTAACTCATTACGGATGGTCTTTCCAATGAGATCTTTTTTTATGCATATGACAATAATGTTAATCAAAATTACGCACACGAAATACTTAGAACGTTTCGAGTCTCATCCACTCATTCTAAATCATTGCCGAAACGAATTCAGGAATTAAAATAGAAATCCTCCCAAACGGAGTCGCCAAAAACTGTAGGGAATATTTTCAAGCATTAACCCCCTAGCTTGAACCCCACTGTGATCATACACTAAAGTACGGTGGCGTCCAAAAGGGAAGAAGATAGAGCAAAAGAGTCGCCACCAAGTTTTAGGAACTTGTAAACCGTCTAAACGATCCAAGAGATCGTCAACTCCATAAGGTCTTGAACCAAATAGGGTTCGGGGATGAAGGTACAAATCCAACCTAAAAGAGATTGAACCTGCCCTAATAATAGGCCTCTACTTTATTCTGATCGTATTCATGTGCGCTTTCTGACTAACATGCAATCAATAGGATTAACCCTAAACCTATTAATCTATGTTGGTTGAACATTAATGCACAAATAAAACTATTATTGGCGATCACTTGAATTATAATCAAATTAACCCTAACAAGATTATTAATTATCTTATTAAGCGTGATTACAAATACCAATTCCCTTTAAACATGCATAAAAGGCGTGATCAAGCAATAACAATAAATAATGCAAGCAACATAATAAATAATCATAATAACATTTATAATTGAAAATAATCATCATAACAATAATTATAAAAATTATAATCATAAATCATAAAGAATAATCACAATAATGATCAAAACAATAATCATCATAATAACAATCATATTAATAATAATAATAATAATAATCATGTTAAAGCATAGCAAGATCCTAGGCATGATACTAACAAGATTAATAACAAACCCTAGCACGTCACTAAACATCAAAAATCAAATCTTTAACACTAACATGATACTAACAATCATAAATATTAGGAATAACATAGGAAGCATCATACTTTTAATCATACTTGATATTAAAGTTACCATAGACATGATACTAGGAATCAAATAACAATATAAACATGATTTTTACATAATAACATTAATAAAAACCTTTAAAGTACTTACTTTGATGCCTCGTACCTCTTTCTAATAACAAAATACACACGTTAGTAACTTCAAGAAAAATAATAATCAAACAATTAAATTAAATAATGGAAAGAGAGATTTGGGACCAAACCCTCAGAAATTAAACCTTTCACGTCTAGGGCGAAGGCAACTTTGAATATGGCTAGGTGTTTCTAGATCTAATGAATGCGGAATTTTGTATTTGAGAAAAGCTAGTTTAAAAAGAGAGAGAGAGAGTAATCAAGAGAATCTTGATGAGAGTTGGTGAATGATTATTGAAGAGAATGATAGAGAATTGATGATTGTGAATGAATGAAAACGGAGTTTTTACGACGTTATTTATAAAGAAAATCAGCCAAAAAGATAAAATTATCAAAACAGAGTCTGGCGCACATGAAACAAGGTTGGCGCCAACACTAGCTATTGGCGCCAGACGCTGACCCTGGCGCCAAGCGCCAAGGCTAGCGCCAGGCGCTACAGCTGGCGTTTGGCGCTGACCTGGAAATTCACGCGTTTTCTTAAAATCAGATAAAAATTGCCGTACAGGAGGATAAAATCGTATCTTCCTCAAAAATGCTCTTTAATTTTAATTAAAACTCTGAAAAGTCAACAAAAGTCAATTTATCAATGCTAATTGAATTAGGAATGAAAAGAATCTTCTATAAGAATCTAGAAGACTAAAACCGTTCCTAATTACATTAGGAATGATAAATCTATATTAGACCCTCTCCTAGATCATTGGGCAGTATATAAGGCTCAAACCGGGCCCAGTTTAGTAAATTGGCCATAACTTACTCAATATTCATCGGAATTGGGTTTATAATATATCGTTGGAAAGCTCTTGTCAAGCCCCATCCAACTACACTACTATTGGACCCATATCATGGACCAACCAAATTGGATTGGCTGTTTTCTCAAAATAAGTTTTCAAAAACAGAGAGAAGAGAAAAGAAATTAAAACTATCCGCAACACTAAACTTTCCACACTTTCACTTCATTCGATTATGATTTGACGTGAAAGGTATTCATCACTAGGTTTGGTTTTGGGGAGACACAAATGGGTGTCTACAGGTTGATAGAGCTTAAAACCCCTGGGGCTAAGACGTATGTAGAACAGACACGTTTTTTTAGAAAAATCAAAGGAAGCTCATTGTGAGAAGAGAAATAAAGCCACTGGAAAGATTTCGAAAATTCCCGTGACATGGCATAATCCACCGTGTCACGGTGCCAAACACCGCTTGATGGTGCCCAGCGCCGTGACACGGCAAGCTCTTCCGTGGCGCGGCAGTCAGGAAATCTGACCGTGCCTCTGTTTTCTTAGTTCACGACCAATATATCCAATTTTTCCTACGGGGCAGACCTGAGATATGACGTTAAAACGTCTATGCATATGTAAAAATGCCAATTTAATCACTGGAATATTTTCAAGAATCTTTCAAGTCTCATCCACTCATCTTAATTAAATACCGATCACTCAAATCAATAAATAACCAAGAATCCTCCCCAGTGGAGTCGCCAAATTGTAGGCGTCACTCGAAGTGCGCTTACGTAAACGCATGTTGTGAATATGCTTGGCACTCATAGGAAGTGGGAATTGACGTATATGATTAGGGACAAAGAAAGTAGGGAGTCGCCAACAAGTTTTTAAGGAACTTGTAAATTGTTCACGAATCATCAAAGGCAACCACGATTAAGGGACAACGATTGGCCCGTGAAGGTTACACCCATTCATAATCCATGAGATTACTAACTCCATATGATTCGGAGCCACAAAAGGAGGATCGGGGATGATGGTACAAAGTGAATCATGGAGTCACATTCGCCTGTATTGGCCTCTACTCGATTCTTATTGTGAAAAGTGATTACTGCGATCTCAAAGACATGCAAACAAAGATTCATTTTGCTCCAAACTATTATTAAGCTAAATTGGTTGAATATTAATGCAACATATAATTCTAAAATATTTGTGATCACTTGATTAAATAATAAGATTAACAAGGATCCTAAACCGGTTGTCCAAATTATCTTATTAGACGTGATTTTCAATTACATATTCCCTTTAAACATGCAATATGGTGATCATTATAACAATAAAAAAAATATTGGAAGCAATTTAAAAATAAAAATGTTAGTCAAATCAAATAATAATAATAATTATACTAGCAATATTAAATAAAATAAGTAAATTAATTAATTAATTACTCACATTCCGCGCGTTCCTTAAAATTGCTACATCATGAATAAATTGTTAGTAACTTCAATAAAAAAATATAAATTGAATGAAAATTAAATTAAATAAATGTAGATTTGAATTGGTCCAAACCCTCATTTAATTATTTGTACCTTTCACGCCTTCGTTTAAGGACGGAACCTCGGGTTAAGTATGGACTCCTTGGAATGTTTAAGGGAAGAATTGTATAATTAGGACTATAGGTTTGAAGCTTAGAATATGAGAGAAAGAGAAGAGAATTATTTTTGGGTGTAAAAGAGAGAAAGAGAGAAGGATTTGATGCCCCGAACTGCAGAAATGAGGGTCTTATTTATAGGGAAAATGAACAGAGGGAACACAAGGAACCCTAAAAAGATAAAAAAAAACCCCTAAAATTAACACCGCGACACGGCAGAGAACACCGTGACACGGTGCCAGGCATCGTCAAACGGGGGAAGGCACCATCAAGACAAGGGAAAATCCCGTGACGTGGGAAAAATTGGAGTGACGCGGGACATATTTGACCTACTGGAAGTGAAAGCGCGTGAAGGGTTTACGTGGAAAAGACACGAGAAAATTCCGTGACACGGCACACGTACCGTGACACAGCAGTGTCCACTGTGGCATGGTACAGTACACCGTGTCACGGTATGGGAAAACGCGGAAATTACACGGAAAAAGCATCGTGACACGGTGTTCAGTACCGTGTCACGGAAACAGGTACCGTGCCACGGTGGAATTTGATGCGAAAAAGCATTGAAAATAGTACAGTGACACGATGTTTGGTACCGTGACACGGCGCCAGGCACCGTCAGACGGGGCACACTCTCGTGACACGGTGCTTTTGCACTGCGCGGTGATTCTAGTTTTTTACCCGGTTTTAAAATCATCATAACTTTTGATCCGTATTTTGGAATAAGGCATATATATATATATATATCATTGGAAATATTATCAAGTCTTCTTTCCAACCCAATTGGAATCAGGTCAAAATAATTTTTAGATTTTAAGATATGGCTGTTTTAGTGGAAGGGTGTCGGTTTTGGGCCGAATTTAGTGTTTTGCAAATATCTTTTTCATTATAGCTCGGACTCGGGCTTATGATATATGGTTTGAAAGCTTATTTCAAGGCCTATCGAACCAAATAATAATCGGATCAAATTACAAGACCAAAAAATCAATTTCTCTCGGTTTTGCGATGTGGACACGAAAAGTGGATAACAAGTTATGGTTTAGGGAAATGACCTAGGAAATGAATTGGTTTATGAAATGTATTGGATAGAACATGGATTTAAGTACTCCAAAGATTAAATGCTCAACTCGACCAATAATGGCGGTGAAAGGTGTTCATCATCGGGTTTGGTTTTGGGGAGACGTTTTTAGTTGTCTACAGGTCCACTAGTTGAGAATAAAAATTAAATATTGTAAACGCTTTGTAAATAGGAAATGGAGCAAGTATTTCAAAACGGCCGAAAATGAAAAGTGAAGCAAATATTTAAAAATAGAGTAAGTACATACATTTTCAAAAATAATAATAAAACTATTTAAATTTTTTAACTCTCTCTCTTTAAATCCTAATTATTTTTTATGTTCTCTCTCATCTTTAACCTAGACTCACACAACCAACAATCAACGCCGCCGTCAAAACCACCCTTCACCACCACCAACAACAGAGATTGGTAGTGGCATCCATTAATGTTGACTAATTTTAAACTTGTATAACGTATATGTTAATATCATTACACTTATGCATTGGCAAACTAAACACCAAAAAAAAAACCATTGGCAAACTTGATACTCCTCCCATTTCTAAACAATTGACCTTCATGCATGTTCCGTTTTGATCATTCTTTAATAATTGGCAGATTTCTGAAAATGGCAAGGGCCTATTAATATTTAATTGTTTTTCTGTCCACAAATTTTAAGGTTTATACTCCCTTCTATTTTCTAAAGCTTTACTTGAGGTTTTGCACTTTTATATGTCATTTTAAACTTTTTTTAATTTAATCTAATATATAATTATAAACTAACTTTTTTTTAAATCGTTTTACTATATTTAATAAAAGATATTAATGGTCAAAGTTGTGTCTTGACAAATATGAAAATATATATATATATATATATATATATATATATATTGAAAATGGGAAGACATAAGCTCACCACGTGTCATAATAACTAGACGGATGATGTGACGCCTGTCGTATAAGATTATATTATTCATTAAACAAAAATGATGAATTGATAGCATTAATATTAGAACACATGACCTCATGCTCATTATATATACTTTAATATCAACTACTCTAATGGAACATCTTACATCTAAAACGTTTGTCATATAAGATTACTATTATTCATTAAACAAAAATGATGAATTGATAGAATTAATGTTAGAACACATGACCTCATGCTCATTATATATACTTTAATGTCAACAACTACTCTAATAGAACATCTTATGTCTAAAATGTTTTGTTAAATATAGTTAAGGTGTGTTCAATTCAATTAATTTTCAGTTATCCGAACTTAACTTATCTTATATTTATCTGAATTTACTTGAACTTATTAAACCTTATCAAAACTTATTATTTTAGTTGTAATTTGTAATTGAGTTGTAAACCCTTATTATAACTTATTTTTCCTGAATTTAACTTATCTGAACTTATTATACCCTAAATAAGAAAAAAATAAGGTAAACGGAATAGGCCTGTAATCACATTAATATACTTAAAGATTTAATGTTCAATTTTATGCATGTATATATATCTAACAATTTATAATAATGTTTGTAAACCTACGGAGATTGGAGGGCTAGGGATTAGAAGGCTTAAATTGTGGAATATTGCTTTCATGGCTAAATTAGGGTGGACTATGCTCACTAATCCTGATAAACTTTGGGTTAGAATTTTAAATGAAAAATACCTGAGGCATAGTGCTCTCTTTGACTGTAATGCTAATTCATCACAGTCACGAATTCGGAAAGACATTTTGAAAGGTAGACAGTTATTGGCTTCGGGTTTAAGGGTGGGTATTGGCAATGGGAGAACAACATCTCTTTGGTATCATCATTTGGTGGGAAAGGCTCCCTTGTATACTATCATGAATGTAGAGGTCCCAAATTCTAAGGGACATTGGAGTGTGGCTAATATAATCAGGAATGGATGTTGGTATATAAGGAATGTTGAGCATCTTTTACCTCCATATATAATTACAATGATCAAAGCAACTCCTCTGTCAAACATTCATGATATGGAGGATTTTATTACTTGGGATTTAGGAAATCTGGAATTTTCACTATAAAGTTAGCTTACCATTTTCTGTTAAAATATTCTTGTTCTCCTTCGAAAAATTTGAAATCATGGAAACCATTGTGGAAAATACAAGTTCCTTTAAAGTACAAAATGATGACTTGGAATTGTGCTCATTGTATCTTACCTGTGGCAAAAACTCTCTCTTGTTATATGCCTCTTATTTCTCCTGTTTGTTCACGATGTAATTTATACAATGAGCTACACATTCATTTGTTTAGAGATTGTTTTATTTCTTCAATTCTATGGAATGATATATTTGCTAGAGTCTACATACCACACAACTTTGATTTCCATTTATTCAAGAATGCAGATTGGAAAGACTGGTTGAATTATAATTTGGGATTGAATAAAATATGGAAAATTATTTTTGTAACAGGTTTATGGCATATTTAGTTACAAAGAAATGACATGGTGTTTGAGAATAAGAAAGTAAACTCACTTTCTTTATTCACAAAATTTTTAGTGGACTATCAATTCAATTATACTATTTCCCAAGTTGATCATAGGAAGAATAAAGGCAAAGGCAAGATTGGATGTTCTTCATCCATGAACTGGGAAGCACCAAAGGCTGGCTATATCAAAATCAACACTGATGGGGCATAGATGAACTCTGCTATCTCATCTGGGGGAGGTGTTCTGAGACGTTCAGATGGCACTTGGTACGTGGGCTTCTCTTGTAAGTATTCGGCAATATCTCCTCTAGCTGCGGAGTTATATGCCTTAAATGATGGTTTATCAATTGCAAGTGATCTGAAGATTAAAAAGGTGGAACTTGAAACTGACGCAGAATCTTTGAGAACAACGTTGCTTACTACTGGTCCTAGCTTATTCTCATCATGAATTAGCTGCAGCGGTTTGTGACGTGGCTGCGATCCTTAATCGTTTTGAAGTGGCTGTAATTACTCATGTGCCTAAGGAGAAAAATATCTTAGCTCACAAGTTAGCAGCTTATGGAAAGGATATGGCTGTAGGATACAAAATACACTACCTAATTCCAGAATGTGTGAGAGCCATCTATGAATCTGAGCTGGGTCAAGTTTCTGCTGCAATTACTGGTAATATTGTTGCTGCTTCAAGGAATGATGTTGATGCATCAGCAATTACTACTGCTATGTCCCTGTAGGTTACTGGGTATCTTTTGTGATGGCTGAATTTGTATTTTGGGGTACTGCAAGTTAGGGGGACTGATCTACAAGGTTTAATGTATAGTGGCTTGGTAGTTTTAGCCTATTTCTTAGGCCTTCTTTTGGTTAGCATCCATTTTCAATGTACAAATTATGTGATGCTGGTAATTGCAGCTATGGCTTTAGCCACTTAATATAAATATCTCCTATTTGTGTTTAAAAAAAAAAAAACAATTTATAATAACAAAAATTAATCTAATTTCATTTAGAAAATAACACCACAAAAATCACAAAAATTTGATTTTAACACCACAAATTTTAAAACTTTTAATATAACACCAACAAAAAACCCAAAAATTTGATTTCACCACCACTTAACTTTTCCATCCAAAAATCGGTAATAGGTCCTACACTGTTCATGTGTTATAAATTTATTGGATTAAAAAAAAACAAAAAAAAAAGAGAAAAGGAAAATTAAAAAAAAAAAAAAGAAAAATCTCTAAATCTTAACCCAGCCACCGCCGTCACCCCAACCCAGCCCCCACCATTGTTACCCTAACTCAGGCCCTACCGCCGTCACCCCAACCCAGCTTCCACCGCCGTTACCCCGACCCAGCTTCCACCGCCATCACCCAATCCTAGAAAACCACCCTCAACCCACGAAACCAGATAGTCGACCACCCTCATCCGTTGAAACCAACCCAACCATACCCCAAAACCAGCCCTGATTTGGTTTTCATGGTAGGAGTTTCAGGTGAGGGTGAGAGGAGTCGGGGTTTCGGCGATTTGGCGACGGAGATGGGTTGATGTGCTGCTGTCGACTACTCGGCTAGCCTGCGTTGGGGTTTGTTGGATCGTGGTTCATGGTTCGTGGGTCAGGGAAATGACGAGATAGAGGGTGGGCTGGTTTGGGCTGGGGTTGGGTGTTTAGGCAGCGGTTTCAGGTCAGGGAGACAACGATGGTGGCTGGGTTGGGATGACGGCTGACGGCGGTAGGGACCGGCGCCGGTGGTGGGGTGGTGGCTGGGTTAGGAGTTTAGGATTTTTCTTTTTTTTTTTTTTTTTTCAATTTTTTTTAATCCAATAGTTGATTAACACGTGTATTGGGTAGGGCTCACTTAACGGTTTTTTTGGATGGCAAAGTTAAGTGGTGGTGAAACCATTTTTTTTTTTGTGGCATTATGATAAAATAATAAATATTTGTGGTGTTATAACTAAAATCGTGATAATTTTATGGTGTTATTTTCTAATTTTTCCTTTCATTTATTGAACTTTTTAAGCTGAAGCTTTATTTTTTTTTTCTATTCCAGTGACACGTCTTTTATCTTCAAGAACCACATTATTTTGTTAAAAAGTGTTAATCATATTCATAAACTTGAATATGTAATATTGTTTAATTTTATACATGTATATATAACAACAATCTATAATAATAAAAATTAATATCATTTCTTTAATTTGCTCATACATATAACCTATATCTATTACTAATTTAAATATACAACTCAAAATACAAACTCTCGCCTCTCCTCCCCTCTTCTAGGTTTTTTTTTTTCAAATTCTTGGTCATTTAGGTCGAAAATAATCTAATTTTTTCGGATATTAGACTATTTCCGACTCTTTTCCCTTAATTTTCTTCATCTTTAAATAAATCTACATGAATAATAGATATTCGTCCGTCTCTTTGTGGTGGTGGAGTGTCTCTCTATGGTGGAGTCATTAGTTTTTATTAGTTTTGTTATTTGTTTAGGGTTTTTTTATGTGTTATGGTTAATTAAAAAGGTAATCATTTTTTTCCCTATTATCGAGTCGTTGGTAAAAAGTTGTCCGAGATCGCAAGCCGTTCGAGTGAATTAGATAAAAATTATCCTTACCGCTAAAACAAATCGTTAGACCGTCTCTCCGAAAAAGCTGTATATTTTAGCGATGTGTGCGAGAAATATACTACAATGCAAGATTTATTCAATGATCGTAGCTTTGATGAAGGAAACCCTTATGATTCGATTTTATGTATTTGTTGATTTAGATTAAATTTGTAGATGTCATATGACTTTCGATTACTGAATTGATTTGTTTCAAAAAAAAAAAAAAAAAAAAAAAAAAAAAACTCAAAATATGAGTTGTATTTTTTAAGATAAAACAAAGTAAACTAATAATTTTAGAATACTGAAGTAAATGTTACAAATTTAATCTATATTTTTATTTCGTCACGTAATTTTTATTATAAAAACTCATTTTAATACATATAATGACCCAAGACACAGGGCCGGAGCCAAGGGGGGACTAGCGGGGGCCTTGGCCTCCCCCTTGGCTCAAGATATCAATTAAATTTGCTCTTAATTGTCATTAATTTTGGTTTAGAGGAGTTGGTTTTTTCCATGTGATAGTATGCAAATTATCAAGGGATCAAATCTTGTAGCTAACAATTTTTTTTTTTTAAAGTAAATGTAATACGTAAGTATAATCTTGGCCCCCCTCACTTAGAAATTCTGGCTCCGCCACTGCCAAGACATCGTGCGGACCAAAATCTAATTAGCATTTAAAAAGCAAAGGTAGTATTAAAATTAAATAATCCCCACCCCAACTTACATATTTCACATTTTTATTTTTATTTTTTTTTTTTAATTTTTTTTTTTTTTGAACAGACACAAACTTTACTTTAAAATGACTCATTGCACTATTTTAACTATTTCTTAAATTTATGTCCAATTGCAATGTGTCAATTTAATGGAATTGGGAACATAGGATGTAAAAAAAATGGAAGAAGTTAGCTATGTACGAGTAACGTTTAAAAGGGAACAGCATCAATGGTCAATGGGGTAGCTCTAATTAACGACAAGGCGTGGTAGTGGCGTAACGCATGACATATCACATACCAGTAATGCCAGCTTGTATAGTTGTGTCCATATATAGCCAGATTTACATATCATCATCGGTGACTTCATGTTTTCATGTGCACAATTTTCTAATCCTTCTTTCATAACATGTTGCCATCTTAGATTCTTAGGGAATAGGATATTTGTTGATTAAACCCTCCGTTTCGTATTAATTGCAACACTGGTCTAAAATAAAAAAATTATAATATAGATTATTGTTAATAGAAGAGAGAAATAATAATAATAATAATAATAATAATAATAATAATAATAATAATAATAATAATAATAATAATAAGTGGGGTTGGTATGAAAAAACAAATAATAAAATATTTGTAAAAGTGGGATTAGTGGCAGAGAAAAAATTACTTCGTATAAAATAATACGAAGTAGTAGATTTTTATCAAATATAGAAGTGTTGCAATTAATATGAAACGGATGTAAAAGAAAAGTGTTGCAGTTATTACAAAATGGAGGGAGTAAAAAAAAGAAAATAGGAAAAATTGCTCCCATTAATCTGAACTTTGCCTCGTCTGCCCAAATTGATCCCAACTTTCGTTTATTATCTATCACTCCCAACTTTAGGGGGTATTAATTTCTATTGCACCCAACAGGTAATCTAACCTGATATTGCAGGTTACCTAGACACGTGTCCACACTTGATAGATCCAAATAAAATTAAAAAAAAAAAAAAAAAAACTAAAACCAAAATACCAGCCACCCTATCCCCACCCCCTAATCCATCAGAACCCTAACCCCAGCCTCCAAACTCGCCGGAAACTGGCCCACCAACCACCCTAAACCACCGAAAACAGCCAGTCGTTTTCGCCCCCTTGAGCCCCGCAGTACCACGACAACCACAACGCTCCAGCCACGCACCACCACACAACCGCAGCACCACGACCACACATCTCACTTCCCCAGTTCCCCCGCCGTTTTCACCCTATTTACCGTCGTTTTCTCCCCTTCCCTGCCGGATTCCGCCTACCCATCCCTTTCCCCGTCGAATTCCACCCGTTTACTCGTCATATTTCGCCCCCTTTTCTTTCCCCGATTTCTTTTCCCCGGTTTTGGTGCGCGAGAGGAAAAACATGGGGCTGTGGTTGTGGTCGTGGAGAGTGAAGGAGCATAGGAGGGTGGGTGGTGGACGTGGTACCGACACTAGGGAAATGGGGTCTGGGCGGTGGTCGATGCTCCGGGGGAAGGTGTTTGTGGCCGTGGGTGGGTGGGGCGGGCTGTTGGTGTCGTGGGGAAGGTTTTGTTTTTTTTTTTAATCTTTTTTTTTTTTTTTTTGAAATTTTAACCAATCATTACGTGACACGTGTACAACTAATCACAAGTCAGCAAAATTTACCTCTTCAGCCGGTTTTAAGTCATTTGGGTGTAATAGAAATTAATACCCCCTAAAGTAGGGAGTGATAGATAATAAACGAAAGTTGGGATTAATTTGGGCAGACGAGGCAAAGTTCATATTAATGGGAGCAATTTTTCCAAGAAAAATTAAGGCCAAATGGTTTTTAACAATACTACATTATTTAAATTGATTATTTGTTTTTATTTTATATTAAAGTGATGATACATATTGCATACTTTGTTGTATACATATATTTATAACTAGATGTAAGTCCGTGCGATGCACATTTCTAGTAAATCATTTTATTTAATTTAAAATTTTGTATATTTATGAAGATCATTCATTAGATTTAAGGAAAATTCCTAATATCATAAGATATTTTTTTTAATTTTAAAACTAAAGTTATCTTTTGTTGTTTTATTTATTTTATGTAAAGCTTGAATATAAATCTCAAACCTAATTAATTAACTTTTCTAATATGTCAATTTAAATTTTTAATTAAAAAAAATGACAAATCTCGTTTTTTTTATTGATTAAGATAAGTCTTTTGCCTATGTATTTTTTTAATATACTCATTCTGTTTGAAATGTTAGTCTCATTTATAATCTTTTAACAATAAAAGATTAGGGTCGTCCCAACCTTTTTGGAGGCCCTGTGTAAAAATAGAATATAAAATTTGGCTTATGAATTTTCTCTACTCACGATATATTTTTTTAGGGTAATGTTACATGTAGCCCTAAGGGCTATATATAAGTATTAAATATACTTTTGGAAATTGTACAAAATTAGGAATTCATGACAAAAACACGCGTAAATCAGTGTTATTAGTGTTTATATTTTGATGATTTCTTAACTTTTTACGATTTTCAAGCGTAAATTTAATGCTTATATGTAGCCCTAAGGGCTATGTATACCATTTTCCTATTTTTTAATACAAGAAACAAAATCGTTGTTCTTCACAAATACGGAATATATAAAGTTTGTAATTATAAAAAATGAAATATTTTGTAAATAGAGTTTAGTCATTTATTATATATGGTAGAAAAAGAAATGCATTAATGATTTTGGAAATAGTAAACATTAAATAAGTATAGACATTAAATACATTTTGTAAACAAGAAAAAAAAATACATTTTTGTAAAAAAAAGACTTTAAAGAGAATTAAACCAAGGACCTCTTGCAAGTGAAGATGGTAGAGCTCATGAAACCACTAAGCCATTAGTAATGTACATGAATAATTTTACAACATATATTACTTATATATTTTTAATGATCTGAGGCCCCAACCAAAGTTGAGCCCTGTGCGGCAGCTCATGCTGCACACCCTAATGGCCGGCCATGTATAAGATTATGGGGAATAAGTTAAATGAGATTTAGTTTTATTCGTCTTGATGAGTACATTATTAAAATCAAACTTTTATAATATTTGCTAGGGAGAGATTAAAGATTTTGCGATAAAAAATTTGCATCCATGTAAAAAGAAATATTTATTTTTTTTTGAAAGAAGATAATTATTAGTTTTTTAAAAATAATTTAAATTTTAATTATTAATTATTCGTTGTATTTACCTATGTGTCGAAATTCTTAAATTTTATTTGTCACTTTTACTTAAGTAGCAAGTAAATTTTTTTATTCTAAAATAAATTATTAAACTAATTTTTCATTGGATAAAATAATACCTCTTTTTATGTGGCGCACCAATTGCTCCCGAAAAATGCTTACTTTACATATATATTTTAGATTTAGATTTTCTTTTGAAGTGATGGATTTACCTTTTTGTGCCATTTAGAATTTTCTTTTAGAACCTTTCTATTATAGCACAATCGACTAAGGGCCTGTTCACATTTACTTAATTTCAGTTCAGTTTAGTTCAGTTAATCAGTTCAGTTCAACTCCAATCAGTTCAATTCAGTTCATCTCTTAATTTTCTTCTCTCATAAAATATTCATATCAGCTCAATTCAGTCCAGTTCAGTTCAGTTCCAGCTCCAATCAGTTCAGTTCAGTTCAGCTCCAATCAGTTCAGTTCAGTTCAGTTAAGCTCTGTTCAGTAAATGTGAACAAGCCCTAATTAATGCCAAACCATCTACATTTAAAATTAATATAATACGAAGTACATGGTTAATAATATTGGAACTTCATCAATATAAAATGGTCACAAATTGCAATTTTATTTTGCATAAAAAAAATATTGCAATTTTATTATTTTTTTTTTAAAAAAAATTCTTAAAATATACTAGATGTTTCATCTGTATCATTCAAAAAAAATACAGTAGTAAAAAAATAATAGATTCGTTTCATAATGTTAGTTCCATATGGAATCAATCACATAAAAAGAGAAAAGAAATATATTTGGAATCTAAAATTAAAGTACAACATAATTCATAATTAGGCCCTGTTTGATTCACCTTAATTTTGCTGAACTGAAATTATTTTTACTGAACTGAACTTAATTTTACTGAACTGAACTTAATTTTACTGAACTGAAATTATTTTTACTGAACTTAAATTATTTTTACTGAACTGAAATTGTTTTAACTGATTTTCTATTATAATTCTTCTTTAAGGAAACTGAATTTTACTGAACTGAACTTATTTTTACTGAACTGAAATTATTTTTACTGAACTGAAATTAATTTTACTGAACTGAACTTATTTTTACTGAACTGAAATTATTTTTACTTAATATTATTTTTTTAAGGTGAAGAGAACAAGGCCTTAGTTTAGCTTATTTAACTTTTTTTTGATTTTTTTATTAGGAAAACACAAGTCATAATTGCATAATTTTAGGAAATTATTTTTTAACTTAGAGTTATGTCATCAATCCACAACCAATTAGTTCAAAAAAAAAATCATGTTATAAATGAAATATATTTAATATGGGTAGATTTTTTTGAAACGCCCAAAATTGTATATGGAACTAACATTATGAAACGAAAGGAGTATCATTTTTAAAACTCGTATTACAATTTGATGTATTTATTTCGAAAGGTAAATAGATGGTTAAAATAAAATTAAAAAAAAAAAAGGTTGGAGGAAATTATTTAACAGAAACTTAAAAAAAGCTAAAAAGTTGATTAAGGTGGACTGTGATTACTAGAGTGTACTCTTCACTTGGATGAAATGTAATTGCTAAAGTGTACTCTTCCCTTGCAATTCAAATATCTTGTTTTATCCGTACTTATCTTATATAAATTTATCAATATACCTTTTCATTATATACGGAGTACTAAAAATCGAATTTATTAAATCCGTATATGTCTTATCTGAACTTACCGATCATTATCTTTATTGCCTGTCGTAGTATATACCCTCCCATTAAAATCTAGAGTGTCGTAGAGACCTCTACCTCTACCTCTACCACTCAACTTACATTTTGCATAACAAAAGATATTTTAATACTTAATTTCGTGGTTATCTAGTCTTGTATATTAAAATAAGGCTAAAATTGCATTAAAACAGACAATTTGGAAAAATAAAAAGCCCAAGATATTCCAAGTGGTCCATCCAGTTACACGTTTACCGTCATTCTATCCTCCACCCTATATAAAACGCCTACAATTCCATTTTCTCTTAGAATTTAAATAGAAAAATCCATCAAAAATGAAAATTGGGTATATTTTTATAGCAATTTTTTGTAGTGTAATTCTAACATGGGCTTGGAAAACCTTGAATTGGTTATGGTTTAATCCCAAAAAGATGGAAAAGTGTCTCAGAAAACAGGGTTTGAAAGGAAATTCATACAAATTTTTGTATGGTGATTTAAAAGAAACCTTCAGAATGCGTCAAGAAGCAAGAGAAAAACCTATTCCTTTTACTCATGAATTTGTTGATCGTGTTTTGCCATTTCTTCAACAACATATCAAAAAATATGGTTAGTTAATTTGTTTTTTCTATTTTTACTCTATTCTAATATCAGAAATAAATTATTGATTTGCACGCTTTTCTCTGTTTTAAGTACCGATTTTGTCGCTTAATCAATCATTTTGTTTGCCTTTTTTTGAATAAGTGCTATTGATTTTTTTATTTTTTACTTTTTTAGTTAGTGGTCTTTTTTTTCTATTTTATTTTATTTTTTTAAGTTAGATGTTATCGAAGTGGCATGTAAACTCGTGATAAAATCTTGTCTACAATGTGACTTTTTAGTAAAAGAAGAGTACCACTGTAGAGTAGTGGTATTGGTCATGGCAAAGTAGTTTTTTTTTTTGAAAGATCATGGGTAAGTAGTTACAAAAAAATTACCTGAAAATAGTGATTTGTTCTAATTTTTTCAAACAAATATGTGCAAGGCTGAAAAATGATTAAATTCTCAATAATTGCTCTTGGCCTAGCTATTTATAACTCAGCAATTATTGATAATTTGACCATTATTCGATGAATTGATAATCTTCAAATGAAGATACATATATTGGGAAATTACTTGTCTTAGTACATTTTATTTATAGAGTAAATGAACCTTTATAAGGTAAATGAACCAAAATCAAATGTGGAAAGTGTTTCAAGAGTTTGAGTTAGCGTAGCCTATTTGATAGTGAAAAATTAAATTTATCAAACAAAGAAATTCATTGGACTACATTAAAGAACAATTTTGCATGTATACTTTTGCACAATTTATATGCTAATTTTGATCACATGTTTTCTAATATATAATATAAATGAATTGATATTATAGAGAGGACTAGTCTTTGTATTTGTTTTAACTTTTAAACATATTAATTTTTGGTAAGGTAATGATAATTGATGATATAGACATAGTTATCTGTTGGCCAACATGTCCAAAGAATCGAGTAAGGTATATTGGGACGAAGGGTGCACAATAATGCGAGAAATGCAATACATTATGGTGTGTGTTTGGAAGGAGGAAAGATCGAACTAATGAAGGGAAGGAGATTTGGTGGTTCACTTTTACATTTTTTAGATATGAAATGGGTAAGAGAAATGAAGTGTATATACGGAACTACGGAAGTTTAGTTCCCTTTTCTAATTTCATATGGCTGAAGAACATTTTATCTGAAATTGTTTACAAAGGTGGAGGAAATGCAATAACAATGGAATAAGGATATAACTTCTAGTTGGTTTATTCGTAGTGTATGTCATATATAATCTAATTATGTATGTATGTGTTTTCGAATATTGAGGGGACTATCAGTTATGTTCTGATGTTCCTCAAAGAAGGAATTTCATTGTGAATGTTGAAAATCTTGTTATATTCAGCTTAAATATTGGGATAATTGCAGGTGAAAATTCTTGGACATGGCTAGGGCCTATACCAGTTATAAATATTGCAGAACCTGCGCTTATAAGAGATGCCTTCAATAGGATGAACGAGTTTCAAAAGGCAAAATTGAACCCACTTGTTGGATTGCTTGTTCCTGGACTGGTAGGCTATGAGGGTGAGAAATGGGCTAAACACAGAAAGTTGATCAACCCGGCTTTTCATATGGAAAAGCTTAAGGTATATAACTGACCAATAATAGTACAGAATTATAAAAAGATTTTGATAGTATTGGTAACAACTCACTGCAAGTTACTTTCATTTTTTGTAGCTTATGCTTCCAGCATTTGGGGACAGTGTTATTGAAATGGTCAGCGAATGGGAGAAGTTAGTGTCTGGAACAGGATCCGCTGAGGTAGATGTGTGGCCATTCCTTACCAGCCTATCTGCGGATGTTATATCTCGAGCTGCATTTGGCAGTAGCTATAAGGAAGGAAGAAGGATATTCGAACTTTTAAAGGAGCAGACACAAATTACAATACGCCTTTTTCAGTCAGTTTATATCCCTGGATGGAGGTAAGTTAGTTAAGATTAAGCTTTATTGCACTTGGATTTTTTTTGCATATTGGTGCATTGCATTGAAAATCATACCCATCTTAGGTATGTGCCGACAAAGACCAACAGGAAGATGAAACAAATGAACTCTGATATACAAAATTTATTGATGGGAATCATTGACAAGAGGAAGAACGCAATGGAGGCAGGTGAAGCTCCTAAGGATGACTTATTGGGAATATTGATGGATTCCAACTCAAAAGCGTCTCAAACTCAAAGTCTTGGAAGTCACAAGCAACAGCAAGCTATGAGTCTTCAGGATATGATTGATGAGTGCAAACTCTTCTACTTTGCTGGCCAAGAGACCACCTCGGTTTTGCTGGTATGGACAATGATTGCGTTGAGCAAGCATCAAGATTGGCAAACACGAGCAAGAGAAGAAGTGCAGGCGACATTTGGAAAGAATCAACCAGATTTTGATGGGTTAAACCATTTAAAGATAGTAAGTGCTTATAAATTCAACTCTGTTAAATTACTCTTTAAGAATTGAAAACGTCAAATACTAGGCCTAAACTAAAGAGATGCAATTTTTTTTTTTTTTTCCCGCGAATTAATTGTATTTGTTTCTGTTATAGGTGACTATGATACTATATGAGGTGCTGAGATTATACCCTCCTGTGACATCAACATCCCGAAGGATATATCAAGGTGACATGAAACTTGGAAACATATTGGTCCCTCGTGGTGCTATGATTAGTCTTTCAATAATGAATACACACCGTGATCCCAGACTCTGGGGAGATGATGCAAATGAATTTAAACCAGAAAGATTTTCAGAAGGGATTGCAAAGGCAACCAAGGGGAATATATCATTCTTTCCCTTTGGTTGGGGCCCACGAATCTGTATCGGGCAAAACTTTGCAATTGCAGAAGCTAAAATGGCGGTGTCCATGATTTTGCAGCGATTCAGTTTTGAGTTGTCGCCGTTCTATACCCATGCTCCTACCACAGTTATAACTCTTCAGCCCCAACATGGTGCTCATGTGATTTTACACCGGCTTGAAGGTTGTGATTAATTGGTATTTACAGAGTTAGGAAAGATATGTACACTTAAATTATGGTACTTATGCAGCTGTGGTAAATAAAGTAGTAGTCATATTACAAGCTCAAAATATAATTGTCATCTAGGATCTAATGCTCTATTCATGTAATTATGGTTTTCATACATAGTACGTGCAGCGTACTGCCAGCATTTGCAGCTCGAGTTCATATCTCAATTGAAAAATTAGTTCTATGGATCAAAGGGAGGATCATTGCCACTCATGGGTAGGGGTTTGCAGTTGTACACACATAAATCTAGACATGAATATGGACTTGAACTGAATCGTCCGATGAATTCAACTTCGGTTCACAATCCATTAAATTTTAGAAGATTCTAGATTTCCAGTCCAGTTTGGGTACAAAAATACTCATAACTAGTTATTCAAACTAGGGGTGTTCATAAATCGGTCCGGACTTTAAAAATGGACCGGATCACCCCGGACCGGACCGGGCCAAATTAATCGGTCTGATCTTCGGGTCTCGAATTCATTTTTTTGGTCCGGTCCGGGTTTGGGCCTATCTTAATCGGACCAGTTTTCGATTCAATTCTAATTTTCTGTCTTCGGTCCCATTCAGGTCGGTCCGGTCCGGTGTTGGACCGATGAACAACCCTAATTCAAACTAGAATGTAATCAGTTATATTTTTGTTTTTATGTTTACGTCTTAATATCTCATTTTCTCTTCAATCTAAAACACTTGCAACTATCTCTAAAGAATCCTTGTACAAAGGTTGAATCTTTCAAGCATTTCATCTTAATTGTCAAGTGTTGGTTTAGTGGTAAGGAAAAGACCATTTAACATTGTTGTTGGGGACCAAGCCAATCACCACTATGTACAGTTTAACGGTGAGCATTTCCTTACTCTAGCTTTTTCTCCGATTTTAGTATCTATCCATTAATTCGGGTCGGACTGATCTATGAGAGTATTTAACGCCATTTTCTTTCTCCTCTCTTTCAAAATCTTGCTATCAATTCAAGAGCGTACAATTACAACCTGAAGTTATTGATGCGTATTTTTGATGGATTTTATTTGATGGAAGGATTTGAGTGATTTTAATGGTGAAAATTCGAATGATAGTCTCAGAAGGCTACGACTTCTATATTTGATCTTAGGAGCAAGATCCCAAAACCTTGGGTAACAAGTTTGAACCTTAACAAAGTTCTATGAAGCAAAAGTCATAAATCTCAACTTTAATTCATAAAATATCATATATATATATATAATTGACATACAGTTAGTATATATAGGAAAAATAAATCTACCCTACTTGCTCCACTAGCAATTTAAATAAAAGCCCTAATAAGTAACTAATTAACAAATATAGTCCACTAATTAATTAATACAGTTTTGGAAGTCCAAGGCCCCATAAATATTACTAATTAAAACACAATAAGGCCCCATAACTATTACTAAGACAATAATTAAAACATTATTAAAAACTCATTTGTAAACCCCAACACTAAGAGTAAGGCAAAACCAAGAGAGTTTTTAAATAAACCAATAAAGATAGCTATAAAAAAAAGGGGACTCAATTCACATCAGTTATGCATTTCGTCTTAGCTTTTAATCTTCATTTTCCTCTCCTTCAAAAACGAATGATTTCCATCAATATTGTTTAAATTAAAGTTTATTCCCTGCTTGCTTCGTTTTAAAAAGTAATTTCCAAAGTATTGTCCAACTTCAGATATTTTTTTTATTTTTTATATATTTTTTTTGGGTAAAGAAGTAAAACTGCTAACGCGGTTTTAAGAGTAAGGTCCCGTTCTCTTCACCTTATTTTCGTTGAACTTCAATTATTTTTAGTGAAACAAAATTATATTTGCTGAAGTTAAATTATTTTTACTGAACTTAAATTAATATTACTGAATTTAAATTATTTTTGTTGAACTAAAATTATATTTATGATTTTCTATTAGGATTTTTTGTAAATTACCACCCCAAAATGTACCATGTATTGAAATAATCACTCATTTTTTTTTGAAATTAAAAATAACCACCCATATTTTACAAAAATGTAGGTTTTACCACCTGACTTATACTCCAACCAGTTTTTCGAGCATGGGCCCCACATAACGACTGTTTTTTTTATTTTTATAAAAGTATGTTCTCGATTTATTTCCTCCATTGTTTCACAAACTATTCCCAAACTTAAAATTCTTTATTTATTCCACAAATTCTACCAATTTTTACTCCAAGTTTTGCTAATTGACAAGCGAATCCTTTGAAGAACGCACTTAAATTTTTTTTACACCAATTTGTATAGCAAGATAATTGAAGATCGCACTTAATTTTTATTTTTTTTAATTTTTTTAGTTATTTTGCAATGTTTAATGAAGTAGAATTCAAGTTATACAATTTTTTTGTTTGGAATGTGTTTTATTAGGAATTTAATGATGTAATCGTTGTTTGATTCATTCAATTTAACTTGAATTGAAAATTAGGGTTCTTCATAATGAAATTGTGAGGCACATGCTCGGAAAACTGGTCGGAGTATAAGTAGGGGTGGTAAAACCTACAGGTTTGTAATATATGGGTGGTTATTTTTAATTTGAACAAAAATGGGTGGTTATTTCAGCACATGTTAAATTTTAGGGTGGTAATTTTAAAAAAATCCTTTCTATTATAATTCTTCTTTAAATTAATTGAATTTTACTGAACTGAACTTATTTTTACTGAACTAAAATTAATTTTATTGAACTAAAATTAATTTTACTGAGCTGAACTTATTTTTACTGAACTGAAATTGTTTTTACATAATATATTTTTTAAGGTGAAGTAAACAGGCCCTAAAACCACAATCACTTCTATTGTAATACCCCATATTTTTATACGTATCTTATTTAAAATAAATATTTGAGAAGTATTTAAATTAATTGAAATGTTTTATTTAAAGTATTTTAATTATTCATTAAAATAAGTTTAGAAATATTTAATAAAATGAAAGTTTATTTAATTAATTATTTTATTTAAGTTGGGGTTTAATTTAAGAAAGTTTTATTTTAGTTAAGTTTTATTAGGGAAGGGATTAGGAAAGATTAAAAAAGGAAAGTTTAGGAAGAAGGGTTTCTAGAGAAGGGGTATAAATATTCAACACTTGAGGCAAATCAAACTTTGCCCAAAGTGGAGAAAACCCAAGGTAAACTTCTCTCCCTTTCTCCTTATTTTTCTTTTTCTTTCTTTTTCCCCCTCCCCTTTTCGGCCCTCACCTTCACCGGCCACCAGCAGCAGCACCAACAGCAGCAGCGGCGCCACCAGCAGCACGACGGCAGCCGGATGTGGTGCCGTGGCTGCTGCCCTCTTTCGAACAAAAAAAAATTAATCTTTTTGTTTTAAAAACTATTTTAATCCTAGGTCTAAGTAGTAATTATGAGTTTTGTGATTTTAAAAATGAGTATTATGTAAATTAATTTTCAGATTTTGATTCTAATTAAAAAAAAGCCCAATTTTGAAACACTAGATTCATAAATTATTAATTATTTAAGTATTATGATATACAATGGTTTAAACCTTTGATTTAAGAGTTTAAAGCCTAATTACAGCAAGTTTTCATTAAAATTTAATGCTAGAGTTTTTGGTAGTGCACTAAAAATCAAGTTTCTTTCAGGAATTTCAATTACCCGTTATTTGGGATTAAAGTATGATGTTTTAAATATAATTTTAGCTTATTTTAATTAAATTATGAGGGGTTTAATAATTGTATATATTGCTGGAAATTTGTGTAGAGAGGATTTTAATACTCTTCTATGATTTTAAATTGTAGGAGAGTTCGAAGTGAGTGATTTCTATAGTCGTGGCGATTTTAAGATCGTATGCAAGGTACGTTCGCGTACTTAGCATAATTTTATTGATGTAGTAGCATGCTAAATGTGTTTACATGATTACAATTAGTATCATGCTGAACTTGGAGTGGAAATTATGATTTGGTTGTTATTGATGATTGAATTATGAAGCATGATTTTATTTGTGATGGATTAATGGATGGAAAATTATAGTTTGAAATAATGTTTATGAACCACACTTTTATTTATGGCATGTTAGAGAACATGTTTTAATTAAACTAAATGTTTAATTTGGTTTGGAATATTAAAAAGGAATTTTATTATGGTTCATATATATAATTTTTATTGATGCTTTAAGCTTGAGAAAGGAGCTATGTAAGTGTCTAAGTAAACAAGGAATAAATTATATTTTGGTGCCTTAGTGCACTTAAGGTGTTTTTAACACCGAGGGATAGGATTGATGACGCTTTATGCGTTTAAGGTGTCATTGACACCGAGGTACATTTAAAAAGGGTTCAACATTAAATATTATGTGGTCACTAATTATTCAAAAATTAAATTGGTATGTTTGATTATTTGAATAATTATTGTTGATTCAATGATTATGGTTTGAGAGTCATCACCAAGTTTAATAATATGTAAATAACGTAAAGTGAAAGAGATTATGCACAAAAACTCTTGGACTCGACTAAGAAAACCATGCCAGAGACTCCTCCTAGTAAGCATCCCGGAATCCAGGGAGGTTCTCTTGAAGGCATGGCGGGTTCCAAGCTACACCCCTCTCTGCTATCAAATCATAGAGGCTTGCTACTTTCAATTAGAAAAGGAAGATGGAGCACGTATATACCTTGAGTATGAACATATGGGGGAAGTTATAGGGTTTTATATTTAACCATAACTTTTACAGGAGTACAAGACGTTGTACATTCCTTTTATTATTATTATGCGCAGGAATTCCGCCACTTACGAGTGGTTATTGATGCTGACACGGTTAGCTCTCGTGTTAGTAACCTCAATTTATTAGGGGAGGTTAGTGGGGAAACCCGTTTGATGCGTAATCAATGCTAAATAAATTATGTAGTTGTCTAGTTGAGAAGTTTTGTTGAATGTTGTATGCTTGAAAAACGGGTGCAACAAGGTAAGTTGTGTGTTGATAGGTAAATGCATGTTAGTGTGTTAATTACGCTTATGTACTCAGCTTTGCTGATTGTGTGTTTGTTGACCTTGTCTTTGTCTTGGCGCTATGATGACCCATTTTTAATGGAGAGTAGTGGAAACAAGTAGAGAGAAGCTTTTCAGGTGATGAAGCATATTCATGAATGTACATGAGTGAAGAGCAAATCATGCTAGTTTCCATAAGTATATGAAGTGTTTAATGCTTTAATTATTTATGATATTATTATGCATGACTAATGGGAAAGTCTTGAAGTTGATTTGGTTTTAATAAGGGCCTATAATGGTTCCAAGTTGTAGGTTGATTTTATTTTACATCGTTTGACTTTGGTTTGACTTTACTTTCGTTGGTTGACTTTTCAAGTTGACTTGTTTTGAATGGTTTTGAAATTATTCTTCCGATATGTGTCTGTGATAGTTGTCTTAGCCGTTTTCACGGTGGCGGTAATGTCTTAGATATTACTGTTTAAAATTTTATACAGGGCAAAACAGGTATGTTAAAATAAAGGAATTTCTAAGGTGTTACAAAGTAGTATCTGGGAGCTTTGGTTGAAATTTTATTATCACTAAAGCCAAAAATGTGTTTTAAAGTGTTTTAAAACTTGGCCAAGTACTTATTGGGGAAATTTTTTAGAGAATTATTTTATTTTATTTTGAGAAGATCAAATGTTTATTTGATTAAATTTAAAAATCGAAAATTTTTATTTTATTTTAAAGGGGGTCTGAAATATTTTTTTTAATAAGGACAGAAAATTTTATTTTTTTTTATTTTTTTTTTATTTTGGGAAGGTCCGATTGTTTTTTAGGGGGAGGGCCGAAATTTTTTGGTTTTCTTCCCTATTTAATTTCGAAAATATGAATTACAAAGGAGTCAAAAATAATATTTTTAGTTTGTTCTTTTGCAAGAAAGCAAGGATTAAGGTTATGTGCTTACAGTTTTCTAAAAGCATGTTGGTGAGAATGGGTAGGAAAGAATTTTGGCATATAAGTTATAAATAATAATGTTCTTGTATGCATTAATATTTAGGTTGTGAATGTTTAATCATGTGAATATATTGCTTGAGGATATGTATTTAAGTGTTTAGGAATAAGAAAATTGTTTGATTGAACATTGAACCTAAATCATGCAAGAACTGTATTATTTTGTTTTCTTTGGGAAAGGGAATTCTTTACTAAGTCTTTTCTTTATAGGATGCCGAATCTTACTAGCAGATAAACCAAATTAGGCTCTCTCACTAAACAACCTAATGAACATCCCTATGATTATGTTCAAAAGATTCGCTTTTACTGTTGGGAACAGGAGCAATGTTTTAAGGGATAGGGTTTTTGATAGCCCTGATCGTATATCAGCTATGATTGTCCGTTGTTTTCATGAGGAGCCTCCTTATTATGTTGTTAAAGCCAAATTTGATGATTTCGACTTACTAGGGGACATCCCAAATTACTACAAATATAGGGACTATTATGGATAGTAGTACCCTGATTACAAATTTTTGATTTCCTACCTTGTTAGGGAGAAAGCCCATTGCCGACAATTCAACCTTCCATACCCTGACTATTATTATGAAAATTCGGTGGGATAAAATCCCCCTTATCCTAGTCATCAGTCAGAGATTTCCTCTTCTTCTTCTTCTTCTTCTTCTTCTTCTTCTTCTTCTTCTTCTTCTTCTTCTTCTTCTTCTTCTTCTTCTTCTTCTTCTTCTTCTTCTTCTTCTTCTTCTTCTTCTTCTTCTTCTTCTTCTTCTCAGGGTGGTCAAGCAGAGAATGGAGAGCAAGGGGAGGTAGACAGTTTACTCATGGAGATTTCTAACCCAAATCCACCTTCAACTCCAATTATTATTGAAATTTCTTCTGATGAGGAGGAAGAGGGAGAGTTCGTGCAGGTAGAACTCAAACCAGAGTCACCTGAACCAATGGGGGAGGAAGATGATCCTGAGTTCAACCCTGGTAGCTACAAGCAGTCGGTAGACAAGAGATAAAACAACCGAAAGGATTAGATTTTTATAGTTTTCCTCGTTATGAATACTCAATTACATTTTATTACTATTATTGTTTCAGTTTTAAATTAATAAGTGGCATAACCACATTGAGTCAGTGAGCTTATGTAGTACATAAGTTTTTAGAACTTAATTGTATTTCAGTAATTCTAGTTTATTTTAATTGATAAAAATCCTATTTATTTCTTTGTTAAATTTTTTATATTATTGATAAATAATTCATTTCATTTTCCAAAATCTTCCATTTCACATCACCATCCCAATAGAAAATTTCTAAGCAAATGAATTCCAATAAATTACTTCTAAGCTATGGGGATCTATGGGAATTACTTTTTATTAATATGTGCTGCTTTATTAAATGCATGGTTGGTTAGAAATAAATAATTAATTGACAAAGCTACACATTTAGGGAATTCTTAGCTTTGGCTATCCCAATTTGTTAGCTTCAAATTTTACTGTGAATGTTTCAAGGGTGTTAAGTAATAGATGAGTGTATGTCTTGAGAGCTAACCAAAGCCATTTATAATATAAACCCTTGATCTTAATTCAAGAGAAGCAAAATGATGGGGGGAAGTAATTTTGGTAATGATGGAAATGATTTGAAATAGTTGGCTAGGAATTCAACCAACAATAGGGATGCTCAGGGTGAACTTTTAAAGAAGGTGGCCCAAAGCATAACACCAACCTATCAAGGAGGGCCTGACTGATCGAGGGGGGAAACTAGGTCGTTGAAACTAATCTTCCCTCGGCCAAAAAAAATTTGTAATCTCTCAACACACCCTTATACCCCTTTATACCTAGCATAGGAGTAAGTCCAGGGTCGAACCACTAGGAATGGGAGGTGAATGCTAATGCCAAAGCTAAGCTATCTCGAAGTAATGACATAAGGTGTGTAAATTCAAAAGCAACCAAAAAATCAAGAAGAAATCAAATTGATCAAACACTAGGGTTTAGGATCCACATATACCCGCAATGGATACAACTAATTGAGATTGGAATTGACTAAGTCGAGTGTTGCGAGGGAAAATCAATTAAGCAATCAAGAGAGTACAATAGGCTAATCTCCTAGAGGTTAAACTAGCGTCAACTACGAGAGACTCTTACTAGGAACCTTGAAAACCTACTCAATCGACAAAAGCAAGCCATAAATCAATTTTCAGTATCAATGTGAACATACAATGCAATCTATTGCACCAATCAAAGTTAGATATTCTTCAATTAATCAAACACATGCACTTAATAAATCAACCAATTTAATTACTACATCAACTCTATCAATTTCCCCCAATTAGCGTCAATCCATTACTCATATATGTTTCACCATTCCCCTAGCTAGAAAACTACTCACAATCCATGGAAATCAAGATAAAAACTAAGCTAAACAACAATTTCATCGTCATTATATCAATCAAACTAATTCAATCACAAATCCAGTTCAAACTTGAACAATCATCAAAACAATTGAAATCATAAGCTAAAGATTGCATTAAAGTAAAAGAAATCCTTACAAACTTGCTTCACTTCAATAGAGAAAATGCTAGAATCATCAATCTTCAATCATCAATCAAGAACTTCTCTCTCTACAATCTAGAGTTTCTCTCCCTACAAAAAATGGTCTAAAATTTCTATTCTAATTTTCCTCTCTACAAACTCTCTCTAAAAATAGAATGAAAATCTATATATAGTAATACTAACAAAGAGAAATTAATTAGATCGTCCAAAATAGACGCGTACAGGCGCGACCAACTACAAAGGGGAGCGCGGCCGCGCAAAACTGGGTACGGAACAGAGACCCAGACAGGCCCGGCCGTGCCACCCAGCTGCGCGGCCGTGCCATAGTGGTGCGCGCCCGCCCCTGGGAATAGGGCAGCCCTCTTCACCATCATATCGATGCTCCTCGTGCGTTCCACTCAATGCTCTTGATAAACACGGGACCTTGCAGTTTCCAAACTCCATGATAGTGGGTGCAACACGAGAATTCGTGCCCCCACGGCTTAAAAGCATGGCCTAAAGTCTTTAGAAACTTGCACTTCTCCATGCTTGAGCTTCAAATGGAGAACATTAGGCATCTTAATCAATGCCAAATTTGGGAAGGAGCCCGGGAATCTTTGGATAACGACCTTAACCTGAAAAATTAAAGAAACCAAGCAAATAAAAGAGAAAATAACAAAATAAACTAAGAAATGCATGAAACTAGAAATTCAACTAAGAAAATGTAAACTAAAGAAATAAAGAGTAAAATTAAGGAAAAGCTAAAGAAAAGAGCTATAAAATAGGATGAAATCCACCCTGAAGAGAACCAAATGAGTGCCATAAATGACACTCATCAAATTCCCCCAAGCTAAACTTTTGCTCGTCCTTGAGAAAAACAAAGTAAGGAAAAATAAGGCTGAAAGACTTATTCAAAAAGAAAAAGAAAGATATGAGACGGGAATATACATTAAGACTCACTATCGTAGGAGTCACGGTTGTTTTTTAGCTACAATAAGCCCTTTAAACCCCAAAGTCTCCTATGAGGACGAGTAAGGTCTTGTAAAGGTTTCCTAAGAGCTTAACCTATAACTCTCCACCAACATACATGAGGCAAACCAAAAAAAGTAGAGTAAAAGAAAGAAAAGCAAAATTGAAACCTTACGAATTGGACTTTACAAAATGACTACACTTCAAATGATTAAACATCTTTTTTAAGCAAATAGGGGTATGCACGTTCCAAGATATCTGAGGTTGATTGAAACATAGAATATGCTAAGCATAGAGTACTAGTTATCAAATCCACCTTCATCCCATTCCATCTTACCACATTCTCCCTATAGTCTCAAATCTCCCTCTAATGAGCAGCTCAATAGCTCCTCGAAGGAGCTGGAAAAGAACACACTTTTGGGCTAATCGACGTCTTGACTTTGCATCCCCTTTCTTTAGGCTTTAAATCATAATTCCCTCCCTCGATATGTGACTCAACCTCTAGGTCGAAAGGTCTTTCCCAATGGTTGTAACGTAAGGGAAAAAAGGGTAAGGGTAGGCTTAAAATTTTAAAATTTGGCGTTATTCCTAATTAGTGAAGCAAAGGGTGATCAAACCTTCTCTTCATAACCAAGCAATCGCCAAACAAAAACAAACTAACTCCCATAAGCTTATTCAAAGCTATAACCACAAGCATATATACAAAAAACGTAAACGCTTCTCCCCCAAGCTTAAAGGAAGCATTGTCCTCAACGCTTGAAAAGGGCAAAGAATCACATCAAAATATTTAAGATTTTCTCATTTTAAACTTCTTTTTTTTGTTCATGTATTCAAAGCAATTGTCCTTGCCTCTTTTAACTATGGACGACTTTTTCCAAATTGCATTTATTATGTCCTTGCCTTTTTTTTTTAACTTTGGACAACTTTTTCCAATCATTCATATGCCATTATTCACAATATATACAAAAGACAAGCTTTGTTACAAATAGAACCAATATCCAACCTTATATACCACAAACTCCAAAAACATGACCATTTTCTTCACAAAAACCAAAAATGGAACTAAAAGAAACAAAAGGCTCAAAATTCTAAAGATGTGGCTTGAAAAGAAGGGAAAAGGCTCAAATGGTTAGCAAGAAGGTAAATGTAAACCCAATGAACTAAAAATATAGAAGATTAACCTAGAAAAGAAAAATTACCACCATGAAAAGATGCCTTTGTCGTTCCTAGATGGTTCGGTCTCTTGTTTGAGAATTATGAGTCAAGATTCAAGATTAGGTCTGCAATAGTCAAGGATCCATGCCGCTCATGCAAAATATGTAGAAGGCTTGAAAAACGAGGAACCTCACATGGATGTAGCAAAAACTCACTATAGGTGTCAAATCGACTATAGGAAGCAACTACCAACATGCCAAAAACATGTAAAATCCGGCTTCACGATCCTCCTAGTTCTTAGACATGCTACCTTAGCATACAACTATCCTAGAGTCAACCAAGCATATTCTCAAACTGTACATACCCATACCACTTAGGAAGATATTCATTCAAAAGCAAAAATCGATTGTATATAGTCCAATTCAAAAGAAAAACAAAAAGTGACAAATTAAGCCTCAAAACATACCAAAAACCAAAATCAAGAAGGAAGAAAAATAAAAGAAAAGAAAAGAGAAAAAGATAAACACAGATAGAGAAAAAGTAGGAAAATAAAGAAAGGATCGAAAATGCAAGTATAACACGTAATTCCTAATCAACAAACAAGTGATCAATTGACAACATCGCCAATGATCCCAAACACTCTAGGTGCTGTAAGCATCCATCCTCAAACCATTCAACTTCTCCTAAAACTAATCTTAAACTATGCATCCAAGAAAAGAAAAGAGATAAAGAAAAATAAGAAAGATCTCACCGGCTTTCGAGCAATGTTAATAAAAAGAAATAGGCAATAGAATCAACCATCTTCGTTGAGCTCTAAAGAAAATAGCATCATTATCAAAGCCATTTGAGAACAAAAATAGAAAAGATAACTATATATAAAGAATGGGGGCCAACCATTATCATAGGAAACTCGAATGGGGGACCATAAGGATCCCATCCCCTGGTGTAACCGGGTGGTCAACCATAGTGCCCCCTAAAGTTATCTTGTTTTGAAGGCGAAAGGGGAGTGAATTGCTCGGGAAAGGCAAGCGATAGTGGGTGCTCGGGGTGCACATAGGGGTAGTTAGGATCACCCCTATAGTCTAATCCACCTAGAACATGGTAATCATAGTTATCGTGCTCATCGGGGAATGAGCGAGTCTTGGGGTTGGACCCCAGGGATCCTTGCCAATATGGGTACGTAGGTACCCTATCACCCCCAAAAGATGGTATTAGACCATGTTGGGGTGGAAAGTAAGGGTAGTTAACCGGGGGAGTGATGTCTCCTCGGTTAACACCCGCATCATATAAATGTTGTTGTTGGAGAAACATACCTTGTTGCATCTCCGAAATTTCCCTCATTTGAGAGTAGAGGGCCTCAAAGTCTTGATCGTACATGCCCTTCAACCGGATTTGCATGCCCTTCATTTGAGCACTAAGGGCATCCAAGTCGGAGTTAGCAAATTGGTGTTGTTGTTCTTGATGTTGATGTTGTTGTTGTTGTTGTTGTTGTTGTTGTTGTTGTTGTTGTTGTTGTTGTTGTTGTTGTTGTTGTTGTTGTTGTTGTTGCGGCTCTTCTTCTTCACCCATCTCTTCATCATCATCATAGTAAGGAGGGCGGTGAGTCAAGGGGATTTGTCAAATATTCGCCACATTCTTGCGGTGGAAAGAAGTCAAGGAGGGGTTAGGAAGATAGCACCAATGCGTGTTCTCCCTAAGCCAATCAAACACCACGTCATCATCGTTCTTTGCTAAAAACTGAATTTGCTTCAATCGCTTGATGTCGAGGTAGAGAGAATCAACATCCCCCACCGGAGTGCAAGACGGCAAATCGTGACCGAGCTCAAGGTTGGTCACTAGCCTTGTGACCATGCTACCACAAGGAATCACTAGGTGAAAAATAAAAATTGGCACCGGTTCATAACCCCTCAATGCCACTGGTTTTGAACTGGTGCCAATGTACGGGGTGCCAATTAGTGGATGAAAAAGCCACCGGTTTGAACTGGTGGCAAAAGTCGAAATTGGCACCGGTTAACCGGTGCCATAAAAGCCCACAAAAAATTAGTTCAAAGTTTTTGGCACCGATTAACCGGTGCCAAAAAAGCCCAAAAAATCAATTTTTTTTTTGTTTTTATCTTTTTTCACTTAAAAATTAAATTGACTAAAATAAATAAGAACAAAATATAAATCGAATATCATTCAATATAATAAAAAATTTACTGTATATAATAAAAAATTACAATATAGATCTATAAAATTGATCAATTACAAATTATAAATTGAAAAAAAATTCAATATAAATAAAATTTATTTTACAACATCACAATAAAAAAAACCCCATACAACATCTAAATAAATATTTTTGATTCCTGATCCTTGGTTCTTCGATTATGTGCACTATTTTGGGCTTGCAAAGAAATAGTATACCTACGCCAATTAAAACATCCAAAATAAATCGATTAAAATAAATTAGCTACGAAAAAATAAAAAAAACCCAAAAAATAAAAAAAAAAATTAAAATCGATTAAAAGAAAATAAAATCGATTAAAATAAAAAAAATCGAAAATCAGTTAAAAACCCAGAAAATAAAAAAATCGAATTTAAATCGATTAAAATAACAAAAAAAAAATCAATTAAATTAAAAAAAACGATTAAAATAAGTTAAAAATCCCAAAAAAAATCGAATTAAAATAAGTTAAAACATCGATTTTAACAAACCAGAAAATCGATAATCAGTTAAAAACCCATAAAATAATAAAAAAACGAATTAAAATAAAAAATATCAAATTAAAATCGATTAACATAACAAAATTGATTAAAATAAAAATAAAAAAATCGATTAAACCCTATCTTGCTCATGCATGTGTTCTTGGTGGATTAAACAAAAAAAGTTCGAAGAAACTTAGAAATATCAATTAACGTATAGCCTAGAAAAATCAATTAACATAAAGCCTAAAAATATCAAAATTGAAATCGAAAAAAAAAACCCAGAATTCGAAAAAAAATAATCAAAATTGAAAAAAAAATCTATTAAAATTGTATAAAGAAAAAAACCAGAAATCGAAAAAAAAATCAAAAACAAAAAACAATCAAACATAAAATTAAAAAAAAAAACAAGAAATCGGAAAAAAAAAAATTTGAAATCGAAAAAAAAACCCAGAAATCGAAAAAAAAATCTATTAAAATCGAAAAAAAAACCCAAAACGATGTTGCATGTTGGTGGTCTTCGATTGAAAGAAAGGAGTAGGACGGTGTTGCATGTTGGTGGTGTTCGAATGAAAGAAAGGAGGAGGACACCAGGGAGAAGGGGATGAGGGAGAAGGAGATCGAGAAAGAGAAATAGAAGGAAGAGAAGGAGATTGAGAAGGAGATCGAGAATGAGGAGGAGAGGACAGAGAAAGAGGAGGAGAGGAGAGAGAAACGACTGAGAGAAATAATAGAGAATATGTTAGGGTTGGGGGGGGGGGTTAAATGGGCCGATTTTTTTAAAAAAAATATTTAATGACACCGGTTCACTTCAAACCGGTGTGCTTTATGTTTTTGCCACCGGTTTGAAGTGACCCGGAGCCATATATCCTGGTTCAGCTTCCCACCAATTTTTAAGGCCATTTTTGGCACCGATTTGGACTGAACCGATGGCAATTAGGGGGTGCCTTTTTATTTTTTCTACTAGTGAATCTCTCCGGATTCCCTATCTTGTAATCCTTGGCAATAATTCACAGAAGTGTACCCCAAATTTAAGCGACCACGATGCTACTCACGAGTAGCCACCCAAAGAATCCGAAGCTCCAACTGACTCATTTTGCCCAACTCTTGTTGCGAAAATACCGAATACCTCAAAAGCCGATGGAGAACTCGGAGACATGGTTGGTACACCTTACTAATCTTAGCATATCGGGTCACAAAGTCACCACACCCTGAAATGTCATCCCACCATGAGTTTTGATCACACTCATTGTTGAAAAGGAGCTCGGGATCCAAAATATCCGAGTTTGGATCGAAGTCAAGGGCAGCATTGAACTGTTCAAGAGATTGATCAAAATGAATGTAGAAGAGTTGAAAACGAACTCGGTAGTAACCTCCCTCAACTACAACAAGATCAACCGTAGCCAAAAACTCCAGAGTAGGTTGAACATAAGTATGGAAGCTACGGCTCACGAATGATCCCATATGGAGGTTGTTGAGCAATTCCCTTAGATCTTCATCAATTCCCAACTTGATCATATCCAGTTGGAAGTAATGTCGGGAAGGTTTAAGGGAACGATTATCTTTTAGTTTGGTGTATCTTGCCTTTTGTATTGGGTTGGTGATTCATAATTTGGGAATAGGGGTAGGTTGGCGAGGTTATGAGGTAGAGGGGAAAGCGGTGGGTTCTTCAATGGTTACGTTGGTCTTTTGTTTCTTGAGAAGGTTTTTTATTTTTTTTTTATTTTTTATGTGTTTAGACATGGTGATCTCCCGAAGATATTAGCTCAACAATCTGATCACAATACACAAACACCACAAGAAACACTAACCAACAATTTAAGATGCCATAATCACACTCCTTTACCAACGCCGTCAATCAACAACTCACTACCAAAATCAAACAAGCTCAAATTTACACAATCATCACCAATTCAAATCAACAATTGCTTTCCAACCAATCACCAATCACAATGAAACCAATAACTAATGCTCAACAATACCAATATCATACTACTAAAAATATGACCTCATCAATTCTCCACAATCATGATCAATTTAGCTACAAAAACATCAAACAACACAATGTGAGGCAATAACAATCAACAAACAACATATACAATCATCTAAAATTCAACTTCAATCATCAAAATCACCAAAATTCATACTACTACTATTCACAACCTTCAACAATCTAATACTTGCAACTATATGATACAATATTACAATTAAGAGTAAAAGAAGATGATTATACTATACAAAGTGCAAGATTGAACAAGTTTTGGCCACCAATTCCTCAAAATCGAAAAAGCCCCAATTTGCTTCAACAATGGATGAGAGAGATTGAAGGTTGAAATGGATGGAAGTAGTGTATTATTTGTTGAAAAGGATGAAAATGTAGGAAGATTTAATGATTTTTGATGGAAATTTGGTTGCCTATGTGATGAAATTTGATGAGAGGGGTTAGGGTTTGTGCGGTTTGAGAGTGAGGGAGTAAAGGGTGCGTTTGAGTGTTATAGGGAAGAAGGAGAAATGAGGAATAGAAAAGGGAAAGAAAAAGATAAGGCACGGCTGCTGCAGGGCTGTGCGCCCGCGCGGCCAGGCTACGCGGCCGAGCCCGTGTTGCGCGCGGCCGCGCTCTACCCTGGAGCGCCCGCGTTAGACAGGCAACTTGATTTTTTGCTTCTTTGGTGTGTTCATCTGTAGGATCTTCGTTCAATATCATCCCGGGATTATTGAACCCAATGTAATAAGCAGTTTCTAAACATGAAGATTGTGGGTTCAACATCCCTAAAATAATGATAGCACCACAATAAACTCACCAAGTTTAAACTTTCTTCAAATTTTAGCACAATTTCCCTATCTTACCTCAATAATATTTCTTACCCTTGTTAACTCAAAATTCAATAAAATCTAACATATATCACATCAAAAACCGCAAAACACCTATCCATTGCTCGTGCTCATTTGAATTAATCCATTTCCATGCCCTATAATTCCAAAAGAAAAACAAGTGAAAGTAAAGAAAATAAAATAAAGAAAATTAAGAAATAGAAATCAAAGGAAAAGGTTAGAAATTTCCGGGTTGCCTCCCAGGAAGCGCTTGCTTATGGTCCTAAGCTCGAACCTTCCTCCAAATCATGGATGGTCAAAGGACACCACCTTATTTAAAGTGGAAAAAAGTACAAACTTCTCTTCAATTTTTAGCTACTCCTCATTGTTGCTTGATGAAACCTTATTTGCTTGAACTTCAAAAACAACCTTCTCATTCTTCAACTTTAATCTCATTCACTTATTTCTAGAAGCCCTTGCCTTCTTCTTGGCCTTGTTCCTTCTTGTAAACGGTTTAACACCATCCACTTCCTTGGAATCATCCTCCTCCTCTTGAGGAAAAAGCTCAAACCAATATGGAATGTCAATTACCTCTTCGTCCATATCCTTTAAAAGCTCCTTTTCTTCTTCACTAACTTTCATGCCATCAAACTTCACAAGCACATCATCAAAAATCTCATGAACACCATTATTTGAAGAATTAATCACACACGCATTATCCAATGAACGAAGGGAATTATCATTCATGATTCCTTTCACAAAAGACAAGGATTCATGCATCGGTTTTAGCTTAAAACGTTCTTTTTCATCATCAACTCTCAAAGGGATACAACCTCCTTTAACAACAACTATTAGAGCACCCGAGGTAGCTAAGAACGGTCTCCCTAAAATAATAGGAATGTGGTCATCTTCTTTAATTTCTAGCACAATAAATCCTACGGTTATTGTGAAACCACCTATCTTCAAGGGAACATCCTCAACTCTTCCTTTTAGGAACTTAATGGATCTATCGGCCAATTTCAAGGTCATGTTCGTAGGAAGAAGTTCTCCTAGCTTAAGCTTCTTAAACACCGAGTAAGGCATAATGCTAACACTAGCACCTAAGTCACACAATGCATTTTCAAACAACTTACTTTTGATTTTGCAAGGAATGGAGAAATTACCCAGATCTTTCATCTTCTTTGGTAGGTCATTGTGAATCAATGCACTACAACACTCACTAAGCTCTACCGAATCTATCTCATTGCACTCTCTCTTGCCACTCAAGATATCCTTAAAGAATTTGGAATATCTAGGTGTAGACACCCATTTGTGGTTCCCCAAAACCAAACCCAGTGATGAGTACCTTTCACGTCGAATCATAATCGAATGAAGTGATAGTGTGGAAAGTTTAGTGTTGCGGATAGTTTTAATTTCTTTTCTCTTCTCTCTGTTTTTTGAAAACTTATTTTCAGAAAAATAGCCAATCCAGTTTGTTTGGACCATTATATGGGTCCAATAGTAGTGTAGTTGGATGGGTCTTGAAAAGAGCTTTCCAACGATATATTATAAGCCCCATTCCGATGAATATTGAGGAAGTTATGGCCAATTTACTAAACTGGGCCCGGTTTGAGCCTTATACGCGGCCCAATGATCTAGGGGAGGGCCTAATATAGATTTATCATTCCTAATGCAATTAGGAATGGTTTTAGTCTTCTAGATTCTTCTAGAAGGTTTTTTTCATTCCTAATTCAATTAGCATTGATAAATTGACTTTTGTTGACTTTTCAGAGTTTTAATTAAAATCAAAGAACATTTTTTTGAGGAAAGATACAATTTTATCCTCCTGTACGGCAATTTCTATCTGATTTTAATAAAACGCGTGAATTTCTGAATCAGCGCGAAACGCCAGCTGTAGCGCCTGGCGCTAGCATTGGCGCCTGACGCTAATGTTGGCGTCTGGCGTAAAAAGCCAGCGTTTGCGCCAACATCGTTTTATGTGCGCCAGAACACTGTTTTGATATTTTATCTTTTTGGCTGATTTGTTATATAAATAATCTCTTAAAACTCCGTTTTTGATAACTAATTTTCATTCATCTACAATCTACCAACTCTCTTCAAGATTTCCTTGATCTCTCTCTCTCTCTTTTCTAAACTAGCCTTTTACATAAAAAATTCCGCATTCATTAGATTTAGATACACCTAGCCATATTCAAAGTTTCCTTCGCCCTAGACGTGAAAGGTTTAATTTCTGAGGGTTTGGTCCCAAATCTCTCTTTCAATTATTTAATTTAATTGTTTTGCTTATTATTTTCCTTGAAGTTACTAATGCGTGCATTTTTTTATTAGAAAGAGGTACGAGGCATCAAAGTAAGTACTTTAATGGTTCTTAATTGATATTATGATATAGAGTTCATGCTTAGGTTGTTATTATGATTCCTAGTATCATGTCTAGGGTAACTTTAATATTAAGTATGATTAAAAGTATGATGCTTTCTATGTTCTTCCTAATGTTTATGATTGTTAGTATCATGTTAGAGTTAAAGATTTGATTTTTATTGTTTAGTGACATGCTAGGGTTTGTTATTAATCTTGTTAGTATCATGCCTAGGATCTTGCTATTATTATTATGCTTTATTATTAACATGATGATAATGATTTTTATGATTAATTATTGTTATGATTATTATTATGTTGCTTGATATTTATTGTTATTGCTTGATCACACCTTTTTATGCATGTTTAAAGGGAATTTGTACTTGTAATCACGCTTATATAAGATATTTAATAATCTTGTTTATGGTTAATTTGATTATAATTCAAGTGATCGCCAATAATAGTTTTATTTGTGCATTTATATTCAACCAACATAGATAAACAGGTTTAGGGTAAATCCTATTGATTTCATGTTAGTCAGGAAGCGCACAAGAATACGATCAGAATAAAGTAGAGGCCTATTTTTAGGGCAGGTTCAATCTCTTTTAGGTTGGATTTGTACCTTCATCCCCGAACCCTATTTGGTTCAAGACCTTATGGAGTTGACGATCTCTTGGATCGTTAAGGGGTGTAACCTTCACCTCGTGAACGGTTTACAAGTTCCTAAAAAAACTTGTTGGCGACTCTTTTGCTCTATCTTCTTTCCCTTTGGACGCCACCGTACTTTAGTGTATGATCACAGTGGGGTTTGAGCTAGGGGATTAACGCTTGAAATATTCCCTACACTAGGCATTTGCGTCATAGCTTCGGTGAGAGGTATAGAAAGATGGACCTCCTTCAACATGTCAAGGAATCTCCCAAATTTTTCATCTAATTTGTTCCTCATAAACTTTTGGGGATATGGAAGGTCGGGTTTTCGCACTTCCTCTTGCACTCTCTCAACACTCCTCTTTTTATCATTGACCTTCTCTTTCCTCACACTATTTGACACATCTTTCTTTTTTTCCTCACTTGAATCACAATCACTCCTCTTCTCATCCTCCTCACTATTCCTAGAAACTCTCTCTTCAAGCACTTTTCCACTCCTTATGGTAATAGAATAAACGGTTTTCTTAGGATCAACTCCTTGAGAGGGTAGTGAATAAGGGCTAGCACAATCTTTCAAAGTGTTGGCTAGTTGAGTGATTTGGGTTTCAAGCATCTTGTTGTGTGTCATCATCTCATTGAACTTCTTATCACTCACCGACATGTAAGTGTTGAAAATCTTAGTTTGGTTCTCAATGATCTCCTCTAAGGTAGTCTTGGAAGATGGGGGTTGAGCATAAGAATTATCACCAATGCCTTGAGATCTTGGAGCAAATCCGGGTGGGGGTCCCCTTTGGTTGTTATTTTTAAAATTTCCCCTATTTTGATTGTTCCAATTACCTCGACCTTGATTATTACCAAAATTTGGTGTTGGCCACTAAAGCCATGAGATTGGCCTTGATTTCCATACCCTTGGCTTTGGTTTTGATTACTATAACCTTGGTTGTTATAGTTACCTCGGAAACCTTGATTTCCTTGGTTCCTATAACAACTATTGTTTGTAGTTATCAAAACTACCTTGTTGGTGAGATTTCCTATTCCTAAAATTCCTTGGACCATCAAATCTTTGTCCATTGTTATTACTGGAAACAAAATTCACTTGCTCACAATCATTGTTTTCAACATCATCACAATTTTTAAAAGCATTTGGATAATTAGAAGAATCATGGTCATAAGACTCACAAACATCACAAAATACACAACTATTTGGCATATTACTCGAGGTAGAAAGAGGAGTAGTGTTAGAAAGTGTACCTCTCCCTTTTACGTGGGAGGGAAGACTTGGTGCAATCAAAGAGGCACTCTTTATCTTGGCTTAATCAATGTAATCTCCTTTCCCAAGTTTGATATTTGGGAAGACAAGTTATTGATTGCATTGAGATGATCAACCGAATAAACTGTTGAGCCACTCTTGCTTGTGGACTCTCTCTCTCCCTCTTGCCAATCCATGTAGTGACGAACTACATCTTCAATTATATCAACAACCTCTTCTTTGGTCTTATTCATTGAGCCTCCGACTCCAACATCAAGACTTGAATTCCCTTGGGGGCTTAATAATCCTCCATACAAATTTTGTACGATTTGATAAGTAGGAATTCCACTATGAGGACATTCTCGTTGATACTCCTTGTATCTTTCCCAAGCCTCATACAAACTCTCACTGGGCTTAAACTTTGGATTAGATTTCTTGCCTCGGCGGTCTTCTTTTGAGGATAGAAACGAGAAAGAAACTCCTTAGTAACCTCATCCCAAGTTCTCAAGGAATTAGGTTTTACTTCCTTGTCCAACCATTCCAAAGCCCTTCCGATTAGGGAAAACGGAAATAGCTTGAGCCTTATGAATTCTTGAGAAACCCCATTGACCTTGATTGTATTACAATACTTCTCTTACTCTTTGAGATGGTTTAGTGGGCTTTCATGCTCGGCACCTCCAAATTGCCATCGTTCAATCATTGTTCTCATAGCCAGCCTTATCTCAAAGTCATTAGCGGAAGTGTTTAGTGGAGCTATGCCACTCTCAAATCTATAAGTGCCGGGAGTTCCCAACTCCTTCAAAGAAACTCTTGGATTAGCTCCTATGCTTACTTGATCCTCCTCTTCTCTTTATTGGTGAATTTCCTTTCTTGGAGAACTTGGACTCAAAGAACGATTAGCAACACTTATCGTTGTTATTTTTCTCTCGATTTCCGGATAAAATGGCACTAAAGTCCTTCCTCTTATCCTACACATACAATAGCACGACTACAAATGTAGCCTAAAGAGAAAAATATTTTTGTATTTTTGAAATTAAGTGAAATAGACTCAACAACAATAGCAAACAACTACGCTATTCCCCGGTAAAGACGTCATTTAGATCGAGGGTGGAGACTAGGTCGTTGAAACTAATTTTCCCTCGGCCAAACAAAATTCGTAATCTCTCAACACACCCTTATACCTAGCATAGGAGTAAGTTGAGGGTCGAACCACTAGGAATGGGGGGTGAATGCTAATGCCAAAGCTAAGCTATCTCGAAGTAATGACGTAAGGTGTGTAAATTCAAAAGCAACCAAAAAATCAAGAAGCAATCAAATATATCAAACACTAGGGTTTAGGATCTCATATACTCGTAATGGATACAACTAATTGAGATTGGAATTGACTAAGTCGAGTGTTGCGAGGGAAAATCAATTAAGCAATCAAGAGAGTACAATAGGCTAATCTCCTAGAGGTGAAACTAGCGTCAACTACGAGAGACTCTTACTAGGAACCTTGAAAACCTACTCAATCGACAAAACAAGCCATAAATCAATTTTCAGTATCAATTTAAACATACAATGCAATCTAGTGCACCAATCAAAGTTAGCTACTCTTCAATTAATCACACACATGCACTTAATAAATCAACCAATTTAATTACTACATCAACTCTATCAATTTCCCCCAATTAGCGTCAATCCATTACTCATATATGCTTCACCATTCCCCTAGCTAGAAAACTACTCACAATCCGTGGAAATCAAGATAAAAACTAAGCTAAACAACAATTTCATCATCATTATATCAATCAAACTAATTCAATCACAAATCCAATTCAAACTTAAACAATCAACAAAACAATTGATATCATAAGCTAAAGATTGCATTAAAGTAAAAGAAATCCTTACAAACTTGCTTCACTTCAATAGAGAAAATGCTAGAATGATCAATCTTCAATCATCAACCAAGAACTTCTCTCTCTACAATCTAGAGTTTCTCTCTCTACAAAAAATGGTCTAAAATTTCTTTTCTAATTTTCTTTCTAATTCTCCTCTCTAAAAACTCTCTATAAAAATAGAATGAAAATCTATATATAGTAAAACTAACAAAAAGAAATTAATTAGATCGTCCAAAATAGACCCGTACAGGCGCGACCAACTATAAGGGGGAGCGCGGCCGCGTAAAATTGGGTATGGAACAGAGACCCAGACAGGCGCGCCCGCCCCACCAGGCCGCGTGGCCGCGCCATAGTCGTGCGCGCCAGCGCCTGGGAATAGGGCAACCCTCTTCACCATCATATCGATGCTCCTCGTGCGTTTCACTCAATGCTCTTGATAATCACAGGACCTTGCAGTTTCCAAACTCTATGATTGTGGGTTCAACACGAGAAATTGTGCCCCCACGGCTTAAAAGAACGACCTAAAGTCTTTAGGAACTTGCACTTCTCCATGCTTGAGCTTCAAATATAGAACATTAGGCATCCTAATTCATACCAAACTTGGAAAGGGGCCTCGGGAATCATTAGATAATGACCTTAACTTGCAAAATGAAAGAAACCAAGAAAATAAAAGAGAAAATAAAAAACTAAACCAAGAAATGCATAAAAATAGAAATTTAACTAAGAAACTGCAAACTAAAGAAATAAAGAGTAAAATTAAGGATAAGCTAAAGAAAAGAGCTATAAAATAGCATGAAATCCACCCTAAAGAGAACAAAATGAGTGTCATAATGACACTCATCACTGACCTTACCATACTAGAAAATTGGTTAAGGGAGTTTGAGAAACTGTTAGGGGTAGTTGGATTTCCACAAAATTCTAAGGTGGGTTGTGCTTCTTATTACTTGAGAGGTGAAACCGATCTTTGGTGGTAGCAAAATGAGACAACTATTAGAGCGCTACCTGGATTCAATTACACTAAGTTCCAAGAGAAAGTGAGAGATAAGTTTTACCCTAGCTTCTTACAGAAGCAAAAGGCTGAGGAGTTCTCAAACCTCCAGATGGACGGTATGTCAGTGACTGAATACTATACAAAGTTTATTGAGCTGTCTTATTTTGCTGAACAGTCCGTTTCTATGGAGAAGGCAAAGGCTAGGAAGTTTGAGAGTGGTTTGACTACTGATTTATAGCTAAAGTTATGTGGACAAGTGTTTGAAACCTTTGATGAGGGGTATGGAAGAGCTGCACACTTGTATGCTTTGGAGTTAAAGAAAAAGAAGGAACTGACTGATTTGGAAGTGAAAGAGAAGAGGAAAAAGGTGGGACATAACTCTAGAAACCAACAGGGTAACCAGAACAAGTTCAAAAAGAAAAATTCCCAATGTAACAATCATCAAGGAGGACGTAACTTCAATGGAGGGGCTAGAAACAATAACCAAGGGAATAAGAGAAATGAGAGGAATTATTTTTGCAAGAGGTGCAAATTTAATCACCCTGGAAAGGATTGTGAGGGCAACTTAGTTGCTTATCGTGCTTGTAACAAGCATAGGAATCGAGAGTATGAATGTTTTTCCAAACTAACTAATGGGAATAAGCAGAATAATAATTCAGGAGGGACCTATTTTAGGTGTTTTTATGTCCCTTGGGAGAGTTACAACTCGAAGACTGGATTCGACAAGGACGCCTGTACCTGCAAAACAAACAGGGCATCGAATGGTCTGAGGTCCACCTCCGAAGATTAATTTAGTACGGAATCGGAGTAAAACGTGCGGAAAGTAAGTTATCTTCTCGGATTTCGAGCTCCGGTGCTCTATGTTTTAGAAAGCAATAAATGCGTTAATGATTAAGACGTAAAGTTCCAAGTGTGAAAGTTTCAAGGTGCCCCAATAATTGGGGGAATCTCCCTATTTATAGGGTTCTAGAAAATGTGCCCTACCCTAGAGTTTGATGACCTAGGGATTAGGGCAGCGCCGTTTTGCGGCGCCCCTTGGGATTTGGGTCTTGAAGGCCAGCATTCCCAGGGGGGCATATCTGACTGACACGTGTCGTCCATCTGGGGAGTTCATTTGGATGCCTCTCAGAATGACATGTATCATTCTCTCACTGGTCCACTTGGGGGTATTAAATACCTTAAATCATTTGCCCCTCACAGGGGTGACATGGCATGCCACGTGACGCCTGTGACAAGTGTCGGCCTCTAATTCGCCAAATTTTTACTTTAACTTTGAGAAAATCTAGGGTTCTTACCCCAGGTTTTCAACCCCTCTATAAATAGAATGTTGACTTCTCCTTGGATTCACACTTGCGTGAATCTTTGGGAGAATCTTGAATCTCTGACTTTCAAAGACTTTGACTTCTTCAGCATCCGGCACTCGGCCAATCATCTGCCTGTTCCAACAGACTTAAAGACCAAGCGCCTCGAGGACCTTCTTTTAAGGTAACCGCCTGATCCTTTCTTTACTTAATATTTGCATTTTTCTTTTTCAAAAATGGTTTCCCAAACGCACCCGACACGACCTTGGTTAGCGATCAGCCGGTCACCGAGGACGGTTGAATCTAGAACTAGGAGTGGCGAATGCTCGTTCGAGGACTCCCCTTTGTGTACTTCTCCAAATTCGACAGTGTCTGAGCCCCTACAGGACACCATCGAAAGAACAAAAGTAGACCAGTCGGAAGTATAGGACGGACGGTACCTGGTACCATTCAGAGAGTTCAACAGTCTACTCGGATGGCTCCATTAGAGCTCCTGTCTCCGAGGTTAGCCGAGACCCTCCCAGCAATATTAGTACTCCGAGCTCCTCAATTCTAAGGGAGTCGGATGATGAACAACAATTTCCCAGGCCGAGTGAATCGGTGCCGGATGTTGAGATGTGGGAGGAAGCTGCTGGCACCAGCCCGCAGGCCCCCAGCTCTGAGGAGAACTCCGATGATGACTCTGCGTCATCATCTTTTAACAGTTCCTCCGTTGGCTCGGAGGAGGCGCGGTCCAAACTTGCAGACACCCGAGAATCCCTTTCAGTAAAGAAGGGAGAGGGCTATGCAGAGCCGTCTGCTTTGCGGCGACAAGAACGTGCTCCCTATTTTTTGCACGTCGCCGAAAGCAGAAGGAAAACAATGACAGCCAAACACGACAAATTTCTTTCAACCCATGTCATGGGACATGGTTATCTGTTGTCGTGCCAAATGTTGAGGACACGATCACCTGGCTAGAGAAGGCCAGCTATGGTGACCAGTGCTTTGGATGCTACGAGGCGTCCTTTCAGGCTGGACTACGCTTCCTTCTCCATCTGGTCGTAGAGAGAATCTTAGACGGATACCAGCTGGGTGTCTGGCAACTAGCCCCTAATTCTTTGGTTAACATCTTGGGCTACGTTGTCGCCCGTGTGATGCTGGAGGTTGAGCCCAGCTTCGAGGCATTTGCTCATATGCATTACTTGAGCAAGACTCCACACGTAAGCGGGGCCGACTATTTTACTCTCACCAGCCACAAGGGCTACATGATGGCTATAGGGAAGGAGAATAAATGGAAAGACTGGAGGTCTAAGTTTTATATTGTATTCTCCACAGACTTCCAAAAAAACAGGCTGTATAACCGTTGGACTAAGGAGCTGCCCCTCCTTGCAAGGAAGAAAGCCCTGCCGCCTGTCCCAAGGAGAGCGCAGGAAGAGATTTTGGATCGGGGCCTATTTTCGGTGGCCGTCCAAACCAATGAGGAGACCGGGGTTAAGGAGGTAACCCCTAGAGCTATATTCCCCGCATTGAGTAGCTCTCGGACGGGGCATATTAGGCTTCTTGTGGCCTTAGCTTTGAGAAGTCGAGAGGTAGTAGGCCGCATGCATTTACATAACTAAGCTGCTCATAATGACTATTATTTTTGTCTGAGTTTCTAACTTCTTTACTTTATTTGTGCAGACATAGCAATGTCAAAGGTTCTTTCTCACCAAAAGCCGACTGCTAACCCTGCAGCCTTCTACCGTTTGAACGTCTTAGGCAAGCGGACGAATGAGGAGCAGCTGCCTAGCGGCACTCCCTAGGTGAATAATGTTTCTTTAATTTTGAATTGTCAAAATTTTGTTTAATTCGTAACTAATACGCGAGATTTTTGTAGAGTGGCCTAATCAAGCCTCCTCCCTCTCAACAGCCGGACCCTAAGCTGTGAAAGTAGTCTGGTGGCGACTTTAGAAAAAACTGAAAGCACGCCGCCTCAAAGCCAAACATAATTTATTAAATACTTCATAGCCTATGCAAGTTCTGCCTATTCTTTCCAAACGCAAATCCAATTCTTCTCTTTTCCTTGGTTTCTTATATTATCTTATTCTCTTCTCTTATTCAAATATTATTATTATTATTATGGGGGTTTTATAAATAATTATTATGAGTTTTGATTATATAAAATCATATTTTTAATAATATTTATGTTGAAAGGTTCATGTACATATAGTTGGGAGGTTTTAATTTAATTATTTGTGAACTTATATTGATTAAGGTTATATTTATTTGTGGGGTGTGTTCAATCAAGGTTCTTGAGGTTCTTTTTGTGGTTTTTCTAGCAAGGATCAAGGTACGTTTAGGTGGCTAGATACCTTTGAAAGTAATTGGTTTGAGTAACATGTTTTACAGTACATGATTTGATTGGTGATTGAATTAAATTGATTTTGAAATAAATTGTGTTTGAAGGTATTTATTTTAATAATATTATTTGAATTTATTTTTAAATCATGTTTTGAATGGTTTGGATTACTTATCGTGTTTAAATAATATTGGGAACTATTGGATATTAAAAGGATTTATTGAACCATTGAATTATTATTATTGTATGCTTTATAAGCATGTTAGTAATCCCACTATGCGGAATTGGTTTATTGATAAGGCCTTGGAATTTGTATGACCGGGTCTTTCCTCAAGAATAGCCTTGTAATATAAGGAGACTAGCTTGGGGGTTGTGCACACTTGGGTGAGGAATTGGATTAAAAGGTATTAGTTCTTAATAAAGGTATTGGTTTTATTAACTATTATTTTGAATATTGAATCATTGGAGTCGGTTTTGGAATAATGATTTTTGAATTTATTGGATTAATTATTGGAATTGGTTTTAAAAGCATGTTTGCAAATAAATTGAGTTTACACTATCTTGCACTTATCGTACTTAGCATATTTTGCTAATCCGTATTTCTTATTTGTTTTAGTTCGCCCTGTTTACCGTAATGGTAAGTAGTGTTGACTATTTTCAGGTGGAGTCATGAATGAGCATACGGGAGTCCCGGGATTTGCTTCACCTAGTTTAGGAATGTTGATCTTGTATTTATTTTTTGAGCACTCATAACAATGTTACTATTTTTATAAGTATTAATAAAAGAAAGTTGAGTTTCCGCTGCAAGTTTTGTTGTTGAGTTAAGTATTTTGAGTAGCCTTGCGTCATCACGCGGCGGTAATACGCCCAAGTCTATCTCTATGATATAATTATGCGTATTATACAGGTATTTTCGTAGAGGGAGATTTGGGGGTGTTACAGACGGGAACACCCTCCTTACAGTGGCGACTCCACTAGGGACTTAGAGGTTACAAGATTAGTTCATAGTTATGGTTCAAGGTTTCCAACACTAGGTTGCTTATAGTTTGTAACAAGAACTAAATTTGATAATCTCTAGTTAGAGAGCGAGACTCGAACGCATAATATCTTCCTTTTTCACAAAAGTAAAAATCAAACAAGCAACATTGCATCATGCATAATCATAGCACACTTTAACCATTGGGGATTGACTTATTGACTAGGGGTTGACAACACTAGGCTTTTATCCCAAAATCAATAACAATCATCCCACCCATATACCAACAAAATGTTGGGTGGGCTATGTCATCGGTCAACACGTTGAGTGATTGATTCGTGCATCATCTCTTAAGATATGGTACCTTTGAACACCCAAGCCTTGACATTAGAATGGCATTGTATGCTTTAACGATTCCTTTTATGTGCTTATGTGACTACATGAATATATGCTTCGTGTCTAATCTAACTAATTCCAACTTGTCACCAAGAGATATAAAATTTTTTTTGCAAAATTATGGTTCGACAAAAAGAAAAAAAATGTTGTATGCAATTTGATTTTCAAATTAAAAAAATAAATAAAAAATTGTCGAACCTATCAGGTGGCACGTGAAACTGTCAAAGTTGCACGCGCCCTCCAAGTGCAAGTTCAGAATTTGCGCACGGCACCTCCGCACAACCGTGTGCTTGTGCGCGCCCACTGTTCAATGTTAACTTTGACTCGTTACGAGCAATATCATATGGAGAAAACGATATTACAGCTTCAAGGTTCATCGTTATGTAGGTGCTAAAGAAATCTCTTTTCCTAACAACGTTGTCTAACTTGGTTACCTTTTCTTTGATTGTCATTTTCGTTTTTTCAAAAAAAAAAAAAAGTAGCCGTTGTTTTTGCATTTTAATAAAATAAAAGTTGCACTTTCCACCTAAACGCAAGACGGAAAATTGCGCGCGATACTATTTTTTATTATGATGATTCGTTTACGTACTTCATAATCAAACTAATGACATTACTTCTTATGGGGTTCGTCATTAGAAGTTCGCATCCCTTGATAGGACATCATCAATATGTTTATTCTTAAATGTGCCTATAATCGTGTTTATCATGTTTTAGTTGTAATTGAGCAACCTTGATTTAAGAGTATAATTTATTTACCTCTTCTGTGGTTTATAAAGAAAATCCTCAGAACCTTACTTGGGATGTTTGCCACACAAAAAAAAAAAGAGAGAGAGAGAAATAGAACGAAAAAAATTGTTCTTAAAAAAAAAAGAGTATGATACAAAAAAAATTATTATAATTCTAAAAAAAAGGAGAGAAGTTAATGAATGATAAAACCGAGAAAATGATTTAATTATTTCTTGGATTTTACATTCGGAGGCCATCATTCTTTTTAAGCAAATAGTAAAATATTATCCTTTAAAGATGAGCAATATGAGAATCATAATTGAAAAAAAATGATATAGATCTCTATTGCAATCTATGTGATCAATAAATACCATAGTATATTTGATCATTTTAAGGAGTATGTTCGGGTTGATTAATATTTCTAAAATTTGATAAGGATTTTCAATCCAACTTTCTTGCCTTTATCTTCTACTATTTCGAAAACGATTCATTTAAAGTAAAATCCTTAGATGATTACATTGTTGAAGTCAACATAAATCATGACATTCCATTAATGATTGTTCGTGAATTTTTTTGACATTCTTCATAAATAAACTTGCTTAAACTGAATTTGCATTACAAGGATTAAAAAAAAAAGATATAAAACAATCATTTTGACTTTGGTTCATTGTTTGAAAGCTTGGCAGAAAAGGTTTAAGTGAACGCGCTCAATTTCTCGTGATACACATTACTAGATCATCTTCCACATTCGCACACTAGTCCAATCATGGGTGACAAAGCAGCATTGGAGAAACTTAGAGAGGAACTTAAAAACTTAAAGGCCGTACGAGAAGAAGAAGCCCAAATGAAGGTTCATAAATAAGCAGAAAAGGATAAAATAAAAGCAGAAAAAGAAAAAGAAAACATTCTGCAAGAAAAAGCAAGAGCCGAAAGAGTAGAGGCCTTGGAGAAACTTGTCCTTCGAGCTAACTCAGGGAATAAGTACTTCAATTATGAGCTTGCACCACAACCTAGTGGCAAGACTCTCCCAAAAAAGTTATTGACTACGGATTTGCCAACCTTTAAGGTTACAGACAATCATAGGACTCACTTATTGAGCTTTATTGGAATTATGGCATTGAAAGGGGTTAAGCCAAGCCTATATCATGTACTTTTCCTTTTTCATAGGACCGAACTACTATATCATGTTTTATAACCTCGATGCAAAACAAAATTCCACTTAGAGTGACGTTGTAAAAGCCTTTTTAACCCTATGGAGATAACATCGAGCTCACAACTACCTTGCGCGATCACGAATTGCTTAAGCAAGGGGAAGAAGAAGGTTTCATTGACTTCCTTTCCAGGTGGCAATCAAAGGTTGCTCTTATTTCACAAAGACCTCCGGATTATTAACTTGTCCCAAAGTTCATAGACAATATGTCTCCACCATACAAGTGCCATTTACAATACCTTGGTTTAGACACATTTCAAAAAGTCTATACTGTGGGAACATTAATTGAAAGGGACTTGATAAATGAAACCATGAATCATGTAGATGAAATTGATTTTTAGAAAGGATTTCACCTACTTTGGAAACGGACAAAGCTCGAAGACGCAATCTCAAGAAGTTATCAACAATTCAAGATGTAGCACCCTAGGTCTTGTTTTGTTTCTTTGCTTTGTTTTTTTATGATAGACTAAGAGATTCATGTTGTTGAACCTACTTATTTTGTACTCTCATTGATTAATGAATAAAAAATATATTTTCAAGTATGTATAACTTGTTCTCTTTCAATCTCTTTATTGTTATTGACTTGAATTAAATAAAACTTATACATACAAACATGCAATATCAAAAGACATACATACTCAACACTTTGAGAATCTCGATGAGCTTTGGCTTACAATTTTGAATGAAAAGAGGCCCGTATTAGGCCCATAAAGAAAGGATATGATGATTTCACCAACACAGGAGGCAACTTGAAACTCCAAAAATATAATCCCATGTTCTTAACCTTAGAGAAAATCCATCTTTTTGGCGGCCCTTTTGAGCCTCGTCAATTAAGCCTTAGTTATTCAACCTACATTATTCCATACCTTGGGATGAGAATGGTGCAAGGATACAAATAGGAAATTGGGGGAATGAAACATAAGAGGGGGACACAAAGTTAGTCTAAACCCAAAAGGAAAGATCAAACGCAAAAAGAAAAAAAATCGTTCTAAACCCAAAAAAAAACTTGTCAAAAAAAACAAAAAGAAAGAAAAAAAAGAGAGATAAGGAAAAGGAACCTAATGTAGAGTACAAAGGTTTTAATTTGAGAAGAACCAAAAGTAAGGGATTTTGGGAGCATAATTGAGCATGTCCATTCTTCATAACCCCAAGCCTAGCCACATTACAACCTTGGAAAGACCCTCCTTGAGGTAAACCCTAACCATTTACCAAAATCATCATACCATGAAAATATAGCAAATCTTAGGCCTTTGCACATATGGACATGCTATTGAGTAGTCATGCCCCATATATAAAATCCATGAAGTGTTGAGTTATGATTGAAAGATCATATAAAAAAATAATTCAAATGATTTGAATGATTTGATAGTCATTGGCTTGATTAGATCATGTTAGTAAAGCAATCGAATCAAACTAAATTCAATGTTTTCCATATCTTTTGCCAAAGAAAATTGAGATGACTATCACTTTTTTTTAAAAAAAAAACAATCATCTTATTTTCTTTAAATAATAGGGCTATTTATTACCAAGGTAATTCAGGTTTTATATACATTGCCTAGAAAGAAAAAGAGTAAAGACAATAAATTGATTTGATAGATCGACAGCCTTGACGTCAACTTTAGATGTCTTTTACAACTCTTGAGAATTGGTCTTTTCACTTGTCATGAGCAACTAATATGTCTACCTATGTGAGATATCTCCATCTTCTCTAAGCGAGGAACATTGATTAAACATGATCGCTACATGAAAAAATGATCGCCGTCGCTATTACACGTATACCTCACTATCAAGTCATCACGATGATTCAAATATTAGTCAATAATCCTTGCTTTTCGAAAACATGTCTAATTCTCTTTCTTTATTCTTCTATTGGAAAGATTGGATCCCCCTTCCTTTTTATACAAATCCGTCTTTTTTGTTCATTTCTTTTTTAGGGGGTAAGTCGGGATGATCCCCCACATTTGACAACTAAAATACTCGAAAAATAATATAATTTTTTCGCTCTTTGCCTCAAGTTGGGGGCTTAAAAAAGCCAGGAAATCCCCACTGCTCTCTATTTACATATTTAACCACACTATTTATGCTGCGATATCAATGTCATGCAAAGCTTATTACGAACCATCTTAATAATTTTAAATGACAAAAGGAAGAATAACACTTCTTATTAGTTGACCAAGATAATTAATTATGCTACTTGATCAAACAATTTGTGATAAACATATGCAATATTCCAAAAACAAGTCTTGGGGCTTTAAATAAACATGAGAAACATCCCCTAGCATATGTATACATGAATTCCAAAAGCCACCTAAGTCTACACTTGGGGGCTTCAAATTAAAAATATAGGTCTCACCGTAACTTTCATTTTAAAATGAGACTATATTTTAGAAAGTGATTCGAATGATTTTATAAATTATTCTAATACTTCACAAAAGCTAGGTTTGATAAACATTCATTTTCAAACTACGGTGCTTATTTAATTGAAAGAACTTCAATTTCAATTAGAAAAATATGACAATGATGACAAGCAGAAAAACATAAACAAAATCAGATATGCGAAAGTTTTCTCACATTTTCATATCTTTGTTGAAATAGTTGCAAATTACAACTTATCTTCACCAATCTTGGACGAAAAAGTCACACTCAATTACAAGCTAGACTCTTCTTTCCATTTTGGGTTCAGTTTTGAAAATAATATATTATTGGACTCCTTTTCAAATTTTGAATTCTAGTTCGAAACAACATGTTTCTAATAAAAATAGTATTTAAAATTTCCTTTCTGAAATTTTTTTTTCTTAAATAAATAAATTTTCAAATTCTCAATAATAGTTTGGATAATACATGTATATACATAAGTATTTCCTAAAGGAATGAATTAAGATTCGACTTCTTCTTGAATTGCACTTGTGCTCGCTTAGTTCTCCTGTGAATATTGGCTAAGGGATGGTAAACAAACCACTCACAAGACCAAAATTAAAGATTGATAAGAATAAAGAAAATATCATTATATTCTAAATCAACTTTGAGAATAAAATCACCGCAATGATCTTTACAACCGTTTAGACATTAGGTAGGATAACTAAACCTTAAAGCACAATTGTTTTGGTTTATAAACAAGCAAAGAACTAACTTGCTTTCTTGAACATGACTTTAACTAAAATGTGAAAGATGTCATTGTCCTTAATATCTCAAAACAAATATAGGACATATACATAGGTCCATCTCAGTATCATATGAATAGCCTAAACAATATCAAGTCATTAGAACTACCCCAAATTGGGGGATCCAAGACTTGTGAAATAGCAAGAATGCGCATAACCCGACACATGGGGGCTCCAATATCCACAAAAAAAAAAGAGATATTCATGTCATTCGAGCTACTTTCGGGAATCGCCTAAGCTACAAATGGTTAACGTAGATCTCGAGCCTTACAATTTTCAAATGCATCACAATGATTTAATAATCATTTTGTTAATTTGAAAACTAAGTTTGCAACTGAACTTGGCCATTAAATAGGTTACATATTCGAGCCATTTTCAAGTTCAACTTCAAAAACTAATCTTATTGCATAATTGTTGTTTCGATACTTCAATTTACTCTAAAGGTTAGAGAGTATGACTAGCATTGAGCAAAGAAACAAAATCATGATACATAAAAAAATACTTGCTCATACAAAAGTTTAGTACTCAATCATTCATCATGAATTGTATCAAGACACTTTATTAACATAAGACAAACAATTTCATGAGTTAGAATGTAAACAAAAGACTCTTAAATTATAAATTAAGGAGTCTTCATATAAAATTATTCTACATTGTCGCACACATTGGAATTTCGCTAGGAGGATAACATCTACTTTCTCGAGTTTCAAAACAGTGACAAAAATTGAACTCAAAGGTAGCAAGAATAGATGAAAAATTTGAACAACATTTCATTTTTCCTCACTTGTTTTAATGAATGACCAATATTACTAGACTTAGCAAATTTCCTTTGTTAAAACTATGAATGGTCAAAAACGATTTAAACACACTAGTTTAATCATTTCCAAATCCTAGTTGTTATCATAATAAGAAGAAACATAGGATTTTTAGACTCGTTTCAAGCAACATGAAAGGGTCTAATAATTAACAACAAGCAAATCATCGAAGTCACCCAACACTGGGTGCTACAACATTCAAAAATAAAAAATGGGGGCTTACAAACCTAAAATATAACAAATCTACACCAGTTCGATGATCTCTTCAAGAATTTCCTAAACTATCAGGTTTTGTGCAAATCTTGAAATCACAGTTTTATAAGTGAATAATAATTACCATCGGGTTATTTATATCATTGATAAAGCCAATTTTGCAACTTAAGCATGAAAAAATAAACATGAGTCGCAAGAACAAATTCATGTTATTATCAAAGTTCATAATTTCATTTATATTTTTAATGCATAATTGTTGTTCTAAACACTTCAGTTTACATTAAAATTAACATGTATAGTCTATGTGAGCAAAAAACAAAAAAGAAATAAAGTTGAAGCACAAATTTAAAATTAGAATGAACAATAAAAACACATATATGCTGGACATGCTCATACAGGATCAATACCTTACAACTTCGCATGAAATTTGTTGCCATATAATTCTTAAAACAACGACAAACAAACAAATTCATGAAAACAAGTCGAATCGAAAACCCTAACTCCAAGTTAGGATTCTTCATTCTTTTTCTCCATTTTATTGACCAAGATCAAAGTCTGGTAAAATAAAAGGAGCAAGATTTAATTTCCTTAGCTTTAAACGACAACCAAAAAAATGGGAAGAGGTCAAAATTGGAGAAAGAGGAGAAGAAGAAAGTGAGTTGCACATCGTGCTTCTCCAACTCTTTTACTAATTCAAATGTTGCGCACAACTCATCAAGTTGCGTGTGGTATCCCAACGCACCCTAGTTTCTTGCGCTCACCTGGCAAGCGCAACTTACTATGTTGCGCGCGGACACTGGTCACTTAAAAGACCAGTACTCAGATTTTAATCGTTTCGAATTTTTTCCAATGGTTTTTGTACGTTGTTAGACGTAATAACGCGCGAGTTATCAAAATCTTTTAAAATTGCTTTGCATCCAGTAGTTTCTTTTCTTCTTTGATAGTTTTTTGCATCATCTTGCATGCACACCGTGCTTTGTTCCTTCCCTTAGCATACGTTTTAGACGTTTTTCGTAAGAGTGTCTTAAGACGTTCCGTAGTGGTGCTTTACGTAAAATATCCCATAGACAGATTTGTCATTTTACTGTAATGACGTTATAAATGTCCGACTTTTCTTCTTTTTTCACGTCCACAGCAAAAAGGAAGGCGTCATCATGCAGCGTAAAAATTTGAGGCGTTATCATACAACATAAATTGTATGGCGTAGGTGTTGCATAAAATTTCACTTCTCCCTCAACTTTGCGAGATCTACTTGTCGGAACTAAAAGGTAGAGAAATACTTTACTTTAGGCGTTAGCTCACGAGTCGACAGGTGCGCCGAACCATTTAGGAACATACACTTCTTGATTGGATGCAAATACAGTAGTTAGTGAACTTACTAGCTTACCAGACAGTTAGGGTGTCGTCCACCCCCTGTATAAAGAGCAACGAGACGATGTCGCACCTATGTAGTCACGTGCCCCCAGTTTTGAGATACGTGTACTCATCTTGTGGACAAAACAACTAAGAGAGTTGCCTATTTTCTTATGTCTCACTATATTTGGATATATTCCTCTAGTCCTAAGACATGTATTTCTATCTTGTGGACACCGAGTATTGCATTTTGACAAGAGAATTGTCGAGAACTTTATACAGGTCGCGAAAGCCGAAACATTTAGGATGCGAAAGCCGAAACATTTAGGCTGAGAAAGTCGAAAGGCTGCGAAAGCCGAAACACTTTTTATCATCTTTTTAAATTGTTAAACTCAGGCTAAAGTTTCAATGACGTATCGAGGCACTTTAGACCAACAATGACATGATTGGGAGGACATCATCCCCATTTAATCCTTTTTAAACCGATCTCTTCTCATGACATGACATCACCTAGAATACCTTTACTTGTAAAAGCGTTCTACAAATGAAAGGGATCAATCTAGATTCTTTAGCGCGTTAAAACATATAAAATACTTTTTCTAGCCTTAATAGCTACTTGTTTTAAACACTTAGCAAATCAAGGATCGTTTTGACATCTTTAACATTTCTGAAAGTTTCTCTATTATTTGAGAACTTTGCAGAATGAGTCTCGGATTTATTTCCATGACTACTTTATTCATCGTCTATTCTAGACATGATCAAAGTGGGGGCTAAATGTAGACACCTAATTTTTCCCTCTTGTCCCAAAAGGAAGTGCGATGATGTTACAAAAATTATAAGCTCAATTCCAAACCTAAACGAAGAAGTTATGATCAAAACACTAAACCGGGCCCTAAAACCGATACCCTTGTATTCCAACGGTCATAAATTTTGATCCATAAATATTTTAACCTAATTCCAACGGCATTGGAAAGTAGAAATTCAGAGATTCCCAATGGTATCTGACACGTCTCAATCCGACTCTGCAATCAAAAGTTATGGAAGTTTTAAAAATGCGTTTTCATATAAGGCAAACCGCAAACCAGTGCAACTCAATAAGTTGTGCATGCGACTCATTGAGATGCGCGCGGAAACCCAGCGCGACTCAGAGATTTGTGCGTGCCACCTGACGGCCCGGCTCTAAAAACCTAAACCTAGATCCATACACTTATAAATAGGGGTCTTCGTTCAGCATTACGGGGACAGAAAAATCAGAATTCTAAACCCCCTAATTTTGAAAACCCTAATCTCTCTCAAACCCTCTTACTATCTGTAAAGAATATTTCAAGCATTACCCCTAGCTTGAACCCAACTGTGATCATACACTAAAGTACGGTGGCGTCCGAAGGGAAAGAAGATAGAGCAAAAGAGCCGCCAACAAGTTTTTTTTAGGAACTTGTAAACTGTTCACGAGGTGAAGGTTACACCCCTTAACAATCCAAGAGATCTTCAACTCCAATAGGTCTGGAACCGTGACTGGTAGTTCGGGGATGAAGGTACAAATCCAACCTAAAAGAGATTGAACCTGCCCTAATAATAGGCTTCTACTTTATTCTGATCGTATTCATGTCCGCTTCCTGACTAACATGCAATCAAGAGGATTAACCCTAAACCTGTTATCTATGTTGGTTGAATATTAATGCACAAATAAAACTACTATTGGCGATCACTTGAATTATAATCATATTAACCCTAAAAAAGATTATTAATTATCTTATTAAGCGTGATTACAAGTACCAAATTCCCTTTAAGCATGCATAAAAGGGCGTGATCAAGCAATAACAATAAATATAACCAAGCAACATAAGAATAATCAAAATAATAATTAAAATAATCATAAAAATAATCATGATCATGTTAAAGCATAATAATAGCAAGATCCTAGGCATGATACTAACAAGATTAATAACAAACCCTAGTATGTCACTAAACGATAAAAATCAAAACTTTAACCCTAACATGAAACTAACAATCATAAATACTAGGAAGAACATAAAAGGCTTCATGCTTTTAATCATACTTGGTATTAAAGTTACCCTATACATGATACTTAGAATTTATTGTTGTCACCCTAAACATCAAATTAAGGAAAACATCCTAACATGATACTATGAATCAAAATAACAATCTAACATGATTTCTATAGGAAAAATTGCTCCCATTAATCTGAACTTTGCCTCATCCGCCGAAATTAATCCCAACTTTCGTTTATTATCTATCACTCCCAACTTTAGGGGGTATTAATTTTTGTTGCACCCAAATGACTTGCAACCGGTTAATCAGGTAAACATTTGTGAATTAATTATTTTTGCACACATGTCAATATGTAATTGGATGAAAAATAAATAAAGAACTTAAAACAAAATTAAAAAAAAAAAAACCCCAACAACCATCCCCTTCCACCAGACCACCACCACCACCACCACCTCCCCTTACATTCTCTCAGCCACAACCACTAGTGAACCCAACCAACCTTACCAACACCACAAGAAGCGCAGCGCATCCCTGGCCCACCTCGACGCCGGACGCACCCCCACCCTGGCCCACATCGACGCTAGACGCCACTTTCTCAGCAACAACACACCACAAAAATCAACCACCACCGTCACCTCTCATCTCCGATCTTCATCAACCTCAATTAACACCTTCACACCCACAACCCACCTGCTGCACTCGCCCAGCACCCCCACCATTACCGAACCGCGCACAGAATCACACACCACCTCTGCCAATTCGCTCAATACCACCACCAAACCAAACACACTCACACACCACCTCTTCCAACTTGCCCAGCACTACCTCTGCCAACTCGCCCAACACACACTCACACCCCCGAATCACCAATTTGGCTCACAAGCAGCAACAATTAGCAATTTATGCTCAAATTCAAATTAAAGGGGTTGAAATTCGGTGGAGAACGGGGCGAAAACGGTGGGGGATAGGGAAGATAAGGTGAGTTATCAGGGCGGGGGAGTGGTGGGCGCCGTTTTCCGGCAGCGGGGGAGGGGATTTCAGGGGTGGGGGCGAATTTTCGGCGGGGTGGGGGTGGTGATGGAGTGTTTTACGGGATAGGGGTGGGGGGCTGGGCTGGGTTGGGTTTGTTTTTTTTTTTTTTAATTTTTTTTAAAAATTTTTTTGGACCTATCAGGTGTTGACACGTGTCAGGTAACCTACTATATCAGGTTGGATGACCTGTAGGGTGCAATAGAAATTAATACCCCCTAAAGTTGGGAGTGATAGATAATAAACGAAAGTAGGGATTAATTTCGACGGATGAGGCAAAGTTCAGATTAATGAGAGCAATTTTTCCATTTCTATATCATAATATTATTTAAACCATTAAAGCACTTACTTGGATGCCTCGTACCTCTTTCTAATAGCAAAATACACGCGTTAGTAACTTCAAGGAAAATAATAAAACAAACAATTAAATTAAATAATTGAAATAAAGATTTAGGACCAAACCCTCAGAAATTAAAACCTTTCACGTCTAGGACGAAGGCAACTTCGAATATGGTTAGGTGTATCTAAATCTTGTGAATGAGGAATTTTGTATTTTGAGAAAAGCTAGTTCAGAAAAGAGAGAGAGAGAGAGAGGGTAATCAAGAATTTCTTGATGAGGGTTGGTGAGAATTAGTGAATGAAAACGGAGTTTTTAGAAGGCTATTTATAGAGAAAATCAGCCGAAAAGATAAAAAATCGAAACAGAGTTCTAACGCGTAAAACGAGGTTAGCGCCAGGCGCCAAGCTTAGCATCAGGCGCTAATGCTGGCGTTTGGTGCTAACTTAATTATTGACGCGTTTTCTAAATATCAGATAGAAATTGCCGTACAAGAGGATAAAATCGTATTTTCCTCAAAAACATTCTTTTATTCTGATTAAAACTCTAAAAAGTCAACAAAAGTCAATTTATCAATGCTAATTGAATTAGGAATGATAAGAACCTTCTAGAAGAATCTAGAAGACTAAAACCATTCCTAATTGCATTAGGAATGATAAATCCATATTAGGCCCTCCTCTAGATCATTAGGTCGCATATAAGGCTCAAACCAGGCCCAGTTTAGTAATTTGGTCATAACTTCCTCAATAATCATCGGAATTGGGCTTATAATATATTGTCAGAAAGGTCTTTTCAAACCCTATCCAACTACACTACCATTGGACCCATATCATGGACCAACCAAACTAGATTGGATGTTTTCTTAAAATAGATTTTTAAAAACAGAGAGAATAGAAAAGAAATTAAAACTATCCGCAACACTAAACTTTCCACACTTTCACTTCATTCGATTATGATTCGACGTGAAAGGTACTCATCACTGGGTTTGGTTTTGGGGAGACACTAATGGGTGTCTACACTATCATACTACTTTTTCCTATTTCTTCCCAACTACTCTTCAACCCTAATTTAATCCATTGAAGCCTTTGGAGGTACAAAGAAGAAAGAAGGTCCATAAACATCCAAGGCGAAGACCTAAGCATACAAAGAAGGAACAGTTAGTTTCACGAGCACTTAGATAAATCACTTTTCTTTTATTGTTTAAATAACTTAAAATGAATAAATAGTGTTATTTCATCACTTTAAATAAATTTTAATTAATTAATTCAAATAGTATTCTTTTGTTTAATCAAGAATAGAATTTGATAATTAATTGTTGTTTTATCACTTAAGACAAGGCGAATATTGTTTATTTTGTTCTTGTCGCGAATATTGATTAAACAAAGAATAATGACTTTTTTAATGTAATTCCTACATGATTAATGCTTGTAAATAAAATCAACTAACTTAGTCTTTAGGTATCACATTGCTTATATTTTTTGGTAATGAAATTGTGAAAAAGGAAGAGCTAGTAGAGGTCGCACTAGGGCTAAGATAGTGATTCCCCTCTAAAGGGAACGTTATCTTAGTACCCTTGCTCCCGAACTCATTTCTGGTTTATGTAGACCAATTTAGGCATGGGGAAACTTATGATTTTTGCTAATTATCGCATGAAATCCACATGAACGAAAGGCATGAACGAGGTTTATGAGTTTTTCCAAAACTCATTGGCGACTCCTACTTGTTTCTTACAAAAAAGCGTAATGAGAGTATCATTTCTAATTCAATGTCTCCCAAAAAATCAAGAATTCAAATCCTAATACACCATAACAAGTGTAAAGTCCTAGATTTTAAAGGGCCATGGGCATCTAAGGAAGGATCCCCTACAATAGGAATACCCTCCTTACAGACGCTTGTACCTGCAAAACAAACGGAGCTCCAAATGGTCGGAGGTCCGCCTCCGAAGATTAAGTTAGTACAGAATCGGAGTAAAACCTGCGGAAAGTAAGTTATCTGCTCGGATTTTGAGCTTAGGTTCTCTCTGTTTTAGCGAGAAATAAATGCATTAATGATTAAGACATAAAGTTTCAAGTGTGAAAGTTTGAAGGTTCCCTAATAATTGGGGGAATCTCCCTATTTATAGGTTCCTAGGAAAACATGCCCTAACTAAGGGTTCGATGACCTAGGGATTAGGGAAGCGCCGTTTTGCGATGCCCCTTGGGATTTGGGCCTTGAAGGCCGCCATACCCAGGGGTCATATTGAGTGACACGTTTCGTCCATCTGGGGAGTCCATTTGGATGCCTCTCACAATGACCCGTGTCATTCTCTCACTAATCCACTTGAGGGTATTAAATACCCCAAATCAGGACCTAAAGAAACTTTTAAGGAAACAAAAATAACTTCACTGGGAATAAGGGAGCGCAACATAATGGAGTAAAGAACAACAATAATAACAACAATGGGAACAATCAACAGAAAAGTGGAGCTATAGGAAAATTGAATATGTTAAGTAGGAATGAGGTTGACTCCACAAAAGATGTCATCATTTGTACTTTTTCTATACACTCTATTCCTGTTAAAGTTTTGTTTTTTTTTCTGGTGCAACTTTTTCTTTCATTTCAAAAAGAATTGTTTCAAAACTTAAAGACTGTTTGAAAACAGTAGTAGTAAATTTACCAATAACCATTCCGACGGGTGGGGTAGTGAATTGTACCAAAACCTTTAGGAATGTACCTTTAGATATATAAGGGAAAGTGTTTCAGTTTGACCTCATCGAGTTTAAGTTAAAAGAGTTTGATATCATCTTGGGAATGGATTAGTTGAGCTAGTACAATGCATAAATAAGTTGTTGATCGCAGAAGGTAAAAATAAAGACAAGTGAAAATGAGTCAGTGACTTATTGGATGCATGGTGAAAATAAATGCCTTAGGTTTATATTTGTGTTAAAGTTGGCAAAGTACATGAAAAAGGGGCATCCAGTGTACTTTTGTAGTGTAAGAAACATAGATCATGATGAGGCAACTAAGCCAGAAGATATAGAAGTGGTAAATGAATTTCAGGATGTATTTCCGGACAAGATCCTTAGAATGCCACCTAAAAGCGCTATTGATTTCACCGTAGACTTTGTCTGACAACACCAATATCCAAAGCACCATATCGAATGGCACCTGCAGAAATGAGTTGATTAAAGAAGCAACTGCAGGATTTGTTAGACAAGGGATACATCAGATTGAGTGCATCTCCTTGGGGAGCACCAGTTCTGTTTGTTAAGAAGAAAGATGGGAGCGTGAGGCTTTGTATTAATTATAAGGAATTAAATAAGGTGACAATGAAGAACAAGTATCCACTACCAAGGATTGATGATTTGTTTGATCTGTTGAAAGGCGCAGCTGTGTTTTCTAAGATTAACTTGAGGTATGGATATCATCAGTTTAGGATTGCAGATCAAGACATTCCTAAAACTGATTTTAGGATGAGATATGGACACTATGAGTTTACAGTAATGCCATTTGGATTGACAAATGCTCCAGCAATCTTCAAGAATTTGATTAACAGGGTGTTTCATCAATTTATGGATAAGTTTGTAGTAGTGTTCATAGATGATATATTGGTGTATTCAAAGAACAAAGAGGAGCATGTAGAACACATGAGGGAAATTCTACAAACCCTTAGAGAAAACAGTCTTTATCCAAAGTTCTCTAAGTGTGAATTTTGGTTAGAAAAAGTAGCATTCTTAGGTCATTTTGTGTCAAAAGATGGCGTGGAAGTAGATCCAGCCAAATTCAAAGCTGTGAAGGGTTGGCCTACGCCCAAAACAGTGTCTAATGTTTGGAGTTTCTTAGGTCTACCAGGATATTATAGGCGTTATGTGAAAGGTTTCTCAACGATTGCAAAACTTATAGCTACTCTAATGAAGAAGGACAAAAGTTTGAGTGGGATGATATGTGTGAAGAAGCATTCCAACTATTGAAACAAAAGCTGGTTACAACACCAGTGCTTACACTACTAGATGACAATGTGATCTATAATGTGTATAGTGATGCCTCAAAGAATGGTATGGGATGTGTGCTTATTCAAAATGAAAAGGTGATTGCATATGCATCAAGGCAGTTAAAGACCCATGAAGTGAATTACCCAACCCATGAATTAGAACTTGCTGCAATTGTCTTTGCACTAAAGATTTGGCGTCATTACTTGTATGGAGTGAAATGTAGAATTTATACAGATCATAAGAGCTTGAAGTACATTTTCACTCAAAAGGATTTGAACTCTCGCCAAAGGAGATGGTTAGAGTACACGAAGAATTATGACTTGGAAATATAGTATCATGAAGGGAAAGCAAATGTAGTTGCAGATGCCCTAAGTCGTAAGACCAGTCATGGATTGAATAGCTTGATAGTGGCTGATGAGTTATGTAGGAAAATGAGTAAAATGAAATTAGAATTTGTGGAATGGGGAGTAGCAGTTGGCATTCTTGCGAATTTGACTATCCAACCAACCATATTCGATGAGATCAGATAAGGGAAAACCAAGTAGGAGATGTGAAATTTGATAGGATTCGTGAGAAAATAAAGCAAGGCAAAGCTATAGATTTCAAAATTCATGTCAATGGTGTGTATCTTAAAAGTGTGAGGAAATGAAGAGAAAGCTAATGAAAGAGGGACACAATACACCCTATTCAGTGCACCGAGGAGGGGATAAGTTATACAAGGATTTGAAAAAGGTGTATTGGTTGCCTAGAATGAAGAATGAAGTTGCGGAATTTGTAGCAAAGTGTCTGACTTTCCAAAAGGTGAAAATAGAGCACAAGAGACCCTAGGGGACTGTGCAATCATTATAAATTCCTGGATTGAAGTGGGATTGCATTTCAATGGATTTTTTTACTTGTCTTCCAAAATCAAGGAGTGGAAATGATACCATTTGGGTAGTGGTGGACAAACTTACAAAATCTGCGGTGTTTACGCCAATGAAGGAGACTTCGAAGATGGAGCAACTTGCAAAAGCTTACATCATGAATGTTGTGAGCTTACATGGAGTTCCAAAGGATATTATGTCTGAAAGAGATTCCAGGTTTCTTTCAAAATTCTTGAAAAGCGTACAGGAAAACTTTGATACGACACTTAAGATTAGTACAACGTTTCACCCTTCCATAGATGGGAAAACTGAAAGAACCCTTAAAACCTTGGAGGACATGTTGAGAGATTTTGCTATAGATTTCAAAGGAGGATGGAAGGATAGCTTGGATTTGATTGAATTTTCTTATAATAATAATTATCATGCGAGCATAGGAATGACACTATTTAAGGCATTATATGGAAGTGTCGTAGTCTAATTTGTTGGAATACATAAGTGAAACAATGATTCTAGGGCCTCAAATGATTGAGTATATAGTGAAGCAAGTAATTAAGGGAAATTCAAGATAAGATTCAAGCAGCTCAAGATTACCAAAAGAGCTACGCATATTTGAAGCATAGAGAAGAGTAGTTTGAAGTTGGTGACACGGTGTTATTTAAGGTATCACCAATGAAAGGATTAATGAGATTTGGAAAGAAAGGAAAACTGAGCCCAAAGTACATTGGTCCATATGAAATACTACAAAGGATAGGCAAAGTAGCTTATAGGTTAGCCTTACCGTACCTATGGAGCTTAGCAAAGTACATGATGTATTTTATGTGTCTCAATGAAGAAGGTATATACCAGATAAATCCCATGTGCTACAACCTGAAACCATTGAGCTAGACCAAAGTTTAACCTATGAAGAGAGACCTGTCAAAATTCTTGACAATAAAGTGCGTAGTACACGCAATAAGAATGTTAAGATAGTGAAAGTGCTATGGTCTAACAAAAAATATGAGGAAGCCACTTGGGAGACAGAAGAAGAAATGAAAAAGAAATACCCAAAGTTGTTTCAGGTATGTTGAGTTACGGGGACGTAACTTGTTTTGTTTTAGGGGGTAGAATACGATAGAATTTTGGCTTTTTCCCTATATTTTCAGTTATTTTTGTTCTTTTTGCACAATTCTAACGAGTATTTTGAGTCTTTTGTCCTTAATGAGATACAAAAAGGTAAAGGTATGACAAAAAGTATAGCAATATTATACTAAGTGAGGAAAAAGTTTGAATTTTTTTTCCAAAGTTTTGGGACGAAACTTCTTTTAAGGAGGGTAGACTGTAATACCCCGTATTTTTATATGTATTTTATTTAAAACAAGTATTTGAGAAGTATTTAAATTAATTGAAATGTTTTATTTAAATTATTTAAATTATTCACTTTAATAAGTTTATAAATATTATATAAAAGGAAAGTTTATTTTATTAATTATATTATTTAAGTTGGGGTTTAATTTAAGAAAGTTTTATTTTAGTAAATTTTTATTAGGGAAGGGATTAGGAAAGATTAAAAAGGGAAAGTTTAGAAAGAAGGGTTTCTACAGAAGGGGTATAAATATTCAACACTTCGGGTAAATCAAACTTTGCCTAGAGTGGAAAACCCAAGGTAAACTTCTCTCCCTTTCTCCTTGTTTTTCTTTTTCTTTTTCTTTCTTTTTCCCCCTTCCCCTTTTTGACCCTCACCATCAACGGCCACCACCAGCAGTGCCGACAGCAGCAGGGGCGCCACCAGAAGTACGGCGGCAACCGGCTGTGGTTCCGTGGCTGCTACCCTCTTTCGAACAAAAAAAATAAAAAATAATCCTTTTGTTTTAAAAACTAGTTTTATCCTAGATATAATTAGTAATTATAAGTTTTGTGATTTGATTATGAGTATTATCTAAATTAATTTTCATATTTTAATTCTAATTAAAAAAGCCCCAATTTTCTAAATTCATAAATTATTAATTATTGAAGGATTGTGATATACAATGGTTTCAACCTTTGATTGAAGTGTTTAAAGCCTAATTACATCAAGTTTCTTTAAGTAATTTCAATACCCATTAATTAGGATTAAAGTATGATTTTTTTTTTTTATAAATAATTTCAAGTTTTTTAATTAAATTATGAAGGGTTTAATAATAGTATATATTGCTGGAAATTTATGTAGAAATGATTTTAATACTCTTCTATCTTGTAAGAGACTTCAAAGCGAGTGATTTTTATTAGTCGTGGCAATTTTAAGATCGTATACACGGTATGTTTGCGTACTTAGCATAAATTTATCGATGTAGTAGCATGCTAAATGTGTTTACTTGATTACAGGTAGTATCATGCTAGATTTGGAATGGAAATTATGATTTGGTTGTTGTTGGTGATTGAATTATAAAACATGATTTATTTGAGATGGATTAATGGATGGAAAATTATAGTTTGGAATATTGTTTATGAATGATACTTTTATTTATGGCATGTTACAGAGCATGTTTTAATTAAACTAAATGTTAATTTGGTTTGGAATATTAAAAGGAAATTTTATTATGGTTCATATAATTTTTATTGATGCTTTAAGCATGGGAAAGGAGCTATGTAAGTGTCTAAGTACACGAGCAATAAATTATATTTTGGTGCCTTAGTGCACTTAAGGTGTTTTTAACACCGAGGGATAGGATTTGTGGCGCTTTATGCGTTTAAGGTGTCATTGACACCGAGGTAGATTTAAAAAGGGTTCAAAATTAAGTATTATGTGGTCACTAATTATTCAAGAATTAAATTGGTATGTTTTATTATATGAATAATTATTGTTGATTGAATGATTATGGTTTGAGAGTCATCACCGATTTTAGTAATATGTAAATAACGTAAAGAGAAAGAGATTACGCACCAAAACTCTTGGAACGTATATACCTTGAGTATGAACATATGGGGGGAGTTATGGGGTTTTATATTTAACCATAACTTCTATTGGAGTATAGGACGTTGTACATTCGTTTTATTATTATTATACGCAGGAATTCCACCACTTACGAGTGGTTATTGATGCTGGCATGTTTAGCTCCCGTGTCAGTAACCTCAATTTATTGGGGAAGGTTAGTGGGAAAACCCGTTCGATGCATAATCAACGCTAAATAAATTTTGTAGTTGTCTAGTTAAGAAGTTTTGTTTAATGTTGTATGCTTGAAAAACAGGTGAAACAAGGTAAGTTGTGTGTTGATAGGTAAATGTATGTTAGTGTTTTAATTACACTTATGTACTCAGCTTTGTTGATTGTGTGTTTTGTATGTTTGTTGGTCTTGTCTTTATCTTGGCCCTATGATGGCCCATTTTTAATGGAGAGTAGTGAAAACAACTAGAGAGAAACTTTTTAGGTGATGAATCATATTCATAAATGGGCATGAGTGATGAGCGAATCATGCTAGTTTCCATAAGTATATGATATGTTTAATGCTTTAATTATTTATTATATTATTATGCATGACAAACGCGAAAATTTTGAAGTTGGTTTGGTTTTAATAAGGGCCTATAAAGGTTCCAAGTTGTTGGTTGATTTTATTTTACTTCTTTTGACTTTGGTTTGACTTTACTTTCGTTGGTTGACTTTTCAATTCGACTTGATTTGAATGGTTTTGAATTAGTCTTTCGATGTGTGTCTTTGTAAAATTTAAAAGAAAGGAATTTCTAGGGTGTTACATCTATTCTTTAAATAATTACACCCAATCAACAACATTGTTAATTACATGGAAATTCCATTTTTCTTTAGTATTAGTGAATCATGTTATTCCAACATATCTGAATTAAATTGACACATGCAATAATCTATATGTCTTTATGGAATTAATCTGGTGTTATTTCTTTATAATCAGTTTAATTAGTGTAAACTGAGTATATAAGTAGAGTAGATTGAGTACATAAGTTATGTAATTATCAAAGTTTTGTTGGCCATGTAAACTATGTTTTTAAGATCTATTTTTATGAAAAGAGATTTTTTGAGATTTGAATTGTAGGGTATAGTTGCAGTTGGGTTAGGGCGTTAGGCTCAGTTCTCTTTACCTAATTAATTAATTTTTTTTCCTTGGACTTTAATTATGTCTATCGAATCAAATGATTAATTGTAGGTTATAGAGGTTTTTTTTTTTTTTTTTTTTTTTTTTTTTTTTTTTTTTTGTGTGGCAATTGTAGGGTATAGTTGTAATTGGGGTTGCTAAATTGAAATTATTTTTACTAATTTTATGTTATATGTGTTCTTTAAAAGTCCTAATTAAAAAGTATTTTTTGCTAATTCTCTATTACATATGTTCTATGAAGTTATTGAGTTGAACTTCTTTTTTTCCGAATTTAGCCTGTATTTCCTAAATAGAATTATTCTTAACTAAATTGTTTTTTTACTTAGTAATTTTTGTATATGCTGATGAGAAAAAGGCATTAGTTGAATAGAAATCTTCAATTTGTACTAACATTTGGGAAGCTTATTGGGATTTGTTGCACTGTCCATATAAGGCCCTGTCCTCTTCACCTTATTATTGTTGAATGAAAATTATTTTTTACTGATGAACTGTAATTTTTTGTTGAACTTAAATTAATTTAACTAAAAATTATTCTTACTAATTCTCCACTATATTGTTTTTTAAATTACTAACTTTTCCTGATTAATAATTATTTTATTGAATTGAAATTACTGTTTAATTAAAATAATGTTCAAGTAAAGCATATACTTTTACCATGGAAAGAAATGTAAGAAAATATTAAAAATTACAACTAATTGATTGAAATTTATAATTAATCATGTAAAAATAAAACTTAGAACTAACCATAAAATTATTTTTTCAACAGTATTATTATGACTATGGTTTATAATTAAAATTACGTGAATTATATGGCCTATAATCGATGGAAATCGATTGGAGCGTTAATTTGTAGTCTAATAAGTTTTAATAAATTCTGATAAGTCGAGTTAAATTCATATAAGTGAAAATCAGGTGAACTGAATATACCCATAATACAATATTATATAAAACTTAGTTAGTATGTTGCCAACTATATAAATCTAATATTACCTTTTTCTATAATTCAATAAATATAAATTTTGATGGGCGTCCCAAATCACAAGTGGTATATTGTTTTAACTTATTAATTAATCTCATATTGATTATATATTAAGCTCACAAATTTGCTGACATTTTAGAGAAAAGATAAGATCGTTACATGTGTTTTTATTCATATCTAAGGGAGTGTTTATCTATCAAAGACTAGCTATTAGTTGCACACTTGCACATGAGAAATAATGATAGAATATTTTTGTATAGACTAGTGAGATCCAAAAGAAATTATGACGCAAATAAAAACGTTATCATATTTTAATTACTATATATGTTTAAACAAATATGCTAGTTGACATTCACAAATTAATACACCTTAAAAATTATTCATTAGTTCCCAGAAAAAAAAAATGAACAACAACAACAATAATAATAATAATACACCCTTGTTGATATTTGTTTTCGCTTTGGGTTTTCTGCTCGAAAGGAGGTTAACGTTGGGTTGAATGGAGGGAACGACGGTGTTCTATAACCAGCAGATGTGTTGCTTTTTTCCTGGGATAAATGCCCTAATGTATGTGTTGACTTGACGGGGTCTCAACTTTGACACAATCGGGGTTATCTGACTTCATTCCTGGTCGTGTTGTGTCGGCGGCAGCTCAATGGAAGAGGGACAAGTATTGGGTGCGTTGCAGGGCTATTGGCTATGATTTTCTTCCTTTCTCCTTTTCTTCGGTGGGGGAATTAGAGAAGGATGTTATTGCGTTACTGAAGCGGGTTAGGTGTTCGCTAAGACTCAAGATATTGGTGCTCATGCAACTGCTCATATCTTCAGTAGGATCGGGTTCACCATAGCTAGAGGGGTGGGGGCCTAGATTGTTTCTCGGCTCCTACCAATTTCTTGTAAATTGATTAACTTTGTAGGTTTCTCTTTTTTTTTTTTTTTTTTTTTTTTAAAAAAAAAAAATTGATAATAATAATAATAATAATAAAAGGCAACAATGATTGACCTGTGACTCACTTCGTACCATCATCCCCAAAAAACTAGAGGAGTGGAGCTCAAATTATATCTTGGCTCCCCACCAATTTTTTGTAAATTACTTGAGTTTGTAGGTTTTTTGATATTTTTTATAATAATAGTAACAATAATAATAATAATAATAATAATAATAATAATAATTAGTTTTGTCCGTTTACAGGTACATAGTCTTCATTTAAATGAATGTCGCATTATTATAGACTTCAAAAGTAGTAAGCAAAATCCTACACAAAATATACAAATGTTTATTTATTTTTTTTCTTTTATTTGATTTTTGTACATTCTATTGTTTATTTGGTAAATGGGTTACATACTAGCAATAATACACTACATTGTCATTTGTCTATACATATTTTCGAGACTCCGAGTAATACGTATGAATCCCAAATCTAATATATATATAAAGGGGAGTTTTTTCCCGAGTTTTTAGAGAGCCACGTAGGATCTACCTTTTTCAGCGCGCCATGTAAGATTATAAATCTTAATAATAGCCAATTAAATAAGAGATTATTAACTTCTTTTAGAATTAAATAATTTAAATGGCATGTAAGCAAAATTAGCGAATGAGATTTTTAAGTTTAAATTAATTAAATATCATATATTATCTTTTAATATTAGAAATTTTATCTAAATATATAACAAATTTTAGGCTCATAAAAAAAAAAAAAAAAAAAAAAAAAACATTATTTTAAAAAAATCAAACAAACCGTGCATATATAATTATATATTCTACCAAGTCAACATTTAAGCAGCTACGTATGATTAACCACTTGGCCACTTGTTATTTGACAGCAAGATTATGGCCAATATTAATTAAATTCCTTAGTATGTAATTCCATGTTTAAATGAAGCTCATTTTCCACATAAAGTACATAACAAAAGCCTTAAACCACCAAACCTAGCTAAAAACATACACACAAACACAAAGAAAAATGGCCCTAGACAATGGTAGTCGTACCGAAGGCGGTTGTGCAAGGGCAAGAAGCTTCATATTACAACTGCTAACGGGGCGGTTTTTCATGGCATTTACAATCATTATAATCCTCTCCTTCATTGGTACCTCTTATATATTTGGTCTATATTCAGGTGACATCAAAACAACTTTAGGGTATGACCAAACTACCCTTAATCTCCTTAGTTTCTACAAAGACCTTGGGGCTTATGTTAGTGTTCATGCCGGTTTAATCATGGAGGTGGCCCCACCTTGGGTGATCCTCTCACTTGGTGCCATGGTTAACTTTTTTGGCTACTTCATGATCTGGCTTTCGGTCACTCATAAGATCTCTCGCCCTCCAGTTTGGCTAATGTGTCTATACATCACCATCGGAGCTAACTCCTTAGGGTTTGCCAACACCGGAGCTGTGGTGCCCTGTGTCAAGAACTTCCCTGAGAATCGAGGAGTAGTGATTGGGCTTTTAAAGTCATACATTGGTTTAGGAGGGGCTGTTATGGCTCAATTATACCATGCCCTATATGGTAATGATACCACCGCTGATGGGGTGATCTTACTCATTGCTTGGCTACCCGCGCTTGCTTTGTTGCTCTTTGCATTTAGCGTTCGAGTTCTTAAGGTTGTTGGCCATAGACCAATCAAGCGAGAAAAGACTTTTTTTAATGGCATCCTTTATATATCTTTGGCCCTAGCAGAGTAGCAGGGTTCATTATGGTTATGATATTAGTGCAAAAACAAGTTGAGTTTAGTAAAATGGGGTATGGTGTAAGTTGTGTTGTCATCATGGTCCTCCTCATACTCCCTATATTCCTAGTCTTTAAAGAAGAGTTATATGCTTTTTCGAAAACCAACAATTATAATACTCCCACTAATACCCTCTCCGAGTTGAAGATCGTGCCTAGTAGCGATAATAAATCTCCACCAACAAATCAATCCAATAATAATAATAATAATGGAAGTCGCGATGTAGAACATACAAAAGTGTCATGTTTGAAAGATGTGTTCCGTCCTCCAGCTATGGGGGAAGACCACACCATCTTACAAGCCACGTTTAGTATCGATATGATGATATTGTTCCTTGCTTCAATATGTGGCTTAGGGGGGAACCTAGCAACAATAGACAATTTAGGTCAAATTGGTATGTCATTAGGATACCCTAAAAAAAGTATTAGCACCTTTGTGTCTTTGATTGGTATATGGCAATATTTAGGGCGTGTCTTAGGAGGACTAATTTCGGAGCACTTGTTAAAGTACAAATGGCCTAGGCCTGCCAGCCTAACAATCGTCCTCTTTATATCGTGCATAGCTCATCTTCTCATAGTCTTCAACGCGCCTTATGGCCTCTATGTAGCATCGATTATCATGGCATTTTGCTTTGGTGCCGAGTGGACTTACCTCTACTCTATTATATCCGAGCTCTTTGGGCTCAAACACTATGCAACATTGTACAATTACGGGTCATTGGCCGCCCCATTAGGGTCATATATTTTTAACGTGAGAGTCGCGGGGCACTTGTATGACAAGGAGGGATTGAGACAACTTGAGGCGTTAGGGTTCACAAGGAAGTTTGGGGAGGAGTTAAAATGCAATGGAGTCAAGTGCTACCAATTGGCCTACATTATAATCGCGGCGGCTACGTTCTTCACCGCCCTTGTGTCTTTGATTCTTGTTGCTAGAACTAGGAAGTTTTACAAGGGGGATATATACAAGAGATTCCAAGACGATGAAAATAACGTGACTATAAGTGCGTCTTCTGGCAGGATGGAAGAAGAGATGAATTAATTTATTTATTTTTACTTAATTGATCGATTTTTCATTTGTTTATATATGTTCTATAATTTACTTTTATGTATAGAGTGGATTAATACAGTAAGTGTATGGTCCATTCTTTAATAACCTTCCCAAGAGAAAATTGTGCATCTATCTATTCAAGTTATGTCACAGTCTTTAGTTACTGTACAAATAAGAAATTCAGTGTATTTTGTTTGTGACTGATTACACCATGTGTCCGCTTATAAAAAAACCAAAGTAACCTCTATAACATTATCAAAAAAAAAAAACAAAAAAAACAAAAAAAAAAAAGTAACCCCTATAACATTGACCAAGTAACCCCTGTATCATTTATCAAATAATCCTTATAACACTAATGAAGTAATTGCATAATAGCTGAACATATTATGTGGTCAACTACATATAAAACTTGATGATAGAAATTAATTAAATGGAAATTCTAATGTCGGTTAATTGAGACAATGCATTACAATAATTGACTTAAATAACCTCCTCGATCTTTAGCAATTAATTAATTTACAGGGGTTATAAACTTCAGATCATTCTACAAGTATACGTGTCAGTTTTTCATTAAAAAACTTGTTTTTAGGCGCGATCGATGTCCTGAGTTACTACATTAATTTCCATAATAGAAATTCCTTATTAAAATTTAATTTTGATAGAAATAAAAGACAAGTAATATATTAATAGCTTAGTGGCTAACATATTCGAATTTAAACTTAAGGTTATGGGTTCAAATCTTGTACTCCCTCTATTTTTGTAAATGCATCACTCTGATATCATGGTTGACTTAATTTTTTCACCATTATAAAATAAATAAACGTTATTATATAACATATCATTAGATTGGTCTTAATGTCTAGTTTCATAATAATATTTTATTATAATTTTTACTACTAGACAATTAAAGATATTAATGGTCAAAGTTGCGTCTCGTCAAGTATGTCGGTTAAACTCATGCAAATAAAAAAAATATAGGGAGTACTCTGTAAGATCCATATATTTAAACATATGAAATGAAAAACTCGATTAAATGAGTAAAATAATTTCTAGGAAAAATTGTGAAGAATAAATTGATCTTTTAATGTTCTTCTAAAAATAAAATGAATTTTAATTATAACATAATAAAACGACCTTTGATAACCATCAGCCAAAAATAGAATGATATCGGTTGATAACTTTTTGAACAAGTTAATGTGACATGTGTCGCAATGCACTAGATTGGTTTTTAATTTTTTTAAAAACAATTTTCTTTTTTTAAATAATGATTTTAAGAAAATCACTACCCCTATCGTGAATCCAATCAACGTACGCTGCCAGTCTATCACACCGGTGAACCCAACCCCAACTTTAGCCCTAGCCCCTACTGTCGTCGCGAGCCCAACCCAGCTCAGCCCCTTACTCCTTACGTCGTCGGTGAAAACCCTGTCCCACCCTTGTATAAATCCGCGAATTGCACTCCAACCCCACCATATTTTGCATGGGATGAACGACTGGGGTTTGGGTTGGTTAGTGGGGTTGTTTCGTGGTGCGTGAAGGGTTTTAAGGGCAGTTTGGAGGGTAATTTCATGGGGATTGGGTGGTTAAGGGATGGCTATAAGGTCGGTTTCAAGTTGTGTGGAAAGGGTAAAGGAGTTTCGGGCGTGAAAATGGTCGATGGGGAGGCTACGAGGGTGGTTATGATATCACTACTAAAATTCGGCCATTTTGCGACCGTTTTTCTACGACCGTCATGGAAACGGTCGCAAAATATGATATTTGCAACTGATTTTTACACGGTCGCAAGATTGCGACCATTTTTGGGGTCAAGGCTCTTATCATTGAGCTCATCTATCTGTCTGACTTTAGTACTCAACAACCTAAACCTGTGATAAATAAGCATATTCTCTTCTTCCATATGTCTATTTTTGTGGATGCATCCTTCTGTTAAAGCAGTTACTCTAATGGTATTGCCTGTTTATGCAGGAATGTCAATGGGGATTGGGTGAAAGGAGTGGGGGCCCATATTCCTGCTGTCAATGCTCTTTAGGCTGAGCTATTTGATATTCTAACTGCCATGACCCTGTGTAGATATATGAACTGGGATTCTGTTGGTATTTTGTCTTATTGTCTAAAGGGAGTCTTGGGGATTTACAGCAAAGATTCTCCAACTGATGAAGCACATTTCTTATATAATATGTGCAGGGAACTAGCTCTAGAAAATCCATCCATATCTCTAATAAATGTCTCGAGGAAGAAGGTGAAGGAAGCAGGTTTTCTAGCCAGAGAAGCGTTGAAGACTCTAACTCTGTCTTATGTATTTAGGAATAATATTTTGTGTATGGATCAGTTTCATGTAATATTTGCTCCGCCTAATCCTTTTACAACTGTAGGAAAAAACTATCGATCCCATTTTATCCCATCTATGGGCAGTAACTCTTAGGTTGCTAACCTCTATGACTGTCTCAATGGTTTTATCTAACTATTATTTTGAAGCCTATTAAGGCCAAATATATGTGCTCACTTTCACCAAAAAAAAAAAACAATATCGGTAGCAAAAGTGTTTTTTTATTTATAAAAAGGGTATAAAAGAGGTCCACTCCTAACCCTAATCAGTTGATAGCCGCTCACTCTTTTTTTCCTCACTCTCTTCTCACACCTCTCTCCTCTTCTTCTTCTCTTTCCTCTTCTCCTTTTCCTGATCTGTTTCCTCTTCTCGCCGATCTCTTTCCTCTTCTCCTTCTCCTTATTCTTATGTCTCTATGCTCCATTAACCTGCGTTTGCATCACCATTTCCTCCATTTTTGTTCTCTTTTCCTACATTATTTTTTCTTTATTTTCGATTTTGAATTTTTGCAACAAACAATTTGGGTGTTTGGATTTTCGTTAATAACCGAATAATTATGATGTTTATGGTCAAATTCGACCATAAAAATTCCAGATTTGGACTTTTTATGGTCGAATTTGACCATATAAACCCAAAGAGGAATAAAATTAGGAAAGGTACGTGGTTTTAATTCATATTTTGTTCGAATTTCCATGATTATTGTTATACATTTTCTGTTTGATTCTTTCAATTTTTGTTTGAGTTTCTGTTCAAATTTTGTTGATTTCCGGTTTGATTTCAAGTTTTGTTGACTTTGTTCGAATTTTTTTGAACTTCGTTCATATAAGGTTAGAATTTCGTGAACTTTGTTCATCTTGCACTAGTGGAAAAATCATTATTCGTAACGGGCAAAGCTATTCCCGCATATTCGTAACGGTCAAACTAATAGTCCGTTACAAATATATATTATTCGTAACGGGCACTATTTTGCCCGTTACGAAAACTATGTTATTTGTAACGGGCAAGATAAAGTCCGTTACAAATAAGTATTAGTTGTAACGGACAAGATAGTGCCCGTTACAAATATGTGAATAGGGTCCAGCTGATGACAAAGGCCCATTCTTATAATTAGGGTTTCACATTTCACTCTCCTCAAGCCGTCATACGTCACATTTCACTCTACGTCACATTTCACTCTTCTCATCACTCAATCTCCTCCATTTTTATTTCCTCTCTGTGGATATAGGATATTCTCCTCACTCTATTGAAGAAGGGAAGAAGGATTAAGGATCTTCTCTGTGGATTATGCTCGATTGTGCAGAAGAGGTTGACAATCTGAAGAAAGTCGACGCCGATAAGAAGAAAATCCGGCGATCATCCGCCATATCTCTGCAAAGCGGCGGCAGCGATACTCCTCCTTGGGTTTTGCCTCTTTCTTCTCCTTTTTTTCTTGCATTTATGTCAAATGTTTGATAATTTTTTGTTTGAAGATTTAGGCTTTAAACTCACAGATCTTTAATTTCTTCTTTTAATTTGTCGCATTTTGGTTGATTAATTTCTTGATGATGTTTCTGTTTACGGAATTATTATCAGTTGATGACTTTATCTGTTTTGGCTGATGAATTGTTTAATTTTGGTGTTAATTTTGTTGTGAATTGAGTTTTAATGGTTGAGTTTGAATTGTTTTAATTGTTGAATTTTTATTGTGAAGGTACGACGGCGAGTTTGCGAAAATCCTGTCTAAGGATGCCTTGCAATTTGTTGTTGAGTTACAAAGGGAGCTTAGGAGCCATATTAAGTATGCTATGGAGTGTAGGAAGGAGGCTAAGGCTAAGTATAATAGCGGAGCGTTACCGGGGTTCGATCCTACAACTAGGAAGATCAGGGTAGGTGATTGGGTGTGTGCTGCACCACCTCCTGCGGTTGCTGATAGGAGGGTTGAGATTACAGGTCCGACTGAGAGATAGATGGTCATTTATGCTCTTAATTCTGGTGCTAAAGTTTTCATGGTATGCATTTTTATCCAATCATTGTTTTTAATCGATAATTTATATGGTATTACAATGTGTATACAATAGTTATTGTCTTAATCTTATCTTCGATTCCTCATCTAGTATGTTAGAGATTTCAATTTCATATGTATGCTTATTTGGTTATTTTTCTTTTAACCAAGTAGTAAAATTCTTTTCTACTTATAATACTGAACTTGTGATCCTGTCTTTATTACAATACTGAACTTTTCCTAGGTATCAATTCTCTTATGTCAGACTACAGATTATAATCAGTCTTTAAGTCTAGGTGTTTTAGTATGTTAGTGATTTTGATTTTACTTAGTGTGTCAATAAGTATGATTATACTCAGTTTTAGGTTGATGCTGAGGTTTCTAATCATGCATGTTAGTAGTGTGTCTGTGTCAGTCAGCAGTTTGTGTTTGTTGATTGATTTTCATCAGTTGTAAGTGTTCGATTTGTGTCAAGCACATTGCTGAGTTAGTTGATTGTTACAAATTTGTCAAGAACTTTGCTCAGTTAATTGAATGTAATAAGTTTAGTAGTATTAAGCAATTTGTTCTTCTTTCTTTATAAGCAGTTTATGGATTCTTATGCTTCAGATTTGCTTTTTGATTGTGTTTTCTCTTATATAGCTACTGTAATGTGAGTTAAGCACATGATATTATGCAAAATTCCAAGTCAAATCGAATTTTGCTTGAGTCGGGTCATGTAATTAGTACGATATAGTTAAATAAGGTTAGTCATGTTATGTCATCAAGCTTTAGAGTTTATTCGAGTTAACTCATAATATAAAATGTATCTTATAATAACACAAAACTTAAAATGTAAGAAAAGTTTATTACACTAATTCCTAAACAAAGAAAACCAATTGATCATTAATTAGTGATCAGATACTTCGTAAACAAACCGAGGTTATTGCAAATTAGCCCATTAGTAACAAGCCAAATTCAACTCATCTGCATGATTTCACTTGTATTTTAAATTTAGTTATTAAGTGGTTAGAAAAATTGAGCAGAAAAAAAGGGTAACATAGTGACACACTACTATACACTGAAATGAACATGGGTGTCATATACTCGATTTCGAATTTAATCAAAGAATCAAGTGTTATTAAATAGAAAGTCTGTTTCTCTATTCATGGACGGATTATATTTAATTTCTCTGTAATTTAATATTTTCTACCATAAGATGTGTGTCAAAGTACGTACGTTAATTAGCATTTTATTGTGTTAAGAAAATACTCGTTATCCAATTTAGTGAGCAAAAGTATACGTTAATTAGAGACAAATAAAATGAGACGGATAAAGCATACCACAAGGATGCATGTATCTAGTTAGTTAGCACACCAATCTACTACTATAAGTTATATATACATATTTGATACCAGGCTCACAATATAGAGAATTAAAAGAATAGCAAAGTAACAAATTTGTGAAGCGGGCGTGACCGCAAGATGATGAAATTGTTTGACATCAATATAATAATAACGTACTACTCATTTAGTCAAAATTAATTATTACATCATATCATACTACTTTATATATTTAATCAAATTAGTAATTTTATTTGCACCAATTATATATATAGTTTGATTTTATACGTGCAGATATAGTTTGATTTTATACATGCATTTATACTAGCTTAACAAAATATAATCGACTTTTATGTATACATTATTTTGTTTGAACATGTATCATCTTTTATCTTTTGAGTTGATGAATTCTACTTATAATGCATGACATTGCATTGGGTAGTTGCTACTTTTTCTTAGCCCCTACTTTTTGTATTGTATTTTTTATATTGGGAATCTGTCTGGTGCTGGTAATCTGACATTTTTTGAGTCTTTTTAAAATCATGTTCATCTTCCTTATTCTTTTGGGTGTGTTTATATCTTTCCTGCCTGATGTTTGAGAAATCTATATTTTTTCAGATTAGGCATTACATGTTACTTTGTTGAAATATACTATATCCAACAATATGAGAGAAATGAAATCCTTTCTCATTTTTAAGATATTCAGAACATTTAAGATATGACTTTTCCATTGGTTCTCACACTAATTTCTAGATCCCTATTTTCCCTCCTATTTTCAGGTGTCGTGGTTCAATGAACTAGAAAGGGATTGGAGGCTCATGTTGCATTGCAGGTACTGTAAATTGCAACTTGTTTGTGTTTGCAAAGTCGTGTGAGTTTATGACTGCTCTCATGTTGTCATTATCCTCATCTTGTGTTATTTTATTTGAAGCTTCTACTTCTATCAATATTTATGATTCTCAATGAAATACTGTTGTTTGCTAATTTAAGACCAATCTGACCTGAGTTGGTTATTATTTTTATTTTTCTTATTTATTAGTAAGAATTTTGTTTCCTTTTAGCTTTTGCATACTTTACCATGAATATTTAAGAAACTAAGTGAAAAAGTTTGACATGAATTAGGGATCTGTAATCTTAGCATGAGGAAAACAAATTAAGGGCACATTAGGGAATATAATGGGGGAATGCAGCAACTACAATATAAAGAAAAGCGCTCTATATCCTATATCTTTTTAACCTGAACATGATTCCAAACAGTAAAACTTAAATAGAACATCATTTCAAGATATCGCCTGGATAGAAGTTACTTGCACATCTGTCTTGTGACCCTTGTTCTAGGCATATGTTTAACCTTATTAATTCACTTGATTGTGTCGCTAATTTGGTAAAAGATGTTAAAGTTACCGCTAGAAAATGTCTTCTGCAAAAGTCGCATCCTGCTTCTTGGCTCATTGTGTACTGTGCTTATAGTTGGTAATTCAGTGAACACTTACAAAGCATCTTGCTTGTCTCTTTCTCCTGACATATAATACTTATACCTTAATTAAAATTTTTGTAGAACAGTTGCTCAAAGCTAGAGATAAAAATAAAATTCTAGAAATTTCTGTTGGTTATTTTCTTTCTTTTTTTTTAAAAAAAACTTCTGTTGGTTATTTTCAAAGTGACTTTTTTTCACATTAATGAAGTTTCATGAGTCATGACTGCTATGAGGGATATTTACAAGACAATATTACCTATGTTGTTGGAAGTTCAGGATTATTTTAGATGTAAAATAAGTTTGGGGGATTTTGGATTTTTGGGATTTTGGATTAGTGTAAAAAAAAAATCTGTCAATTTGGTTTACGATGTGCTGTTATTAAAACATGTGCCAATAGCCCTATATGCCAATTATGATACTCGTATGGCTGGCTCCTTGTGCTAGTCCCACAATTTTATTAATTTTTCTAGGCATTGGATTCTCTAAAACTTTGCAAATCTTTCAATTTGATTGCTTATCTTGTGTTTGTGTTTTAGTGGCTGACTTAGTGTTTGGGCTAGGGTTCTTAATTTGCTATCTATGATTTTTTTTTTTGATGTTTTAGGAGGCAGGAAAGTTCTCTTGAGCATATGCTGAAGACAGAGACACTGGTGAAGAAATCAAGAATGGCAGTGTTAATCCTTTTAATGTTGAGGATATATAGAGATAGAGAAAGAAATGTTGACGAAGATTTACTATGGCTCAAGAAACAGGATGTACTAAGGAAGCAGAAGATTTGAGCATATGTGGAAAGGAGACTCCGAGAACTGCTAATCATGAAAAGCTTGATGAAGCTGAACAAGAATTTTGCCAACAAAGTAATTGGCAGCATACTTTTTCTTGAACTTTTGACCTTATTGTCTTCATTTAAGAAGGCTCTAACTTATTTTTTGAAATTTTTTACTTTAATCTACGTAGCTATGTCTGTTGGTTCAATCAAGAAGAATTTTATCTGAAATCCAATTTGGTGTATATGTTATGTTTGATAATATGTTATATGTTTGTGGCATGAAATATTTGGATTTGTTATAAATTATTATATAATTTTGGTGGTAAATGGAAAGAAGAATAGGGGTATTTGTAACTAGCACCTAAAATGCTAGTTACAAATGCCCCTAATTTTTTGTCTTTTTCGGAGATTATTCGTAACGGACATTTTAATTGCCTTACGAATAACTAGTTATTCGTAACGGGCAATTAAAATGTCGGTTACGAACAAGTAGTTATTCGTAACGGGCGTTTCAAGTGCCCGTTACGAATATTGGGTTATTCATAACGGGCAATTACAATGTTCGTTACGAATATCTACTTATTCGTAACGGGCACCTGAAACACCCGTTACGAATAACTACTTATTCGTAACGGGCATTTGAAACGCCCGTTACGAATAACTACTTATTCGTAACGGACATTGTAAGTGCCCGTTACGAATAAGTAGTTATTCGTAACGGACGGTGCCCGTTACGAATAATAATGGCCATCCGTAACGGCCGCATACGTAACGGACGCTGCCTGTTACGTATGGACCTTTTTTGCCCGTTACGGATGACCTTTTTTCCACTAGTGTTGGGTTCGAATTTCGTTGACTTTGCTTTATATTTCGAATTTTCCTTGATTTTTTTTTATAATTTTGTCAATTTTGTTCGTGTTTTCTATTATTTGGTTTATATATTTAGTTATTTTCTTCATATTTTCATTGAATTTGTTCACGTTTTATTGATATTGTTCATATTTTTGTTAATTTTAGTTTGATTTTCATTAATTTTGTTGATTTCTGATAATTTGTAGGTTGTTTTTAGGGTCTATTTTTTTTTTATAAATTCAAATGTTTTTTAAGGGTCGTTTTCGGTGGGCGGTGGTGGTGGGTAGAGGCTATTTTGTAGGAAGTGGTGGTATGTAGGAAGTGGCGGTGGGTGGGATGTAAATAGTGGTGGGGCTGGCTACTTAGTATAGATAGTGAGTGCTTTTTAATTTTATGTTTTTTTGTTTTCTTTTTAACTTTTAGCACCGCCCAAAGTAGTCGCTATTTTTGAGTTTTGTGACCATTGTGAAAACCGGTCACAATTTAAATAATTTGCGACCGTTTTTCTTACGGTCGTTGAAAATAATGAAAACGGTCGAAATTCTTATTGCGACCGTCAACCAGCCGTAATAACTTTTTTTGTGACCACGTGAATTACGACCATCGTTACAGCTGTTGACGGTCGCAATTATTTCCAGCGACCGTTTTATATATTTAGCGGCCGTTAGAAGAGGCAGTCGCAATTTAACTAAATTTTAGTACTGTGTGTCTATTATATATATAGCAATTTACCCTCGTCGCTTGGTCATAATTAGGAGTATTTTTGTCTCTTTAGAGCCACTTTTATTACTAATATGTGTTTTCTAGTGTTTTCGTAGTATTCTGTAGAAAATTGCATATTTGGAGCTTTTTCTCGAGATTATTTGGAACAACTCTTAGCATCGGAGGAGCACAGCCATCTTGAGTTATCAAGCCCCAAAGAGGAAAGTAGCGATTAGGCCAAGATATTAACCCAAGCAAGAAGTGCAATTGTCGCCCTAGATGCACCGCCCGATTGGGTAGTGGCTCTCCCAAAGGCGCGCCCGAACGGGTAGGGTGGAAGAACTAGTTGTAGCAATCCTTTCCCTGTCTCGCGCCCGACCGGGCACGAGAGTTGCTCATTGAGAAGAAAAGGTAGGCCCGGCCACGCGAGCTGGCGCATGACCGGTCGCGTGTCTTTGAGGAAGATTTTGGCGATTTTCACTTAAATTCTAATTAAGATTTTATGTTTTGTACAAATATGTTTTAGTTGTTTTGATACAATTATCTCTCTATCAGTAGTTTAATTCTTTCTTAAGCTTAATTCTCTCTTTTTTTTTCTCTCTCTCTCTACAACTCTTGGCTTAATTCAATTCAGTATTTCCGTTAACTTTGGTATCACTTCCCTTTTTATTTCAGTAATTTATTTGCTTTTTTCATATTGCTTTGTTTAATTGTTTTGATTAGTTTAGATTTTATAATATGTGAATAGATTATTTTCTAGGGTTGAGGGGATCCAAAAATAATATAAAGGGGTAATTTATTATTGTTTATTATCAATGCTTGATTAATTTCCTATTGATTGATTTAATGCTATGCAATTAGATTAAGCCTGGTTTAATTGTATAAGTTATGCAATATTGATTCGAGATTCGAAAGATGAGAATTGATGTTTAGGCTTATTTTCAATAAGAAGGTTAATTTATAAATGTTTAATTCAATATTTGAAAGATGCGATTTAATACTGGTAGATTAATTCTGTGATCGTAATACGTAGCAAAAACACTTTATGATCTGATTAATTAATGCATTGATGCTTGAGTATTATATTTTACCTTGGAATATTATTTATTGGTGAACCTATACCCTACGCTTTTATTATTTGATTTGCTCCTACAACTTTAATCTTCGTAGTTTAGTTCTTTTCATAACAATAAAGTGGTTACCTAATCATTTAGATGATTTAATTTAATTAGGAAAAAATTGACTCGTTTCCCTGTGGTTCGACCCTACACTAGTAGAAAATATGTGATGGGAAGCCCCAAATGGCAAGCGGTTTTAAAAATCTGTAATATTAAATGGCAAGCGGTTTTGGCGCGAACCGCTTGCAAATATATATAATGACAAGCGGTTTGGGGTTGAACTGCTTGCCATTAGATATAATCACTAGTAGAAAAAAGCATTAGGCACCCCCCATATGGCACCGGTTCAGGCTAAACCGGTGCCCAAAACCGGTCTAGAATTGGGCGGGATTTTACCAAAAGAGAAAAGGCACCAGTTTAGCCTGAACCGGTGCCAAAAATAAAAAAGGCACCGGTTTGAACCGGTGCCATTCAAACCGGTGCCAAATTCAAAAAAAAAAGGTCGCGTCTTTTTCTCTTTTCTTCCTCTCTTTCTCATTCCTTCCCTTCATTCGTTCATCCCTTCTTTCGTTCTCTTTCAGAGTATTTGAAGTGCCTCCACCTTTTCCCTCCACCACAGCCGCCACCTTCACCAGCGCGCACCGCCTCCACCTCCACCTCCATTCTCCCTGCCCTGCCCTTCTCTGTCTTTCACGGCCGGCCTCCACCGCCCTTCTCTGTTCGAAACAAATAACAACAGCAGCAGCGCGCACCGCCTCCACCTCCACCAGCGCGCACCGCCTCCACCTCCTGTCGACCTCCACCAGCGAGGGTCTTCCTCATTCTCTCATCCCCTTAGCTTCTTCCACCTCCAACTAATTTAGGGTAAGTTCATCTTTTCAAGTAGAGCAAATTGGTAGATTTGTTATCTATCTGCTTAGATTGTATATGAAATGTGAAGAAAATTAATGGGTTCATCTTATTTTAGATTAAAATTGTGCTACATTGTAACTTGAATAGATTTTCTCTACTTGTGTGATATTCAATGTGGGAAGTCTATATGATGGTAACAAGCATTTTGAACAATTATTGTTAAGAAAATTTTGAATACATATTATGCAATAGATTAATTTTGCATTACCTTGTTCCTTAGTTGAAAAATTTGTATGTTTTAATGGGTTATTTTGAAGTTGATTTAATGAGTAATTATGAATATAATAGAGATTAGTAAAAATATTACTTAATTAATTGAGTTTTTGTATGTTTTAATGTGTAATTTTAGGTTGTTTTTAATGGGTAATTGTGAATATATTAATAATTTTGCATTACCTAGTTCCTTAGTTGAGTTTTTGTATGTTTTAATGTGTATATTAGTGACCTTGCTTCTAATTAGTTGTGAATAAATTAGAAAATTGTGAATAAATTAGAGAATTGTGATTACATTATAAATTTGTGAATAATTTAGAGAATTGTGATTAAATTAGAGAATTGTGCATAAATTAGAGAAATAGTGATATTGCCACTTAATTAGTTGTGAATAAATTAGAGAATTGTGAATACATTAGAGATTTGTGAATATATTAGAGAATTAGTGACGTTCCTAATTTTTGTTTTTTTAATATATAGATTCATATGTGAATTGAAGCACGAGTTTAATTAGCTTGAGGACTACATATTGAGCTCAAGTGGGTAGTTGCTATACTGGTATGACTTATAAACTTTACTTATTAGCTATATTTCTTTCTATTTATCCATTTAATAAAAGGTGATTCATGAAATTGCAACTTGTGTATTGTTTAATTGCAAATAAATACAACAATATATAGAATACTAGAATTGCATCATCATATGCCTAGATACCCGTTCAAGGTTTTCTCATTAGGAGAAAGTCTTGAATAATCCCCGGTTGGGACTGTTCTTGAATGTGTACTCTCACTTAGGTGGTGAATGTATGTTTTCTTTTTAATTTTAAGGAACATCTTGGCTTACCATTTCCTCACTATGTTCTCTGGGTACATATGTGGGTAATTAATTATCTACATCGTGTACTTGGAGAACTAGGGGGAAACGCTGCCGGATTTTCCTTAAAATTGGAAAGTTGACATACATTCACTAGTGAGAGTAGACATTCAAGGATGGGTTAGGTTGGAGTGATAAGGACCCTTTGGAAACATGCATTTTTTCACTATATGAATGGTATATTCACGTTTTGCACTTGAATTTGATTTACATAAAATATGTAGCACTTACACATTATAAATTATATGTTGCTATATATGTTTATAGACAATTTACTAAATGGAGAAGGATCGTGGTTGGATGTATGGTAGACGCAATACATTGGAATTTTGGAATGGGGTTCAAGAGTTTTGCGAGAGGGCTTTAGCTTATCAACGCAAACTGGGAGGCAAAGGCCTTTATTGTCCTTGTGTTGATTGTAATTGTGTGAATGTGGTCGATAGTGTTGAAATCATTAGAGATCATGTATTATGTCGTGGGTTTAGGCAATTATACCATGTGTGGATTTGGCACGGAGAAAGTGGAGAGTACAGTGGGGATCTTGATCGGAATGATGTGCGTGTTAGAAGCACTGAGATTCATGTGGACGAGGAATATGAGAATGATGAGTATATTGTTGATAATGGTGAGGATGGAGCCGATGAAGATCAGGCGGATGAGGTCGAGGATGAACAAGTGGATGAGATATTGCAAGGTGTTGAAGGTGAAGTGTTTGAATTATTATCGGAGGCTTCCAAAAAGCCTTTGTATCCTGGGTGCAAAAAATACTCCAAACTATCGGTCGTGCTAACACTTTTCAACATTAAGTCGAAGCATGGGTGGACGGACATCAGTTTTACTTCTTTGTTGACCGCATTAAGTGATATGTTGCCTGATGGGAATGAAATTCCTAAGTCTTATTATTACACAAAGAAGCTCATGTGTCCCTTTGGTTTGGAGTATAAGAAGATACATGCATGTCCTAATGACTGTATTTTGTATCGAAATGAGTATGAAAAACTACAGGAGTGTCCACGATGCAAGCGGTCGCGGTACAAGCGCATGAGTTGCAATCCTGGCACGGAGGGGCCTCCTGCTAAGGTGTTGTGGTATCTTCCCATTATTCCAAGGTTTAAGCGTCTGTTCTCAATACCAAAAGACGCTAAAAACTTGAGGTGGCATGCAGAGGGAAGAAAGAAAAACAGAATGCTGAAGCATCCAGCTAACTCTCCACAGTGGAAGAACATTGATTTGAAGTTTGAGGAATTTGGTAATGAAGTCAGAAATTTAAGGCTTGGGTTGTGAACGGACGGGATGAATCCATTTGGCACTCTTAGTACCCAACACAACACATGGCCGGTACTTTTAGTGATTTATAATTTGCCTCCTTGGTTGTGCATGAAACGTAAGTATGCAATGCTTTCATTGCTAATAACTGGTCCTAAGCAACCTGGAAACGACATAGATGTTTACCTTGCGCCGCTTATTGAAAACTTGAGAAAGATGTGTGACGAAGGGGTTTTCGTTTTCGATGCTCATCAGAACGAGATGTTCACATTGCGTGCAGCCCTTATGTGGACCATGAATGACTTCCCTGCATATGGCAACTTGTGTGGGTACAAGGTCAAAACTCCTTGCATCTCAAAACAAATCATAATCACATATTTATAAGTGTTTGTCATTTGAAATTACATAAAAATCGCCAAGTTCTAAGTTTTTGGGTCCAATTCATCAAAATAAAGCCATTTTGAGCTGAAATGGCTACTCACTTGACTATTTTCTTCATTTCTCAACTTATAAACTCCTTGTATCTCAAAACAACTTATAATCACATATTTATAAGTGTTTGTCATTTGAAATTACTTAAAAATCGCCAAGTTCTAAGTTTTTGGGTCCAATTCATCAAAATAAAGCCATTTTGAGCCGAAATGGCTACTCATTGACTATTTTCTTCATTTCTCAACTTATAAACTCCTTGCATCTCAAAACAACTCATAATCACATATTTATAAGTGTTTGTCATTTGAAACAACTCATAATCACATATTTATAACTTATAAACTCATAATCACTTGACTATTTTATTCATTTCTCAACTACTAAACTTATACATTCTCAAACCATATCATAATTACATATGTATAAGTGATTGTGAGTTGAAACTTATTATTTCCCAAACTATTTCAGATTTCTAATGGAAGCAAAACTTCAAAGAGAAAGAGGGTGGAGAAGCCTAAAAGAATTGATCAACCTAAGAAGAAGCTAAGTGAACAACGGTCCAAGAGTGAACAAGCGTCGAAGTTGCACTCTTCGAAAGGTTCACCCATGCCACCTACTCCACTTGTTGAAGACATTGTTCTTCAATCGCTCTCTACTGACATGACCTTTCTTCACAACCGTGCTTGTCATTTAGTCGATCCCATGGAAGTTGCACTTCCTAAGGCAATGTTCCACTATGATGAGGATGCAATTGCATGGATCAGCAAAGAAGATGTGAAGGAATTTCTACATGGTGCAAAGCTTAACATTTCCCTCATTCAAACATTCATGAGGTACTTCAATGCCCACATAATCTATACTTTTTTCAAGTTATTCAAATTGATGGTGATTATCCTACATCTGAGAAATTATTCAATGTTCATGCACGCAGAGCACTACAGGAGCACTTAACTGACACTGATTCTCCTTGTAAAGTTGGGTGGTTATGCCCCGAGCAGTTATCCACTACTAAAATCATAGGCAACCCCCATGACGTGTTGTACTATGTTGAACAGAGTATAAGGGAATCAGCGCGTGCGGGAGACAAGTTCATATTCGCCCCATGTTATAGAGAGTAAGTCTAACCATGTCAAATTCAATCGATTTGGCCTCATTATATGTTGACTCCTAAATATTAATTACCTTGTCTATTGTGAACTTATGTAGGGAGCATTGGAGCCTCATGGTGATTTGTAATTCCACTAACACAATTTATCACCTTGATTCAGCTCGATCATCGGAGAAGTGGCTCGTGAAGTCTATATTGCAAAAGTAAATATATATAGCAACCTAGTGATGATTATTGCTAATAATAACTAATATAGTAATCATACGACTAATCAAATTTGAATGAACTTTTTTATACTACAGTGTTATGAAGAAGCTACATTGTCGTGCTCCAAAGGGTCCAACATGGAAGACACCGTTGGTAATTTACATGATATTGTGATTATCTTGAAAATCTATGGTAGTAAATATTTGCTCATTTCCTTTGCATGTTTCACTAATTTGATTTTTTTGTCATATGCTAGTGCGCACAACAAGAGAATGGACTTGATTGTGCTTTGTATGTGATGAGATTCATGCTTGACATTGTGACTCATTGTACGGACACTCAAAAGCTTGATGAGGTAAGTCCTAAAACTTATTGAAATGCTATATTGATGTGATTTCACGCCTCAGACACCTAATATTACCCAACAATGGCATGTTATGAGAAACAAAAAAGCTATTTCACAAGAAAGGTAGAAAATGGGCTAAATAGAAGTCATATGGGCCATATTAGTGCCATTTTGTGTTAATATGCTCTTTTGATGTGATTTCTTTCCTTATACACCTATAACTAGATAATATTGACATGTTATAAGATAAATAAATTTCATTTAATAAGAAATGTAGGAAATGGGCAAAGTAAGGTCATATAGGCCATATTCGGGCCATTTTGAGTAAAAAGCGTCATAAACCTTAATAAAATTCTCTCCTATACAATTTTAAGGCTTACACACATACAACTACCAAACATTGACATGTTATGAGAAAGAAATAGTTCATTTGATAAGTAATGTAAAAAATGGGCTACATAGAAGTCATATAAGCCCTATTTGGGCCATGTTGAGTAACATGCGTTGTTAAAATTCTTGAAATGCTATATTGATGTGATTTCTAGCCTTAGAAACCTAATATTATCCAACAATGACATGTAATGAGAAACAAAAAGTCTATTTCACAAGAAAGGTAGAAAATGGGCTGAATAGAAGTCATATGGGCCATATTAGGGCCATTTTGTGTTAATATGCTCTTTTGATGTGATTTCTTCCCTTATACACCTATAACTAGATAATATTGACATGTTATGAGATAAATTAAGTTCATTTAATAAGAAATGTAGGAAATGGGCAAAGTAAGGTCATATAGGCCATATTCGGGCCATTTTGAGTAAAATAGCGTCATAAACCTTAATAAAATGCTCTCCTATATAATTTTAGGACTTACACACATACAACTACCCAACATTGACATTTTATGAGAAATAAATAGTTCATTTGATAAGTAATGTAGAAAATGGGCTACATAGAAGACAGATAAGCCCTATTTGGGCCATGTTGAGTAAAATGCGTTGTTAAACTTCTTGAAATGCTATATTGATGTGATTTTTAGCCTTAGACACCTAATATTATCCAACAATATTAATGACATGTTATGAGAAACAAAAAGGCTATTTCACAAGAAAGGTAGAAAATGGGCTGAATAGAAGTCATATGGGCCATATTGGGACTATTTTGTGTTAATATGCTCTTTTGATGTGATTTCTTTCCTTATACACCTATAACTAGATAATATTGACATGTTATGAGATAAATAAAGTTCATTTAATAAGAAATGTAGGAAATGGGCAAAGTAAGGTCATATAGGCCATATTCGGGCCATTTCGAGTAAAAAGCGTCATAAACCTTAATAAAATGCTCTCCTATACAATTTTAGGGATTACACTCATAAAACTACCCAACATTGACATGTTATGAGAAAGAAATAGTTCATTTGATAAGTAATGTATAAAATGGGCTACATAGAAGTCATATAAGCCCTATTTGGGCCATGTTGAGTAAAATGTGTTGTTAAACTTCTTGAAATGCTATATTGATGTGATTTCTAGCCATAGACACCTAATATTATCCAACAATGACATGTAATGAATAACAAAAAGGCTATTTCACAAGAAAGGTAGAAAATGGGCTGAATAGAAGTCATATGGGCCATATTAGGGCCATTTTGTGTTAATATGCTCTTTTGATGTGATTTCTTTCCTTATACACCTATAACTAGATAATATTGACATGTTATGAGATAAATAAAGTTCATTTAATAAGAAATGTAGGAAATGGGCAAAGTAAGGTCATATAGGCCATATTCGGGCCATTTTGAGTAAAAAGCGTCATAAACCTTAATAAAATGCTCTCCTATACAATTTTAGGGCTTAAACACATACAACTACCCAACATTGACATGTTATGAGAAAGAAATAGTTCATTTGATAAGTAATGCAGAAAATGGGCTACATAGAAGTCATATAAGCCCTATTTGGGCCATGTTGAGTAAAATGCGTGGTTAAACTTCTTGAAATGCTATATTGTTGTGATTTCTAGCCTTAGACACCTAATATTATCCAAAAATATTAATGACATGTTATGAGAAACAAAAAGGCTATTTCACAAGAAAGGTAGAAAATAGGCTGAATAGAAGTCATATGGGCCATATTAGGACCATTTTGTGTTAATATGCTCTTTTGATGTGATTTCTTTCCTTATACACCTATAACTAGATAATATTGACATGTTATGAGATAAATAAAGTTCATTTAATAAGAAATGTAGGAAATGGGCAAAGTAAGGTCATATAGGCCATATTCGGGCCATTTTGAGTACAAAGCGTCATAAACCTTAATAAAATGCTCTCTTATACAATTTTAGGGCTTACACACATACAAATATCCAATATTGACATGTTATGAGAAAGAAATAGTTCATTTGATAAGTAATGTAGGAAATGGGCTATATAGAAGTCATATTGGTAATATTTGATAAAATACATATTGTTTGCCTAATTAATTATTTTTAAAATAATGTTTTTGTATGTCAAGTTTTGCAAGGTCCAAAAGGATGGTCCATTGACAATCAAGGAGCTTAATAAAGTTCGTGACATGTTGGCGTCTTTTATCACCTTCAACATGTAAATGGCATTGTAATTGTAAATTATTTATGTTAACTTTTGAATTATATAACTTATTATTCATTATATATGTACTTAATATTATTTGTATATGTAAGCAAATTTTTTTTTGTATTGCGTTTGGGAATATTTATATCTATATAAATAATTGAATTCTTGTTTTTAATATTATTTTTGTATCTTATTGTAATAATTAATAATATTATTATTAGTTATTATAATAATAATAATATTATTAATTATTATATTTAATATAATTGCTAGAATTACAAATTATTATTATTGCTGGAAACAGGTTTTTTTTTATAAATATTATTGCACGATGGAAAAAAAAACGAAAAAAAAAAAATTTGGTAAATAGGCACCGGTTAGGTAGCAACCGGTGCCTAAAATATCTACCACCAAAAAAAAATGGCGGGAGAGCAGTTTTAACCGGTGCCTATTTTACCCTATGGCACCGGTTAACCGGTGCCTATTCCACCCTACGGCACCGGTTCAAAACCGGTTCAAGTTTTTGGCACCCCTCACATAGGCAGCGGTTCAAACCGGTGCCTTAGACCGGGTTTGAACCGCTGCCAAATGCCTTTTTTCACCTAGTGAATGTCAAGCGGTTCAACCCCAAACCGCTTGCCATTTAAAAAAAAAACCTAAACCGCGCGCCCCCCTTCTTTTATTTCTCTTCTCCTCTTTCTTTACCCCATCTCTCTCTCTCTCTCTCCTATTTCATTTCGGCTGCTCTCTCTCTCTCATATTTCATTTCGGCTGCTCTCTCTCTCTCTCCTCTTCCCTCTAATTCGCCCCTTTCTTCTTTCATTTTCTCTTTTTCTTTGTTCTTTCTCATCTCATCAAATTCGAACATAATTGGGTAATTTTGAGCAAATTTTGAGGATAATTTCAACCAAATTTCGAGCAAATTCGTGGCAGCGTGTGGGTGTATAAGTTTTTTAGGTTAAATTCGACCATGAAAACTCTAGATGTAGAGTTTTTATGGTCGAATTTGACCTTTAAAACCATAATTTGAAGCCATAATCGGAGGGTTAGATGGTCGGGTGGGTTAGATCGATGGTTTTTTTTTATTTTTATTTCGATTTTAGTTTTATTTTTGATTTTAATTTGATATTTGGTGGGGGGTCGTGGTGGGTGGGGGTCGTGGTTTGGGCTAGGGTCGTGGTTTGGGTTAGGTTCGTGGTTTGGGTGGGGGTTGTGGTTTGGGTTTGGGTAGGAATCTGGTTTGGTGGGTGGAGGTCGTTGTTTGGGTGGGAATCTGGTTTGGTGGGTGGAGTCGTGGTTTCGGTGAGGGGTTTTGTGGTTGGTAGGAATCTGGTTTTGGGTGGGGGTCATGGTGGGTGGGTGGCTAGGGGTTGTAGTTTCGGTGAGGGGTTTTTTTGGTGGGTGGGGGTCATGGTTTGGGTGGGGGGTCGTGGTGGTTGAGTGGCTGGGGGTTGTGGTGCTCGTGGTGTGGGGTGGTGGCTAGTGGCTGTTGGTTGGTGGTGTAGGGTGGTGGCTGGTGGTGTGTGGTGGCTGGTGGTGTTTGGTGGTTGATAACCAAAATTGTAATTATTATTAAATTTTTTGTTAATTTATTTTTTTTTGTGATTGAAAATAAGAAATTCTAATATTTTTTTTTGAAGAAAAATCAGAAATTGTAATATTATAACAATTAATTAATAAAAATATTAATGTTTTTACAAATGGTTTGATTATATATCAATTTAATAGAAAAAAACAAAAAAAAATTATTTTTATTTTTAATACCCCTAATGGGCAGCGGTTTGGCGCAAAAACCGCTGCCCCTTCAATTCACTACAATTGGCAAGCGGTTCTGAACCGCTTACCATTTTAAAGACCAATTGGCAAGCCCCCTAAAGGCATGCGGTTCTGAACCGCTTCCCATTAGGGGGTTTGAACCGCTTGCCATCACTTATTTTCTACTAGTGCTACTTTCATGTCTACTTTAGTTAGAGGAATTACGAATTACTTTTGTTAAGGTGATATGACTTTAGCTAGTCAAAATTTGGCGCTGTTGCCAGGGAAAAAGTTTTATTTTTATTTTTGATTGTCTTTGTAGTCTTGATTATTCCCTCTAGTCTCATAGAATGTAAGTTCTTTTAGACAAATTTCTCATATTTGTTTGTTTAGTTATGTGTTTATGCCTAGGGGTTCTAGATCAGTTACATTCCATTTGATCCTGAAATCGGATGATCTTTTCATATACATAAGAATCTTTTCACACAGGTTCGAGACACTTCTAAAGGTAATCCACCTTTGGAACCCCTATCCGATTCTAGCGATTTGGAAGCTTCTTCAGAATGTGAATCAGAGATGACGACACCACCACCTCCTACACCTTGCAAGCTTAGTGATTATTCGCAGCCATCCTTGATGGATTTTCCACATCTTACTCCTACTCTAAATCTTGATGGAATACAATTGGAGATCAAGCCCCAATTTATCACGATGATTGAAAGAAAGCAATTCAAAGGAGTTAAGGGTGAAAAACCTAATCTTCACATTGCAGACTTCTGTCAGTATTGCAATACGATTAGGCAAGATAGGGTCACACAAGACCAAATTAGGGAGATTCTTTTTCCCTTCTCTTTTTGTGATAAAGCTAAATTATGGTATAATGGATTGAATAAAACTTCACTTGGTATTACTGATTAGGAAACTCTTGCTTTGAATTTCTATAATAAATATTACCCTGCAGAAATAACAGCTTTACTGAGGAGTGCAATTCAAAACTTTGCCTAAGAGCCAGATGAAACTCTATATGAGGCTTGGGAAAGATTCAAGGATCTACAGAGAAAGTTCCCCCATCATAATTTAGCACAGTTGCAGACCTTGCAGTTAATCCAAGCCTTTTACAATGGGATTGGAAAATCATCAAGATCAATTTTAGATTTCGCAGCGAATGTTAGATTTATGAATCTAAATGTAGATGATGTAGGTCAGGTTATCGAAGAGATGGCAATTCATAATTCCCAACACGGGAATCCTAGAGGCTTTGCAAACAAAGGAAAACATAATGTCAATTCAGTATCCTTTTTGCAAGCTCAATTAACTTCTATTAGCCAAAAATTAGATAATCTTAGTACTGCTATTCCTACTTCCATAGCTAATGTTTCTGCTATTAATAATTCTAATGAAGCTTTTTGTGAAAATTGTGGAATTGTAGGACATTGGGAATAAGATTGTAGGAGTTCCATGGAGCAAGTTAATGACTTCCAAACCTATAGGCAAAATATCCCATACTCCAATACTTATAATCCTGATCTCCTGAACCATCCATATCATTTCTACTGGAGTATCAATGTGCAAAATCCTTCACCTCCACAACAACCACCACCACAACAGAAATATTACCATCTTAACTCTGGTCAGAAAACCCAATCACAACCCTCTTCATCTTCTGTCCCTGCTTTGTCTGAAATTAGAGTTATGCTATCCAATATGAAAAAGCACATGGAGAGTAGTGGGATGCACAAATTGATTAGATCCTAGCTCATAATAAAATTATGGATAATCAAATTACGCAGATTTCATCTACCCTACAAACCCGTCAGCAGGAAGCCCTACCATCGCAACCAATCCACCCTACGGATCATGCTAATGCTATTACTCTAAGGAGTGGCTCACACTATAATGGGCCTCCTATTCCCAAAGATGATGAACCTGTAGCTTTGTACCAATTGCTAATATTACTAACCCTGTAAGGTTACATGAGAAAACTAAATCTTCTAATGTTTCTTTGCAGGGTAAATCTCATGACAAGGGTGGAGATGTGCAGGACTCAGTCATCAAACTTCCATTCCAAAATAGACATTTAAAGAGTAAGTTTGATAAGCAATTTTGTAAGTTTTTTAGGTTGTGAAAAATTTGCTAGTAAATGCTCCTTTCACTGATTTAATCACATAGGTTCTTGCATATACTAAATTTATGAATGATATGTTCACTAGGAAAAAGGCCTTTGATAAGGTAGAAAATGTAGATTTTACAAAGGAATATAGTGCTTCATTGCAAAATAAATCCCCTCCTAAGTTTAAAGATCCTGGTAGTTTCTATCCCTTGTCATATTGGTAATGTCTTTATTGACAAAGCATTATGTGATTTGGGTGCTAGTGTTAGTGTTATGCCATCATCTATGTGTTCTAAACTTAATATAGGTGATTCAAAAGTTACTAACTGTAGAGAATAATTTCAAGCATCCCAAACTTGAACTCCACTGTGATCATATAGTTAAGCATGGTGGCGTCCAAATGGAAAGGAAGCTAGAAAAAAAGAGTCGACAACAAGTGTTGGAACTTGTAAAGCGTTCTCAGGGTGAAGGTTACACCCCTCCACGATCCATGAGATTGCTAACTCACATAGTGTTTAGGAACCATGACTGGATATTCGGGGATGAAGGTACAAATCCAACCTAAAAGAGATTGAACCAGCCCTAATTATATGCCTCTACTTTATTCTTCTCATATACATGTGCTCTTTCTGACTATCATACAATCAATATATTAACCTTACACCTGTTTAATCCATGTTGGTTAAATATTAATGCACAAACAAATCTATTATTGATGATCACTTAAATTAAAATCATATTAGTATAAATAAAATTATTAATTATCTTATTAAGCGTGATACCAAGTACAAATTCCCTTTAATCTTGAAAGAGAGGGTGTGGTCAATAAATAACAATAATAATAAGCAACATGATAATAACAATCATCATAATAATCTCAACCTCACCGAAGCATAATAAAATTAACAAGATTCTAGACATGATACTAACAAGATTAATAACAAATCCTAGCATGTCGCTTAATCCCTAACATGATACTAACATGATATTAGAAAGAATAGGAAGAAACCTAAACATGATACTAAAAATCAATAAATAACATCCTAACATGATAATAAGAATTATATAATATAAACATGCTTTCTATAAAATATAATAATGAAACTACTTTTTTTTTCTTTTTGAAGCAAGAAAGCATGTGGGATTTTATTATAATAAGTCAATTTTTGCCAAAGTGATTAAACTTTGGGGAAAGGAGGACAAAACAATACGCTTCAATGAGTAATAAGTATCCCAACGGGAAACACTATGAGCCAATACATTCCCACTACGCCTAACATGCGTACACTTGAAAGAAGAAAAGAAAGAACTATCAAAGATAACATCTTCATAAAATAAGAAAACAAAGGCATTTCCTTGTTGAATTCCTTTGATTGCAGAAACAACACGCATAGCATCACTTTCCAGGATCACATTGCCAAAATCGAACCTTCTTGTTAGCTGAACTCCATAAGCTGCAGCTCCAGGTTCAGCTAATTCAGGGCTCCATCTCGCCACCACCTTCTTAACTGCTGCCAATAAGAGACCACCAACATCATCTCTAATTACTACCCCAAAGCTATCACTCACTCCATCTAAAATATGTGCATTAACATTGATCTTCACATTAGGGGCAGTTGGAGGGAACCATAGAGCATTCAAAACAGCAATGCAAGGAGCAGGAGAATTCTTGCACAACTTCGTATTATAGGATACATAATCCGCACATAATTTAACAAAACCAATTGCTACTGTAACCGGGCCACTCACCATTGATATGTCCATTTTATATAGTGTTTTATCCCCGTCCCTTGGTCGTTATTAGTAGTTTTTTTGGCTCTTTCGGGCCACTTTTATTACTAATTTGTCTGTTCTAGTGTTTTCGTAGTTTTAGTTGTATTTTACAGGAAATTGCACTATTGGAGCATTTTCCCGGGCTTTATGGATCAACTACGGAAGCAAGAAGGACGCGACCACTTTTGGAGCCCAGGATCGGTGAGAGCCGGTGATTAAGGACTCGGTAATGGGGATCCCGAGGCATTTGGACCAAGTATTCGAGACCCGAGAGGAAACTAAGATTGGGCCGAGAAATCTAGCCCAATCGAAGTCCAAGCTCGAGGAGAAGCAACCGCCCGATCGGGCTACCTCTAGCACGATCGGGCACGGCATGACCATTGTGCTGAGTGTGCTATAGCGCGCCCGATCGTGCGAGCCTCTAGCACGATCGGGCGATGCTGTTGGGTAGGAACGCGAAGAAAAAGGCGCGCCCGATCGGACGGCCCTTCGACCGATCGGGCGCGCGTTTCTGGAAGACCATTAAGTTAGTTTTAATTCTTGTTTTAGAAAACGTTTAAATACGATTTTGTACGGAATTATTAGATTACCTTATTTCTTAGAATTTCTCTCTCTACTTAGTATTTTTCTCTCTCTTCAATTCTCTCTCAACTTTTGTTCTTAATTCTTCCTTTAATTCCAGATTTCTTTTTGGTAACAATTTCTTCCCTTTTAATTTTAGTTATTTTATTTGCTTTCTTGATTATGCTTTTATATATTTATTTGATTAGTTTAGTCATGATGATTTGTGAGTAGTTTAATTTCTAGGGTTTATGGGGATCTAATAAATGATATGAAGGGGTTATTTTGTGTTTGTTAGTTATCAATGCTTGGTTGATTTCCTATTGATTGATTAAATGCTATGCAATTAGGTTTGGCCAGATTTAATTGTATGAGTTTAGCAATATTAATTCGAGATTCGACAGATGAGAATTGATGTTTAGGCTTAGTTTCAATAAGCGGATTAATTTATAAATGGTTAAGTCGAGATTCGACAGATGAGATTTAATACCGGTAAATTAATTATGTGATTATAATACGTAGCGAAAGCCCTTTATAATCTGATTAACCAATGCTTGATGATTGCTTATTATGATTTGCCCTAGAATATTGTTTATTAGTGAACCTATGCCCTACGCCTTTTAATATTTGATTTTCTCCCTACTTTATTTCCTTCGACCTTATTCTCCGTAGTTTAGATTTTATTCATAAAAATATTGGTTACTTAGATAATTTAGATTATATTAATTAATTAGAAATAAAAAGACCTGTTTCCATGTGGAGTTCGACCCTACTTCCCTATCTACCTTAGTTAGAGGATTTAGGTAATTATTTTTTATTAGGGGATACGACTTTACCCTGTTAAAATTTGGCGCCGTTGCTGGGGAAACGGTTTTTATTTTTGTTTTTTGATTATATTTTTGTAGTCTAGATTATCCCCTTTTTTCCTCAGAGATCGTTAGTTCTTTGAGGCAATTCTCATATCTGCTTCTAGTTTTTGTTTATGCCCAGGTGTTCCAGATCAGGTTACATTCTATTCGATCCTGAGATCGAACGTTCCTTCCATAGACAGAAAAATCTCTACAAGCAAATCCTGGCGGATTCTGGTGATAATAACAATAATCACCGCAATCCTCCCTCTGATTCTAGTGACACAGATATTTCTTCAGATTCAGGATCAGAGATGACGGCCCAGAAGAAACTCAGTAACTATTCGCAACCGAAGCTCACAGATTTCCCGCACCTTACTCCCACTACGGCTCTAGATGGAGTTCAATTTGAGATCAAGCCCCAATTTATCACTATGATATAGAGGAAGCATTTCAGCGGAGGGTGAAGATCCTAATCTTCACATCGCACATTTCTGCCAATATTGTAACACCATTAGACAAGTCGGGGTCACGCAAGACCAAATCAGGGAGATTCTTTTTCCCTTTTCATTATGTGGCAAAACAAAATTATGGTTTAATGGTTTGAATAGAACTGCACTTGGTATTACTGACTGGGAAACTCTTGCTTTGAATTTCTATAATAAATATTATCCTGCAGAGAGAACAGCGGTGCTAAGGAGTGCTATTCAGAACTTCGCTCAAGAGGCCGACGAAACATTATATGAGGTGTGGGAGAGGTTCAAGGATCTACAGAGAGAGTGCCCCACCACAATCTAGCACAATGGCAATTGATCCAAGCATTTTATAATGGGCTTGGAAATTCTTCTAGATCAGTGCTAGATTCGGCAGCTAGTGGGAGGTTTATGAATTAAAATGTGGATGATGCAGGACAGGTTATCGAAGACATGGTAATACACAATTCCCAATATGGGAATCCGAGAGGGTTTGCAAATAAAGGAAAACATAGTGTCGATTCCATATCCTCTTTGCAAGCTCAATTAACATCTATTTGTCAAAAAATAGATAATCTTACTGCTGCTCCTAACACTGTAGCTAATGTTTCTGCTTTTGCTAACCATGAAGCCTTTTGTGAAAATTGTGGAATTGTAGGTCATTGGGAGCAAGATTGTAGGAGCTCTATGGAACAAGTTAATGCCTTTCAAACCTATAGGCAGAATAACCCTTATTCCAATTCCTACAATGCCGGTTATAAAAAACATCCATATCTTTCGTACCGGAGCACCAATGTACAAAATCCTCCACCTCCACAACAACCACAACAGCAAACCCCACCACATCAAAAATATTATCATCCTAATTCCGTCCAGAAAAGCCAAGCATCACCCTCATCATCTTCCGACCCAGCCATGACAGAAATTAGAGCAATACTTGCCAATATGCAAAAGCACATGGAGAGTAGGGATGCGCAAATTGATTCTATCCTAGCCCATAATAAAATCATGGACAATCAAATTTCACAACTTTCATCTACCCTACAATCCCATCAGCAGGGAGCTCTACCATCACAACCTATCCATCCTACAGATCATGCTAATGCTATCACTCTAAGGAGTGGTTCACATTATGATGGACCTCCTATGCCAAAGGAAGATAGACCAGTTCCTGATCTAGATTACTCTATACTAAACGCTAATCCTGCTAGCCCTGCAGGGCTACAAATATATACTTACCCTACTAATGTTTCTGTGCAGGGTAAATCGCAGGATAAGGGAGGAGATGTGCAGAGCCGAGTTATCAAGCTTCCATTCCCTAATAGACAACTGAAGATTAAGCTTGATAAATAATTCGGTAAGTTTTTAGAGGTTGTGAAAAACCTGCAGGTAACAGTTCCTTTCACTGATTTAATCACTCAAGTTCCTGCTTATGCTAAATTTATGAAAGACATTTTGACTAGGAAAAGGGCCTTTAATGAAGTAGAAACTGTAGCTTTCACAGAGGAGTGTAGCGCTCTATTGCAAAACAAATCCCCTCCCACTACAAAAAAAATTACTTACAGAAGCAAGAAAAACATGCCTCAAATGATAGTGATGTGGCCTCTAATAACTTTTAGAGACAACAAAGTAAGTGCCCTTAATAAGTCTGTCGCTAATTAATGGAATGCCCCTAAATCCTTATATGTTGGGGCTGGGAGTATTAACTTAATGGCGTATCACGTATGATCATATCCTTGATCAAACATAATCCTTTTAAATACATGTTCTCCTATGTTTATTACTACTATTTGATATGCATAAAATAAACATCTGTTTCACTCTTTTCCCACACAACACATTGTTATATGCTGTTCATTCTTCTATATCTCTTCTTTATTTTTCTGACACAAATCATTAATCAAAACATATTTTCACCAAATTCAACCCTTATTATACATTTTAATATTTTTAAATAGCGTTATACATTTAACAAAACTTCCCTTATAGTATAATAGTAGATAATAAACATTGCATCAAATTGATAGATTTTATAGCATTCAATTTCAATTCGACAATCAAAGTAGTTCAATCTAAAAATTTTGAATAATAACCCTAAATTAATTCAATCTTAAAATTAAGAATACTTTAAATTCAAAATAATTAAAAATAACCAAAACAATTTACTTCTATTGATTATTGAAAATTTTAATTACCTTGGATAGTGATATGTACTCTGACCAATCAAGTTCGATCGGCCACAAACTCCAAACGCTATTTTAATTCATCTCCCTTCGCTCGTCCAGAGTTCAGTAAGATTGTTTTTTGAAATTTCTTAGGGTAAAATTACGGGAGGAAAATTTGATAAAGAAAGATAGACAAGGGATAAATCACCACATACGGAGTATTTCACAAAATCAGGGAGGGAATAACAGATGAAATCAAAGTAATTCCCTCTCAATTTTTTGGGGCTAGTTTAGTTTCACAAATTTCCCGATTTTAAAACGAAATTCTGCCAAAATTATCATGAAGATAATCATGATAAGTGATTTTTTCTATTTTTTTTTAATTTGTTGAAATTGAAGATATATTTGGAGGATTTGGTGGGTTGTTTTGTTCTTTTTGGAGAAATAATGGCGGAAGATACGAGAAATTCCTTTGCATTTTTTTCTTTTTTTTTAATTATATATGGTAAGGCTTGTTTTTTTTGGTGAAAATATATGTAAAGGCTTGTTTAGTTGTTTGTAATAAGGTTATAAAGCAATGCTCTTGCCGTCCAAAAAAATAAAAATAAAGCTATGCTCTTGTTTGTTACTGTATTTTATTTGGAATTTTATTTATTTTAATCCAAGAATAAGTTTTTAAGTTAATCAGTTAGTTAGATTCTGTTCACATTTATTGAACTGAGGTGAACTGAACTGATTGGAGCTGAACTGAACTGAACTGAACTGAATATTATATGAGAGAAGGAAATTGGGAGCTGAACTGAACGGATTGGAGCTGAACTGAACTGAACTTATTAGAGCTGAACCTGAACTTCACTAAACTGAAATTAAGTAAATGTGAACAGGCCCTTAGCGCGTTTCGCAGGGGTTACTTATTCAGGGTTACTTATAGGGTTCAGTAGGTCAAGGGTTATCTATAACAGAGTTGCTCAGACGGTTACCGCGTTTTTCTATGTGAGAGTTTTCCTTGACCGACCGAGTAACCCTTAAATAAGTAACCCTTAACCGAGTAAAACTTATAATACAGACAAAATAACCCTTATTATATTGATCGAGTAACCCCTTATTATATACACTTATTAAGTGACCATTGTCACACTAATGGAGTAACCACTTATTTTACTTATTAAATAACTCTTACCACAATGACAAACTAACTCCTACCTTACTATTAATTAAGTAACCCTTATAACCATAACAAATTGCCCCCTATTACACTAACCGAGTAATTCAGGGTGGATGGTCATATAGTATGACAAGTTACATACAAAAGTTAGGGTTTGTTTAGTTCACCTTATTTTCACTTATTTCAGGTGTAATAAGTTCAGATAAGTTCTGTTCAGGTTTAAGGTTTCCCTCAAGTACAAATTACAATTAAAATTAGTTTTAATAAGCTAGGTATAATAAGTTCAGATAAGTTAAGATCAGTGAAAACCAGGTGAATAGAACACACCCTTATTATTTATAAAATAAGTTGCTATCAACTTAAATAGTATAATGTAAAGTGAAAATAGCCAATGTGTATAATTTGTGCACAAAATATGAAATATAGGTATTAGATTATAACATTACATTCGTAGCATTCGGAAAACTAATGTAAACTTTACACTACTTAAATATACCATGACTTAGGGCATGTTCACATTTACTGAACTTATCTGAACCGATTGGAGATGAACTGAACTGAACTGATTGGAGCTGAATTGAACTGAACTGAGCTGAAATAAATATTTTATGAGAGAAGGAAATTAGCAGCTGAACTAAACTGAACTGAACTGATTGGAGCTGAATTCAACTGAACTGAATTGATTGGAGTTGAACTGAACTGAAATTAAGTAAATTTGAACAGGCCCTTATAATTACTTGAAATAAGTAGAATGGGCTAACTCTAAATTTTTTTTTCGTATTGATTTTACATATTATCTTCATTTGTAATAATTAAACAAATGTTGATATTTTATTATTTAATTTTTTTTTTCAATAAAGTACTTACGACTAGAGTTTATGTTGTAAAATCGTAACATAATATACTTTTCTATTTCATTGTAATTGGAACAATTTGAATGACATTTGTGCTAAGAAGTATTTGTATCATTAGTTACTTCATCCACATTTTTTTTATTTTCAACCAACTCCATTATTATAATAATATAATAATTTATACTATTCATCCTATTACTCCGTGCTCAAGAAAAAAAATAGAGCAAGTAATAAAATACGGAGGGAGTAGATATATGAAAGACTAATACAAAAGGATTTTACATAACATATGTCTCATATGTACTAATCAAAATTCTAGTGAATTTAAGTATGTAATTATGTAAACAGTGTAATATATGACAGTCTCAATGTACTACTCAAGGTTTTTTGTTTTTTTTTTTTTTTTTTTTTTTTTTTTTTTTTTTGGAAATACTAACCCAAAGTCCCAAAGATACACATAATAAAAGTTTTTTATTTATTTATAATTGTACTCGTATGATTGTAGCATAAAATATTCATAGAAATTGATATTTTTACACTCCTAAAAAATACAAAGGAAAAAAGAAAAAAAAAAGTTCTTTCAATTCTTTAATTAGGCGCTAATTCCACTTTCAATTGCCGCCAAAACACTAAAAATATTTAGGGTTAATCTCTTTAATAAACCTTGGGATTGATATTGCATAATCCCATGATTCAAAATTGTCATTGCTCAACCCAATTTGCAAATTTCTTTGATACACCAAGAAATATTCTAATTGATTTTCTTAAAATTTTGATGAAATTGGAAATGCTTTGGTTGTCATTAGTTCTAACACAACAAAGAATAAGAAATGTAATCTGCAAAACATGCACAGGTAATATATACGGAGTAGATGATTTACTTATTACTTTTAATGGCAAAAAAACTCAATGAAGATTTTTTTTTTTTTTACTTTATTTTATTTTGCAATTTTCTGTTGGAAAATTTGTAAATTACCACCCAAAAAGGGTCCTAATTTGAAATTACCACCCATTAAAAATTTTATTTTAAATAACCACCCATTAAATTAAAACAATTTTCAGATTATCACCTTTTTATGTTTTCCGGTGGAATTTCCGATTGTGGGCCCCACCTTATTAACTTCCCTCTTTTTTTTTCTTCTTTTCTTCGACCTAACATTCTCACTGTTACATTAAACTCTAAAAACTTCATCTCTCCTCAATTCCTTCACTTAATTCTTCCAAAATCATCAATTTTTTCCCTCTTTCTTCCTTTAATTCTCTGTCAAATTCTCAACTTCCTATTTAGGATTGAATCAAAACCCTAACTCTACTTTTTTCTGCAAATTGAATGCTTTGGTTGTACTTTCATGTATAGTTGATTGCTCCATCTCGAAGTGTTCTCTGGACCAGAAGCATATAGTTGAAGCTCCTGTCAATTGCTAATGTCAATGGTGACTCCTCCATTTCTGCAAAACATAATCCAAAAACAAAAAAAAAAGAAAAAGAACAAGCTTACAACTTCATGCAAATATGAATCATTCAATTCTTTCAATCGGAAAACACAACACATAAGATACAATTATTCAACATAGTAAACAATCATTCAACAAATTTGGACAACATCAACTCCAATTAGCAGAATTCTAACAAAATCGCACAATTAATTGCAAACAGATAGCTTAATTGCAAAAAACCCCCAATTTAATTGACTCATGAACCCTAATTCCTAAATTGGCGAAAAAAACCCTAAATTATGAAGTAGTGGAATCATACCTTTGATGCAAATTGAGTGTACGATCTTCAGTAGATAACTTCTTCTCACAGTAGCAGTTGAAATTTGAGGAATTTTGAATGAAATTTGGGGCAAAATTTGTGACTTGAAGTTGTACAATTTTTAAACAACAGAAATCGAGAGGAGAGAGAGTCAAAATAGTGAAATTAGTCGTTTATAGCCGTTATGTGGGGCCCTCAAACGAAATTTCCACCGGAAATCCAAAAAAGGCGTGGTAATCTGAAAATTGTTCAAATTTAATGGGTGGTAATTTAGAATAAATTTTTTAATGGGTGGTAATATCAAAACAGGACCTCTTTTTGGGTGGTAATTTACAAATTTTCCTTTTCTGTTTCATAAGCTAATTCTAGATAACCATGTTGAACAAAATTAATTGTGTAGTTATTTTATTCAATTTGGCTTGATTTTCCTCTATACTTGATTTAATTTCGTTCCATTCTTAGAAAAAATTCACATATTCCGTACCTTTTTCAATATGATGTAAGTACTTGTACCACTCTTCATAGTATTTTATTATATATATATATATATATATATATATATATATATATATATATTAATTTGGGGCTTAGAGATAGTAAATAATGATGTTTTGTATATTCCAATTGCTTTTGCTTTTTGATCCATTTGTTTCGGTTCATTCTAAGAGATATTGGAATAGAACTTAGGAGTTGTGTTATTTTAAATTTGTATAGTTTTATTTCATGATTGGGTTTTTTATTTTTTATTTTGATGATTTATGAAATGATACATGAATTGAAAATAGATTTTTTTTTGTTAGTAAGTTTTGTCGGTTAGTTTGTGCAATGGAGTATATGTATTGATTTGGTTAATTTTGTTGCAGATATGATATCAAATTGAATAATACCATTTCTTTCATAAGATAAACATGTACCTTTGTTAAATTTCAATATTGTTAAATTAAAATTTTTAGCAATAACTTATAATCTACTAATGCTTAAGGGTAATGTAAATTTCGCCAGTACTAAAAATAATTTTTAGAGGCAACTATGATTTCACTAATTCTAAAGAGGATGTTTAGAGGCAACCTTAATTCCACTAATGCTAAAAATAATATTTAGAAGTTACGCAAAATTCATTCACGCTAAAAAAAGGCATTTAGAGGCAATAATATTTTCATAATGCTGAAAATGAACATTTAGAGGCAATCATAATTTCAACAACGCTAAATAGGAATTTTAGAGGCAACTTAAAACTTGATAACGCTAAAGCTAACTTTTAGAGGCAATACTAATTTCATTAATGCTAAAAAGAACATTTAGGGGCATCCTCTAATCCACTAATGCTAAAAATGACTTTTAGGGGCAACCATAGTTTAACTGATACTAAATATATCTTTAGAGGAAAATTATTTGCCTCAAAGTTTTGCCTCTATATATAATTTTTCTTGTAGTGTCCTAAATTAAAGGATCCCGGTAGTTTTTCTATCCCTTGTCACATTGGGAATGTTTTTATTGATAAAGCTTTGTGTGATTTGGGTGCTAGTATAAGTGTCATGCCATCGTCTGTCTGCGCTAAATTAAATATGGGAGAATTAAAAGTTACTAATATGACTTTGCAAATGACAAATCGTTCGGTAAAATACCCCTTAGGTATTTTAGAGGACGTACCTGTCAGAGTTGGTAAATTTTTTATTCTTGTTGATTTTTTTTGTTTTAGACATGGCAGAGGACACAAAAATACCCATTATATTAGGTAGGCCTTTCCTCCATACTGCAGGAGCGATTATTGATGTAAAAAAATGGTAAACTATCCCTTTCTGTAGGTGACGATAATGTTACTTTCAATTTAGGGAAGGTTTTGAAAGGGCCTATGCTAGAGGAAAATTTTTGCTACATTGATATAATTGATGTAATGGACGATATTTGTGATGATTGCTTGCCACAGGTTCTTGCGAAGGAACCCTTAGAGGAATTTCTCTGCGGGAATTTATCTAGCGACAATGCAAGCGTTTGGGGTAATGAGGTACAGGATATTGAAAAGGCTCTTTCCTTAAAATAGTTAAGCCCCAAGGAAACAATGAAGGTAGTAAATTTAGTTCGGAATCAAAACCTGCAGAGGTTAAGAAACCTGAGCTAAAACCTCTCCCTTCTCATTTAAAATATGTTTTTCTAGATGAACAAGAACTACACCCCGTGATCATCAGTACTGCACTCACTGACCTATAATCTTCCCAACTTCTAGGGGTTCTCAAAACCCATAAGAAGGCTATAGGGTACAATATTGACGATCTCAAGGGTATTAGCCCTGACTTTTGTATGCACATGATACATCTAGAGGAAAATTACAAGCCCTTCATTCAACCCCAACGAAGATTAAATCCCAACATGCAGGAAGTAGTCAAGAAGGAGGTGATGAATGTACTTGATGCAGGTATTATCTATCCTATTTCTGACTCCAAGTGGGTAAGTCCCATGCAGGTAGTGCCAAAGTAGGGTGGGATGACTGTGATAACAAATGAAAAAAATGAATTAATTCCCACTAGAACTGTAACAGGATGGCGTATGTGCATAGACTATCGTAGATTAAATATCGCCACTAAAAAGGATCACTTCCCTATTCCCTTTATTGATCAAATGCTTGAGAGGTTAGCCAATCACAATTTCTTTTGCTATTTGGATGGGTATTCGGGATTTTTCCAAATTCCGATTCACCCTGAAGATCAAGAAAAGACTACTTTTACATGCCCTTATGGCACTTTTGCATATCGTTGAATGCCCTTTGGTTTATGTAATGCACCCGCTACCTTTCAACGTTGCATGATGAGCATTTTTTCTGATTTCATAGAGTCTATTATGGAGGTCTTTATGGATGATTTTAGCGTATATGGTTCTTCATTTGATTCATGTTTAATTAATCTCGCTAAAATTTTGAAAAGATGTGAAGAGTGCAATTTAGTCCTTAATTGGGAAAAATATCACTTTATGGTGACAGAGGGAGTAGTCCTAGGTCATATTGTATCTGATAAGGGAATACAAGTAGACAAGGCTAAAATATCAGTGATTGAGCAATTACCTCCCCCAGTTAATGTTAAGGGAGTTAGAAGTTTCTTGGGTCATGCGGGGTTTTATCGCCGCTTATTCAAAGATTTTTCTAAAATTGCTAAACCATTGACACAACTCTTGCTCAAGGATGCCCTATTTATTTTTACTGACGAGTGTCTTGAAGCTTTCAACAGGATCAAGCAGGCTTTGATATCGGCACCCATCATATGTGCTCCCGATTGGAACCTTTCTTTCGAAATCATGTGTGATGCAAGTGACTTTGCGTTGGGAGCCGTGCTTGGACAGAGGAAGGACAAGGTTTTGCATGCTATTTATTATGCTAGCAAAACCTTGGATGAAGCCCAAGTCAACTATGCTACTACGGAAAAGGAGTTTCTTGCTGTCATTTATGCTTTAGAAAAATTTAGATCATATCTTGTTGGTTCTAAAGTTATTGTTTTTACTGATCATGCAACTTTGAAATATTTGATAGCTAAGGCGGAATCAAAGCCAAGGCTACTCCGGTGGGTTCTCTTGCTCCAAGATTTCAACATCGAAATAAAAGATAAAAAGGGAGCAGAGAACGTAATGGCAGACCACTTGTCATGTATCAGGTATGATGAGGGTAAGGATTCTCTACCTATAGATGATTCTTTCCCTGATGAAAACATATATGCGGTTGTAGAGCAATACCCATGGTATGCAGACTTCGCCAATTATTTAGTGGGTAATACTCTACCCCTTGACTTGTCCTACCAATAAAGAAAGAAATTCCTTTCTGATGATAAGCATTATTATTGGAATGATCCTTTTTTGTTTCATGAGTGTGCAGATGGATTATTTCGCAGGTGTGTTCCCGAATGGGAAGTCCACGGTGTGCTTACCAGTTGCCACACCTCACCATATGGAGGACATCATGGCCCCACTAAAACGGTGGCCAATATTAATGAGTCAGGTTTTTATTGGCCTACAGTGTATAAAGATGCTAACATGTTTGTGCAGGCTTGTGACTCTTGCCAGAGGACTGGCAACATCTCGCGGAGGCATGAGATGCCCCAAACAGGAATTTTAGAAGTTGAGATTTTTGACGTTTGGGGTGTTGATTACATGGGACCGTTCCCTTCTTCAAAAGGGAACCGTTATATTCTTGTTGCCGTAGATTATGTATCCAAGTGGGTTGAGGCCATTTCCACTCCTACCAATGACGCCAAGGTTGTCCACAAACTTTTTAAGAAGACCATCTTTCCAAGATTTGGCGTACCTAGAGCTATAATAAGTGACGGAGGATCTTACTTTCATGAACGGAAGTTGGACATCCTCCTCAAAAAGTATGGTGTCTACCATAGGACAGGTTTAGCCTACCACCCCCAAACTAGGGGCCAAGTCGAGGTTTCCAACCGCGAGATTAAGGCCATTCTAGAGAAGGTGGTATCAAAATCAAGGAAAGATTGGAGTGACAAGTTGGACGACACTATTTGGGCATACAGAACTGCATTCAAGACACTTATAGGTACTACTCCGTATAGACTCGTGTATGGAAAAGCATGTCATCTCCCGGTTGAATTGGAATATAAGGCATATTGGGCTATTAAGGAGCTTAATCTAGATGCCAAACTAGCGGGGGAAAAGAGGTTACTTCAACTTAATCAACTCGATGAGTTTAGGTTGACGGCCTATGATAGTGCTCGAGTCTACAAAGAGAAGACGAAGAAGTGGCACGATAAGATGATCCTTCCGAGAGAATTCAAAGAGGGTGATAAAGTGTTACTATTCAACTCACGACTTAAACTTTTCGCAGGGAAGTTAAGGTCAAGGTGGTCGGGTCCTTTTATCGTAAAAAGGGCCAACAAATTCGGTTCTGTGGAAGTTTTTGACGAACATGGTAACGAGTTCAAGGTTAATGGCCAAAGACTCAAGCTATATCATGAGGGGGCTACAATTGGTGCGGTTGATATACTTCACCTAAGTAGTTCCGATTCACCCTGAGTTTCACTATGGTAAGAGGGTCGTGCGGGACCTAGATAAACCAGCGCTTTGCGGGAGGCAACCCGTATTTCTTGCTTTCTAGACTAGTTTTATTTTTATTTTAATTTTAATTTTACTTTAGAGAGGCGAGGAAAGTGAAATTTTACCGTTTATAAGTGTTTTTGTACAGGTATAGGTTTAAGAGGTCAAAAGACTTAGAAGAATTTGAAGACGAAGAAAAGCAAAGGAAACGACTGGGCACGGGCCCGATCGGGCGCGAAAGGTAGGTTAAAATTCATGCTTTCTCTCGCCCGATCGGGCGTGGCAGCCCGATTGGGCGCGAGAAGAGAGCTGGAATCGAGCCTTATTTCGCCCGATCGGGCGGAGCTGCCCGATCGGGCGCGCAAGTTCAGTCACAAACTCGAGCAAAATTCGCTCGATCGGGCGAGGTTGCCCGATCGGGCGCAAATCGAGTGAAGGAAAAGATATGTCGGGCGAAGCTCGCCTGATCGGGCGAGCCATAGGGCGAATTTTCGTTCGTGTTCGTGCCCGATCGGGCGCGCCTATTTTTTGCCGTTCCATTATATTTTTCTTCTTCTTTCTTTTCTCATTTTCTTCTTACTTCATCTTCTTCTCCTCTACTTTCTCTCTCTAAAACCCGCAGTTTTACACCTTCAAACTCACTTATTCTTCAAGATCCTCTCCAATCCTTCCATCAAAACTCAAAATTTTTTACATATTTCTAATCCTTTCACCTTTCTCTACAATCTAGACCCAATTTCTACCATTTTCTCTCAATTTTCTCTAAACCCTAAGAGAGAGAAACCACTCAATTCCTATTCTTTCTACCATCAATGGCTTTCAAGAGGTCAAAAACGATGAGGGGGGAAGGTTCAAGGAACCAAGAGGCGAGAATTGACCCGGATTTGCAAATTCCGGGATAGGAGAGGGTGGTCATCACCACCAAAGAGAAAAAACAGAGGATGCTTAACCTCATCACGAGGCAGGTAATTCCCACTCGTTTCATTCATCACCCTACCCTTATTAGACTAGGAATTGATAAGCATGTAGAAAAATTATTCAAAGGAGTTGGCATGCACGGTTTCTTTAACATGCATTACGATACTTATGATTATTTAACCTTAGAATTCTTTTCTAGTTTTAATGTCATAAAATCAAATGCCTTTATTTCTTATGTTCAATTTCGGTTATTCAATAATGATATTAGATTGACTTTGAAAGAATTCGGTAAAATTTTTAAGTTGAAATCGGATAGGCCTCTTCAACCACCCCAAGACAACATTGCCGTTGTCTATCAATCCCTTACGGGGGATCTCAATTTGAACCTCCAATATGCTAAAGGTACTTGGATACAACATCCCGTGCCAAAGATTTGGCAACGGTTTATTGGCCTTACCATTTTTGGAAGGCATGAACCCGCCAATGTTAGGCAGGATGAGCTTGAATTACTAGGGTCATGCATGATCCCTAGGAGTGAAAAGCTCAATATAGTCCATAAAATGGCCAACCACTTCCAACGGGTGGCCAATGCGGCCGAGGCGGGTAGGTCTAGGGTACCCAATTACTTTGGTGGCCTAGTTACACATATAGCGGTCAAACACCTTAGCTTTATCCCTAACAATGACGGTAAGGTAGCCGGCCCAACTATTATGGACCTACCCTATCTAGGTGGACTTAATTGGGTTAATGTCATGGGAAGGGAGACTTGGTGGGTGATTTAACGGGAATCGGGTAGGAGGGGAAGCCCACCTTGACCAAATTTAAGAAGGGGAAGCCTTCTTACACTTTTGAGCTTAACGGTCAAGGTGAGGTGCAACCACCTCACCCTTCACCTCAACCCCATCACTCTCCCATTGACCACTCACCTCCTCACCATTCACCACATTATCCACCACCTCAACCCTTTACATACGATGTCCCCACTTCCTCTACCAACTACAACATAGACCCTAACTCCCCTTATGACTTCTCAGCTTTTAGGAGCCAATTAGATAGGATTGAGACGGGGCAAGGGAGAGTTGAGGGTTTGGTTAGGGATTTGGATGCTAGAGTATGGTCTCTAGATAGAAGGGTAGGTCATGTAGAGAGGAACCTAGGGAGGGGTTTATACCCCATGTATGATGACTACGCCCGTCGGGGGGCTATTCCCCCCGATTCACTTGTCCCTGATTGGTTCCAATATCCGCAGGGTGGATATACGAACCGAAGTGCCTTTGGTACCTACGTTGACTACTCATCGGTCCATGGTTATGGGACCGATGTACCTTTTGGTGGGCTTGGGGGAATGTGGACCCTAACTACTTTGCAGGTGGTTCGGGGTATGGAGGTGGTGGCTCTAGCCATGGAGGAGCCGGTTCTAGCCACAGCGGGGGCTATTCGAGGATGGATGAGGATGAGGAGTAGGCTACTCTCCCAAGTCAATGAGGGCATTGCTTGATTTGGCTTGGGGGGGTGTTCTTTCACTTGGTAATTCTCTTCCTTTTCTCTTTTTATTTGCTTTCTAGTATAGTTTTTATTGCTTTCCTAGTGTAGTTTTTTATTGCTTTCTTATATATGAAAAATACAAAAAAATTGAAAAATAAAAAAAATTTAAAAATACGTTCCAATGAATTATGAATCATACTTCCCTGTGCCCCATACTTAAGAATTTTTTTTTTTTGATTCTTGGTTATTGATAATGAGCATTGTGGATTTGTTGGTCATGATTTGAAGTTTAATTGCTTGGATTCCTAAACATGAGTCAATCTTGCCCAACTACTTGTGAATATAGTGCTTGACTAGTTGATTTGGTTAGGAAATGTGTGATAGTTCCATAATTCCTAGTATGTTAATGAATTTGAGTATTGATTTACAACTATGAGTAGTGTTTCATGACTTATTATTATGCACATGAGGAGGATGAAGGCGTTCATTCTTTTAGGTAGCCTTCAGAGTATTAGATACATTTGTTCCCTTCTTATTACCCATGTTGTTGCTTGTGCCCTTTTATTGATTATTTAGCCACATTACAAGCCTATTTGAGCCCCATTGGTTACTAGTCCCAAGCTTGGCTTGGGGGAGCTATTAGTTGGTGAGGTGAGGGATTTGTGGTGTGCATATTATTTGCACAATGTGGGAACAAAAGAAGTGTGTTTGTTCTTTGATTTTTGATTGGAAAATATTGATATGTTGTGTTTCAAAGTTGAAATTTCCAATATGAGTTAAAAAGGAAAAAAAGAGCAAAAGAAAAAAAATTAATGCTCAAATGTTCTATTTGAAGGTTGTTCTAAAGAAAAAAAAAAAGAAAAAAAATTCAAGTTTGAAAAGAAAGAAAAAAAAAAAGAATGAGTTCAAAGTTTGTTTTTCACTCAAATTTCTACATTATCATATTTGTATGAGTGATTATTGTGAGTGTTGGGATTGTTTATGATGATTAGAGTTGTATTTGGTGGTTTTTGTTGGAGTTGGTTATGTTTATGGAGATGTATGATCATCATTATTTTGATCATGGGTTTATTAGGTTTTGGCTCCCTTAATGCATAGCTTTTCTCTCACATAATCCCAAATCTATCCTACCTTTACCCTAGCCTTACATTACAAGATTAAAAGACCTTCCGACCTTGTGCATAGAAGTTATGTAAATGTGAAAGTGTTGTTTATCAATGCAAGTTATGACTTAGCATATTTCGAGTCGACTAGTAGGATGAGGTTTCATTATTTTTATACACACGAGAGTGTGAGTTGGTAGGGCATTGTTCAGATTAAAGAGGTTGGGTTGGAGAGCGATCGAGTACATCCTTTACTCGCCACATAAATGAGAGTTGAGTGTGTGAGCACTAGTATTGAATTCTATATGCTCTTGTGGTTTGCTCTACTTGACAATTGTTGGGGAGGAAGGGTGATTAGATGAATAAGATTGATTGATGTTGAAGCATGTTCATTAGATTTGCCTTGAATCGTTGGTTTTTTATTTGATGATTGGGGTGAAGTATGTTTTATATGTTCATTGATGAGCTCTTTGCTTAGGGACAAGCAAATGTTTAGCTTGGGGGAGTTTGATATGTCCATTTTATATAGTGTTTTATCCCCATCCCTTGGTCGTTATTAGTAGTGTTTTTGGCTCTTTCGGGCCACTTTTATTACTAATTTGTGTGTTCTAGTGTTTTCATAGTTTTAGTTGTATTTTACAGGAAATTGGACTCTTGGAGCATTTTCCCGGGCTTTATGGATCAACTACGAAAGCTAGAAGGACGTGACCACTTTTGGAGCCCAGGATCGGTGAGAGCCAGTGATTAAGGGCTCGGTAATGGTGATCCCGAGGTATTTGGACCAAGTATTCGAGACCCGAGAGGAAACTCAGATTGGGTCGAGTAATCTAGCCCAATCGAAGTCCAAGCTCGAGGAGAAGCAACCGCCCGATCGGGCTACCTCTAGCACGATCGGGCACGACATGACCATTGTGCTGAGTGTGCTATAGCGTGCCCGATCGTGCGAGCCTCTAGCACGATCGAGCGATGCTGCTGGGTAGGAACGCGAAGAAAAAGGCGCGCCCGATCGGGCGACCCATCGCCCGATCGGGCGCGCGTTTCTGGAAGACCTGATTAAGTTAGTTTTAATTCTTGTTTTAGAAAACGTTTAAATACGATTTTGTACGGAATTATTAGATTAACTTCTTTCTTAGACTTTCTCTCTCTACTTAGTATTTTTCTCTCTCTTAAATTCTTTCTCAACTTTTGTTCTTAATTCTTCCTTTAATTCTAGATTTCTTTTTGGTAACAATTTCTTCCTTTTTAATTTTAGTTATTTATTTGCTTTCTTGATTATGCTTTTATTTATTTATTTGATTAATTTAGTCATGATGATTTGTGAGTAGTTTAATTTCTAGGGTTTATGGGGATCTAATAAATGATATGAAGGGGTAATTTTGTGTTTGTTAATTATCAATGCTTGGTTGATTTCCTATTGATTGATTAAATGCTATGCAATTAGGTTTGGCCAGATTTTATTGTATGAGTTTAGCAATATTAATTCGAGATTCGACAGATGAGAATTGATGTTTAGGCTTAGTTTCAATAGGCGGATTAATTTATAAATGGTTAAGTCGAGATTCGACAGATGAGATTATAATACAAAGCGAAAGCCCTTTATAATCTGATTAACCAATGCTTGATGATTGCTTATTATGATTTGCCCTGGAATATGGTTTATTAGTGAACCTATTCCCTAGGCCTTTTAATATTTGATTTTCTCCCTACTTTATTTCCTTCGACCTTATTCTCCGTAGTTTAGATTTTATTCATAAAAATATTGGTTACTTAGATGATTTAGATTATATTAATTAATTAGAAGTAAAAAGACCTGTTTCCCTGTGGAGTTTGACCCTACTTCCTTATCTACCTTAGTTAGAGGATTTAGGTAATTATTTTTGATTAGGGGGTACGACTTTACCCTGTCAACCATATCTCTGTTGAATATAGCTTTATTGCGACAATACCAGGCTGCCCCCGCTAAAGTACAAAAGCAGCTAAGCTTAGCACCATCCAACCTTCCACCCACCCAACTGAACAATTCAGAAAAGGAGCTCTTTGGTGCGTCGTTTAGCAATTCCAGAAAATTGCTCTTCTCCCAGATTTTTGTAGTAGCATTACAATAAAATAGTGCGTGAATTATAGTCTCCTCTTCACCATTACACAATGTACAACGGCTTGTAGCTCTAATATGTCGATTTTGTAACACCTCGAGTACTTCCAAGCTACCCATACATGCCCTCCACAAAAAAGTGACACAGTTTCGGTGGACCCTTCACATTCCACACATTCTTCCAGAGCTCAAAATTATCCTCTCCATGAAATAGTTCCCAGGTGCGCAAATGCCCAAGTCTACCAAGCCAGTACCCCGATTTGACAGAATAAACTCCATCCTTGGATGGCCACCATTACCTTTTATCATGCGGCCATCTTTTAGACAACGGAATATCTAAAATGGCTTTCCTGTCAACGTCATTAAAATTGGCATTTAACTCACCTATATCCCAACATCCACCTTCAAAATTAATCAAATCACTTACTTAAAGCTCAAAATTATGATTTGGAAGCGGATTTGGCACATAACTTTGTCCTTCGCCCCTGACCGAAGAGTCTTCCCACACTCGAATTGAAGAACCATTCCCTACCCTCCATTTCAATCCATCAAGGAGAAGGGATTTCGCATCCCATATTCTTCTCCAACAATAACTTGGATCGTGCCCTCTTGAAGCCTCTAAAAAAATTAGAATTCTTATAGTACCGGGCCTTTAAAATAGCATGAAGTAAGGGGTTGCATTCTTATGTGAGTCTCCACCCTTTCTTAGCTAATAACTCTTGATTAAAGAATTTTAAATCCCGGAATCCCAAACCCCCCATTGACTTCGGAAGACACAATTTCTCCCAACTATGCCAATGCATTTTCCGTTCCGTACCATTTGATACCCACCAAAATCTAACACGTAGAGTGTGGATATCATCGATAAAACCATCCGAGATTTTAAAAATACTAATCATATATGTCAGAATGGCTTGGGCAACGACTTTAATCAATACTTCTTTACCTAGGCGAGATAATAATTTTTCCTTGCAACCCTGCAATTTTTTCAAGATCCTCTCCTTCAAACAGGAAAAACAGCTTTTTTTGATCTCCCAATTAAAGTCGGCAATCCCAGATATTTCTCATGTCGTACTACCTCCCGAACTCCTAGAGTTCCCACAATCAGATTTCTTCGATCGATTGCCACACCATTGCTAAAAGCGACCTCGATCTTGCTTAGATTGACTTTCTGACACGATGCCCTTTCATAAGTACTGATTATATCAGCAATTTTAGAGCACTCTTGCAAATTTTCTTTAGCAAAAACGATACTGTCATCGGCAAAGAAGAGGTGAGATATTCAGGGAGCCCCTCTGCAAATTCGAACCCCACTTATCTGTGTGTCTGTTATAACCTTAGAAATGAGCGTGGAAAAAGCCTCCACACAGATAAGAAAAAGGTACGGAGAAATCGGATCCCCTTGTCGTAGTCCACGAGACGGAACAAGAGATCTTTTAATCATGCCATTATACTTGAAGGAGAAAGAAACACTTGTGAGGCATTGCATTATACGTTTAACCCAAGCTATCTGGATGCCAAATTTGAGCTACTAAGAATGAAATTACTTACTTTGTTGTCTCGTACCTCTTTCTAATAACAAAATACACTCGTTAAGTAACTTCAAGAAAAATATTAAATCAAATAATTAATTTAAATAATTGAAATAAGGATTTGGGGCCAAACCCTCATATTGTATCAAACTTTCATGTCTAGGGAAAAGACAACTTCGAACTTGGCTAGAGGGAAGAGAATTAGAATTGGATTATTGTTGACGATTAAAAACGTGGAATTTAGACCCTATTTATAAGGAAAAAGGATTAGAAACGATCAGCAGAGGATTGAAATTAATTCGGAGTAATACTATTCTCATCGCGGCCCGACAGCTCTATCTCGGCGCGATGGCTCTGTCGTTTCACGATGGTTCACGCGTTAATATCAATACCGTACAGAGTCCTTAATCTAATTAAATTAGACTAATTAATGTCCTTACTTATCTTTTAAAATAAGATTTAATCCTTTTTAAAACACTTGTTTTATTCCGAATAAAATTCTTTATTTCCCAAAGGATATAATTATTAATCCTAATCCCACTAGAATTCAAAATAGCTTTCTAGATTATTCTAGAAGATTAAAATCAATCCTAATAATTTTAGGAATATTAATTAATGGGCCCTCCACATGATCATTTAGCCATATAAAACCATTTCAGGCCCAATTTAGTATTTTGGCCATAATTTTTTCATTATTCATCGGAATTGTGCTTATAATACATAATAGAAAAGCTCTTTTCTGACCCAATCTAACTACAATATTATTTGACTCTTATCATGGACCAAACTAAATTGGACTGGACATTTTCTATATATAAAGTAAGAAAGGAAATATTTTCGAAAACAGAAAGAAGTATTTTTATATAAACGACCGCATCGCAAGACTTTTCACATTTCACTTTGTTCGATAATCAAATGACATAAAAGATATCCATCACAGAGTTTGGTTTTCGGGGAGACACAATCAGGTGTCTACAGAAGGCCCTACTTTAACTGAGTTTGGTGAAATGCATGTTTCGAAACAAAAGTCAAAGTAGTGATAGAGATGGAGAATGACTCAGAACTTTCTGCGATTTTAAACCATTATCTAACGCTGATACTTGCAAACTAGCATTATTTAAACAGATTAAACAGTTAGAAACGTGTATCTTACACCGTCGGGCAACCGTATCTAGGGTAACCGATTTTGTTTGACGACCTCCACAAGCTAGGGGACATCGCCTGAAGACTGCTCTACTTGTAGCTACCTTCAATTTCCGCTGTGACAGTCCTCCACATCCTAGGGAACACCATCAAAGATTGCTCCGCTTGTAGCAACCTTCTGCAATTTTGTTACCCTCTTCCACATCCTAGGGAGCACGATCGAAGATAACTCTGCTAGTAGCCATCGTCAGTTCATAAACAATCTTCCACATCTTCGAAGAAATCATCGAAGGTAACTCCGCTTGTACTCATCCTCAGCTTTTATGACGATCTTCCACATCCTAGGGAACATCGCCAAAGATCGCTTAGCTTGTAGCAATCCTCTATTGTTGCGTGATAGCCTTCCTAACAAAATTATGGAAGATCACCGCTGATGAGTGACATATATGGCACTCATTTGATCTCTTTTTGGATGAATTTCATTTCATTTTGTATCTCTTTTCCTTAGTTTTCCTTAGTTTTGCTCTTTATTTCTTTACTTTGCTCTTTTCGTAGTTAGTTACTTTATTTTGTGCATTTCCATGTTTATTCGTTGTTTTTCTCTATTATTTGTTTGTTTTCATTTGTTTTTAGATTATGATCGAGCATCCAAAGATTTCCGAGCTTCTTTTCAACATTTATCATCACATTGGATGCCTTGTGCTAGCATTTTGAGCTTCAAGTTTAGAGGAACTCGATGGGCAAGTCTCAAGACCGGTGCACACATGCGGTGGGGGCATCATCTATGCCACAAACCCACCAAAATGCTCATATACTTTCTGCCTACTTTGATGTTCATCACCATCACCAAGTTGTGTGCACAAGGATGATCAAGATCGAAGAAGGGGAGGAGGAGACCCTCCTAGGTGCGGGCGGACAGGAGGCGCGTGCGAGGGCACCCTCCTGGGTTTGTGCCCGTACCCTTTCTCGTGCGCCTACTCTTCTTTCCTATGTGCGGCCGCATCTCCGTGGGTCTATTTTTGGACGTCATAACCAACTTCTCTCTTGTTAGTTTTACTAGATATAGTTTTCCTTCTATTTTTTTGGAGAGAGGAGAATTAGTTTAGATTGAATTTTGGGTAGAGAGAGAAAAACACTTGTTCTTAGATTTTTAGAGAGAGAAACTTTGGATTTGATGATTGATGATTGAAGATTGCTACATTTGGTTTGATTTATATCAAGTTTTTAAGGATTCTTTACTCTTTAATACAATCTATTGTTTGATTCATTTGTTTTGTTGATTGATTAAGTTTGTTAATAGTTTGATTGATTTAGTTTGATTTCAATTGATGAATATGAATTTGTTGATTGGTTTAGCTTTGATTTTGATGTTCTTAATGTATTGTAAGTTCACATTGATACGGACCATTGATTTGTGGCTTGCAATTACACGATTGAGGTATCTTGTGACGTTTCCTAGCTAGAGTTTATCGTAGTTGCCGCTAGTTACACCTCTAGGAGAATAGCTTGATATGCTCTTTTGGTTGCAATATTGATTTTCCCTCACATTGCTTGACTTAATTGATTGACTTCCCAAATTAGTTGATTTCTTTATGAATGCATGTGGATCCTAGCCCTAGTGTTTATTATCTTTGATTTCTACAAGTCTATTTGTTGTGATTAGCTTTAGTTTTAGCTTTACAACCCCACTTTCGATTTCGGAATAGCTTAGCGCAAGACAATAGACATTCACTCACTATTCCTTTAGGTTCGACCCTTGACTTGCTACTATACTTGTATAGGGGTTGGTTGAGTGTATAAATTTTGTTTGACCGGTTGGGGAGGGTAGTCCAACGACCTACCATTTCGCCATCGATCAAAATGGCGCCTCTCTCACCCCACCTAGAAGCGTTTACGCTTTTTGTATATATTTCTTGTCAGTATAGATTCAAATAAGCTTGGGGGTGTAGGTATTTTTGTTTGGATTGGTGATTACTTTATTATGATTCTAAGAAAGGGCCCATTCTTTGCTTCACTATTAGGAAAACCACCAAATTTCAAATTTTAGCCTACCTTCACCCTCTTATGCCTTACGTTACAACCTTTGGGAAAGACCTTTCGACCTAGAAAGTTGAGTCACTATTCGGGGGAGGGAATCATGGGTCATTGCCTAAGGAAAGGGGATGCATAGTCAAGATTATCGAGTAGCCTAAATAAATCTCATTTTCCGGTTCCTTTGAGGAATCATTGGGATGCTCACTAAGGGGAGATTTGAGACTAGTGGGGAGAACGTAGTAAGATCGTTTGGGATGAACGTGGATTGTGATGTCTAGTTCCTATGCCTAGCATACCCTATGTTTCAATCAACCTTAGATATCAGGAAAAGTGCATACCTTGATTACTTGAGAAAGATTTGTATTCATTTGCACTATAGTCTCTTTGTAAGTCCATTTCGCAAAGGTTTTATTTTCCTTTTTCCTTTTCTTTTTTATTTATGGTTTTGCCTCTTTGATGTTGGTGGAGAGTTGTGGGTAAACTCTTAGGACACCTTACGAGACCTTACTCGTCCTCATAGGCGACTTTGGGGTTTAAAGGGCTTGTTGTAGCTAAAAGCAACCGTGATTCCTACGACAGTGAGTGTTAGTTTACATTCTCATCTTGAGTCTTTCTTTTTCATTTTTAAAAATTTTTTCATCCTTATTCTTTTTTGCTTTGTTTTGCTCGAGGACGAGCAAAAGTTTAGCTTGGGGGAATTTGATGAGTGACACTTATAGCACTCATTTGATCTCTTTTTGGATGAATTTCATTTCATTTTGTAGCTCTTTTCCTTAGTTTTCCTTAGTTTTGCTCTTTATTTCTTTACTTTGTGCTTTTCGTAGTTAGTTTCTTTATTTTCTGCATTTCCTTGTTTATTCGTTGTTTTTCTCTATTATTTGTTTGTTTTCATTTGTTTTTAGGTTATAATCGAGCATCCAAAGATTTCCGAGCTTCCTTTCAACATTTATCATCACATTGGATGCCTTGTGCTAGCATTTTGAGCTTCAAGTTTAGAGGAACTCGATGGGCAAGTCTCAAGACCGGTGCACACATGCGGTGGGGGCATCATCTATGCCACAAACCCACCAAAATTCTCATATACTTTCTGCCTACTTTGATGTTCATCACCATCACCAAGTTGTGTGCACAAGGATGATCAAGATCGAAGAAGGGGAGGAGGAGACCCTCCTATGTGCGGGCGCACAGGAGGCGTGTGCGGGCGCACCCCCTTTGGTTTGTGCCCGTACCCTTTCCCGTGCGCCTACTCTTCTTTCCTATGTGCGGCCGCATCTCCGTGGGTCTATTGTTGGACGTCATAACCAACTTCTCTCTAGTTAGTTTTACTAGATATAGTTTTCCTTCTATTTTTTTAGGGAGAGGAGAATTAGTTTAGATTGAATTTTGGGTAGAGAGAGAAAAACACTTGTTCTTAGATTTTTAGAGAGAGAAACTTTGGATTTGATGATTGATGATTGCTACATTTGGTTTGATTTCTATCAAGTTTGTAAGGATTGTTTACTCTTTAATACAATCTATTGTTTGATTTCATTTGTTTTGTTGATTGATTAAGTTTGTGGATAGTTTGATTGATTTAGTTTGATTTCAATTGATGAATATGAATTTGTTGATTTGTTTAGCTTTGATTTTAATGTTCTTAATGGATTGTGAGTAGTTTGATTGTTAGGGTAATGGTGAAGCATGCATTAGTAATGAATTGAAGTTAATTTGGGGAAATTGATTGAGTTGATAATGTGATTAAATTGGTTGATTGATTTTGTGCATGTGTGTGTTTTATTTAGGCTTGATCACCCTAGTTATTCACACTAAATTTCATTGTAAGTTCACATTGATACGGACCATTGATTTGTGGCTTGCAATTACACGATTGAGGTATCTTGTGACGTTTCCTAGCTAGAGTTTATCATAGTCGGCGCTAGTTAGACCTCTAGGAGAATAGCTTGATATGCTCTTTTGGTTGCAATATTTATTTTCCCTCACATTGCTTGACTTAATTGATTGACTTCCCAAATTAGTTGATTTCATTATGAATGCATGTGGATCCTAGCCCTAGTGTTTATTATCTTTGATTTCTACAAGTCTATTTGTTGTGATTAGCTTTAGTTTTAGCTTTAAAACCCCACTTTCGATTTCGGAATAGCTTAGCGCAAGACAATAGACATTCACTTACTATTCGTTTGGGTTCGACCCTTGACTTGCTACTATACTTGTATAGGGGTTGGTTGAGTGTATAAATTTTGTTTGACCGGTTGGGGAGGGTAGTACAACGACCTACCATTTCACCATCGATCAACCCCTTGTTGATCCTTAGTTTGCTGGTACTTTCCTGGGATGTTTTCTGTGTCGTCGCTTGTAATTTTGTTGTGCATTTGATGTTTCTGCTTTCTTTATGAACCAATATCTTGGTGTTTGCGATGATCCAATGTTTAGGTGATTAAGCTAAGTGAGAAGATCATTATTAGGTCGATCGTTGACTAATAATCATGTCAATTTGCTTAAAGGGGCTAACTAGCGTACCAAGGAACCTAAAACTACTAAACAAGGTCCATATAATTTATTATGGGGCCACATATTGTATCGCTGAAGAAAGGAAGCCAGCGCACGCTACCACGTGTTGTCGTGGCGCGACATGCTTGTCGCAGTGCGTGATTTCTATCGCGGCGCAACGGAGTCAAGATTTCTGAATTTAAACCCCTTCTTCCTCATTTTGGATGTTTGTGCTTCTTTGTTCACTCGTTTTCGCTCAAAGCTTCAAATTGTCCGTTTTCGCTCATTTCTCATCGAAATTTGCTTAAACTTCTTGCAAATCAAAGTTCTTTATCTCTAGTTTTGTGATCTAAGTAAGTTTTGCTCTAACACCACTTCGTTTGGAAGAATTTCATATGTTTATTTTTGCGTTTTTTCAAAAAATTCAGAAAATGTTCATGCTTGTTTTGCTTTGTTTGTCGAATTTCTTGCTACGAAATTGCTTGTTTATGCTTGTATATCGTCTTAGGAGTTTTTTGAGACTTGTTTGACTCAATTTGCTAAAGAAATGAATGTTTTTCCATTGTTGAACTCTTTGGGTTTGTGAGAACAATGTTACCCGTTCTTCATATTTTGTTAGCTATTCATGCCTAATTTGTCACAATATTTGTCATAGTATTGCAAGAATCAGTTTTATTGCTTGAAAATTTTATTTTTGCTTGAATTTAAAACAGGCTTTGTTTAAGTAAAACGTACTTTGTTTTTTACGAACATATTATCGTGCGGCAAGGCGAATTTTAGATACTATAGAACCTTTGATTTATTGTTTGCTTTCATAATTAGCATGTCTCCATGACTGATGGGTGTCATAAATGGCAGCCATTTGATTAGCATTTAGGTCATTTTCTTCCTCTTTACAAAGCTTTCATGCTTAATAAATGTTTATTTTTATGCTTTTGCTCTTTGTTTTACCTTTTACTCTCTTATTTTGTGGTTTTGTGCATTTTGATGGTTTTTCTAGTCTTTTCTCCTTTATTTGCTTTCTTTTCGTGGTTGTAGGTATCGTACGAGGTCTGGGCCTTGATATTGGTGATTTACTAAGGTGGAAGATGCTTTTAGAGCGAGCACATGGAAATTGGAAAGCTCAAGAAGCAAGGAAGTGGATTCTCCAAGTTCTAGCTTTTGCGCTCTAAAGACGTGATCTCATGAAGATGGGGTGTTGAACCCACAATCTAGTGCTTTTGGGACTGCCTCTCTCAGTGTTCATCATCATCATATGGCGCGTTCATTCGAAGACCTCAGCGAACGCACGAAGCTGCGAGAAAGATCGAAGAAACCCAGATTAGAGCGGGTGTGCCTCCTAGCTTGCACAGCCGCGCCTTTTTGGGTATTCATCTTGCTCATTTTTTTTGTTCGTTCCTCTTATATATATCTTTGTAACTCGATTTTTGGGGAGAGATTTGGAGAAGAAGTTTCATTTTAGATTTTAATCATAATTTTAGCTTAGTTGAGAGCTTCTCTCTCTAGTTTTAGGGTTAGTTTTGGAGTAGATTTTAGAGAGAGAAAGTGAGGAATTTCAATGGTGATTGAGAGATTGAAGATTCAATGGTGACAATTGTGTTGAAGATCTTCTCTATTATCAATGAGCATTCTTAACACTATCTCATTTTATTTCTTTGTTTTATTTCATATTTGTTTGGATTGATTTTGGTGTTTGATGCTTGATTAGTATATTGTTCTTCATATATTATTGATTCTTGATTTCCTTAATTGTTTATTTATTAGATGATGATATTAGAGTAGTTGTTTGCTAGGGATAGGGTGAAATTTGTATGATTGATTGATTGTGCTTAATTAAGAAATTATGTTGATTAATTGTTCAAATTAAAGTGATTAATGGAAGTTTGCATGTGTGTAATTCGATTAGGCCTTGAGAATTATGCTAGTGCATGGTAGTTTCTAATGATACGGACCATTGTTTTAGGAATTGCAATTGTCAATTGAGCTTGATTAGTGATGTTCTTAGTTAGAGTCTCTCGAAGTTGGCACTAGTTTGACTTCTAGGAGATAGTTTGTTGACTCTTTTGATTGAGCTTGCCATTTTTACAACCATTGATTTGCATATTGTTCTCGAGTTACTACAATTTTCATGATTACTTGTTGATCCTCGTTCCTAGTGTTTATTTGTTTGGTTCTTCATTTTGTTAGTTGGTTAGTGTTTACCTTTTACCCTAAGACTTTGATCTAGCTTAGGCGCATAATTGAAATCGCTTGAATATTACCGTTCCTTTGGGTTCGACCCTTGGCTTGCTTCTTGTAGGCGTCGTTTGAAGTGCGCCTACGTTAATGCATGTGATGAATATGCTTGGCACTCATAGGAAGTGGGAATTGACATTACGACTAGGGACAAATAAAGTAGGGAGCCGCCAACAAGTTTTTAAGGAACTTGTAAACCGTTCACGGATCATAAAAAGGCAACCACGATAAGGGACAACGATAGGCAACAACGATTGACCCGTGAAGGTTACACCCCATTCATAATCCATGAGATTATTAACTCCATATGGTTCGGAACCATGAAAGGAGGATCGGGGATGATGGTATGAAGTGAGTCATGGAGTCACATTCGCCCGTATTGGCCTCTACTCGATTCTTATAGTGAAAAACATTCATGTGATCTCAAAGGCATACAAACAATAATTCAATTCGCTCCAAACTATTATTTAACTAAATTGGTTTAATATTAATGCACACATAATTCTAAAATATTGGTGATCACTTCAATTAATAATAAGATTAAAAAGGAACCTAAACCGGTTGTCCAAATTATCTTATTAGTCGTGATTTTCAATTACATATTCCATTTAAACATGTAATATGGTGATCAATAATTGAATAACATTAATATTAAAACCAATTTAATCACAATTCCAACAACATAAAATCGTTAGAAAAATAATAAAAATAAAAGGAGCATGACTCTTACTTTGATTCTGTTTGTTTGCAACTAAAAAATAATAAACGAGTTAGTAACTTCAAGGAAATAATAAAACGACGATTAAATTAAATTAAATTAAATAAGGTTAATTTTGGGGGTCAAACCCTCAAACGATTCTACCTTTCACGCCTTGGCTTAAGGACAGAACCTCGAGTAAAATATGGACTCCTTTAAGTGCTTGAAGAAGGAATTTTGAAGTGAAAAGGGTAGGCTAGTGTTTAGGTTAAGAGCATAGAAGAGAGAAAAATAAGAATAATCGAATTCTGGTTGCCCCGTACATTAGAAATGAGGGGGTATTTATAGGGAAAATGTACTGAAGGAGCACACGGAACCGTAAAATGAAAAAAACCCTAAAAAATTATCCCGTGACACGGTCAAACTGTACCGTGACACGGTCAGACTGTACCGTCAGACTGTACCGTCAGACGGTACAAGTTCCGGTGACACGGTTAGTTTTGGAGTGACGCGGGAAATTTTTAGAAAACGGAACGGAAAACGCGTTAAGGGTTTACGCGGAAAGGACACGGAACTCTCCGTGTCACGGCAGACCTCCCGTGTCACGGGCAGTCCCACCGTCAGACGGGAATAGTTCCCGTGACACGGTCAGGCTGTACCGTGACACGGTCAATTCCAGTCCATTTTTCCGTCTAAATTCATTTTTAACCCTAATTTCTTTCGGCTTTTTAAGTGTCGATTGATAATTTCGGGCTTTTTCCTGACTTTTATTATTCGGGCTTAAATAAGAAAATAATGAAATAAAATAAATAAAATATTTGGGCCAAAAATAAATAATAAAATAAAAAGGTTTGGGCTTAAAATTAATTAAAACTATGCTTTTACCAAACATCAAGACTAATCCATGGATCTTTCAAATTAAAGGTATGAATTTAATAAAATACGATTTTTTAAGCACTCTCGGGATTAAATACTAAACCCGACCAATAGAGGCGGTGAAAGGTTATTTATCATCGGGTTTGGTTTTGGGGAGACATTTTTAGGTGTCTACGCTTCTATACTAGTATTTAGGTTGGTTAAGTGTTTATAAATTTAGTTTGACCGAGGGAGGATTACTTTCAACGACCTAGTTCCACCCCTCGTCAAAATGGCGCCGTTGCCGGGGAACGGTGTCTATGTTTGAGTGTTTTTTATTGCTTGATTCTAGGTCTTTGTTTATACTTTTCTTTTATTTTATTTTTGTTTGTTTTGTATAAAAATGAGAAATACCTCGTTTCCTCAATTTGAGAATGAGCCATTTTGAGTGTACTTTAATAGACTAGAGAACTTCATTAGTTACCTCGATTATGATCTTTGGGAGGCTTGTGGGATTTGTTATCATAACTTGACTAAGCTAACTAGAGACATTACTGAAATCATGTTTAATGGTAGATTTCGGGCATTGTCAATCGATGATGCTTGGGATTTTTATGTATGGTTTGCTAGAGATACTTGTGATCATGGTCATGGTTATTTAAATGCTTCCATTGATGATTGTTATGGTCCATGTTCCGTGAATGATGAATCTTTCATGCCTACTGTGCCCTCACTCCCCAATGTGATGTATATGCTCATGATTTTAATGTTGATTCTTCCAATATTGGTTGTACTTCTTTTCTTGTTGAACCTCAACCTTCCACACCTTTTGAATCTCTTATTGCTACTTTAGAAACTCAAATTAGGCATATTAAGCTTAGTAATGATCTTGGTCCTAATAAGGAGTCGATTCTTAATTCTATGAAAAGTCAATTGGAGGTGGTGAAAAAGAGTGAGGAGCAACTTGAGGAGAGAAGAAGGAAAAGTGAAGAGCTAGAAAGCCAATTGTCATCTTTGATGCTTGTTTGTGAAAATTACAAATCCAATGTGTGTGTTGAGGATGATGATGGTGATTTTGAGCAACCAAGAGAGTGTGAGGATACCATTAGTGAGAATTTAAGTGATAGTGAAGGAGTTGAGAATGAAGAGAGTGTCGAATTTAAAAACCCTAACCCTCCAACCCATCTTGATGATTCTCTTGTGCATGATTGTGATTCTTCTATCCATAAGTATTCGGACTTGTTTGAGGATATGTCTAATAAGTTCTTTAAGAGTCAAAAGAAAACCCATAGCCTTTTGAAAGAGTTCATTGAGAATGCTTCATGGGGGAGAGATGATTTTGGAATGAATTTAAATCCATTCATGCATGGTTTTGAGACTTTGGGCTTTAAGGAAGTTGAGGGAGTTGTTGTTCAGGAATGTAGTTGAAGAGATTATGTGGTTCCTCTTGGGAGTTGGAGGTTTGAGGAAGATGGTGATCATGAGTGTTCTTCTTTTCAGGATTCTATGATTGTTTTCCATGCTCTTATTGGTGATTTGAGGTATGGTGGTGAGAAAGCGTTTGTTTGCAAAACCATGGCCCATATTCCCTCCTTTCATTTGGGAGTTATGTTGATTATTTGTTTAGATTAAAGTGATTAATGGAAGCTTGCATGTGTGTAACTCGATTAGGCCTTGAGAATTATGCTAGATTGCATTGTAGTTTATAATCATACGCACCATTTCTTTGGGAATTTTTAATTGTCGATTGAGCTTGATTAGTGATGCTCCTAGTTAGAGTCTCTCGTAGTTGGCGCTATTTTGACCTCTAGGGGATAGCTTGTTGACTCTTTTAATTGAGCTTGCCATTAGTCTTCACAACCATTGATTTGCATATTGTTCCCGAATTGCTACAATTGTCATGATTACTTGTTAATCCTCGTTCCTAATGTTTATTTATTTGGTTCTTCATATTTTTAGTTGGTTAATGTTTACCTTTTATCCTTAGACTTCGACCTAGCTTAGGCTCATAATTGAGAGCGCTTGAACATTACTGTTCCTTTGGGTTCGAACCTTGACTTGCCACTATACTAGTATTTAGGTTGGTTAAGTTTTTATAAATTTAGTTTGACTGAGGGAGGATTAGTTTCAACGACCTAGTTCCAGCCCTCGTCAATGACAGGCTAAAGTCATATCACCTAATCAAAAGTAATTTCTAAAACCACTAACTAAAATATAGATAGCGAAGTAGGGTCAAATTTACAGCGAAACGAGTCTTTCGATTCCTAATTAATTAATATAGTTTAGATTATCAAGTAACCAAATTTGTTGTTGTGAAAGGAATTAATCTAAGGAATTTAAGAATAGGGAGAAATCAATTAATAAAAGCCTAGGGCATAGGTTCACCAATAAATAATTTTCCAGGGTAAAACAAAATCATCAATGCATAAATTAATTAGATCATAAAGGGCTTTCGCTACGTATTACAATTACAGAATTAATCTACCGGTATTAAATCATATCTCTTGAATCCTGACTTAACCATGTATAAATTAATCTACCTAGTGAAACTAAGCCTAAATATAAATTCTCATCTCTCGAATCTCGAATCAATATTGCTTAACGCATACAAATTAAATCTAGTCAAACCTAATAGCATAACATTAAATCAATCAATGGGAAATTAATCAACCATTAACATTCAACAATAATAAATTACCCTGTCATATATTTATGGATCCGCACAAACCCTAGAAAGAAAACTACTCACACATAATTAATTCTAAATTAATCAAAGAAATTGAATAAAGCATAATAAATAGCAAGAATTAAGAGAGAGAATAATAGTATTAACGTAGTAGGAAAACAAAATAATAAATCTTGAATGAAAATTAGAAAAGAAAATAAAACTAAACTAAAAGAAAAGAAAACTAGAAACTACCTAAAACTAAAATTAAAACTTAAAGAACTAAGCTAAGAATCTTCCCCCCAAAAAACTACGTACTACTTCCTTATATATAGGAGTACAAAAAGAAGTTTATAGAAAGTCAAACATCTAAGCTTGAAGCAAAACTCAATCCTATAACTGCGTGAAATTGGAGCTAAGGCCACTAAAAGCTTTAAACCAACGTCAGCGAAGAAACCCAATAAAATTGCAAGTCCAAAAGCAATCAGCAAGCCTAATGTTGAAGTTGTCTGACCGACCGGGCAAGCAAACGCCTGCAGCTAGTTGGGCTTTAGAGTTTCTAGGCCCAAGTTCCTTCACTTTTTGGCCCGTATTTATTGTTGGAATTTGGAACCTTGTCGACTTAATCGAGTTATTAATCACTGAATCAATTTCTTTAATTCGGTCTTGGACTTTAAATATTATGTCATAAAATACGCTTTGACTCTAATATCATCTGACGAATGGTGGAACTAGGTCGTTGAAACTAATCCTCCCTCGTTCAAACAAAATTTATAAATACTTAACCAACCTAAATACTAGTATAGAGGCAAGTCAAGGGTCGAACCCAAAGGAACGGTAATGTTCAAGCGCTCTCAATTATGCGCTTAAGCTAGGTCAAAGTCTAAGGATTAAAGGTAAACACTAACCAACTACCAAACAAATAAACCAAAAAAATAAAGCACTAGGAATGGGGATCAACAAGTAATCATAACAATTGTAGCAACTCGGGAACAATATGAAAATCAATGGTTGTGAAGACTAATGACAAGCTCAATCAAAAGAGTCAACAAGCTATCTCCTAGAGGTCAAACTAGCGTCAACTCCGAGAGACACTAACTAGGATTATCACTAATCTAGATCAATTGACAATTGCAATTCCTAAATCAATGGTCTGTATCATTAGAAACTACAATGAAATCTAGCATAGGTCTCAAGGCCTATCTAATTACACACATCCAAACTTCCTTTACTCGATTTAATTTCAACAATTAATCAACACAATCTCAAAATTAAGCACAATCAATCAATCATAAAAATTTCACCCTATCCCTAGCCAAACAACTACTTTAACATCATCATCTAGCCACAAACAACTAAAGAAATCAAGAATCATCAAAATATGAAGAACAATTACACTAATCAAAGATCAAACATCAAAATCAATCCAAACAAACAACAAATATTAAGCAAAGCAATAAAATGAGATAGAGTTTAGAAAGGCTTATTGATAATAGAGAAGATCTCCATTACAATTGTCACCATTAAATCTTCAACCTCTCAATCATCATTGAAATTCCTCACTTTCTCTCACTAAAATCTACTCCAAAACTAACCCTAACACTAGAGAGAGAAGCTCTCAACTAAGCTAAAATTATTATCAAAATATAAAATGAAACTTGCTCAAAAACTTGCCCCAAAAATCGGGTTACAAAGATATATATAGGAGGCACGAACAAAAACCGAGAAAGACGAATATCCAGGAAGGAGCGCCCGCGCAGCAGGGTTCCGCGCCCGCGAAAAAGGGGTTGCACGCCCGCTCTGAATGGGTTTTTTCAATCTTCTCGCGGCTTCGTGCGTTCGCTAAGGTCTTTGAGTGAACGCGCAATATGATGATGATGAACACTAAGAGTGGCAGTCCCAAAAAGCACTTGATAGTGGGTTCAACACCCCATCTTCATGAGAGCACGACTTAAAAGTGCAAGAGCTAGATATTGGAGAACCCACTTTGTTGCATCTTGAGCTTTCCTATTGCCATGAGCTTGCTCCAAAAGCATCTTCCACCTTAGTAAATCACCAATATCAAGACCCCGACCTCGTACAATACCTAAAACCACGAAAATAGAGCAAATAAAGGAGAAAAGAGTAAAAAAACCAATAAAATGCACAAAAGCTACAAAATAAGAGAGGAAAGGTAAAACAAAGACCAAACGCATAAAAATAGGCATTTATTGAGCCTGAAAGCTATGAAAAGAGGAAGAAAACAACCTAAATGCTCATCAAATAGGTGTCGTTTATGACACTGTAGACACCCATTTGTGTCTCCCCAAAACCAAACCAAGTGATGAGTACCTTTTGTGTCGAATCATAATTGAATGAAGTGAAAGTGTAGAAAGTCTAGTGATGAGGATGTTTTTATTAAAATATCTCTTCTTTCTGTTTTTGAAAATATTTCTTTTCTTACCTTATTTATGAAAACGTGCATTCCTGTTTAGTTTGGTCCATGATAAGGGTCCAATAATGGTGTATTTGGATGGGGATTGAAAATACCTTTCCAAAAATGTATTATAAGCCAGATTCCGATGAATAATGAGGAATTTATGACCAAAATATTAAACTGGTTCCGATTTGGTTTTAATATGCGACCCTATGATCTAGAGGAGGGCCTATTAAAAATTATCATTCCTAAAGATATTAGGAATGATTATTGTCTTGTAGAATACTCTAGAATTTTCTCATAATTATGTTAGGATTGATAATTATGTTTCAAAGAGTTTGAAATTGAATAAAACTACTCATTTTTAGAATCCTTGTTTTGTACAAAGTGGAATATATTCGGATTTTATTTTCGTGCCTCATAATCTTTATCCAAATTTTATATGTTTGGATATATCTTGAAATTATCTTTCCAATGATATATTATAATATTAAATCCGAGTTATAACGAAAAAGATATGAATGAGATACAAAACTCTATTCAAAACTGACACTGTTCCACTTTTTCGTCCATATCTTTTTATCTACAAAATATTTTAATGTGATTCTAATTGGTTTAGTAGACTTCAAGATATTTCTAAAGACATATTATATGCCTTATTTGGACAGCCGGATCAAAAGATATGATAAAAACAAAAAAAAACGCGTGAAACTGATTATTAGCGCACTAGTGGAAAAAATCTCATTCGTAACAGGCTATTTGTAACGGGCAAAGCTTTGCCCGTTACAATTAAGATATTCCTAACGGGCAAAATAGTGTCCGTTACGAATACTTATTAATTCGTAACGGGCAAAATAATGTCCGTTACGAATACTATTATATTTGTAACGGACAAAATACCGCACGTTATGAATAATATACTATTTATAATGGACATCATGTGCCCGTTACGAATGATTGGTCCAGGCGTCCAGCTGATGAGATGATCCCATTGGTTACTTAGGGTTTCACACATCTCCTCAGCCGTCACTCCCCTCTCTTTCTCTCTCCTCAGAAATCATTCTCTAACTTTGTCTTTCACTCACTCACTCTCTTTCTCTCTCCTCTTTAGAACTCACTGTCTTTCTCTTTCCTCAAGATTCATTCTCTTTTACTCTCTTTACCACCTTTCCTTACCTCCATATTCTCTTTCCTCTTGATTATGCGTTTTTTTTTTAAATTTATGTTTTGTTTTTGCTACTAGATTTGTAGCAATTAGATTCAAATTGGTAGAATTTTTTGGTTTTATAATTAGATTTTAATCTGATTTTTATTTGAATGATTTTTGCTAGTTTATTGTTGAAAACCAAGTGGAGAAAGTGAAATAAGAGGCGAAAAAGAGGAAGAAGTCACTAACGGAAACGGAGAAATCAAAGGTTAGATCATTGGAAACCACCGCTTACAAGGATATATAGGTTCTTAGATCTTATTTCTTTTAATTTTTTGTTACTTGTTACCCTTTTTTTTTCAAGTTCTATGATTTTTCTTGATTTTTAAATTATTTTTGGGAATTTTGTTTTTATTTCTTGGAAAATCGATTTAAATGACTTAGTTTTGGGAATTTTTCCGCTTCTCTTTCGTTCTTCACATTTCGAAAATTCACCCCTTTCAATTCTCAATCTGCAACTTCAGAGAATTCAACAATGGCGGCTTCAATCAATCAATTAGGGTTTGTAATTTTCGCTATGATTCTTGTTTCATGTTCAATCTCAGCAATGGGGGATTCAGAATCAGCTTTTATTGTAGCTCACAAGAAGACTACCCTTACAAACCTCAGCAATGGCGTCGAACGTATCTCCGTTTCTATCGACCTCTACAATTGTGGATCTTTGTATGCATTTTCTCTTTTCTATTAATTCTGCATTTTCTGCTATGATTTTAGATCTTGTTTGCGTTTGAATTTCCATTTTTATGAATTTCATAATTGAATTTTGTTTTCTGTGTTTGATGTTTTTTGTTTGCATGTTGATTTAGAGGAAGTAATAGTGTAGGAAATGAATTTCGGTTTCAATTGTGTATTATAATCTTAAATAATACGCTCCTGTTTGATTTTGTGAGTTTGCTGTTTGAGAAATACTGTAGTTTATTTGTAAGGTTAAATTGCTGTTATTAATCCTGTGTTTTAGGAGCTTTGCTGCTGTTGGTGTTGATCCTTCTATTATGGGGTTTGGCCCAGCTTTTGCCATTCCTGCTGCTGTGAAATCTGCCGGGCTAAAGCTTAATGATATCAATCTATTTGAGATAAATGAGGTTAGCACTCTGAACAAGCTGCCTCATATTTTCAGTTGGTGACTTCAACACCATTTCTCAAATTTGTAACATCCATTTTCAATGAAGGCCTTTGCATCTCAGTATGTTTACAGTTGTAAAAAGCTGAACCTCGATCCAGCGAAAGTTAATGTTAACGGGGGAGCAATAGCCCTTGGACATCCCTTGGGAGCTACAGGTATGCATTTTGGATTTACTAGAGAAAATGCTTATTGAGTGAGTTAGGCTCTGTTTGGGGAGGGGGGATTTATATAAGTAAAAATCAGTTATTAGTTGTAAAACTTGGTTATCAGCAGAAATCTAAATCTGATTTCAGTGTGTGAAATTGATTTTAATCTGTTAAAATAAGGTAGACAATAACAAAGCCTTGTTGATTAGTGTATTGTTGTACTCAATTCCTACTTTGCTCTTTTTTTAGGTGCCTGGTGTGTAGCTACTTTACTTAATGAGATGAAACGGCGAGGAAGAGATTGTCATTTTGGAGTCATTTCCATGTGCATAGGTCTCTCTCTCTCTCTCTCTCTCAACACCTCATGTGTGCAACCTAAAAGCTAATTTAATTTTATAAATTTGAAGCCACTAAAATAACCTCAAATTGATTTTGGTTTGACTGTATTTTGCAATTGATTTTGTTCTGTAATTTGATTGGTTTTTGGTTCAGATATGATGAAGTAGATTAATTGATGAATTTTTTCATGTTTTGATGTTTGATTATTTGGATTTTAGATTGTTTACCGATTTTTATGCTTTTTTTTTTGTTCATGTTTTGTGGATTGATTGCTTCATTTTTATATGAATCCTTGTATATCGAAGTTATTGGATTGTTGAATTGAAAAATTGGATAAAATGATATATGATTAATGATTTATAACAGAGTTTTAAGTATTTGATGTGTTTAGCTGATGAACATGATTTAAAGTTTAAGAATTTCCTGGAGTCCGAATTTTGTGATCTTGATTCATTAATTGATTATAATGCATTACTTGATTACTAATTTGACTTTAAGGTTTAAGAGTTTCATGATTTAAGGTTTTACTTTTTTTTTTACTTTTTACTTTTTAGTTTTAGTTTTAGTGTGAAAAAATTTGTTCATGTATGCCAGTACTGCAAGGATTAGGCCTAGTGATAAAAAAAAACCTGTGGAAGATAAAGTGCTATCTGTTGTCTGTTGTCTGTTGGAAGTTTTGAATAAAGTGCTATCTGCTGTCTGTTGCATTGTGTCATATGAATTACTGCATGAGCTAGTATATTGAAAAACTGTGATCATATATATGAATAAATTATTGTCATTGTTACATTGAGTATGTAACAGTTATGAGTGCTAGCGGAAGGAAATAAATTCATGGACGATAAACCCTAAAACCCATAAAATAGGACAACCCCTGAATTACCAAAGTGTAAGATATATTGCCTGTGTATCTTTCTGGTTACAGAAGTATTATTTACTTTCATTGATGTGTCTTTCTTGTTATTTGAAGAATAAGCTTTCCTCAATTGTGAAAAGATCTAAGAATTTCACCCAAATAAAAGGTTCATTGCTATAGTAAGATCTATCAGGCACCTCATAATTCTCTTTTTCCCCGTAATGTGTGTGTTTTTGTTGTAAGTCAGAATTGACTATCTTTTAATATTGATTCATTTATGTGAAATCAACAGGAAAGCTAAGGTAAACACCAAAATCTCACAACCATGGCAGAATCCAATGTTGCATCAGCTGTCCAGTGGATTGGTTCTATATTGATTCAAGAGGCCAATATATTATTCGATGTTGCAGATCAAGTACGGGGCCTTCAGCAAGAGATTGAACTGATGCAGCAATAGCTTTGGCCTAAGAAGAATCAATGAAGCAGAAGGTTTGGACTAAGAAGATCATTGAAAAGTTAAATAGCTTTGGACTAAGAAGAATCAATGTAGCAGAAGGTTTTTAGTTTTAATTATTTAGGCAATAATAAATGTTTTTTTTTTGCTCATTGTATAAATATGAAGTACTATTTTTATCTCAATTAATTAATAAAATAATTGTGCTATAAGCTAGCTAATCCATCACAACAACATGTGCTAGATTTTTTTTAAAATTGGGTAACACACTATTTGTAACGGGTAGTTGAAATTCCCGTTACAAATAACTTGTTATTTGTAATGGGCACTTGAAATGTCCGTTACGAATAACGGGTTATTTGTAACGGGCACATGAAATGTCCGTTACGAATAACGGGTTATTCGTAACGGACATTTAAATGTTCGTTAAGAATAATGGGTTATTCGTAACGGACATTCAAAATGTCCGTTACGAGTAACAATGGCCATCCATAACGGCCGCATACGTAACGAAAGTTGCCCGTTATGGATGAGCCCTTTTTACCCCGTTACGGATGACCTTTTTTCCATTAGTAGCGCCTAACGACAAGAATTAGCGCCTGGCGCTAAGGCTTGGTGCCTGGCGCTAACATTCAGCGTTTGGCGCTAATGACCAGCATCTGGCGCTAATCGTGTTTTATTCTCGTTGAAACTCTGATTCGTTTTTTGATCCATCTGACTGATTTTCTCTACATATAGCCTCCTAAAACCTCCGTTTTTCATCATCAAATATCAATCAATTCTCATCAATTCTTATTCTTTTTAATTCATTCTTCTCATCAACTCTCATCAAAAATTTCTTGATTCTTTTTCCCTCTTTCTAGCCTAGTCTTTTACAAACACAATTCCTCACACATTAGATCTAGACACACCTAGCCAAATTCGAAGTTGCCTTTGCCCTAGACGTGAAAGGTTTTAATTTCTGAGGGTTTGGTCCCTAATCTCTATTTCAATTATTTAATTTATTTGTTTGTTTTATTATTTTCCTTGAAGTTACTAACGTGTGTATTTTGTTCTTAGAAAGAGGTACAAAGCATCCAACTAAGTGCTTTAAAGGTTTTATTGATATCATGATATAGAAATCATGTCTATGTTGTTATTATGATTCCTAGGGTCATGTTAGGGTGTTTTGATCTTCCTAGTATCATGTTTAGGGTAACGTTAATATCAAATATGATAATTGCGATGCTTCTTATATTCTTTTCTAATAGCATGTTAGTATCATGTTAGGGTTAAAGCTTTGATTTTTATTGGTTTGTGACATGCTAGGGTTTGTTATTAATTTTGTTAGTATCATGCCTAGGATCTTGCTATTATTATGCTTTAACATCAATATTATGATTATAATTTTTATGATGATGATTTATGATTATTTTAATTCTGATTATTATGTTGCTTGATATATATTTATTGTTATTGCTTGATCACGCCTTTTACGCATGTTTAAAGGGAATTGGTACTTGCAATCACGCTTAATAAGATAATTAATAATTTTGTTTAGAGTTAATTTGATTATAATTAAAGTGATCGTCAATAATAGATTTGTTTTTGCATTATATTCAACCAACATAGATAAACAGGTTTAGGGTAAACCTATTGATTGCATGTTAGTCAGAAAGCGCACATGAATACGATCAGAATAAAGTAAAGGCCTATTATTAGGGCAGGTTCAATCTCTTTTAGGTTGGATTTGTACCTTCATCCCCGAAATACCAGTCATGGTCCAGTTCTATTGGAGTTGACGATCTCCTGGATCATTAAGGGGTGTAACCTTCACCTCGTGAATGGTTTACAAGTTCCTAAAACTTGTTGGCGACTCTTTTGCTCTATCTTCCTTCCCTTTGGACGCCACCGTACTTTAGTGTATGATCAAAGTGGGGTTCAAGATAGGGGTAATGCTTGAAATATTCCCTACATACACCCATCAAATACCCCCAAGCTTACCTTTTTCTCGTCCTCAAGCAAAACAAAACCAAGGGAGAAATGATGAGCTGATTCAAACAAACAAAAAGAATAGAGAAGAGACAAGAATATACACTAACTCACTTGACTCGTGAGTGTGTGGACTATACTTGACTCGTGAGTGATTAAGTGATGTTATAAGACTCATGTTATGATCGTATGGCTAGACATGAGGACGTTGTGAAAAACAAAGACCCAATGACCAAATAGCACTAAAGACTAAAAGATAAACTAACTTGATTAATTTTGTTCAATTTTAATGTTTATGCTATTTACTAGGTGAAAACGGTCCATTGGCAATCATTAGTCATAAATAGTATCAACAACAGTCAAAGACAAAGAACACATGTTAAGGTTAGCACAAAAATCGATCACAAGAAATTAGGAAGAGGACTAGAATTCTAAAAGAGTTATGACTCATGGGTATATATAAAAAAAAAAAATCTACAATCCTATGTTATTCAAGTTGACACGGATTTAATCTTGTCATTTCAAAAAGGATAATTAGGATCTTTTAGAAACTTATAGAAGTTTCTAATTAATCCTAATTGGCTTAGGAATTGGATTAAATCATTTGGATCCTCCACATGATCATTGGGTCGTAGGTAAGGTGGGCTTAGGTTCGGTTTGGGCTCAGTTAAATATTTTGGCCATAACTTATTCATTATAACTCGGATTTGGATTTATAATATATCGTTGGAAAGCTCTTTTAAAGCCCCATCCAACTATTCAACCATTGGACCCAGATTATGGACCAAAATGAACTGTATTAAACGTTTTTATAAAAAGGACACGAAATGAATGATTTTAAAGGACACGAAATGAATTATTTTTGGTTTAAAGGCACGAAAAGAGGAAAATAAGTTTGGAAAAATTGCCCACAATAATCCGACCTTTTGCCTGTCCGCTGAAAATAATCCCACCTTTGGATTATTTTTTAATAATCCCACCTTTACCCCTAATCCGCTTCCAATGGTCCCAGGTGACCAGTTACCTATTGTAAAGGTAATTTTTTTTTTAAATATACGTGTCACTACATAATTTGTCCAAAAATTTTAATAAAAAAATGAAAAAAACCCCTCCACCCCAGCCACAACCGTCCCAGCCACTCCTAAGCCACCATCATCCCTACCTGACCGTAACCCACCACCAAGCGCACCTGAACGCAACCCACAAAATCGAAAAGACACTCCCAACCGACGCCGACCGGAACCTTAGCATAACCAACCCCAAAACTCCTTCGAAACCCACCAACCCCATGCCCATTTGAAACCCCACAAACCTAGGTCGGAATTAGGTCGGGGACAGGTGAAAATGGTTCGGCAATTCGTGGATAAGGGTAGGGGAGGCACCGTGATGGGGGAGGGGGGTAGGGGCAAGGACGCTCGACGCGGCTTGAATTCGGGAAAGGGGAAGGTCGACGCGGCCAGAGGGGGCAGGGAATGTCGAAAAATCCGAAATTGGGGGTGGTTGCGAGGCCGAATTAGGGTGATAGAGGGGGCAAGGGAAGTCGGAAAAGTCTGGATTGGTGGCTGGGAAGATCGGCGCGTCAGGAACGGTGGCTTGGAAGGTCAGCGCGCCGGGAATGGTGTCTGGGAATGTCGCCGTGCCGAGAACGGTGGCTGGGAAGGTGGTTTACCTGGTGGGTGGTTTTAATATTAATTAATTTTTTTTAACTTTTTTTTACTATTTTTTTTAATTTTATTATTTGGTTTAATCGGGTGTCCACACGTGTCAAGTAACTTGCTAAAGCAAGTTAAGTGACCGGTTGCGACCAATAAAAAAGATCGGGGGGTAAAGGTGGGCTTATTTTCAGCGGACGGGAAAAATGTCGGATTATTGCAGGTAATTTTTTCCAATAAGTTATGGTTTGGGGAAATGGGCTAGGAATTGGGTTGGTTTATAAAATGGAAATATGGATTTAATCACTTCAAGATTAAATACTCAACCCGACCAATAATGGCGGTGAAAGGTTGTTCATCATCGGGTTTGGTTTTGGGGAGACATTTTTAGGTGTCTACAAGACCCAATGAACCAAAAAGAAAGAATATTAACCTAGAAAAGAAAAATTACCACCCCGAAAAGATGCCTTTTTCCTCCCTAGATGGTTTGGTCTCGTGTTTGAGAATTATGAGTAAAGATTCAAGATTAGGTCCGCAATAGTGAAGGATCCATGCCACTCATGCAAGATATAAAGAAGGCTAGAAAATCATGAAACCTCACAAGGTTATGGCAAAAACCCGCTATTAGCTTCAAATTCACCAAAAGGGAGCAATTGCAAATTTTCAAAAACAAATAGAATCCGGCTTCAAGGTCCTAATAGTTCTAAACGACTACCTTAGCATGCTCTATCCTAGAATCAACCAAACATACTCTCAAACCGTGCACACCGTTACCATTTAATAAGAAAAGCATTCAACTATACAAGTCCAAAAGTATTACGTCCAAAACAAGAACAAAACAAAGATGCATTGCAAATTTTCCTTCAGAAACAAAAATCTTTTTGGAGTTTTTCAAAATATAGAACATGGAAATGCATATACAAAGGTGCAAAGCATATATGATTCAACATCCCATCAAAAATAATAGAAAACCCTCCCCCAAGCTTGAATGAGATAATACACTCAAACATAAATCATAGAAACCATGGGAGGGGAAAAACAAGAAGATCAATCCAACAAACCATCATGTGTCCAACAAGTCATCATCCACTTGAGAAAGAGAAAGGAAGGATATTACCGGATATTAGGTGGGTGTGTACCCACAAATGACCCAATTAAACCTTTCACAAAGCTAATTTCCTCAAGAATTGAATGTTGCCTTCCATATGCTAGCAAAAATAGGAGTCAAATTTTGTTGATTCTTGATCCAAATCGAAGCACCAAAGTATATTAAGTCATGTACCTAGCAAAAGGCATGCAAACATTTCCATGGGAGAAAATCTATTCTAAAAAGAAAGGAAAATGAAAGCAATAAAACTGGGGTTACTTCTCGAGAAAGGCTTGCTTAAGGTCCAAGTTTGACAGCTCTAGAAAATGAAAATTCAACGCACGCAAGAGCTTGTCAAATGCACTACTAATCATTTCATAAGATAAATGGTAGGAAAATGACGGGATAAGAACGTGCAACAAGATTGTTGCACGCAAGTGAGGAGGGATGTGCCAAAAGAAAAAAAAAAGGATCAAAAGGAAAAGCAAAAAATAAGAAGAAGAAGGGGGAATAAAAGAATGGAAAGAAAAATAAAAAGGAAAATCCTCCTCACTATAATATTTTGGGAAATTCTCAATGGTAACACTAAACTTTTTAATTTTCTCAGTGGTAAATTGCAAAATTTCTTATTATCCTTGAAAACTTTAATTTATTATAATTTTCAATGGTGAACTTAATGAAGCAATATAGTTAATATTAAACCATGGTTAACATCTTTTTAGTTAAAATCATTAACAAAGATTAGTTTTATTATTTTTAAATAATTAACTTAAATTTAAAAATTCAAAAAAAAACACCCCACCCTCCCCACCGAACCAACAACCCAGCCCCTCCCTTTGCCGGCACCGGCACCGTCACCACCCAGACCCCTCCCATTTTCTGGCGTTGGCGACTAGCCGTTCCCCCTCCCCCTTCGATTTCCACCTCTCTTCCCTTGAAACCACCTGGAACCTCACCTCCCCCACCCCTGAAACCACCTGGAAACCTCCCTACTCCCAAAATCCCAAGGCACCCAGCCTACCACAATAAAAAACCCTAAACGACCCTCCCACACCCTCACAAACCCTCGGCGACCTCTCTTTCACCCCCGAAAACCCCGGCCACCCAGCCCACCACTCTCGAAAAACCCTAATCGGCCCTCCTACACCCTCATAAACCCTCGGCGACCTCTCCCCCACCCCCGAAAACCCTAGCCACCTAGCCCACCACCCTCGAAAAACCCTAATCGACCATTTCCCAACCCACAAAAACCCTCGTCGAGGGTGCTTCAGGGTGGGGGAGGGCAGATTAGGATTTTCGAGGGTAGCGGCTACGTGGCTGGGGTTTTCGAGGGTGAGGAAGGAGGATTTCGGGGAATAGGGGAAAGAGGGGTTTCGTGGGGTGGGATGGGTTTAGGGGAGGGGGATAGGCTTGGCGCCAACGCCAACGCCGACACCGACGTGGGGGAAGGAGGGAGGCTGAGCACCGGTCAACCTGATGGTGGGGGAGTGGGGAGGGTGGTTGTTGGGGGAGGAGGGGTTTTTTTTAATTTTATTATTTTATTTATATAATTTTATTAATTAATTATTAAAAAATATATAAAATCCTAACCATAGTAAATTATTTATTAAAAAAGTCATCATTAATGTCATTAGTAATAATTATAAATAGTTTAGGTTTACCAAAGTTAATAATTTTTTTTGCAATTCACCACTAAGAAAACTAAAAATTATAGTGTTACCATTGAGAATTTCCTAAATATTTTGGGTGGCAACATCACCCTTTTCCTCAACAATAGACGAATAAGGGACATTATGATCATCATAGACAAGGGGGTCCCCAATAGGCCCTTTGAGATAGGAAGGGATAAAAATAAGGCAAGAAGGGATGTGGTCAAACCTTTGATAAAGAGGGGTATGAGAAATAGGAAAAGGGGTAGCTACTCCCTCAACACAAGGTCTCAAATATCCAATGAGAGCATGAAAATCAACCATAGAGTCCTTAAATGAAGATCTCTCACAATCTATATATCCCTCAAGCTCAAAAACTCCAAGGGAATAAATCTCATCCTCCTTTGCACCATAATAAACAACCTTTCCTACAACTATCTCAAAACCTAAGTCCTCAAAACCGTGCATGAGTGGAGGTAGAGTCATCGTAAACTCATCTAAATCCCAATAAGATTTCTCGATGAACTCTTCTAAAAATCTATAAATCTTCATATGATTCTTATAACACAAATAGGACATTACCTCAAAAGAGTCTATGTGTTCATAGATTGAAGGCTCACAAACATACACTTGAGACTCATAAAGATGGGAAAGAGGGTTAGGATTTTCAAATTCAACTCTTTCTTCATTCTCAACTCCTTCACCATCACTCAAATGTTCATCAAAGGTATTCTCACACTCTCTTGGTTTCTCGTGAATATCATCATCATCATTCTCAACACATACATTGGATAGGGATTTTTCATAAACAAGCATCAAGAGTGACAATTGGCTTTCTAGCTCTTCACTTCTCCTTCTTCTCTCCTTAAGTTGCTCCTCACTCATTTTAAGAGACTCCTCACTCTTTTTTATCATCTCCAATTGAAATATCATAAGATTAAGAATCGACTCCTTATTAGGCCCAAGGTCATCACTAAGCTCATCATGCCTAATTTGAGCTTCCAAAGTAGCAATAGGAGATTCGAAAGGTGTAGAAAGTTGAGGCACAACAATAGAAGAAGAAGTACAACCATGATTGGAAGAATTAACATTAAGATCATGAGCATATACATCACATTAGGGAGTGGGGGCACAATTAAACATATGAGATTTGTCAACTCGAGCAAGCAACTCATTATCATGAACAAAAGAGGAAATAGAATTGAAAGCACTTGTTCAAGGTTCACTAATGGGATCATGTGACACGTCATGGGAAATCATGTTAACATTAGAAGAATCAACACATTCCACATAAAAATTAGAAACATGTTACCCCTATTATGAACATGCCAAGCAAACCAAACATAAAAATCCCAAGCATCATCAATTGACGGCGCTCTAACTCTACCATTATGCATGCATTCAACTTCATTCCTAGTTTGTTCATTCAAACCAAATTAAAAAATCTCACAAGCATTCCAAATACTACAACAATGATAGTTAAGAAATCCTTTATGTCTATGGTAATATTCACAATGCAAAAAGGCTCATTATCATATTGAGGAAAAGATAGACATGCCATTTTTTACAAAGCAAACAAACATCAAATCAAAGAAAAGTATATACAAAGACCTAGACTCAAGCAATAAAAAACACTCAAACATAGACATCGTTCCCCGGCAACAACGCCATTTTAACGAGGGGTGGAACTAGGTCGTTGAAACTAATCCTCCCTCGGTCAAACTAAAAATTTATAAATACTTATTTAACCTAAATACTAGTATAGAGGTGTAGACACCCATTTGTGTCTCCCCAAAACCAAACCCGGTGCTGAGTACCTTTCATGTCGAATAATAACCAAATGAAGTGAAAATGTGGAAAGTTTAGTATTGGAGATAGTTTTAATTTCTTTTCTCTTCTCTTTGTTTTTGAAAACCAATTTTAAGAAAACAGTCAATCTTGTTTGGTTGGTCCATTATATGGGTCCAATAATGGTGTACTTGGATGGGGCTTGAAAAGATCTTTCCAATGATATATTATAAGCCCAATTCCGATGAATAATGAGGAAGTTATGGCCAAATTACTAAAATGGGCCCGGTTTGATCCTGATATGCGGCCCAATGATCTAGAGGAGGGCCTAATATGGATTTATCATTCCTAATGCAATTAGGAATGGTTTTAGTCTTCTAGATTCTTCTAGAAGGTTCTTTTCATTCCTAATTCAATTAGCATTGATAAATTGACTTTTATTGAATTTTTAGAATTTTAATCTGAATAAAAGAGTGTTTTTAGAAAAAAAACGATTTTATCCTCCTGTACGGTTAAATTTTATCTGATTTTTAGAAAACGCGTAAAATAACTTATTAGCGCCTAACGCCAGCATTAGCGCCTGGCGCTAATGTCAGCGTCTGGCGCTAACTTCGTTTTTTCACGTCAGAATTTTGGTTTATTTTTCTCTTTTTGGCTGATTTTCTCTATAAATAGCCTCTTAAAAACTCCGTTTCCAATCACGAATTATCAATTCTAAATTCTTATCTCTAATCTATAATCTACAATCATTAATTTTCTAATTCTCTAAAGCTTTCTTTTTCTCTCTTTTCCAAACCAACCTTTATACAAAATTCCGCATTCACAAGATCTAGAAACACCTAGCATAATTCGAAGTTGCATTCGCCCTAGACATGAATGGTTTTAATTTCTGAGGGTTTGGTCCCAAATCTCTATTTCAATTATTATTTAATTTAATTGTTGTTTATTATTTTCCTTGAACTTACTAACGTGTGTATTTTGTTACTAGAAAGAGGTACGAGGCATCCAAGCTAAGTAAGTACTTTAATTGATTTATTGTTGTTATGATATATAAATCATGTCTAGGTTTTTATTATGATTCCTAGTATCATGTTAGGATGGTTTTCTTAATTTGATGTTTATGGTGACAACAATAAATTCCTAGTATCATGTTTAGGGTAAAGAATATAATGTCAATTATTATTTCTATGATGACTTTTATTGTCTTTCCTAATAGTATCATGTAAGGGCTTTATATTTCATTTTTATTGTTTAGCGACATGCTAAGGTTAGTTATTAATCTTGGTAGCATCATGCCTAGGATCTTGCTATGCTTTAGCTTGAACATGATTATTTTTATTATTATCATGATTATTTTTATTATTTATTATTATGTTGATTGATGATATTTATTGTTATTGCTTGATCACACCTTTTATATATGTTTAAAGGGAATTTGTACTTGTAATCACGCTTATATAAGATAATTAATAATCTTGTTTAGGATTAATATGATTATAATTCAAGTGATCGCCAATAATAGTTTTGTTTGTGCATTAATATTCAACCAACATAGATAAACAGGTTTAGGGTTAATCCTATTGATTGCATGTTAGTTAGAAAGCGCACATGAATACGATCAGAATAAAGTAGAGGCCTATTATTAGGGCAGGTTCAATCTCTTTTAGGTTGGATTTGTACCTTTATCCCCGAACTACCAGTCATGGTTCAAGACCTGTTGGAGTTGACGATCTCCTGGATTGTTAAGGGGTGTAACCTTCACCTCGTTAACGGTTTACAAGTTCCTAAAACTTTCTTTTGCTCTATCTTCTTTCCCTTTGGACGCCACCGTACTTTAGTGTATGATCACAGTAGGGTTCAAGCTAGGGATAACACTTGAAATATTCCCTACGGTTTTTTTGGCGACTCCGCTGGGGAGGATTTCTATTTTAATTCCTTAATTTATTTTCGGCAATGATTAAAAATGAGTGGATGAGACTCAAAAAGTTCTAAGTATTTCTTGTGCGTAATTTTGATTAACATTATTGTCATATGCATAAAAAAGATCTCATTGGAAAGACCATCCGTAATAAGTTAAAACATAGGATTTTTACACTTAGGAAATTTGAGGAATATTTTTCACAACTAGAATCGAAATAATGCTGCGCGAAACTGGAAAATTTTATCGAGCACAGAAAGTTGCTAAGGCATGAAGGAACTAGCGTCAGTGAACAAAGATTAGCGCCAACATTTTGACATTAGCGCCAGGCGACATCTTCTGTCGCCGGGCGCTAAAGCTAAAAAGTGACGCTAGCCTCTATTTGCTGGCGCCAAGTTCTTCCAATACCGAGCCATAAATATGCGTTCTAATTTTGACCAGTTTTTAGCACTGTTTGCTCGATCCTACTTCCTGATTGAGTTTTTCTCACTTTTCTGTAACCCATATGTGTTCTACATATTGACATAACCCTCTGGGAATTCATGCTCCATCTACTTGATTGAACGCTCTGAGCAACAAAGGGTACATCCGAGAATGTTGAATTCACCAAACCATGGAAGCGAGTTGTAAACTTGCGGTGTCCCATCCACTCGCGCCAACCCTTCACGGTTAGGCTTCCGCGCGGTGCATCCGGACAATTAACCATGGACCCTCAATTAACTAACCCATATCCCAAACTTTAGAGAACTAGAGTCATGGTTAGGTTGCAAACTCATTGCATCATGTTGTGCCTACGTGACTAATTGTGAATTATTGGTTGTACATACTCTATGTGTTTTTTCCTAACCGTTTGTTTGACTTGTGCTAAGATTAAATAAATTACTTTATGACTAAAAGAACTTTTCCTAATTAATTTGAGTAAATAAAGTTTAATATTTAATCAGAGTTGACTTAGTACGACTTCAGGCATACCCTGCGGAGTAATAATACCGAAAACAGTTTCAGATCGACGCTCTAGCAATGGCGCCAAAATTTGAATTGTAGCGCCACTCTGTGGAGTGTAGCGCCTGGCAACAGTCCTGTCGCCTGGCGCTACACAAAAAAGAGAAGCGCTTGTCCTGTCGTTTTGGCGACAGTTCGGTTTATTGCTCGAGTCATCATTTTATGTCTAATTGAGCGGTTTTCCAGTCGATTCAGTTAATTTTTATTGGTAATTATACCTTGTTAAGTCATTAATTGAGTCTAAGCACTAAGTCCTATGGTCTTACACAAGAGTCAAAGCATGTCACTTACACTCACTATATAAAGCACACACTAATACACACTTTTACCATGTTTAAAGGAGTCTTGTATGCGCGTTTTTTCTGTCATTTTTTTAGGGGTGTAAGTCGGATATTAATCCTCCAAATAAATTAACTTGTTTAAACCCTATACTTACTTCCCAAAAATATATACCTTATTTTTGCCAAAAATATGCACCTATTTTTGATTTTTCTCTTTCAAACCATAAAGCCAAGGTCAATTTTAGTCAAATAATCAAAACAAAAAATGGTTTGATTTACAGCGCGTGGTCAAGAAAGGAAGGGCGTTTAATCAAAGACAATCTTTTTATCCAAGTCCAACTTTTCGACAAACCCATCGCTCATAAGAGGAAAGCTAAGACAATAATGACAACTAAATAAGAAGTCAATGAGCTTAGGAACCAACTGATTACCGTGGCTGAGGCGTTAAAGGTTCTAACCCTCAAGATTGATGATCCTGTGAAACAACAACAGATGGACCTCATGCAAGAGAGTCTGAGCAAACTGTCTAGTGACTACAAGTTTCAAGGAATTAGCTTACAAGGGGTCTCGATGGACAAGGATCTTCTTCCGCAGAACTTTAATGCCAACGACATCCCAAAATTCAAAGCAACTGATAACCCTTACTTTCATTTAAGAGCCTTCGAAACAATAATGAGTATTAAGGGTATCGACAAGAAGGTGTTTCCCTCTCTGTTGTCACTATCTCTCGAAACCGTTTGCCAGCAAAGAGAAAAGAACCTCTACTTGGGAGTCCATAGTAAACGCTTTCATTGATAGATACAAATGCAATATTCAAATTGAGACCAACTGTAAGGAACTTGAAATCCTCAAGCAGAAAGAGGTTTCACCTCTTTCTTCAATAAATGGAGAGAATCCGCTGCTAAGATGATTGAGGTGCCAAGCGAAAAAGTGTCCATAAGGTTATTCATCAAAAACCTTCAAGAGAAGTACTCCAAGAATCTCAAATACCAAAATAATCTCCATACCTTCAAGGCCGTCTAAGACATCGGAATTAATATTGAAGACGACCTGGCTAAGCTGAAAGCTGCTAATAATAACTCAAACGATGGCTGGAAAGGCAAGAAGAACGGAAATCCTTCTTCTTCCAAAACCACCCACTCAAACAATGTTGGCAACTTTAACTTAAGTGAAGTCCTTGCTATGAATAATCAAGGACAAAAGAAACCATTTAGGAGAAACTTTACTCCTATTGGCATGAGTTATGACACCGCATTTGACCGATTAAATGCAAAAGGTCTTATAACTCCTATTAGACTTTTTGGGGACCCACCAGTCGAGAATAGGACGGCTAATTGGAAGCCCAATGCGCATTGCAAGTATCACCAAGGTAGGGGCCATCTTACCGAGAACTGTTGGAAGCTTAAAGAAGCTATCCAAGACTTAATCGACAATAACAAGCTACCATTGCCCCCTGCCAGTAAGAAGCCAAGTATTGATATTGAGCCTCTTACTCACTCCTTGGCCATCTCTGATGAGGAAAATGAGATTGATCCCTCATCTCTCATCAAATCTGTCGAAGAAATCCATGCCATCGAAGAAGAGGAGGAGATCTTTTTCGACGCCATGGATAACCTCCCAGAATTAGCAAGTAAAGAGGACATACAATTTCTTACACTGTCCATGATGGAAGGATCAAACTTGCTACGTGAAGCTCTCAAAAGCTGTGAAGGAACTTCAGAAGAAGTATGACGAGGTTCCACCCTCGAAAAATAAACCTAGGAAAGAGTTCACACCCAAGGGAATGACCTACAATGCGAAACACCTTCCTTTGTAAGTAATCGATAAACTCAAGAAGAGTAATAGACTCTACACCCCAATTGGGATTCCATACGCACAAATGTTCAAAATGCTCTCTGAGAGTGGCAAGGTCAAACCTCTCGAACCGAGACCATTTGAATCGTTAAAAAGGACAGATAGATTTTATTGTCAATATCATCAATTAGGGATCACACTATTGAAAACTATTTTAAATTCAAGGATTTAATTTAGAAAATGATTGAAGATAAGAGGCCAGTCCAAGTTCCACAAGAAGAAGACGTAAATATAATGGAGTTTGGGACAGCGACGAAGAAGACGTTTACTTGAAAGACATGGTAGGACCTCCACCTTTGGTGTCATATGCCATGGATGACTTCTTGGTAGAAGAGGATTCATCCATAGACGTCCTCACAAGATCTGGGAGAATGCAACCTCCTGTTTCGACACAACCTATGCCAACCACACAGCAAGTTCCCATACCCATCATAGAAGACAATGACATTGTCAAACAATTCAAGAAAACCAAGGTTAAAATGAATGTATGGAAGATTCTGGCAACATCTCGAGAACATAGGTTGGCTGTAATGAATTCATTGGATAAGATAGGGATAGATTCTTACACCACTCCTGAGGGGTTGGCTAACTTCCTTATGAGTGATCTCCCTAGTCCTATCAACTTGATCACCTTTTCCGACAAGGATTTACCTCCAAAAGGTGACAAGCATTATAAGGTGTTAAACCTCACAGTGGTTTACAAGAGAATGAACGTCCCTATGACTCTTGTAGACAATGGATCGGCCATTAATGTCTGTTCACTTAGAACTGCGAGAATGCTAGGCATAAGGGTTGAAGACCTAACCCCGTCAACGCAAGGAATAAGAGCCTATGACAACACTCATCGTCAAGCTCTTGGTAAAATTACTATGAATGTAACGGCGGGAGAAATAGAACACACTATAGATAATTAAAGCTATAGTTGGAAGAATTCCCATTACAATCGATGCTTCACCCATGAGAATTAAAGCTATAGAGAATCCAATAATTAATGTGGAGCACGATGAAGACAATGAAGATTTGTGGGGCTTTAATGAAGAGGTCTCCTTAATCGAGGAGGATTAAAGGACCCCTCTCTACCACGACCCCCACTCCAATATGATCGTGAACGCTATTCTGAAGAAGCAAGGACATTTTCCTGGGATGACCCTAGGAATGACGAAAAGAATAGCAAAACTGTTGGAATCACATGGCCTCCCTAAATTAGATACTTTTGGACTTGGTTTGGAACCGACTCGAGAAGATCTTAAGCAAGCCCAGGAAAAGTCAAAGGCACGTAGGGAAGCTCGCATCCACAAGAAACCAATACCAATAGATATGTATCCTCTTACCCTTAATGGACAGTTCATAAAAGAAGGAGAGGATTATCCGTGCTATGAATTTCCCGAACCGTTTGTCGTAAATGGCATAAGGAAACCGAGATTCGAGATTTTCTTAGATTGCTACTTCATAGACGAAATCCCAACTCCTGTCCACAAGGGGAAAACACCTCCATGCTTTGACTTTAATGTCATGGGATTACTATTTGGGCGAGAAAAAGATGAGCCAACATACAAAGAGGATAACTCCTCGCTCATCCAAACAGTCCTACAATGCGAAAGCTTTGATTTCTCGAAGCTAATCACTCCAGCGGAAGGATCACTACAAGGGTGGCGCAAGACCGTCAAGGTGACTACTCCAAGCGGAGGGAAAATCTCCATCACAACGGGGCAAGGACCGATGTTCGAAGAGTCGTCAGAGTCTCTCCCTATAGAGTCATCTAAGTCTTTAGTTGTAACACCCCTTCCTTCTATCTCTTCCCCTAGGAAAGTTAGTGATCAAGTCCCTGAGGACATATCCCTCTTTGATGTAACGATCTCAGAATTTAATAATATGTCTTCTTCTCCTTACTCCTTGTGTTCTTTTTTAACCCAAGATGACGAGAAATGCTTAACTAATAATGAAAATGACAAATAACTTATTAAAGCAATGGAAACACTTGAAAAGAAAACACCGATAATTGAGGAAACTGAGACGGTTGATATCTCAAATGATTTAACCAATAAAAGAGAAGTTAAAATCGGATTAACACTTAATGAACAAGAAAGAACCGATTTAATTAACTTACTTAAAGAATTTATCGATGCATTTGCTTGGTCATATGAAGATATGCCATGCATTAATAGAGAAATAGCTCAACACACCATACCATTAATTCCAGGAATGAAACCTGTAAAATAAAAGATACATCGAATGAAACTTGACGTAGCTCTTAAAATAAAAGAGGAAGTTCAAAAACAAATAACTGTAGGTTTTATCAAGGTATCTAAATACCCCGAATGGGTCGCCAATGTCGTCCCAGTTCCGAAAAAGGATGGAAGGGTAAGAATGTGCGTCGACTATCGAGATTTAAATAAGGAAAGTCCAAAGGACTACTTCCCTTTACCACACATCGATATTCTGGTGGATAACACAACAAATCATGCACTTCTCTCGTTCATAGATGGATACGCGGGCTATAATCAGATTCTCATGGCGGAAGAAGACATGGAGAAGATAATCTTCATAACACCATGGGGTACTTACTTCTACACAGTAATGCCATTCGGGTTAAAAAACGCGGGTGCTACTTACCAACGACCAGCGACTGCCTTGCTCCATGACATAATGCATAAAGAAGTTGAAGTATATGTGGACGACATGATTGTGAAATCAAAAGATTGCCCCGGCCATCAAATAGCCTTAAGAAAAATTCTTCGAAAGAAAACATGTAGCACTCTTTATCGAAAGAAATATTATTTGTCGATATGGAGTCCCACATGAAATGATAAGTGACAATGGAACTCACTTTCAAGCTGAGTGTGAAGAATTGCTACAAAAATATGGTATCAACATCATCATTCTTCCCCTTATAGACTCAGGCAAATGGAGCAGTCAAAGCAGCTAATAAAAATTTAAAGACTATCATAGAGAAAATGACGGAAAATTACAAGGATTGGCCTAAAAAACTTCACTTCGCATTGTGGGGTTATCGCACGTCAATTCGCACGTCAACAGGAAATACGCTATTTTCCTTGGTTTATGGAATGGATGTCGTACAACCTGTAGAGCTAGAGATTCCATCTCTATGCATTGCATTAGAGAGCAAACTCGATGAATTTGAATGGACTAGGGCAAGATATAAGGAGCTAATTCTACTTGATGAAAAACGACTAGAAGCTCTACATCACACTCAATGTTACCAAACTCATATGGCTAGGCATTTTAATAAGAAGGTCAAGATAAGAAACATCAAAGTAGGAGATTTGGTGTTAAAAGCATTAAGGAAAAATGTTTTAGATCCAAGGGGAAAATTCAGACCTAATTGGTCTAGACCCTACATTGTCAAAACGATCCTGTCAGGAGGTGCAGCAAAATTAACTGATATGGATGGCAATGAGTTCTCGAACATGACAAATCTTGACCAACTTAAAAAATACTACCCATAATCGCTTGAGTAGGACACTCAAGAGAGCTACGTTTAGCCTGATTCCTTAAGAAAGGATACGTAGGCAACCCTTTACGGGTGCGGCCACTTTATTTTTTTCAAACCTCGCATCCCAGACTTAATAAAAAAAAATTCAACAAAAGATCGACGAAAAATTGGCGTCACAATAAAAAATTCTAGCGCCAGCCGATGAGCCTTAGCGCTAGACGACAGACTCTTTCGCCTGACGCCAGACTGCCGCAGCTGGCGCCAGTCGCAAAATCGCGGAGCCAATTTTCTGTACAGTATCTGCGAATATTTCGGTGTTTTTCGATAAAATTTTGAGTTCTGTACTCGAATTTTTTTTTGGAAAATTAAATTTTCGGTTTTCATTGCTTTAATAAATTAAATTTAAAGTAAATAAAAAGCTGGAATTTCATTAATAAAATAAATTACATTATTGACGGAATTTAAATAAAGCTTAATTAAATTAAATAAGTCTAATAACTAAAAGTTAAGCAATGCTTTTAATCTTTTTTCTCTTTCTTTGCCCTCTTCCAATTCTTATTTGCGTCCTCTTTCTCATCCATAACCTTAGTAAGTAGGCATCCTTTAGAGGACCTACATTCAATCTTGGAGTAAATAGTTTCTCCTTTAGCCAGGACCCCATGCTTCTTTTCTACCCAAGCCCTCTTCTCTGTGGTGTCAGCTTTCCTTTTTCCTTTATCCTTCGCATAGCTTTTCTTCTTAGGCATTGTAGGTGTTTTGAACTCAACTCTTTCACCCAAGTGTTTCTTAACAGGAATCACTTTATCACTTAGACGACTCTTCACATCAGTTTTACTCTGATTTTTCTTCATGTCCTTTGAAGGTTTCTTCAGAATCCACCTTTTAACATCATTGGGCAAGGAAGGAGGAACCTTTTGGGTACTCACTTCCCATAAAGGTCTAGCGCTCCAATAAGTATCAAATTTGTCTACTTCCTGAGAGACAGGGAACTCATAGGGACGACGAATATCCCCTGAAGGAATTGTTTGAAGTATGTTGTACTGTCTTTTTACCTTGCAGGGATAATAAAAAGTCATTCGGGACAAGCTTGGAAGACGACAAAAAGGTTGCTTGTTAACACCAACCATCTTTTCTATTTTCCACCAAGGGATGACCCACTTGATGGCAAAATTGCAAGACCCGAAGACCTTCTTCTATTTGTGGCGCCCCATCTTAGAGAAGCGTTTCTTCCTTCTCACAAAGCAATTTGGAGTGTACTTTTCAATATTGTCTGGAGTACTAATTAATTCTAGTCTTTCCATTAGCCACATCTGTAAAAAAAATTCAATGCAAATAAATTATTATTACTATACAAAAATATGTTTTTAATTTCTGTAATTAAAAATATTATTTTTCTACCTCTAATAAAATTGGAGAGCCCCGAAAAGGCACTTTTGGATTTTTCTTTAATTCATCAAGACTAAGCATAGTCTCTCCAACTACTAATGGCATTGGATTTCTCCTAGATTCTATCTGCTCCAAAACAGTTGATATGATTGCTTGGCCCTCATTAGTTTTACCACTAGCGAGAAGATATTGGTTAAGCATGCAAAAAAGAAAAGCCCTTCTTCTATAAACATGAAAAGACTCAGAATAAGGTCTATTAAAATAATGGCAAGCAAATTCCTTCAAATCAACTATGCTACCATCTACTATTTTTGTTAGATCTTTGTCTTTTGAGTTGAAGAAGCGTTCCAAATCCTTATAATAATATTTGTTTATTCTAGGGATTACTACAAGATCTAATGCAGGGAAGCCTAAAATAGCACCGAATTCTTCCGGCAAAGGGCTAATTTCATCATACCCTAATCTAAAGCAATGAGTATCCACATCCCAATATTTTAGAGCGTTGTATGAATAAAATCTAAATCAAGATCTACCTCTTTGACACCATAAATACCCCCTAGGTGAAACACATCTAACTCTCTTCTCTCCTTGGCATTAAGAGACCGACACCATTCATGAGTGAAGTTGGTAAAACTTTTAGAGACTAGAGATATGATTTTTATTTTTTCAAGTGCTAAGAATATATTTAATCTGCTGAAATTATGAAGAAAATCGACTGGGCGGGGGGCTATTTATACACAAAATCGGCGCAGTTTTAATCCGGGAAGGATTCGGAGTCAGCGCTCATTAGCGCCAGACGCCAAACATTAACGCCTGACGCCAGAGCCTAGCGCCAAACGCTAAGCGTAGCACCTGGCGCTACACCAAAACGCGTGGTGCCAGGTGGCGCTAACGTGTCTTATTGTACACACTTTCCAAAATCGTGTTTTTTGGCATGATTCGAGTCTGACCAATGACTTTACGGTCTTTTATTCTTTTTTATACCTTTTTTTCTAAATTTTATTTATTTCTTCTTCTATCATATTAATTATATTATTTTTCTGATTTTATTTAGACTTAACTTCTAAGTTTTTATAAATCCAATATTTTTTTTATTTTTATTTTTTCATTTTTCTTTTTGGGGGAGAAATTCGGATACTCTCCGTCAATAATAAAAATGGCGGAATTTTTGAAATGGCGGAATTTTTGCACAACATTAATTTTCACAATTCTTTGCACACACAAACATGCACATTAAAAAATGAAAAAAAATAAAAATAAATAATAAATAAATACTGAATAAACTCATAAGTAATATGTATATACAAGAATGTCTAGATAATGAGTCTAAATAAAGGCAAAAACTATACAAAGTCAAGATAAAATGAAAAGCATAGGAATAAACTACAGCGCCGGGGGACGTACACCCATCATCTCATAAAACTGCGTCGTACGAGGAGTAACCTCTCCACTAGCTCCGGCTCCAGCTCCAGCTCCAGTCTCCTCGGGAGGTGGAAGACTCAGCACAGGTACCATCCACTCAAGATCAACCTGAGGCTGAGGCTGCGGGGGCTGCTGCGATGACGAGCCAACCTCGTACATCCCACCACCTCTAACAGCCAAGGTAGCCTCTCCTTGGCCTACCGGCGCAACATATGCACCCTCGGATGAAGAGCCTGAGCCCTCTACCGCCTCGCTTTGGGCAACCTCAGAACGACTGCCCCACCACCAGAACCAGTGCGGCGACGTCTTGAGCTAGACCTCGCCGGCTCCCTACCCACCACGGGTCTCGTACGGGTACGAGAATGAATGGGCCGATCCTGCAAAAGTAACCAAAATCATAAACATGCAAAATAGAAGCAGTAATGCAAAATCTTAAGAGGGAAAACTACCTCCTGAACGGCGTCGTCTCGACGACATGTAGCCACGTTCCTCATCCGAACGAGCTGGCTCCAGAAGGCATCGATGCACCGTTCCATCGCCGTAACCACCTCGCGTGAGAACTGTCAAAGAAGTAAAGTCAATAAACATGCATAACATATATGAACAACAGTTGCAAATAACTAAGCTTACCCAAGTCTGATGGCAAGGGATCAACCGCTCCACGAAGCGCTCATCCTCAGGAGCTGGAGGAATCATCTTCTCAATCGGCCCGTATGACCCCTGATAATGAATAGACATATGGGGTGGCACGAACTCAATAGGTTCAGCCTGACAAAAGCAAATCGAAGTCAGTAAAGCATTACTTGGGGGCTACTTAACGAAAAGTAAAAGTTGAACATCATGCCGCCATCTCCTTAGCCAGTACAGGGACCAGAGCTAACAACGACAGTAGCTCCTCCTCATAGCACCGCCTAGGGTTCGTATAAGATCGCCAAGGGGTACCAGCTCTCTCTGACATGCTCACCAACCTCGCGGCGTTGAACATGTGACGCGGTGGAGGAGCAGGAACGACAAAGGTGTCCGAGGAGTGCTGAATAGCAACCCTCTCTCCAAGACACGCGATCGCTCCATATGTCCCCAAGAAATAGCGACGCTCAGCAGTATACTGCACGGCTAGTCCAGGGACAACCAAGCTGACCCACGGCCGGTACAGCACGTCAGGCAATCATACCGAACGCTTATCAGATAAGAATTTATCGAAGGTAATGCAAAGTACCCAAATATACAGAATCATACCGAGATGATCCAATCTCGGACATAAGTAGTGGACATCCCAACACGGCGGCTTCCCCAGGAAGCACTCAATAAAAACCCGCGTGGCGATGGTCTCGCCGGCGCAACCGAGGGAAAGTACTCGTAGAACCAGATCTACAAAAGGCAAAAATCATCAGCAAGTGTTAATCAACATTTAGAGCTAAACTTTATGGGAGACAAAGTATACCTCTACGACCCTCCAAAAGCCGGAAAGAGCGACGTTCCCCATGAAAGACCGGTGTCGACACGAGTCTCGTAACGCTCGGATGAAGTCAGCATAGGCCAAGCTAGCCCAGTCATAAGTCCTGATCCGATGTAAATCACGGATTGCAGGCAAGTAGTAAAGCAACACTCCACCACCCTTTTCAGGGGAAAACGTCCCAGACAGCAAAATAAGTACAAAGATGCGCATCTACTGCTCTCGGGTGGTCGCATCGTCATCAAAAGCCGCTGCAAGAGTCGAACGACGAATTCCCTTTACGTTGAACTGAGTCAACTTTACCTCAGCACGAGCTCGAACAACAATCAAACCCAAGAGCTCCTCGACCTCAAGAGAGAAGACGCTGATCTTGTTGTCGAACGACAGCGCAACGGAGCAAAACTCTAATCCCATAATGAGACTGAAGTCGGTCAGGATGACCATCATCTCACCCCAAGGAAAGTGGAAAGTATTGGTGGTGTCCCAAAAGAACTCCACCAAAGCACGAACCACATGGTGACCCCCACTAGAGGCAATCATAGACTCTAAGGTCTCGTAAAGCGCAGCCAGTTCGCAAGACTCCCATAGAAGTCTCGCCTCGTCGTCATTGGTGATGTACATCTTGTACAAGTCGCTCAAGATGTCGCAGCCCAAACCATGGCAGCGCGTCCTACCAAAAGTGATACCCTGTCGCACCCTCTTGGAAATGTGGTGAACAGGAGAGAAGTACAGAGTCCGCTCGTCCCACTCAGGGAGTCGGCCGAGTGAAGTGGACGGATCGACATCGTCCTCTGCGGGCTCGTGCTCCCGTCGAACCATGCTAAATTGTGCAAAATTATCATAAATTAAGGTTCTATAGTATCTAAAGTTCGCCTAGCCGCATGATACTATGTTCGCAAAAAAAAAGAGTACGTAGTACTAAAACAAAGCACAAATTCAAACTGAGCATATACGGCATTTTTGAAGCATTTAAACAATTTCTTGCAATACAATAGTAATTATTGTAACAAATTGGACAAGAATTGCTAGCAAAAACGTCAAGAACAAGCCACATTGTCTTCCCGACCTTAAGAGGTCCAACAATGGTGATTTGTTTGTTTCTTCACCAAATTAAGTCAAACAAGTCTCAAATTACTCCCAAGGAAATATAAAAACATAATCAAGCAATTTCATGGCATAAAATTTGACAAACAAAGAGAATTAAGCAATTTAAATCTTGAATTTTCAAGAAATTCGTGAACAAATACATGCGAAATTCATTAAAACCGGGGTGAGTTTGAAGAAAATTTACATTGACCGGGAAAATGGATGGAATAAGCTTTGATTTGCAACAAATTTGAGCGAATTCGGTTGAGAAATGAGCAAGAACGAGCCAAATGAAGTTTTGAGCGAAATCTCGAGCAAAACACGAGCAGCAGCAGCGGAAATGAAGAAGAGAAGGGTATTTATGGAAAACCCAACTCTAGCGCCAAGAAAAAGACCTTAGCGCCAAGTGAAAGACCTTAGCGCCAATCGATAAGGCTTAGCGCCTGGCGCTAGTGCCAGTGTCTGGTGCTACAGCCAAATATGCGGCGCTAGCGTTATTTTAGTGGCGCCAAACTATCTAGCCACTCGGTGCGGTTATTCCAACCTCTTGAAATATATTTTGGGTTCCTTGGTACGCTAGTTAGCCCCTCTAAGAAATTTGACATGATTTTAGTAATCGGCTTTATTACAATTACATAAAGTGATCGACTTGAAAAATGATCGTTTCACTTAGCTTAAAGCGCCTAAGCATTGGCTCATTACAAAGGCACCAACATAATGGTTCATATAGAAAAAGGCACCGAAATACTGGTTCATTCAGCAATAGGCACCGACATACAGGCTCAAAAGCAGCAGAAGCGCCAACGTACAGGCATAGCAGAAGCAAAGTTCAAGCGAGCTTTTCAAGATCGACAAGCGTGGATCTTTGGTAATTTTCCTTGGAACATTATCGCAACAAATGAATTCAAGCAAGGATATCTTCGGCAGCATTCCCTAGCTTGCAAAGAGTTGTCACAAACAACTGAAGGTGATTTCAGGCGAAGTTTTCTTCGATCGTGTTCCCTGGCTTGCGGAAGGTGGTCACAAAGTGCTAGAAGGTCGTTTCAAGCGAAGAAATCTTCGATGGGGTTCTCTAGCTTGCAGAAGTCTATCATAGCAGAATTGGAGGCAGTTTCAAGCGTAGTAGTCTTCAGGCGGCATTCTCTACCTTGTAGGAGCTCGTCGAAAATACAGAAATACAACAATAACAACAAATCGGTTACTTTCAGAGACGTGTGCTCGACGGTGCAAGATACGCGTTTCTTAACTTTTTATCTGTTTAACTAACGCTAGTTTGCAGGTATCAGCGTTACAAGAACGGTTTAGGATCACAGAATGTTCTGAATCATTCTCCGTCCCTATCGATACTTTGACTTTTGTTTTCGAAACTTGCGTTTCTCCAAACTCAATCAAAGTGGGGGCTTCTGTAGACACCCATTTGTGTCTCCCCAAAAACAAACCTGGTGATGAGTACCTTTCATGTCGAATCATAATCGAATGAAGTGAAAGTGTGGAAACTTTAGTATTGCGGATAGTTTTAATTTCTTTTCTCTTCTCTCTGTTTTTGAAAACCTATTTTAAAAAAACAGCCAATACAGTTTTGTGGGTCCATGATATAGGTCCAATAATGGTGTAATTGGATGGGGCTTGAAAAGAGCTTTCCAACGATATATTATAAGCCCAATTCCGATGAATAATGAGGAAGTTATGGCCAAATTACTAAACTTGGCCCGGTTTGAGCCTTATATGCGACCCAATGATCTAGAGGAGGGCCTAATATGGATTTATAATTCCTAATGCAATTAGAAATGGTTTTAGTCTTCTAGATTCTTCTAGAAGGTTCTTTTCATTCCTAATTCAATTAGCATTAATAAATTGACTTTTGTTGACTTTTTAGAATTTTAATCAGAATAAAAGAGTGTTTTTGAGGAAAATACGATTTTATCCTCCTGTACGTTTAAATTTTATCTGATTTTTATAATACGCGTAAAAAAAATGATTAGCGCCTAGAGCTAAGCTTGGCGCCTGGCGCTAATGTCTGCGTTTGGCGCTAACTTCGTTTTTTCACGTCAGAATTATGGTTTATTTTTCTATCTTTTTGGCTGATTTTCTCTATATATAGCCTCTTAAAAACTCCGTGTTCAATCACAAATTATCAATTCTCAATTCTCATCTCTAATCTATAATCTACGATCATTAATTTTCTAATTCTCTAAAGCTTTCTTTTTCTCTCTTTTCTAAACCAAACTTTATACAAAATTCCGCATTCACAAGATCTAGAAACACCTAGCATAATTCAAAGTTGCCTTCGCCCTAGACGTGAAATGTTTTAATTTATGAGGGTTTGGTCCCAAATGTCTATTTCAATTATTATTTAATTTAATTGTTGTTTATTATTTTCCTTGAAGTTAATAACGTGTGTATTTTGTTATTAGAAAGAGGTACGAGGCATCCAAGTAAGTACTTTAATTGATTTATTGTTGTTGTGACATAGAAATCATGTCTAGGTTGTTATTATGATTCCTAGTATCATGTTATGATGCTTTTCTTAATTTGATGTTTAGGGTGACAACAATAAATTCCTAGTATCATGTTTAGGGTAAAGAGTATAATGTCAATTATGATTTCTATAATACCTTTTATTGTCTTTCCTAATGGTATCATGTTAGGGCTAAATATTTGATTTTTATTGTTTAGTGACATGCTAGGGTTTGTTATTAATCTTGTTAGTATCATGCCTAGGATCTTGCAATGCTTTAGCTTTAACATGATTATTTTAATTATTATCATGATTATTTTTATATTTATTATTATGTTGCGTGATGATATTTATTGTTATTGCTTGATCACACCTTTTATGTATGTTTAAAGGGAATTTGCACTTGTAATCACGCTTATATAAGATATTGAATAATCTTGTTTAGGATTAATATGATTATAATTCAAGTGATCGCCAATAATAGTTTTGTTTGTGCATAAATATTCAACCAACATAGATAAACATGTTTAGGGTTAATCCTATTGATTGCATGTTAGTCAGAAAGCGCACATGAATACGATCATAATAAAGTAGAGGCCTATTATTAGGGCAAGTTCAATCTCTTTTAGGTTGGATTTGTACTTTCATCCCCGAACTACCAGTCATGGTTCAAGACCTATTGGAGTTGACGATCTCCTGGATCGTTAAGGGGTGTAACCTTCACCTCTTGAACGGTTTACAAGTTTCTAAAACTTGTTGGAGACTCTTTTGCTCTATATTCTTTCCCTTTGGACGCCGCCGTACTTTAGTGTATGATCACAGTGGGGTTTAAGCTAGGGATAACGCTTGAAATATTCCCTACAGTAGCCTTTAGATGAGTTTTGATACATTTTTTCCCTTCTTACTACCCATGTTGTTACCTTGACTTTTTGTTATATTAGCCACATTACAAGTCGTTTTTGCCCCATTGGTTCCCAAGCTTGGCTTGGGGGGAGCTATTAGTAAGGTAAGGAAGTTTGTAGTATGCTTAATATTTGCACAATTTGGAGTGGTTATGAGAAGTTGTTTTGTTCTTGATTATGGTTTATTTTTTGATAATTTTGAAAGTTGAATTTCTTGAGAAAAAATAAAGCATGATAGAGAAAAAAGAAAAAAGAAAAAAATAAGTGAACTTCTGAAGAAAATAAAAAAGAAAATATAAAAAAAAAAAGAGCAAAAGAAAAAATGTTTAATGTTCAAATGTTCTAAGTAAGAAGAAAAAAAAATTAGTTTCAATAAGAAAAAAATAAAGTTAAAAAGTTCAAAGTTTGTTTATTCACTCAAGTTCGTCATTGTTATATTCCATGAGTGAAATTGTAAGAATTGAGGATGTTGATATGATTGGTTTATATGTTTGGTGAATTTTTGGTGGAGTTGAGTTATGATTGGAGATGGTTGGTCATTATTTATTTTTGACCTTGGTTTGTTAGGATTTTAGCTCCCTTAACCATGGCTTTACTCTCACATTTTCCCAAATTTATCCAACCCTTTACCCTAATTCTTACATTACAAGCTTTGAAGACCTTCTGACCTTTGTGCATAGAGTTGTATGAATGTGAAATTAGTTGCTCATCAATGCAAAGAATGATTTGATATATTTCGAGTCGACTAAATTATTTAGGTTGAGTGCATGTCTTTCAAACACACGAGTGTTGTGAGTTGGGAGGGCATTTTTCACATAAAGGGGTTGGGATGGAGAGCAATTGGATACATTTTATATCCGCCACATAAATGTTTGTTGAGTGTGTGAGCACTAGTCTTGAATTCTTTATGCTCTTGTGGTTTTCTCTATTTGACAATTGTTAGGGAGGATGAGTGATTGGTTGGTTTTGATGCATACTTGTTGGATTTGCATTGAATTGATTATCTTTATTTTTTATCAATTTGGGTGGAGTATGTTTTATTTGTTCATTGACGAGTTCTTTGCTTTGGGACAAGCAAAGGTTTAGCTTGGGGGAGTTTGATGTGTCTGTTTTATATAGCAATTTACCCCCGTCCCTTGGTTATAATTAGAAGTATTTTTGGCTCTTTAGAGCAACTTTTATTACTAATAAGTGTTTTCTAATGTTTTCATAGTTTTTATAGTGTTTTGTTGGAAATTACATATTTTGAGCATTTTCCCGGGATTATTTGGAAAAACTACGAGCATTGGAAGAGCACGACCATCTTTCATAGCCCAAGGCCGGTTAGAGTCATCAACCCAGTCATTAAGGACTCGACATATGAGAAGCGAGGCATTGGACCAAGTTATCAAGCCCCGAAGAGGAAAGTAGTGGTTAGGCCAAGATATTAGCCCAAGCAAGATGTCAAATCATCGCCCAAGATCCATCGCCCGATCGGGTAGTGGCTCGCCCTGAAGCGCGCCCGATCGGGCAGGGCGGAAGAACAAGATGCAGCAATCCTTGCCTTGTCTTACGCCTGGTCGAGCGCGAGAAATGTTCATTGAGAAGAAAAGGCGGGCCCGGCCGAGCGCGTGTCTTTGAGGAAGATTTCGGCGATTTTTACGTAGGTTTTATTTAGGATTTTGTATGTTTTGTATAAATACGTTTTAGTTATTTTGATACAATTATCTCTCTTTCATTATTAGTTTAATTCTCTCTTAAGCTTAGACTTCTCTCTCTAAAACTCTTGGTTTAATTCAATTCATTCTTTCCTTTTACTTTGGTTACAATTTCTTCGCTTTTTATTTCAGTAATTTATTTGCTTTTATTCGTCATGCTTTGTTTAATTGTTTTGATTAGTTTAGATTTAATAATGTGTGAGTAGATTATTTTCAAGGGTTGTGGGGATTCATATATAACATGAAGGAGGGATAATTTTTATTGTTGATTGCCAATGCTTGATTAATTTCCTGTTGATTGATTTAATGCTATGCTATTAGATTAGGCGTGATTTGATTGTATGAGTTATGCAATATTGATTCGAGATTCGAAAGATGAGAATTAATGTTTAGGCTTAGTTTCAATTGTCAGGTTAATTTATAAAGGGTTAATTCAAAATTTGAAAGATGTGATTTAATACCGGTAGATTAATTCTGTGATCGTAATACATAGCGAACCAAAGCCCTTTATGATCTGATTAATTAATGCATTGATGCTTGACAATTATGTTTTACCCAGAAATATTATTTATTGGTGAATCTATACCCTAGGATTTAATTATTTGATTTTCTTCTAAAACTTTAATCTTCCTTGTTTAGTTCTTTTCATAACAATGAATTGGTTACATAATAATTTAGATCATTTAATTTAATTAGGAATAAATTGGCTCGTTTCCCAGTAGGTCGACCCTACTTTCCTATCTGCTTTAGATAGATGATTTAGGAATTACTTTTGATAAGGTATACGACTTTAGCCTGTCAAGTTACAAGATGGATTTTCGAAGTCGTGAATGGTTGAGCTGAGGGAGGGGGTAGCGGAGGGGCTGCAAGGGTGGCTAAGGGGCTGGATGAATAAAATGAGGATGGGCTATGGTAGTGTTTTGGGCAGTAGGCTGATAGGGAGGGGGAGGGGGAGGGAGAGGGGAGGAGAGAGAAATTTTTTATTTTTCTTAAAATGTTTTGTATTTAATTAAATATCATTTCTTTTAATAAAAATTACAAGAAAATTGAAAAAATAATCCTAGCCGATCGCCGTATGACACGTGTCCGGGTTTGACCCTAAGTAGGTTACCAGCTTTTTATTCTATTTTGAGCACATGTATGTCAAATGTCGTTTTATTATAGAATAATCAAAATGTCGTTTTATTTTTAAAAGACTGCCCAAAGTCGTTTTATTCTTGAAATTTTTTCCTAATTTCTAAATTATTTTAAAATTTATTATTTGAGAACCAAAAGAGTATTAATTAATGGCGAGGCTGTCATGCTGTGGACACCATGTTTGCTATATTTAGTTCATAGATTGACTTTTCATTTATTTATTTTTTTAATCAAAAAATTAAAGACAGGAGTAGAATGTCGTTGATTAAGCTAGTTTGATGCCTTATTTAGATTAATTTAAACTTCCCGGAAATAAGAAACAGAAAGACTGGTATTAGTTTAGATAAAATTCCTAATTAAGTAATAACTAGTTGCCAATAGTCCAATATATATATATATACACCTGACCTTTGAAAAATGGATGGGCTGAAAGTGCTCAAAAATAATTGACGGCTTGTTTACTCAATTTCAAAAATCATAATTAGGCAACAACTAGTTGACTATAAAAATGTACTATTCTACCAATTATAATCGTTAAATGGATCTGGTTCACATTAATATATTAAAAAAAAAGGTTATTATGTTGAAATAAAAGTTAGTGTGACATTATATAAGAGTTAATTTTTTTAATGAAATTTTTAATATAATGGTCAATATGAATAATAATAATTACTATGTTAAAATTAGGTCACTATTCAACGTAATGTCGTACTTTAAATTCATAATAGCATTAAAGGTCACAGAAGTTATAAAAAAGGTTAATATGCCAATATGTAGTAACCTTATATATATATATATATATATATATATATATATATATATATATATATATATATATATATAAGGTTACTACATTAAAATTATGGGTCACTATGTTAATTATAATGCCAATTACGTGTGCATAAAACTTAGGTCCACAATAATATTATTGTGGAGCAGGTTCACACAAGTTTTTTTGTTCTCAAGATTAATACACAAATTTTTTTAAAGAAAAAAGGTCGGTGTACAATATTTACTGTATGGCACGGCCCAATTTGAGGAATTATTGCGCTCTTCTCACATGTCAAGTTTTGAGATTTTTTTTACTTTTTTATTTACCTTTTTCTGATTTTTTTCCTCTACTCTTGAAGCTCTTTTTGTTTTTTTTTTCTCTCTCCTCTTTTCTTTTCTATGAGTATATTTCTAGTCTTTATTTATTTATAATCTCCTTATCCTCTCTATCCTCTTCATTGCATTTTCATTGAAAGACGAGGGGATATTTTCATTAACCAAGTCAGATTATATGCAATGTACAAGCCTAATCAATAGGCGTAACTAGAGGCATATATTTAGAAAATAAAAAAAACCTTTAACTAGAGAATATAATATACAAAATATTTACATATTTAACACACCTCCGTAGTCGAAAAGGAGGCTTAAGGACATAGAGACTATCCATAAAATCCTCAAAATATTAAGGAGATATGTTGCCATTTGCAAGACATGATCCCAAAAGGAAGGAGGGAGAGAGGCATGAGCAAGAAGATGAAAGGAATGGTGTCCTTCGAACAAGTGTATTATTCTGATAGTAGGTTTAGAATTATTAGAAAGCTAATATATATTCAGTAAGGTCAAGTGATCGGAATGCCTGGATGGAGGCCGCTTCCGTTCAGTAATATTAAGGCATAATTAATATTACAACTTAATATTAACTAAACCCTTCGGGTCACACCCAAGCAACTAACAAGCCGAAGCAACGAATCAATTCGGAAGGAATTATTGAGTTAACCGAGTAATTTATATTTAGACGTCGGAAATTCGAGCTTGGAGCATCGAAACCGAGCCTTAGAGAATCTCAAATGTCGAGCCAAAATTTAAGAACTGGCGAGACGGGAAAATGCTTCAAGTAACGAGCAAAAACCCTAGCCACGCAAAAACAAGGGAAGCGCGCCAAATAGGAGCGTGCCACATAGCAGCCACGTTGGCAGCCACCAAGTGGCAGGGCGCCATGGTGGCAACGCATGTGGCAAAGGGGCCTGGATCCGAGTGACAGGTCGTGGACACGGGCCAAAAGGAAGTGGCCCAACCGAACCCATCTTGGGGCTCAAGGTTAGGTGACACATGGTTAGCTCACAATGCATATGATTTGCCTTGGGGACCAAGTGAGAAAGTGGTCCTCACCTAACCATATGACACTTGTTACTTGTTCCTAGGTTTATTTAACTAATGGTTGAATTCATCAATTTTTCCATGTGGGATATTTTTTGTAAAAAAGTCCCACATTGAAAGATGAGTGGAATTCACAAGGAAGCTTTCCTTATAAATAACCAAGGAATGGCTTGTGATTGTTCGCTTGAGTAAGAGTTGGAAAAGGGATCACTAGTAGTGAAAACCTTAGAATTCAATAGTTGAAAAAGGTATCACCTTTGTGAAAACCTTTAACTCAATTACTCGGGTTTCGGTCGGGCCTTGCTAGCCCCAAGGCGTTGGACCTAGTCGGTGATCGTGTTGCGGGTGGATCATCGTTGGAGTCCTTCGTATTATCGAGGCTAGCTTTCAAGTAAGAGCCCTAGTGGTCGGGCGAAGCACACTTCAAAAGTATATTTATTATCTTAATCTTGTCAGTAAGTTAATTATGTTTATGGTTTTATTTATTGCGAGTGCTGTCTTGTTTTCGGGATTTCTTCCGCGGTGAGTCGGACTCACCAAACCCCAACAGCGGTATCAAATTCTCGCTCGTTTATTTTAAAATCATAATATTTTTCTAGGTGTTTTTATGGCTTAATTTTTCTGGTTTTAAGTTGCTAATTAGATTAGTAACTCGGTTTATTTATTTTAACCCCGTATTAGAACTGACTTCAGCTCCCGAACCCAGATTTCGACCAAAAAATAGTGAATTTTGGGTGGAAAAGGCGTTTTGGAAATGATTTTTTCCTTTTAGGCCTCGGTTTTTAGCCAAAAAACGACTAGAAATGTACTTTTCGAGGGATTTTTCATTTTGATGAAAAATTTGAAGTCTTTCTAACCTTGAAAATTAATTGCATATTTATGGTGGTTATGTAATTGGTTCAATCCTTATTTTATATGTAATTTTGAACCACTTTAGGCTTGATTACTTGGTAGTAATTTGTGTTTGAAAGCTTGGTTTTATTTTTCACATAATTGCAAATTAATTGCATTAAATGTGAAATTGTTGTTTATTGAGGCTTCTAAGTACTAAAGATTCCATCCTTAATTATGTTAAGTGATTGAAACTTTGAGTTACTAAATTCTATGATTTTTTTTTTTGTTGAACTTTGTTGATTTAATCATTTTTAAGTTGATTAGAATCATAAAGTTTGAAAATTGTGATAGAAAATTGTTTATCTTCATATTAGAAGATATAATTTTTTAAGGATTCACAAGTATTAAAGTTAGAATCTTTATTGAACTTATGTTCATTTTTCCAACTCCCTTTTATTTTGTCAAAATCTCAAGATTAATTTAAATTGATTAAATTAATAGTGAGTAATTGCCCTCTTATTTTTGTTGCACCAAGTTACACCAATTTTATTAAAGAATGGTTCTTATAATAATTGTGGTTTTATGCACTTGGATGAGTTTATTTATGTTGGACTTGTTATATTTTCATTTTTCCTCAAAATTAATTGATTCTAAAATTAATTTATAATTGATTAAATGTGTCACACAAAATCGGAATTTTTCCCGAGGTATGAGCACAACAAATCGAGGACAAAGAAGCCCCAAGCTAGCTCTCGGCCAGCCAGATTGCTCACGCAGCCATTGGCTGCCGAGGCTGCTTGGGTGCCTCGATCTATGGTGTTGTTGTGTGTCGTGTTTGGGGCTTCTATGTGTGCACTCCTTGGCGCACCATGGAAACCTTGTGGCTTGCCATAGGTAAGCCGTTTAGGGTGCTTGCATGTGCGTGTTATTAGTGCATAGCTTGGTAAAAAATTAAGGGTATTATGCGTAGACATTGCTTGTAAAGAAATGTGGTGCAATGAGATCATGTGAGTTGTGTACGAGTTGTGAGCACTCTAATTCTTAGTGCTAGGCACTTGGATATTTTGGACTACGTTATTTTTGTTTAATATGTCGTTTTAATTATTTTAATAAAATTTTGGAGGCTAGGCCTCGGTTCTATGAGCGATATTTGCAAAATTTATTTTGGCAAATAATTGGGTTTTACCGGCTTAATTAATTGGATTAATTAAGATGGATGCGGAATTTAGTGGGAGCTTTAAATATTAATTGCTCTTATTTACATAACCGGTTAAAACAATTTTGACTAGTTTTAGTTAGACGTGTTAATTGGATTAACCACCTAGATTAGTTACTAGTAATCGCGTGTTTATGCATTGTTAAATTACTTGTTTATCGTTGTAAAATGCATGGGTCATTCACAAATAGTGAATGTATGAATGGAATGCATATTCTCTCTCACAGGTTTTATGAAATGGCAACTAGTAGGGCCCGATTAGGATAGAAAATACGGACAACGATCCGTGATGTATTTTTGTAAATCTAAATACGATCTACGTATCATTGAGTATTTTTGTACCTTAATATTTAGATTAGTCCTAATCATAGATACTAGTAGTTGCATAATTTTGGTCAAGTCTTGAAGATGGAGGTTCTTTGAAAACCAAGCCATGAAGTTGCAAAAGAAAACCTTTTGAAGACTTGAAGAATTCAAGGCGTCATACTAGTTGCCAATATGCATCAAACTCTTATGCTTTACATATTTATATTTATTATTTACATATGAATGATATGTTAGATGCATGTTTAGGTTTTCATTATGCCGTGATGATTAATTAAGTTCACTTAAATCAACCAACATAGAAATCCTAGGTCCCTAATAACATTGAGTAAAAACTTGCCTTTCTAAAACAATACTTACCAACCAAATGAGTATGATGGGGGGCTATGCCAAAGCTAGGCACCATCACTACTCTTAGGAATGTAAGGCACACCGGGTGTGCATGTTGGTTTTGGTTGTACTCAACGATATGAGTGATGGAGTCCTAACATATCGTGGCAAAGTGAATAAATTGTTGAGACAACATTAGATGCAACGATTTATTCAACCAAGAGTGGCTTGGAGCCATTAGAAAAGTGTTGCTTACCTTAGGAAATTGAGTGTTAATACAAGCCAAAGCATGTTTTACCACTCTTTGTTTGTTTGGATCTTGGAATCGACTTATTCTCGCCAAATGGGGACAAATTTAATGTGTGGGTAAGACGTTTAATAAGAATGAAAATTTGCATGAATACTTTTTAATTTTCAAACTTATTATATTATTTACTTGATAAATGATTATACTTTGCACTTATATTTGTAGAATTCCAAATCAAACTATATTGTTTTCCATGATTGGTAAAGGAAATCTTTGAGAATGGTTCTCAAAGAAAGGAAAGGCAATTCTAAGAATACAGTTCTCTTAAATAACTTTTATAAGTCCGAAAGGACGGTTGGACATCATGTATTCAAAATGCTAGGTAGCTTAGTTTTGTAAAACATGAAGTACTAAGTTGCAAACTCAAATTGTCAATATTGACAACCAAAATATCTTTTCGTTTAATACATAGATGAGTAGGACTCATTGATGTAGTAATTCAAACATGAATTAAAGGAAAAGATGGAACCTTGTTTTACGGCGCACTAGGTGCTTAATTAGCCTAACAAAGTATAAAAGTCAAGGTATTTAAAGAAATGGTTCTTAAAGTAAGGTTATGAGATATTGTACGATAAGAAATATAGGAAACGAGGAACAAAGAAAAGGAATGAGATTCCATTTTCACTAAAGAATTCATGTTATTCTAATTAACTTAGCAAGTTATTATCTTCACAAGTATCAGATACTACTTCAGTGTTCCACTTTGAAAGTGACCTCAAAACTATTGAAGATAAACTAAGTTATTGAATTACAAGCTTAGAATGAAACGAGGAGAGCTACATCAGTTGTAAGGTCACATGCTTTGTTTAAAGACCTTTTGAGCTAAGGCTGGAACGAATAATGGTTATTATTATGTTCCATAATAAGCAATTGATCTGTTTACACACGTAAAGACTCACATTCATAGTAAAGAGCAATAGTTGCAAATTTATTTGAATGGCATGGTTATCTAAACCATGAGTCAAGAATGCTTGATTATGAACAAAAATTTTCTTAACATGATAAATTGGCAAAATCTCAAATTCATGGGCATGATTTGCGTTCTGAACATCTTTAGCAATGTCACATTGACAAGAATGTACTCAAGGCTCTATTAGATAGGCTCTTGATAGTTTATCGATTCGGAACCTTTCTAAAACAAGCAAGTCTTACTTGTTGTAACCGACAAAGTAAAGAGCTATTGTTTTTGGTATAGGCAATTGACTCCAAAATCTAAAGAGGATTCATTTACTCTAATGTTTCGCAAAGAATTTGAAAGAATATGGCTATATTCATCAATTGTTAACAAACTTGACTAGGGAAGCTCAAGAGTTCAGTGAAGTATAGAATCGACTTGGCAAGATATCAAAACGTCTAAATTAGATCGAGCGATATTTGCTTGAGCCAAGCGTGACCATCACAAAGTTATGAAATTGAAAGTTTCATAAATAACTCCACAAAGAACATAGTGTGTCTTCACGAAGACCTCGATGCAATTTAAAAATGACTGGAACAATGATGGATCACATATCTTCTTATAAAGTTCTTAAGATTTTCACAAAGGAATAATGTTACACTAAACAAAATGTCGGAGCCAAGAAAGGACACCATATTTAGTTATGGATAAAATTAACTTTTAAATGTCTTTTCAAGTATATGTCTAAAACTCTTAGCCACAGTGGGAGTTCACTGGCTTAGTGGGAGCTAAGTGACTCAGTGGGAGATCACCGGCTTAGCAAGAGCTAGGTGGTTGAGTGGGAGCTTAATGTCTCATTAAAGGCTGAGATAGCTCGAGTGGGAGCTAACTGCTTGTTTCACAACAAACTTTTACCTAAAGACAATATATATGTCTATTTGTAAGATTTCAAGTGAGACTACGGGCACTACCTCCACAACCTAAATGAGAACATAATGTTTATTGATCTAAGTGGTGTCTTTCGGGAAAGTAACACATTTCCAAAATGACAAGTGGGAGGAAATTAAACTCGATGACCATCGAGCTTAGCAACAAACTAGAACTGGGAATGCTTGGTCAAGAATACTCAAAAGGACTTTACAAGTGCCTTAAAAGAGAATTCATTACTCACAAAACATCAGAAATGTTGGAGTAAGATCAATATAACAAAAGGGCTTTGGAAGCGCCTTGAAACTCAGTGTTTGATACAATTTCCCCATTCAGGTATAGAATTCACCAAAGGCTTAGATTAAATCTTATAAATTTCTATTAAGTTAGAAATAAACCTAAGACTTACAAGCATACCATTTACTTTTAGATAGTAAGGGAATAATGCCTTGTAAAATAGCTACGACAAATCCAAATTCCGAATAATGGTTAGAGGCCATAAAAATCCAAAATAGACTCCATGTTTGAAAATCATATTTGAAACTTGATTAATTTGCATGAAGGGTGAAAGACCCATCGATTACAAATAAGTTTTCAAGGAGAAAACTAACAAATATGGATATGTATATGCATACATAGCTAGATTGGTTGAAAGAATGTAATTAAATTCGCAGAGTTGATTTTAATAAAAACTTATTCACCAATCGGAATGCTAAAGTCTTTTCGTGATTGTTCTAGCAAAATTGCACATATGAAATATGACAAAATAGATACCAAAATCGCTTTCCTAAAATAGGATTTTGGAAGTAACTATGAAAATAGTCTAAGGGTTTTTGAAAATCTAAATAATTCTAGATTTGAAAGCAAGCTCAAGGAATCCGTCATGGGATTAAAGGAAGCATTGCATATATGAATTGGTACGTGTTTTCTCATAAAGTTAATAAGAGGGTTGGCTAATGGAGAAACATAGAAATTCTGATGAATAAGAAGTTTAGTGGGAGCAAAATTAAAGGTCCAACGAGAAGATTACGAACTCTATTATTGTAGGGAATATTTCAAGAATTACCCTAGCTTGAACGCCACTGTGATCATACACTAAAGTACGGTGGCGTCCAAAGGGAGAGAAGATAGAGCAAAAGAGTCGCCAACAAGTTTTAAGAACTTGTAAGCCGTTCAGGAGGTGAAGGTTACACCCCTTAACGATCCAAGAGATCGTTAACTCCAATAGGTCTGGAACCATGACTGGTAGTTTGGGGATGAAGGTACAAATCCAACCTAAAAGAGATTGAACCTGCCCTATAATAGGCCTCTACTTTATTCTGATCGTATTAATGTGCGCATTCTGACTAACATGCAATCAATAGGTTTACCCTAAACCTGTTTAATCTATGTTGGTTGAATTTAATGCAAAAATAAATCTATTATTGGCGATCACTTGAATTATAATCATAATTAACCCTAAAAAAGATTATTAATTATCTTATTAAGCATGATTACAAGTAAAAATTCCCTTTAAACATACATAAAAAGTGTGATCAAGCAATAACAATAAATATCAAGCAACATAATAATAATCATCATTATTATAATAATAATCATGATTAAAATAATCATGTTAAAATATAATATTAATAGCAAGATCCTAGGCATGATACAAACAAGATTAATAACAAATTCTAACATGTCACTAGACATCAAAGATCAAATATTTAGCCCTAACATGATACTAACATGCTATTAGGAAATAATATAAGAAGTATCATAGAAATCACAATTGTCATATTTGATAATAAAAATTATAGTTATTACCCTAAACATGATACTAGGAAGATCAAAACATCCTAAGCATGATTTTTATATCATAATATCAATAAAAACCATTAAAGCACTTACTTGGATGCCTCGTACCTCTTTCTAATAACAAAATACACACGTTAGTAAATTCAAGGAAAATATAAAATAAAACAATTAAATTAAATAATTGAAATAAAGATTAGGGACCAAACCCTCAGAAATATCAAACCTTTCTTGTCTAGGGCGAAGGCAACTTCGAACTTGGCTAGGTGTGTCTAGATCTTGTGAATGCGGAATTGTATTTGTAAAAAGCTAGGCTTAGAAAGAGAGAGAGAATCAAGAATTTATTGATGAGAGTTGGTGATTATTGATGAGAATTGTTGATTCAAAAAGGGGAGATATGGCCTCTAGTTATAGAGAAAAAAGAGGGTCGAAGAATAAGAAGAGAATCCGAATTCGAATCGAAATAGAACTCGATGGACAGCATTTTTGCGGATTTTGTTTTTATCATATCTTTTGATCCAGAAGTTCAAATAAGGCATATAATATGTCGTTGGAAAGCTATTGAAGTATAATTTCCAATACAATTAGAATCAGATTAAAATCTTTTGTTGATAAAAAGATATGGCTGAAATAGTAGGATGGTGTCAGTTTTGGATAGAGTTTCATATCCCATTAATATCTTTTTCGTTATAGCTCAGATTTAATATTATATCATTGGAAAGATAATTTCAAGATCTATCCAACCATATAAAATTTGTATGAATATTATGAGGCACAAAAATAATATCTTACTGCCTTTGAACATCTTTAAATTCGAATATAATTAGGATTTAAGAAAAAGGAAAGTTTTTAAAAAGGAAAGTTTTTATTTAACTCAAATTCTTTAATCTTATCTTTTCAAAAAGGATAATTAAGATCTTTTAGAATCTTATAGAAGGTTATAATTAATCCTAATTAATTTAGGAATAGGATTAGACCTTTGGACCCTCCACATGATCATTGAGTCGTACGTAAAAACCGGTTTGAGTCCAGTTTAGTATTTTGGCCATAACTTCCTCATTATTCATCGGAATTGGGCTTATAATATATCGTTAGAAATGTCTTTTCAAAACCCATCCAACTAAACAATTATTGGACCCATATCATGGGCAAAATTAAACTAGAATGCACGTTTTTCAAAAATAGGGTAAGAAAAGAAATATTTTCAAAAACAGAAAGAAGAGATATTTTAATAAAAACATCCTCATCACTAGACTTTTCACACTTTCGCTTTGTTCGATAATCAAATGACGTGAAAGGTATTCATCACTGGGTTTGGTTTTGGGGAGACACAAATGGGTGTCTATAGAAACCCCCACTTTGACTAAGTTTGGAGAAACGCAAGTTTCGAAAACAAAAGTCAAAGTATCGATAGGGACGGAGAATGATTCAGAACGTTCTGCGATCCTAAATCATTCTTTTAACGCTGACACCTGCAAACAAGCTTTAGTTAAATAGATAAAAGGGTTAAGAAACGCGTATCTTGCACCGTCAAGCACACGTCTCTGAAGTAACCGATTTGCTGCTGTTTGATGTTGTGACAACTTTCCATAGTCTAACAGAACGTTATCTTTCCGTTTTGATGCTCACTCGTCTCCGAACAATAGAGCTTTTTTGGATATGTTCACGCGTCTCTGAACAAAGAGCTTCTTTTTCTTGAATCATAGTGACAACCTTCCCAATCATAGAAAAAGTCGTCGAAGACCGCCTCATCACAAACCGTCCTTCTCAAATATCAGTGACAACCTCCACAATCTTAGCGAATGTCGTCGAAGACCGCCCATCTCGTGCTATCTTCTCAAATCTTGGTGACAACCTCCACAATCTTAGCGAATGTTGTCGAAGGCCGCCCATCTCGTGCTATCTTCTCAAATCTTGGTGACTACCTCCACAATCTTAGCGAATGCTGTCTAAAATAACCTTTCTTCAAATCATCCTTTGTTGTTGCAATAATATTCCAAAGAAAACTACCAAAGACCAACGCTTGTCGATCCTTAGAGCTCGCTTGAACTTTGCTTTAGCCAGTGCGTCGGCGCTTCTGCTTCTTGTAAACCAGTATGTCGGTGTCTTGGATTGTGAACCTGTAAGGCGGTGCTTCTAAACCAGTATGTAGGTGCTTTTGAACCAGTATGTCGGTGTTTTCTGAACCAGTATGTCGGTGTTTTCTGAACCAGTATGTTGCTGCCTTTGCTGCTTATGAACTATTACGTCGGTGCCTTTGCTGAGCCAATGCTTAGGCGCTTTAAGCTAAGTGAGATGATCATTCATCAGGTCGATCACTTATTGCGATTGTAATCAAGCCGACTACTTAATCATGTCAAATTTCTTATATGGGCTAACTGGCGTACCAAGGAACCCGAATTGCTGAAAGAGGTTGAAATAACTGATCTGAGTGGTTGAGCGTTCTGTCGCCGCTGCAATGCCTCGGGCGCTACGATTTGGCTCTGTCGCTAGATGCTGGGATCTAGCGCCTGGCGCTGAAATCTATTTCCAAACGCTAGGTGTTGTCGTCTGGCGCTAGAGTAGGGTCTTCCCTATTCTACTTTTGCTGCCGCTGGGATGCACCTGTATTTATCTTTGACTATAGGACTTTGCTAATCTCTTTAATTATTTTAGGGTTGACCTAAGGTTTAATGTCGCTTGACTCATTGACTTGACATGACTCAAGGTATAAACTTGACTTAATGTGATTGACTCAAGGTTGACTCGACTCAAAGTGAAATAACACGTGTGACTCACGACCCGTGTGTGCGTTGTATTGTGATCGTACGATTTGAAAATGCAAAAAAAAGCAAAAATTTTCCGTAATTTTGGTGGAGGGTATCGACTTTCTCCCAAAAAAGAAAGACGCGAAAAAGGATCGAAGTGTTTAAAAGGACATGTTGAATGAGCTTAGTCAAATGTTGTTTAATACTATCTCTCAAGGTGCAAGGATTAACCCTTAGGCTATCTCAATTGACTCAATAATGAAAGTATGTAGGTAACTTAGGCACAGAGGCTAAGAACTTCATACTTCGATGCAATGATGATTATGATTGATGTGTGATGTTGATATGACAAGGCATGCTTCAACGTTGTGTTAAGATTCCATGACAAAGGGTTCCTACGGGAAGTATATTTGGTCATGTATCTGTGCAGTGTGTGAAAGTAAAACTAAAGTTAGGTCGCAAAGGCTAAGTGTGTGGAGAAAATATTATTTTTAGAAGAGTCAAATAATGGTGACTCTTAGGCTAGGTAAGCTAATGATGTAGGATCAAGCCCCCAAGTCTAGCTCTAAGTGAATAAGGATGAGCATAGGAGATCCCTTGATATGATCATGGTGTAAGTATGTCAATGTGAATATGAATGCATTTTATTACGGCCACACCTCGATGTGAGGTTGCCTACGTATCCGTTAGGAATCAGGCCAAACGTAGCTCTAGCCGAACCTCGCACAAGTGTATGTATACCTCAAAAAGGTCTTTTTAAGGATTGTAACGTGGCTAGGCTAAAGGTTTGAAGAAGAAAGGGATAAAGGCTCAAGACCCTAGATAAGCCCCCAAGGTGTGCAATCTTGCTTTTGAATCTTTATTTTTTTATGCTTGAGACTTTCTACTCTTTTTTAGCTCTCTTTTTTTTGCTTTAGCATCTATTTTATTTTTATAAGTGTGGGCAATCCCGATCATGCGGTCTATCACTCACCTGGCATTCATATTTCTCAGGCACGGTACCGAGCACTCGATAAGAGACGCAATCTAAGACGTGTTCATATCGAAGACATTTTTATATCAAAGACATTGGAACACTTGCTCTTTTTGTACACTTTTATTATTTTTTTATTGTTTATTAATTTATTTTGATCTTTTGAAATCACTCAAGCTTTTTTTTTAAATTTCATAAGTTACACACCATCCCATCCCAAGGTTAGGTAGATATGGGTTGAAGAAGAAAGGTCTATCATTAGACGAGGCTCAAAGTGGTTTATCAAAAAAGGATTGTATATTTGAAGGGTGCAGTGAAAGGCAATATGATGTGGCTACAAGGGGTGCCTCAAATCATTGGTATACCTTGTGCTTAGTTTGACATGATTTTTTTTTAAATGCAATGCAATGCGATGATCATATGCGAGGAAATAAATGCTCATTTTATTTAATAAGTGAAGGGTAAAAATCAAACTCTAAGAAATAAATTCAAGGAAGATGATGGGTGCCTATGCTAGACTTATTGGGGAAAGGGTTTGAATAAAAAGAAGAAGAAAGCATGAAATCTTGGTGAGAAGCTTGCCTTATGTATTTGTTTCATCATTACCCTCTTTTTTTTTTTTGTAATGAATGGAAGAATGTAGGAATAATGAAGGTTTTGATGTGGAGAAAGCATGTAGAGAATGAAAAGATGATGTAGATGGAGAACTATGAAAATATTAGGAATAGAATGTACCCCCAACTCAAATGACGGAAAAAAAAAATCAACTCATGCATGAACCTAAGACATGGTCATGGTGACACGTAAAAAGTGTGTTCTAAGACTAGTGAGTGTAGGTGACATGTTAAGACTCTTGTCATGACCATGTGGCTAGACTATGTGACTAGACTCAAGCAAAGACTAAGTTAAGACTTCACATATATGCATTAAATTGGACAGGCTGTGGTATTTTAGTTATAACTTTTGATCTATGACTCCGATTGGGATGAAACCAACGCCAAATTAAAGATAAAACTCGGGGCTACAGATCCATATTCTTTACGACTTTTAGTTCTTCTTAGAACTCCGGCTATGACCAAAACAAGTTGACGTTTGTGCAGTATACGGGAATAAAAATCCGGGTTGACTTAAAGGGACTATGACTCGATTTTAGGTATATATTTTTTTAGCTCAAATTAATTGATTAATTAATTAAAAAAATTCCTTTAGTCATTAATTAGTTTATTTAGGCTTAATCACAAGTCAAACAAACGGTTAGGAAAAACATTGCACAAGCAAATAATGCACAAGTAGTCAAGTAGTCACAATATGATGCAATGAGTTTGCAACCTAACCATGGCTCTAGCTCTCTAAATTTCGGGATATGGGTTAGTCAAAGAGGGTCCATGGTTAATTGTCCAGATGCACCGCGCGGAAGCCTAACCGTGAAGGGCTAGCGCGAGTGGATGGGACACCGCGAGTTTAGAAAAACTCGCTTCCATGGTTTGGTGAATTCAACATTCTCGGATGTACCTTTCGTTGCTCAGAGCGTTTAATCAGGTAGATGGAGCATGAATTCTCAGAGGGTTATGTCCATACGTAGAACACATATGGGTTTCAGAAAAGTGAGAAAAACTCAATAAGGAAGTAGGATCAAGCAAACAGTGCGAAAAATTGGTCGAAATTAGAACGTATATTTCTGGCTCGGTATTGGAAGAACTTGGCGCCAGCAAACAGAGGCCAGCGCCATAATTTGGCTTTAGCGCCTGGCGACAGAAGTTGTCACCTGGCGCAAACGTTAAATTGTTGGCGCTAAACTTTATTCGCTGACGCTAGTTCCTACATGCCTCGGCAGCTTTCTGTGCTCGATAAAATTTTCCAGTTTCACGCAGCATTATTTCAATCCTAGTTGTGAAAGATATTCCTCAAATTTCCTACGTATAAAAATCCTATGTTTTAACTCATTACGAATGGTCTTTCCAATGAGATCTTTTTTATGCATATGACAGTAATGTTAATCAAAATTACGCACATGAAATACTTAGAAATTTTAGAGTCTCATCCACTCATTCTAAATCATTGCCGAAATTAATTTCAGGAATTAAAATAGAAATCCTCCCCAGTGGAGTCGCCAAAAAACTGTAGGGAATATTTCAAGCATTACCCCTAGCTTGAACCCCACTGTGATCATACACTAAAGTACAGTGGCGTCCAAAGGGAAAGAAGATAGAGCAAAAGAGTCGCCAACAAGTTTTAGGAACTTGTAAGCCGTTCACGAGGTGAAGGTTACACCCCTTAACGATCCAAGAGATCGTTAACTCCAATAGGTCTGGAACTATGACTGGTAGTTTGGGAATGAAGGTACAAATCCAACCTAAAAGAGATTGAACCTGCCCTAATAATAGGCCTCTACTTTATTCTAATCGTATTCATGTGCACTTTCTGACTAACATGCAATCAATAGGTTTACCCTAAACCTGTTTAATCTATGTTGGTTGAATTTAATGCACAAATAAATCTATTATTGGCGATCACTTGAATTATAATCATAATTAACCCTAAAAAAGATTATTAATTATCTTATTAAGCATGATTACAAGTACAAATTCCCTTTAAACATACATAAAAAGTGTGATCAAGCAATAACAATAAATATCAAACAACATAATAATAATCATCATTATTATAATAATAATCATGATTAAAATAATCATGTTAAAACATAATATTAATAGCAAGATCCTAGGCATGATACAACAAGATTAATAACAAACCCTAACATGTCACTAGACATCAAAGATCAAATATTTAGCCCTAACATGATACTAACATGCTATTAGGAAAGAATATAAGAAGTATCATAGAAATTACAATTGTCATATTTGATAATAAAAATTATAGTTATTACCCTAAACATGATACTAGGAAGATCAAAACATCCTAAGCATGATTTCTATATCATAATATCAATAAAACCATTAAAGAACTTACTTGGATGCCTCGTACCTCTTTCTAATAACAAAATACACACGTTAGTAAATTCAAGGAAAATATAAAATAAAACAATTAAATTAAATAATTGAAATAAAGATTAGGGACCAAACCCTCAGAAATATCAAACCTTTCATGTCTAGGGCGAAGGCAACTTCGAACTTGGCTAGGTGTGTCTAGATCTTGTGAATGCGGAATTGTGTTTGTAAAAAGCTAGGCTTAGAAAGAGAGAGAGAATTAAGAATTTTTTGATGAAAGTTGGTGATTATTGATGAGAATTGTTAATTGAAAAGGGGGAGTTATGGCCTCTATTTATAGAGAAAATAGAGGATCGAAGAATAAGAAGAGAATCCGAATTCGAATCGAAATAGAACTCGATGGACAACAGTTTTTGCGAATTTTGTTTGTATCATATCTTTTGATCCAGAAGTTCAAATAAGGCATATAATATGTCGTTGAAAATCTATTGAAGTATACTTTCCAATACAATTAGAATCAGATTAAAATCTTTGGTAGATAAAAAGATATGGCCGAAATATTAGGATTGTGTCAGTTTTGGATAGAGTTTCATATCCCATTCACTATCTTTTTCGTTATAGCTCGAATTTAATATTATAATATATCATTGGAAAGATAATTTCAAGATCTATCCAACCATATAAAATTTGGATGAAGATTATGAGGCACGGAAATAATATCTAACTGTCTTTGAACATCTTTAAATTCGAATATAATTAGGATTTAAGAAAAAGGAAAGTTGTTATTTAACTCAAATTCTTTAATCTTATCTTTTCAAAAAGGATAATTAAGATCTTTTAGAAACTTATAGAAGGTTTTAATTAAACCTAATTAATTTAGTAATAGGATTAGACCTTTGGACCCTCCACATGATCATTGGGTCATAGGTAAAAACCGGTTTGATCCCAGTTTAGTATTTTGGCCATAACTTCTTCATTATTCATCGGAATTGGGCTTATAATATATCGTTGGAAATGTATTTTCAAGCCCCACCCAACTACACCATTATTGGACTCATATCATGGACCAAATTAAACTGGAATGCACGTTTTTTAAAAATAGGGTAAAAAAAGAAATATTTTAAAAAACTGATTGAAGAGATATTTTAATAAAAACATCCTCATCACTGGAATTTTCATACTTTCGCTTTGTTCGATAATCAAAGGACGTGAAAGGTATTCATCACTGGGTTTGGTTTTGGGGAGACACAAATGGGTGTCTACCATTATGAAATAAATATCAAAGGCTAAATTATTAGATTTGAAGGTATTTTTGACAATGGACAAAGCTAAAGTCGATACTTAGTACATATTGGGAATTGAGTTCTATGGTATAGACTTAATTAAATGTTTAAAAAGGTAAAGAAATTTACCTTGTTGAACATGAAGGACTCTGAAAGGCTTTCAACCCATATGTATAAAGCTAAGTAAAAGTTTGAACTAGGTATAAGCTAGGCTAAATACCAAGTCAAACAAGAAAGACTCTAGTAAGAGACTTTCAACCGTATCACATAACGAACAAATTAAGCAAGACTCAGTGAAACTGAATGAGCTAAAATGTCATATGGATGGAATAAGATTGAGAGTTGCTCTACAACTTAATCAATCATGTACGCTATGATATGGAATCGTCACACGACTTATATGCTTAGAGAATGTGAAGTACATATATATGTAGCACCAATCAACCTGAATCTATGTATTAGATCGTTTGATTATGGCCAAAAATATCCAAAGTACTTGGATAAGTAACATGATGAGTTCTTGACTTGTGGAAACAAATATAATTTGAGAATTGATGTTGCAAGCACAAACCTTAACAAGGATTAGATCCTTAACAAGGATTAGATCCTTAACAAGGAAGCCGTTTATAAGCACGAGCTAACAATAAGTTGTGGCTTGAGAATGATAACATGGAGGTACATCCATGTGTAATGTGTGGGAATTTAAAGTAAATTTCCATGATCACAAGTGATTAGGGTATCTCAAATCATTGTGAGTCATTTGCTGTGAAACCCAAGCAAAGCATCATCATGAAGTCTACTAAAATATATTTTGAGAATATTGTTGCCTTAAAGGCAATAATAAAGAAGATTTTCTATGGAATGTCGTTTTTGAACGTCAATGATTGTAGGTTGTTAAGTTGAAGATCTCAATCATGAAAATGAGTGGGAGCCATCACTTGGACAATAAATCCTAAATCACATATAATCAATGACACTCTCAAATTTTATCATCTCATTATGAAAGTGATCAGTAATGAAGATGCTAAGATTAGTAAAGTAATTATAACTAAACCAATGCAATAAGTGAACGACAACATTCACAATTGCATGAAAGAAATCAAACATATTAGATATGGGTGTGATTTATATAGATGTGTTTATAAAGAGTGATACTCTTAAAACATTTGGAAAAACCATTTATCATAAGATGAACCATTCAGGTTTTGGAGTAATTAAAAAATTTCATGCGATTTAAATCACTCTGTTGCTATTTAATTGTGGTTTAGAATTAAATATTTAGTCCATTCGATTTTGAGAATATTCAAAATAGGGTATCAAGACATGTCTTGGATAAATAAATACTTATAAAGAGAACGTTGAATATCTTAATAAAAAATTATCCCAAATCAAGGTCGTTTAAATGGTGGACGATTAATGATCAATTGAGATTATTGTGTAGTATGATTTATAGCACTGTTTCTTTTGCTACAAGGACATAAATCATTTTCACATGTATTGGTTTAGAACCATACTTGTTCAACCTATGAGAATACTTTAAGAGATTCAAAATCGTCATAATTTCTCATTATTGCTATCGGAACACTTTTCCTTGACCATGAGTATTGCGAGGTCTCTTGTTTGAGTACTAGTCCGTTTTGATGTTGGTGAAACGTCTGTCGTACATGGGGATTATAACGATGGAAATCAGGCGGCTAGATCCTCTTAGTAAGAGAAGCTTACATTACAAGACTGGGAACGTCCCCATACTAATAATAGGGAATATGTCTTTGTTGTTTACAAGGCCTCTCGAAGAGCGAGACTGTGAAAATGCATGGCCGTACTCAGAATGATTTTAGAAATAATCCATTTATTGACAATCAAACTCGAATTTTGAGAAACACTTCTGGACGTAATAGGGATGACGAATAATCTTACACTATAGTTCATGAGAAGACATTAAGTGACATAGGAAAAAGGCTATACACTAAAAGCTAACTTGTTCGGAATGACAAGTGGGAGATTGAAAGGAATGGTGTCCTTCAAACAAGTGTATTATTTTGATGGTGGGTTCAGAATTATTAAAAAGCTAATATATTCACTAAGGTCAAGTGATCGGAATACCTAGATGGAGGCCACTTCCGATCAGTAATATTAATGCATAATTAATATTACAGCTTAATCTTAACTGAACCCTTCGAGTCACACCCAAGCAACTAACGAGCCGAAGCAACGAATTAATTCGGAAGGAATTAATGAGTCGACCGAGTAATTTATATTCAGACGTCAGAAATTCGAGCTTGGAGCATCAAAACCGAGTGTTAGAGAATCTCAAATGTTGAGCCAAAATTTAGGAATTGGCGAAAGGGGAAAATGCTTCAAGTAACAAGGACAAACCCTAGCCACGCAAAAACAAGGGAAGCGCGCCAAATAGGATCGTGCCACGTGGCAGCGTGCCATGTTGGCAGCGCGCCATGGTGGCAGCGCATGTGGCAAAGGGGTTGTGGACCCAGGTGACGGGTCATGGACACGAGCCTAAAGGAAGTGGCCCAACCGAACCCATCTTAGGGCTCAAGGTTAGGTGACAGATGGTTAGCTCACAATGCATGTGAGTTGCCTTGGGGACCAAGTGAAAAAGTGGTCCTCACCTAACCATGTGACACTTGTTACTTGTTCCTTGGTTTATTTAACTAAGGGTTGAATTCATCAATCTTTCCATGTGGGACATTTTTGTGAAAAAGTCCCACATTTAAAAATGAGTGGAATTCACAAGGAAGCTTTCCTTATAAATAGCCAAGTAGCCAATGCATGGCTTGGGATTGTTCGCTTGAGTAAACGTTGGAAAAGGGATCACTAGTAGTGAAAACCTTTGAACTCAAGAATTGAAAAAGGTATCACCTTTGTGAAAACCTTTGAACTCAATTACTCGGATTTCGGTCGGGCCTTGCTATCCCCAAGGCATTGGACCTAGTTGGTGATCGTGCTGCAGGTGGATCATCGTTGGAGGCCTTCGTATTATCGAGGCTAGCTTTCAAGTAAGAGCCCTCATGGTCAGGCGAAGCACGCTTCAAAGGTATATTTATTATCTTAGTCTTGTCATTGAGTTAATTATGTTTATGTTTTTATTTATTGGGAGTGCAGTCTTGTTTTCGGCGTTTCCTCCGCGGTGAATCGGACTCACCAAGCCCTAATAGAAGAGTGCGAGTGATATTATTAATAGAGCGGATTTTTCTTTTGGCTTTTCCGTTTTTAGATGAAGTATGAGGACAAGAAAGACGAAAAGACATTCTATTCTTTTTACAAAAATCGTAAAAAGGACCATTATCAAATTCCTTCCCATTACAACATTGTACATGGGCTTTGAAAGCTAGGAAAGTATTATACACATCGGATTTCTTAGCTAAAGGAAAATTCCACAAATAATTCGAAAAATCATCCAATAATAACATATAGTACTTATGTCCCAAAAAACTCAAAATAGGAGAGGACCAAAAATCACTAAAAATAATATCAAATGGCAAAGAAGTACATGAAGTAGAATCAACAAAAGGTAATTTGATATGTTTTCCCAAAACACAGGAACTACAAACATGAGAACTAGATAGTCCATTACAATCAATGCTATTATTAAGCCTTGGAGCATCTAAAATAGAAGTCCTCGGATGACCCAATGATCATGCCAAAGCATAGGAGAGATGACAGCAAAGGTAGAGTGAGGTTGATTTTTGTAAGTAGATGCGATAGGATATAGGATTCCCCGGCTATTACACCTCATTATTTGCATACCCATTCAAAAATCCTTCATAGAAAACCCAAAAGGATCAAACTCAACAGAATTCAAATTATCAATAGTAAACTTACGAACAGAGGTGAGATTTTTAATGAGTTTTAGAGAATGGAGGAAATTTTTAAGGAGAGGGTAGGGCTTGTGGATGGTAAATTAGTATGAACATACCCAAGAATCGAAATAGAATGACCATTACCAACAACAATACAATTATTTGGATGATTGCTAAAATTAATTAAGACGAGAAAATACCGAAAGAAGACGTCATATGAGACTTTGTACCGGTATCCATATACCACGAGGGGGTTGGGCTGCTGGAGCGTCATAGTATGCATAGCTGCTTGGATGTCTGTCGGAGCATACATGTTGGACTACCCAATAGTAGAAGTGGCATACGATTACTGTTGTTGTTGTGGTCTCGGACCCAAAACTCCAGCCTGCTAATTTTGAAAAGGAGGCTTGGCCTAGCCGTGAGTGGGAAAAGGACATGGTGGCATGGGCCAGTCCGAATGCATCCAAACCCATGGTGAAAAGGATTGCTGCCAATATTGAACAGGAGAACCCGTGGCTTGCGAACTCTTCCCCTGACCACGTCCCGAACTCTGCCTCTGACCAGCTTTGCCACCACCGGAACCACGACCAGCGCCACCAGAATTAATTCGGCCTCCGTTTTTCTGGCCACCCGAATTCTGACCACCCAAATTCTTATTTTTTGAACCACTTGATTTTGACGAGTGAGCAGGAATGTCTTCCGTCAATGCAGCTAGCATAGTAGATTCTGTAACACCCCCAAATCTCCCTCTACGGAAATACTAGTATAATACATAATTATATCGTAGAGATAAAATTGGGCGTATTACCACCGCGTGATTACGCAAGGCTACTCAAAATACTTAACTCAAAAACAAAACTTGCAGCTGAAACTCGACTTATTAATACTTATAAAAATGGTAACATTGTTATGAGTGCTCAAAAATAAAGACAAGAACAACATTCCTAAACTAGGTGAAGCAAATCCCTAGACTCTCATATGCTCATTCATGACTCCACATGAAAATAGTCAACACTTCTTACCATTACAGTAAACAGGGCGAACAAAAACAAAAAGGAAATACGGATTAGCAAATGTGCTAAGTACGATAAGTGCAAGATAATGTAAACTCAATTTATTTGCAAACATGCTTTTGAAACCAATTCCAATAATTAATCCAATAAATTCAAAACTCATTATTCCAAAAACTAATTCCAATGATTTAATATTAAAAATAATAGTAAATAAAACCAATTCCTTTATGAAGAACCAATTCCTTTCAATTCCTCACCCAGTGTTCACACCCCCCAAGCTAGTCTCCTTATATTACAAGGTTATTCTTAAGGAAAGACCCGGTCATACAAAGTCGATCCAAGGCCGTATCAATAAACCAAATCTGCATAGTAGGATTACCAACATGCTTATAAAGCATATAATATAATAATAATAATAATTCAATGGTTCCATAAATCCTTTTAATATCCAATAATTCCAATATAATTCAAAATCTTTTTTAATTAATTCCATATGCTTTCAAAATTAAACCTTGTAAATAAATACTTGAGAATAAAATCTCATATTAATAACTTTTCAAAATCAATAACTTTTCCTTAAAAAACCTTTTATTTAATTCAACAAACCTTTTAAAAATAAATTCCTTAATTTAAACACGATAAGTAATCCAAACCATTCAAAACATGATTTTAAAATCAATCATTCAAAATACTTTTATTAAAATCAAAACTTTCAAACATAATTTATTTCAAAATCATAATTCAAATCAATTTAATTCAATCACAAATCAAATCATGTAAAACATGTTATTCAAACCAATCACTTTCAAAGGTATCTAGCCACCTAAACGTACCTTGATCCTTGCTAGAAAAACCACACAAAAAGAACCTCAAGAACCTTGATCGAACACACCCTACAAATAAATATAACCTTAATCAATATAAAGTTAACAAATAATTAAAAACCCCCAACTATATGTACATGAACCTTTTAAATTAATTTCTTATAAACATCATTGAAAATATGATTTTATATAATTAAAACTACTCATAATAATTATTTATAAATCCCCCATAATAATAATAATAATTGAATAAGAGAAGAGAATAAGAAAAGATAAGAAACCAAGGAAAAGAGAAGAATTGGATTAGCGTTGGAAAGAATAGGCGGAACTTGCAGAGGCTATAACTCCTTTGATATAACTCTGAATTCGATCATTCTTGAGCCTAACCTCAAGGATGTTTTGAGAGGAACAATCTTCTGTGAAACGTCAATACCCCAAAAATGACTAGAATGGCCCTAAAATTGGTTTCAAGGATAAACGGGATGATTTGTGTAAAATTGAGGAGAAGAAAAGAAGAGAATTGGTGTGAAGAATGTTAGAAGTATTGTAGACACCTAAAAATGTCTCCCCAAAACCAAACCCGATGATAAATAACCTTTCACCGCCTCTATTGGTCGAGTTTAGTATTTAATCCCGAGAGTGCTTAAAAAATCGTATTTTATTAAATTCATACCTTTGAAAGGTCCATGGATTAGTCTTGATGTTTGGTAAAAGCATAGTTTTAAGCCCAAACCTTTTTATTTTATTATTTTATTATTTATTTTTGGCCCAAGCATTTTATTTATTTTTATTATTTTATTTTAGCCCGAATAATAAAAGTCAGAAAAAAGCCCGAAATTATCAATCGGCACTTAAAAAGCCGAAAGAAATTAGGGTTAAAAATGAATTTAGACGGAAAAATAGACTGGAAGTGACCGTGTCACGGTACAGTCTGACCGTGTCACGGGAACCCTTCCCGTCTGACGGTGGGACTTCCCGTGACACGGGAGGTCTGCCGTGACACGGGATGTTCCGTGTCCTTTCCGCGTAAACCCTTAACGCGTTTTTTATTCCGTTTTCTGAAAATTTCCCGCGTCACTCCAAAACTATACCGTGTCACGGGGAAGTGTACCGTCTGACCGTGTCACGGGATACTTTTTTAGGGTTTTTATCATTTTAGGGTTCCGTGTGCTCCTTCAGCACATTTTCCCTATAAATACCCCTCATTTTTGATGTACGGGGCAACCAGAATTTTATTATTCTTATTTTCTCTCTTCTATGCTATTAACCTAAACACTAGCCTACCCTTTTTAAGCACTCAAAGGAGTCCATATTTTACTCGAGGTTCTGTCCTTAAGCCAAGGCGTGAAAGGTAGAATCGTTTGAGGGTTTGGCCCCAAAATCAAGCTTATTTTATTTAATTTAATTTAGCTATTGTTTTATTATTTTCTTGAAGTTACTAAATCGTTTATTATTTTGTAGTTGCAAACAAACAGATTCAAAGTAAGGATCATGCTCTTTTATTATTATTATTATTATTATTATTTTTCTAACAATTTTATGTTGTTGGAATCCTGATTAAATTGGTTTTAATATTAATGTTGTTCTATTGTTATTTTGATCACCATATTGCATGTTAAAGGGAATATGTAATTGAAAATCACGCCTAATAAGATAGTTTGGACAACCGGTTTAGGTTCCTTTTTAATCTTATTTTTAATTGAAGTGATCACCAAATTTTTAGAAATATGTGTGCATTAATTTTGAACCAATTTAGCTAAATAATAGTTTGGAGCGAATTGAATATTTTGTTTGTATGCCTTTGAGATCACAGGAATGTTTTTCAATATAAGAATCGAGTAGAGGCCAATACGGGCGAATGTGACTCCATGACTCACTTCGTACCATCATCCCCGATCCTCCTTTCGTGGTTCCGAACCATATGGAGTTAGTAATCTCATGGATTATGAATGGGGTGTAACCTTCACGGGTCAATAGTTGTTGCCTTCGTTGTCCCTTATTCGTGGTTGCCTTTTATGATCCGTGAACGGTTTACAAGTTCCTTAAAAACTTGTTGGCGGCTCCCTACTTTATTTGTCTTAATTGTAATGTCAATTCCCACTTCCTATGAGTGCCAAGCATATTCACAACATGCTTTTAACGTAGGCGCACTTCGAGCGACGCCTACAAGTATGAAGGGGTATTTATAGGCTAGCTCATGCAAGAGTTATGGAAAGAGAATGTGGGAAGAATTATGGCAAGTAGGTTTTATGAGATTAATTGGAGAAGTGAGTAAAAGAATTAAGGAAAGTTTGGATATTAAGGTGATTGTGTATACTTGAATATGGAAGGTATGCATGTCATGAAAAATAATAAGGAAATTAGAATTACTTGAGGAATAATTAAGAAGAATAATTGGCAAGAAAATATGATGATTAGATATTAAAAAGATGGAGTATTAGAATTAAGGAAAATAAGAGATTTTGGTAGATAATTAAAAATATAATTTTACAAATTAAATTCCCCCAAAATAATTCAATAGGGCCGAAAATATTGAGCTTGCCATAGCTCAAATTTTCGAACTCCTATAAATATATTTAGAAAGATTTTTGCTCAGTTTAATAAATAAAAATAATTGTATAAAAATTTAGAATAAATAATAATTAATTAATTAAATACCAATTATTTACCAATAAATAATCAAGAAAAATCAGATTTTCCATACATGGAAAATCCAAAAATCCTAGCTAATTATTGGAAAATTTCGGGCATAATAAAATAATTAATAAAATATTATTTTTCTTTAATTAAAATATCCGAAATATGTAAATAATCCGGTTTTTAAAATAGGATAAATGGATAATATATCTTATCCAGAAAAATGATTAATTTTCAAAATACTTTTGGCGCCAAAATTCAAACATTATTTTGGCCCCAAATAATAAATTTACTAAAATACCCTTTTTATAAAATACTTCTTAATTAATTAATTAGAAAATACGTATGAAAATACGGGGTATTACAGATTCAGTGGCTTCCTCTTTAGCCATCCCGGTTTCTTCATGTGTCAGCATTGAACGACCTTATAAAAGGGCGGAAATGGGTTGCTTTTCCTAATTAGAGTACCCACTCCGCGATACGGCTTCGAAAGACCACCTACTAATTGCAACACCATCCTACTATCTAAGACCGGTGCTCCTGCATTCTTCAACTGATCAGCAAGAGACTTGAGACACTGACAATAGGCGAAAACATTAGGGAAAACCTCCATATAAGTGGTGGAGAATTCTTGTTCAAGAGCAACGAGGCGTGGGAATGCTCATTGTCTTGGAATATATCACGCAATCTATCCCAAGCTTCCATAACTGTAGCATCCGGTTTCATAATGGTTTGCAATAAGTCATTCGAAATAGTAGAATGTATCCACAATATAACCATGGCATCCAAAATCATCCAGAGTTATTTTTCTTCATCCGTAGATGGAGGAACCCTCTCCTTTCCTTTGGCCAGAGGAATGATATGGTGAAGGACTTTGTGAGATCGTGCGTGAACCTTGAAAAATGTTCCGCCCATGTGGAGTATTGAACATTTTCCATCTCAAGGGTGATGGGAATACTAGTCTTAATATTAGAGACGGTAAAGGCATGATGGAAGGATGACTTGGAATCCCCCGTTGAAATGCTGCCAGAGTAATAAAGAAGAAGAAGAAGAAGAAGAAGAAGAAGAAGAAGAAGAAGAAGAAGAAGAAGAAGAAGAAGAAGAAGAAGAAGAAGAAGAAGAAGAAGAAGAAGAAGAAGAAGAAGAAAGGTAGAAGAAGATGAAAAGTAGGCGGAATAGAGTAGCTAGGGCGCAGCGGAATGAGAATCGAACCCTAGGCTAATTGATACCATGAAAGATGAGGGAATATTTTCCTTGAGTCATTTCATTAACCAAGTCAGATTATATACAATGTACAAGCCAAATCAATAGGCATAACTAGAGGCATATATTTAGGAACTAAATATATCCTTTGACTAGAGAATATAATATACAAAACATTTACATATTTAACATTCACCTTACCTCTTCTCCTTTTTTTTCTTCTTTTTTTTTTTTATTTCTCATGTTAATTTTTTAAAGTAGAATCAACTCAATTGGTGGATAAAAAATCTTTGAAGAAGAAAAAAGTTAAAGTGAAAATGTGTCCTATTGAAGATTGTAATGGAGAATGTTTTTCTCATGTTTAGGGTTTTGTAATGAAGGTTTGATAACTTTTTTTTTTAATTTTGTTTTTGTTTTTGTTTTTTGTAGCGTTTGATTCTACAATGGTGAAGAAGAAGAGTACAAAGAAGTTGATAGATGTTGAAGGTTCAATTCAGTTTTTTTATGGGTCACTTTTATGTATAAAATGGGTACCTTTTGAGAATAAAAATGTACCTTTTGTGGATAGAAAGAGTAACTTTTATGCATGAAAATGGTAACTTTTGTGGGTATACTTTTGTGAGTGAAAAAGGTAACTTTTATGAGTAAAAAGGGTATCTTTTGTGGGTAGAAAGGGTAACTTTTATACATGAAAAGGGTACCTTTTGCGGAAAGAAACGGTAACTTTTGATTAATTAGAAGGTTGATTGTATAGAAATTACCTTCAATTTCATTTGATTTGGATGTTTGTGCTGAATTTGAATTAATTGATTTATGAGGAACCACTTGAATTTCTGTAATCGATCGATTTAAATTATTTTCAATAAAAGAATTCAAGTTTTCAAAATCACCTAACAATGGAGTTTCAATTTGTATCTACCGCCTCAAGGTACTCGAATTTGTGTTTTCTCGATTTCTACATTTTCTCATTTTCTCTCTCCTCCATTGTTGTTATGCGATTTCTAACTTTGGGCTCTTTGATTTTCACACGTTTTGTTATAGAAATTAAAAAAAATAAAAAAAAAACAAAAATTAGCTCGAACATGTGCAAGTGTCGTCAATTTACGATAAATTTATTGTAAAAAGGAGGTATGTAAAAGTTTTTGAGATTAATATAGAATATAAGAACTTCGTCCTGCCAGCCTCCGGACATAAGTTGATGTGTTGTTTTTATGAGTGCTTTTCCATTGTTGTTATTTAATTTAATTTTTTTTTTAAATTTTATCAATGAGTTGAGATTGGATTCAGGTGTTAAGTACTTTCTGTGTTTTCTTTTAAATGCAGCACATCCTTTTGACACTTTTTGTAGGAGATGATTAGACTAGTTAAACTAGCTACTTTATTAAAATAATTTTAACACCAAGATTATAGAAGGGTTATGTACTACATGTATAAGTTTTTTTTTGATTAATTCATTCGTTTACATGACTAAATCTCTTCCTTAAAGTACGTGCCAAAAAGATATGGTGCATTTAAAAGAAAACTGAGGAAGTATAACTGTAGACACCCAAATGTGTCTCCCCAAAACCAAACCCAGTGATGAATACCTTTCACGTCATTTGATTATTGAATAAAGCGAAAGTGTGAAAAGTCTAGTGATGAGGATGTTTTTATTAAAATATCTCTTTTTCTGTTTTTGAAAATATTTCTTTTCTTACCTTATTTATGAAAAACGTGCATTCCAGTTTAGTTTGATCCATGATAAGGGTCTAATAATGGTGTAGTTGGATGGGGCTTGAAAAGACCTTTCCAACGATATGTGATACGCCCAATTTCGATGAATAATGAGGAAGTTATGGCCAAATTACTAAACTGGGCCCAATTTGATATTTATGTGCGGTCCAATGGTCTAGAGGAGGGCCTAATATTGATTTGTTGTTCCTAATGCAATTAGAATTGATTTTAGTCTTCTAGATTCTTCTAGAAGGTTCTTTTCATTCCTAATTTAATTAGCATTGATAAATTGACTTTGGTTGACTTTTTAGAGTTTTAATCAGAAGAAAAGAAGTGTTTTTAAGAAAAAATACGATTTTTCCCTTCTGTACGGCTAAATTTTATCAAAATTAAGAAAACGCGTGAAATTAGTTTCTGCGCCTGACGAAAGGATTAGCTCCTGGCGCTAATGTTTAGCATCTGGCGCTAGCCTTAGTGCTTGGCGCTAATATCTGGCGTCTGGCGCTAAGTCGTTTTATTTTTTCGAAACTATGATTTATTTTTCTATCAATCCGGCTGATTTTCTCTATAAATAGCCTCCTAAAACCTCCGTTTTCCATCACCAACTCTCATCAAGAATCTCTTGATTACTCTCTGTGTCTCTCTTTCTCTTTTCTAAACTAGCCTTTTGCATACAAAATTCCGCGTTCACAAGATCTAGAAACACCTAGCCAAGTTCGAAGTTGCCTTTGCCCTAGACGTGAAAATTTTAAATTTCTGAGGGTTTGGTCCCAAATCTCTCTTTCAATTATTTAATTTAATTGTTTGTTTATTATTTTCCTTGAACTTACTAACGTGTGTATTTTGTTATTAGAAAGAGATACGAGGCATCCAAGTAAGTGCTTTAGTTGTTTACATTGTTATTATGATATAGAAATTATGTCTAGGTTGTTATTATGATTCCTAGTATCATGTTAGGATGCTTGATGTTTTGAATGACAATAATGATTCCTTGTATTATGTTTAGGGAAAAGGTTATAATATCAAATATGCTTATTGTGATTCCTGCGATGCTTCCTATTTCCTTCCTAATATATCATGTTAGTATCATGCTAGGGTTAAAGCTTTGATTTTTATTGTTTAGTGACATGCTAGGGTTTGTTATTAATCTTGTTAGTATCATGCCTAGGATCTTGCTATTATTATGCTTTAACATGATTATTATTATTATGATTATGATCATGATCGTTATTATTTTTATTATTATTATGTTGCTTGATGCTTATTTATTGTTATTGCTTGATCACGCCTTTTATGCATGTTTAAAGGGAATTTGTAGTTGTAATCACGCTTAATAAGATATTTAATAATCTTGGGGGTTAATTTGATTATAATTCAAGTGGTTGCCAATAATAGATTTATTTGTGCATTAATATTCAACCAACATAGATAAACAGGTTTAGGGTTAACCTGTTGATTGCATGTTAGTCAGAAAACTCACATTAATATATACAATCAGAATAAAGTAGAGGCCTATTATTAGGGCAGGTTCAATCTCTTTTAGGTTGAATTTGTACCTTCATCACCAAACTACCAGTCATGGTTCCAGACCTATTGGAGTTGACGATCTCCTGGATCGTTAAGGGGTGTAACCTTCACCCTGTGAACGGTTTACAAGTTCCTAAAACTTGTTGGCGACTCTTTTGTTCTATTATCTTTCCCTTTGGACGCCACCGTACTTTAGTGTATGATCACATTGGAGTTCAAGATAGAGACAATGCTTGAAATATTATCTATAGTAACATAAAATTTTAAGTTTTTAACCAACTAAACTTATTTATTAGTATTTATGAGAGACCATTTAATTAGTTGAGGTGTTTCTCGATTGCATTTGGGATGCTAATTTTTTTTTTTACCAGAATACCCTTTTTGATCTATTTTGGTGTATTCTTCTTTTCTCTCCTTAATTCTAGATTTAAAATATTGCTTTAATTTAGTGTTAGTGCTCCTGATTATTTTTAAGATGTTCTGTTTTCCGATTGTACTGTTTTTGGGTTTGTTTTGTGGATAAATGTTTATCATTCATTTTTTTGACACACTACACGAAAAATATTGTGTTGCTTAATGCATTATATCATTAATTGTCCATTGGATGATATTAGTTATAATACAAAAATAATTGTCTTACCTGAGTGACGTCATTAAGTATCTAAGTTGAATGATTTGATTATTAGTCTGGATGATATCATTAAGTGTCAAGACTAGATGATATAATTTAGTTGCCTAGATGATATGGTTAATTGTCTAGATGATATGATTAAGGGTATATTCACATTTACTTAATTTCAGTTCAGTTCAGTTCAGCTCCAATCATTGCTTTCTTATATAGAAAAAAAATACAAAAAAATTGAAAAATAAAAAAATCTAAAAATACGTTCCAATGAATTGTAAATCATGCTTCCCTATGCACCATACTTGAGAAATTTGTTTTGATTCTTGGTATATGATGATAAGCATTGTGGATTAGTTGATCATGATTTGATATTTGATTGCCTTGAAACCTTAACATGCGTCAATTTTGCCCAACTACTTGTGAATATAGTGCTTGACTAGTTGATTTGGTTAGGAATGTGTGTTAGTTCCCGGTATGTCAATGAATTTGAGTATTGGTTTGCAACTATAAGCAATGTTTACATGATTCACTATTATGCACATTGAGGAGGACGAAGGCGTTCATTCTTTTAGGTAGCCTCCAGATGATTATAGATACATTTGTTACCTTCTTGCTACCCATGTTGTTGCCTTAACTTTTTATTGTTTATTAGCCACATTACAAGCCTATTTTTCCCCATTGGTTACTAGTCCCAAGCTTGGCTTGGGGGAGCTATTAGTGAGTGAGGTGAGGGAGTTTATAGTGTGCTTATTATTTGCACAATTTGGGTGGGTTTTTGAGAAGTTTTTTTTTTATCATGTTTATTTTGATGAGTTTGAAAGTTATATTTTCTTGAAAAAATAAAGCATGATGTCATGAAAAAAAAGAGAAGTTCAAGAAAAAAAATAAGTGAACTTCAATAGAAAAAAAAAAGCAAAAAAAAAAAAGAAGAAGGTGTTCAATGTTCAAATGTTCTAGTTGGAGGTTGATCAAAAGAAAAAAATTGAGCTTCAATGAAAAATTCAAGTTTGGAAAATAAAGTTTGTTTATTCACTCCACTTCTTCATTATTATATATTATGAGTGAAATTGTAAGAGTTGGGATTGTTTATATTGTTTGGAGTATATTTGGTGGATTTTTGTTAGATTTGGTTATGTAGGAGATGTTGATCATTATTTATTTTGGTCATGGGTTTTACTAGGATTTGCTCCCTTAAGCATAGCTTTTCTCTCACTTGTTTTCCAAATTATTTCTACCCTTTACCCTAACCTTACATTACAAGCTTTAAAGACCTTCCGAACTTTGTGCATAGAGTTGTATGCATGTGAAAGTGTTGTTTATCAATGCAAGTTATGAATTGACGTATTTCGAGTCGACTAGTAGGTTGAGCGTTCATTGTTTTATACACACGAGAGTGTGAGTTGGGAGGGCATTGTTCACTTAAAGGGGTTGGTTGGAGAGCGATCGAGTACATCTTTTACTCGCCACATAAATGAGAGTTGAGTGTGTGAGCACTAGTATTGAATTCTATATTCTCTTGTGGTTTGCTCTATTTGACAAATATTAGGGAAGAAAGGAAATTGGATGGATTTGATTGGTTGATTTTGAAGCATGTTTATTTGATTTACCCTGAATTGTTTGTGCTTGATTTTTACTTTTTGGGGTGAAGCATATTTATTGATTCATTGATGAGATCTTTGCTTAGGGACAAGCAAAGGTTTGGCTTGAAGGAGTTTGATGTGTCTATTTTATATAGTATTTTACCCCCGTCCCTTGGTCATAATAAGTAGTGTTTTTGGCTCTTTAGAGCCACTTTTATTACTAATTGGTGTTTTCTAGTGTTTTCGTAGATTTGGTTGACTTTTGCAGGGATTTGCACTTTTGGAGTATTTTCCCAAGATATTTTGGAGCAATCACGAGCATTGGAGAAGCACGATCAGTTTTTATAGCCCAGGGCCGGTTAGAGCCATCGAACCGGTGATTAAGGGCTCGATATAGGTGATACCGGGGCATTTAGACCGAGTATTCAAGACCCGAAGAGGAAACCCAGATTGGCCTGAAGAATTGGAGCCCAATCGTAGTCCAGATAGTGGCCCAAGAGAGCCGCCCGGCAAAAAGGCTGGCGCCCGGAGGCGCGCCCGGCCGGGCGAGAGAAGCAAAGGTCGGCGCCCGGTGACGCGCTCGGCCGGGCGCGAGAAGCGTAGTGATGAGCAAAAAGGCGCTCCCGATCGGGAGGTGCCTCGCCCGATCGGGCGTGTGTAATTATTAGGGGTTAATTTCGTCGTTTAAGTTTGTTTTAGTTTAGGATTCGTACGGAGTATAAATAGTTCTCCGTAAAACGATTTTAGGAACTTCTTACTCTCTCTTCTTTACTCTCTTAATTATTTTCTTAGATTTTCTCTCTCTACTTAGCTTTTAGATTAGTTTCTTTCTCTTATACTTTTGTTCTTAATCTACTCTTAATTCCAGATTTATTTTGGTAACGATTTCTCTTCTCTTAATCTTAATCTTGGTTGTTTATTTTATTCCTTTGATCATGTCTTGTTTTATTGCTTTGATTAGTTTAATTTTTATTATGTGTGAGTAGTTTTATTTATAGGGTTTGTGGGGATCCATAAATAATATGAAGGGGTAATTTGTTGTTGTTGATTGTCAATTCTAGATTAGTTTCCTATTGATTGATTTAATGCTCTGTGACTAGATTAGACCTGATCTTTTATCCATGAGTTTGATAATATTGATTCGATATTCGATAAATGAGAACTGATGTTTAGGTCTAGTTTCAATAGGCAGGTTAATTTATAAATGGTTAAGTCGAGATTCAAAAGATGAGATTTAATACCGGTAAATTAATTGTGTGATTATAATACGTAGCGAAAGCCCTTTATGATCTGATTAATGTATGCATTGATGATTGATTATTATGTTTTACCCTGAAATATTATTTATTGGTGAACCTATGCCCTAGGTCCTTTTATTCATTGTTTCCTCCCTACTCTTAATCTTCGTAGTTTAGTTTCATATTCAATATACATATTGGTTACCTCATAATCTAGATTATATTAGTTAATTAGGAATAGAAATACTCGTTTCTCTGTGGATTCGACCCTACTTCCCTATCTACATTAGTTAGAGGATTTAGGTATTACTTTTTATTTGGGGATACGACTTTACCCTGTGAAGCTGTCGTGCGCATCTGGTTGGATTGCGCGCGGCATCCCAGCACAAGTAATTTAGTTGCGTTGCTATAGGCAGCGCAACTAGATGTCTTGCGTGCGACATTATGGTAAGATTTGATTTTATATTTTTATGAAATTCTGAATCTTCCGCAAGCGCATTACTAGTAGTTGTGCTGGGTGTTGCGCGCGCCAGACCAGCGCGACTCATTGAGATACGCGTGGCTTTTTCTACGGTAGCATATAATTTAATCTAGGCGCCTCTAAATCTGTCATTATTAGGTCTTAAGAACGGGTTTGATCCTAATTATGATCATGTTTAGTTAATTAGACCTTGTTTGTATTTGTTTTTGGGTTATGCTAGTCTTTTTGTGTCTTTGCGGTTTAGCCAGTCATCCATAAGTATTCTTCACTTCGATCCAACATGAAGATGGTTTTATTTATCGTCATTGCACTTCTTGTAGGGACAGGGCGCCAAAAGTAGATGTCTATAGTTAGATACCTTTGAAAGTGATTGGTTTGAATAACATGTTTTACATGATTTGATTGGTGATTGAATTAAATTGATTTGAATTATGATTTTGAAATAAATTATGTTTGAAGGTATTGGTTTTAATAATAGTATTTTGAATGATTGATTTTTAAATTATGTTTGAAGTTATTAATTATTTTAGAACTATTGGATATTAAAATGATTTATTGAACCATTGAATTATTATTATATTAATGCTTTATAAGCATGTTGGTAATCCCACTATGCGGATTTGGTTTATTGATAGGTCTTGGACTTTGTATGACCGAGTCTTTCCTTAAGAATAGCCTTGTAATATAAGGAGACTAGCTTGGGGGGTGTGCACACTTGGGTAAGGAATGGGATTAAAAGAAATTGGTTCTTAATAAAGGAATTGGCTTTTTAAAGGAATTGGTTTTATTAATTATTTTCATTATTGAATCATTGAAATTGATTTTGGAATAATGAGTTTGGAATTTATTGGATTAATTATTAGAATTGATATTGAAAGCATGTTTGCAAATAAATTAAGTTTACATTATCTTGCACTTATCATACTTAGCATATTTTTCTAATTCGTATTTCCTATTTGTTTTGGTTTGCCCTATTTACCGTAATGGTAAGCAGTGTTGACTATTTTCAGGTGGAGTCATGAATGAGCATATGGGAGTCCCAGGATTTGCTTCACCTAGTTTAGGAATGTTGGTCTTGTCTTTATTTTGAGTACTCATAACAATGTTACTATTTTTATAAGTATTAATAAAAGAAAGTTGAGTTTCTGCTGCAAGTTGTGTTATTGAGTTAAGTATTTTGAGTAGCCTTGCGTAATCACGCGGCGGTAATATGCCCAAGTCTAACTCTACGGTATAATTATATGTATTATACTGGTATTTCCTTAGAGGGAGATTTGGGGGTGTTTCAACTTCCGAAGGGCCCTCCTTCACAATAATGGCAACAACATCCACCTGACCACCTTTGGCCGACAGATCTGGACACACAGTAGGCTGAAAATACTCCTTCTTCTCTACATCTGCGCTTAAACCCTGCTCCTCTTTTTCATCACTCGAAGTTTACTTAGCGAGTTTCGCCCCAATTTTTCATGGGTGAACCTCGAAAACGATGCAAAGCACTGAAGAACTATTTTCATGATTCCAGTTCCTCGCTGCCCCTGTAGCGTGTGAAGGGAGGGTCGTTGTTCTTCTCACTGCATTGAAGGGACTTATTCGGATTTGGGTTGGAACTCATTGTTTCTGGAAGAGAAGAAGAAATTGAACTTAGGGTTTGATAGAGAAAATGAGAGGGAGAAGAAAGTAAGAAGAGGAAAGAGAAGAGGGAAAACGAGTGTGTAGAATTTCTGGAGAATTTTCCAGATCATATTTAAACTAGGCACCATATTCAAGAGAAATTTTGGGAGATGAGTGGTTGTTGATGAAATAAGGATGGTAGGGGTTAAATTTTGGTGGGAATGGTTAAAGTTATTGAAATTAATTTAGGGGTAAGTGTAACTAGAACATGTTAAACAAACTTAAAAAAAATAAAGGGTAAGGTGGTCATTTCACACTGCAAATTTACTAAAAAGTAAAGAAAAACATTGTAGATAATAGAGAGCACCCATTTATAGAAAATGTTGCAGATAATAGTGAGCGAAGGGAGTATGATATTTGTTTTCCCTCAAGCTATAATGAAGTTTTTCCGAGTACTAATTAGCCTTATGAATAGGCTCCAAAATAGGTTATAAATGAAGTATTCGTGAGCCTTAATAAGTCGAGCACATATATATTATTGGGTCATTCATTAAATGATCTTTAAAGTTTTGTTTGAGCTTCTTTATTTAATTTTCAACCAAGTTTTGATCAAGTTTATTCACGAGTTGTTTGCTAATACATTAGCTCATTTACACCCTTACCTCCACCTTAATGGTGAATTTTTATAGCCTATATAATTATATAGATAACCAAATTATCATTTTAAGATTGTTATATAAAAGATATACAAACGAAATCGTCAATTAGAGGCCAAAGTTATCTGCGTACTCCGTATATATTTCAACTAAGAATTACATTAGAGGTTTAAAGCAAGGTTAACCCAAAATCTTAAAACTAAACCATGGTATCATCTTTTTATTTACCCATCAATTGATCTAAGTTGCACCCTTGTGCAGCTATAATATATGCAATATCAGCATATTGAAAAAGCCTAATTGCAACACCAGTTCATTGAAGATGCGACCCAAACAAAAATGCACTCCACCCACACAATTTTTACAAAAATATATATTTTTTTATAAAAAACTATTTAATCATTACAAAATTAAATATCTGAATTCAATTTCTTCTTCCTTTGATTTTGTTTTCTCTAACAATCAAACAAAGTTCATTCTCTCTCCTCTAAATAATTTAAAGATCTTATGTTCATAAAATGCATTGAAATTTTACTGAAAAGCCGCACTTTTCAACCACCATATTTAAAAAAAAACGTTTAGCCCCTTTTCTTGGGTGGAGACGAGGGGTAAGCCCTAATTTAACCTATATTAGTCGTGCATGTTCATTATTTGGATACCTTATGTTCATATAATGTTTTGAAATATTCATAATTTAAATATTTGTTGTTCTTATGATAAATATTCTTAAGTATTAATGTTTATAAAATATGTTCATCCCGTAAAAAAAATGTTCATATTTTGAATGCTTATGTTCATTTTCTAAAATGCATATGTTCATACTTTTTATGCATATGTTCACTTTCAGAGACCCAATGCATATGTTTTGAATGCTAATGTTCACTTTCTTAAATGTATATGTTCATATATTTTTTATGCATATGTTCACTTTGAAATGCATATGTGTTACTTTCAGGGAACCAATGCATATAATCATATTTTAAATGTGTATGTTCATTTTCTAAAATGCATCTATTCACATTTATAATGCATATGTTCATGTTTTATTATACTTATAATGCGTACTTTCAATTTTTATGCACTAAATATTCATTTTTAGTGCACTAATGTTCACTTTGTACTCAATATTCACTTTTACAGTAAATAAACAAAAACTTTCGCTCTAGAATCTCTCTCCCTCTCGAAGCTCTCTCTCTCGAAGCTCCTCTGCTATGGCGAGGAAGAAGAAAGGGAAGCATAGCTCGAAGGAAGGGGAAGAGACTGCGGTGAAGCATTCAAAGAATGCTATGAGCTCTGAGGCCTTGTTGGGATATGCTGGAGGACAGAAGACAAAAACTCGAGGAGATGTGGGTAAAATTATGCCATTGGAGTTCGACCTCGAGGATGAAATGGATCATTGTATCTTGTCACCTGAGCAATCCTTGGAGGAATTGATTGTGAAATTGCGTGAGAAATCAAAGCTCTCTTAATGGATGTATGAGATTCAAGCTCGTGAAAATGGGTATGGAGGATCGAAAAACAGGGGAACTTCGCATGTATCCCTTAATCCTTCTGCATTTTTTTCTGATAATCATGAGATGAATTCTAAGCATGATAAACCTAGATTACACTTATCAATGGATGATATAGTTGATGAACTTGATTACTGGAAATTGGGGGTAGTTGCTTTTACAATTGCTGCAAATCCGCATGTTAAGACTTTTGAAGGGTTTTGCTGGGGAATTTGGGGAAAATCGAATGTTGACAAAGTAATTCCATTGAAGAAGGGTATCTTCTTAATTATATTTCTGAATGTAGAATCTAGGGATAAAGCTTTAGCTAGCTCGAATTTACTAATGGATAAGAAACCTATTTGTCTTAACCAATGGGAGGATGGGATGGAATTGAATGTGAATGATATAACTAGAATTGCAGTTTGGGTGCAGCTTAAAGGATTTCCATTGAAATATTGGGGTAAAAAGTGTTTGGAGAAAATTGTGGGTCTGCTTGGCAATAATTAGACCTGATGCTGCTACTCGATCTAGGGAGAGAGTGGCTTATGTGAGGTTTCTAATTTAAGTAGAAATCAAGCAAGAATTTCCTGATAGTATCACTTTCTTTGAAGAAAAAGAGGAGTTTGTTCAGGAAGTTTTTTGGGAATGGAGACCACAATGATGTAATGTGTGTGATGGGATGGGACATGTTGCCGAGCATTGTCCTACAAAAAAGGTGAGGAAAGTTTGGAGGCCTAAGGTGGTTCAAGTGAGTGTAGCTACTTCTTCTGATGAAGCTGCTTCTACTAATGGAGTTTTTAAATGCTTTTGATCCTGTCTTTCACTCATCTGGAATTGAGAGAAGGATGAGTCCTGTTAAGCAGTATGCTAAGGAACCTGGATTAAAAACTCATAATTCATTCAAGGCTCTTGATATAGAGAAGGATCAGTTTGATCAGGTTCTGTTTGGTGATATCCCTATTGATATAGATACTCTTGGAGTTTCTGCTATTGCAGATGGATATGGATAAAGCTTTAATTTGGAATATAAGGGGCTTGAATAGCTCCAATAAGCAGCTAAAGATTAAGAATCACTTGATTCAAAACCATATTGGTCTCTGTTGTCTGGTTGAGAATAAAGTTGCTGTGAAGAATTTTCCTGAGGTTTATAAAAGATTGTTTTCGGGATGGTGTATTACCACTAATTTTAACACCATAAAAGGTGGAATAATTTTGGTGGCTTGGTTACAGGATATGTTTAGTGTGGATATTGTTTGTTTTTTTCCTCAGATTATTCATACTAAAGTTGTCAATAAGACTCTGAAGAAGACTTTCAATTGTTCTTTTGTGTATGGGTCAAATGATCCTAAGAATAGAGTGGCTTTGTGGGATCAGTTGAAACATATTGCTAATGCTTGTTCTGGTCCTTGGATTATTTCTGGTGACTTTAATTGTCCTTTAAATAATGAAGACAGAATTGGTAGACAGGTTACTAGCAGTGAAATGGCTCCTTTCAAAGACTGTGTTGAATTATGTGGTCTGTAAGATATGGTTCAAGCAGGTGCTAAGTATACCTGCACTAATAAGCAATTGGGAGAGGCTCGAGTTTATAGCAAGATTGACAGAACTCTGATTAATTCTTGTTGGATAGTTGAGTTTCCTGGCTCTTCTGTTCTGTATAATCCAAAATTCTAGTTTGATCACTGTCCTACTATCATTTCTTTTGAGGAGTAGATGGCTTCTATCTCTAAATCCTTTAAATTATTTGATATGTGGGGTAGTAATCCTAATTTTGGGGGATTGGTGAGGCAAACTTGGTCTATCAACTTTGGGGGAAGGAAAATGTATCAGGTAGTGAAAAAGTTAAAAAAAGTCATGGAAGTTTTAAAAACTTTGAATAAGGATGAGTATTCTGAAATTGGGGCTAGATTTATGGCTGCAAAGGAGGACTTGATTGTTGTTCAAAAACATATTCAGTCTGACTACAGTGATATTTCAATACAAGAGAATGAGTCTAAGCTGTTAAAAGTTTTTGTTGGGTTGAGACAGGATTATTTCAGTTTTCTTCCTTAGAAAAGAAGCTTAACTGGTTCAAACTTGGTGATGATAATACTAATTTCTTCCATATAAGCATTAAGATGCAAGCATACAAGAAGAGGGTTATCTCCATTAGAGACATGAATGGCAAGTGGTGCATGGATAGAAATGTTGTTGCTGAAGCTTTTGTAGATTATTACAAGTGGCTGCTAGGCTCTGAACATGAATGTTCAATTAAGGTTGATCCTGAGATTATTGCTCAAGGAGCTGTTGTTTCTGATGTTCATAAGGTGATTTTGCAGGCTCTTGTTACTAGGGATGAAATTAGGAAAGCCATGTTTGGTATTCCTCGGGTTAAAGCTCCTGGTCCAGATGGTTTTAACAGTTCATTTTTCAAGATGTCTTGGGGGATTGTTGGTGAGGATGTGTGTGATGCTGTGGTGCAATTTTTTTGTACTGGAAAATTGCTTAAAGAGATAAACTACAAAAATCTTGTTTTACTCTCTAAGTGTGATCAACCTGAATCTGTAACTGATTTTAGACCCATTGCTTGCTGCAATATGGTCTATAAGGTTACTACTAAAATTTGTTAGGTTGAAGAAGGTGCTTCATGATGTTATTTCTCAAAATTAATCTGGTTTTGTGAAAGGAAGGAGGATTTGTCATAATATTTGTATTGTCCAAGACCTTATTGGAAGATACAATAGAAGGAGCTCTCCTCCTTATTGCATGTTCAAAGTGGACATTAGAAAGTCTTATGATTCAGTAAATTGGTGATTTCTTGAAGATATGCTTAAGGCTTTGCAAAATCCTGAAAAAATTGTGAGCTTAGTCATGGAGTGTGTTTTCTCTCCAAGCTTCTCTTTAGTGATAAATGGTGAAGTGAAAGGCTTTTTTCCTAGGAAAAAGGGGTTGATACAAGGTGACCCCTTATCTCCCTTATTGTTTGTGATTTGCATGGATTATCTGACAAGAATTCTGGAAAAAGTGGGGGGCTCTGGAGATTTTAGTTTTCACCCTACATGTAGTGGGATCAAGCTTAATCATCTTGTCTTTGCAGATGATTTAATTGTGATGTGTAAGGGAGAGATAAAATCTCCTAACTTGCTTTTGAGAGCTTTGGCTACTTTTGCTGCTGCCTCGGGTTTGATTGCAAATGGGGGGAAGTCAAATGTCTAATTCTGTAATGTGCAGCAGGATATGAGAGATAGGATCATCAATTCTTCTGGTTTTAAGGAAGGTAGTTTACCTTTCAGGTATTTGGGAGTGAAAGTTAATGCCAAGAAGCTTTCCAAAGAAGATTGTCAGGTCTTAATTGATAGAGTGGTTGCCAGGATTAGAGTCCGGGGTGGTAAGACTATGTCTTACACTGCAAGGGTTGTTCTAGTTAACTCCGTGCTTCTTTCTTTGCACACTTATTGGGCTAATCTCTTCATTCTCCCAAAGAAAGTATTAGATGGTGTTATGGAAGTCTACAAAAACTTCATTTGGGATGGCAGAGCAGTGTTTACTAGATCTCCTTCCATTGCTTGGGATTTCATCTACAGACCAAAGAGTCAAGGTGGTTTGGGTGTGCATGATTGTTATATCTGGAACATAGCTAAAATGGGGAAGTATGTTTGGGATATAGCTAATAAAAATGATAGTTTATGGTTAAGATGGGTAAACCATCATTATATTAAAGGAAGAAGTTGGAAGAGACTTGGGTGTGCTAGTAGTGCAACCTGGCAATGGAAACAGATCTGGAAGGTTAAAGAGATGATCAAGGATGGATTTACTAGAGATAGGTGGAATCACAGTGATAAAGGATATACTATGGCTAGTGCTTATAACTGGCTGCAGGATTCTAAACCAGATGTGAACTAGTGTAATCTGGTTTGGAATAGATGTAACATCCCCAAGCATAGATTCATTGTTTGGATGGCTTTGTGGGGAAGGCTCAAAACAAAACATAAGCTGAAGAAATATGGTGTAACTGATGATGATTCTTGTCCTTTATAATCTCAGGCTCCTAAGACTAATAACCACTTGTTTTTTGAATGTGATTATAGTTAGAAATTATTGGTCTTGTTGAGTTGCAGGCTTAAAACTCATGTTCAATTTCAGAATTTGGTAGAGTGCAATACCTGGTGCTGGAAGGCTAAAAACAGGTTGCAGAAGACTATGATGCAGAGTCTGTGTACAACTATAGTGTATACTGTTTGTCAGAAAAGAAACAAGGCAGTTTGGAAGGCTAGGATTTCTAGGCCTGAAATTGTTTTTGATATATGGATGTATACCATAGAATAAGTAGTTTATTATCTAGCAAAGTTAAGGCTAAGGATTTAGCTTGGATTAGGAGTAAATGTTTAGGGGCTTAGTAGCCTCCGTGTATTTTGTGATTAATAAAATTTCGCCTTTACTAAAAAAAATAAAAAAAAATAAAATACATCGTGTTCCTTGTCAAAAAAAAACATCGTGTTCATTTTTTTTCCAAAAATTATACACAAATATTAGCAACTTAATTAAAATCAAAATTCGTAATAACAAACAAATTTAAGATGCAGCAATTCAATTCATCACAAATTCATCGATCATAATTTCTGCAATATTGATTACTAATTAAACCTAATATCCTCATAATCAAATGAGATTCATCACAGATTCAACAATTGAATTAATATTCAAATAATCAAGTTCATCCTAAACTAATACCAAATTCATCAATCTAATTGATATCCATCATAGCAAATTTATAGAAACTAACCTACATCGATCTCTTCGAGAATAACAACCAAATTCATCATTACAATTTCATGAAATCAATGAAAGATAACAATTGAAAAAATAGAGGAGAGAGAAAATGTTTATGAAACTATGAAAGTATGGAAATTAGAAAAAATTTTGATAAAGTTATTATATGAATAAAAGAGAGAAAAAAAAATTTTAAAAAAAAAAGGAAAAAAAGAGAAGAAGAATCATAGGAAAAACATTAATTAGAAAAGAAAAAAGAAATTAAAGAGGTGGATTGTGTTTCATGTACTACGTACTAAAATTTGCGTTGAAGGGGTGTTGCATCTATTCTAGCTGCACAAACATGCAGCCAAGAATTTGCGTTTACCCACCTTAGAGCTGATCAAAGTGAGACCGCCCTTTTGGCCCATCTCGACTTGTTTTTAGGCGAGTTTTGGACATATTTTTCCGGCTTGGCCCGATTTTTAATTTTTTTCAAATGGGTTTGGGAATGGGATTTTATGCATTTTTAGTTGTTTTTTGCCCGGTCGAAAAGCCTGCATGGCCTATATTATTTGGGCACATAATTTTTGGCCCGACCCGCACAGTGATCACCTCTACCTGATTTGTATAAAGTTTTTTTTTTACTAGAGATCTTTTCTTTTATAATATGCATTAGTATGAAATACACGGACGTCATTTAACATGTACTACATTCGTTTACACAAAGTTTTATATGTGGCTGGCCACACAGTATGGTCATCAATCATGAGGGTTACTTCGTTAGTGTTATATGAGTTACTCGTTCAGTTTTACATGACTTACTTGGTCAATGTTATAGGAGTTACTTGGGGGTTACTCGGTCATTATTACAGGGGTTAATTGGTAAGTGTTATAAATTTTACTTTGTTCTTTTACGAGTGACACATGGTGTGGCCAACCGCACACTAGACGCACTGATTCATTTAATATTATAGGCAACATCATAAAAATGAATATACTTTGTATTTCATTTTACTACCTCCGTTAAATATTATTTGCAACGATTATACATTTTCCTCTCTACTTTATGTCAAATAAAACATTGAAAGACATTGGGCTCAAAATCATTAATAAGGTTGTTGGGCTGAACAAAAGAAAGCCTGGCCAACAAGCCCGTGTGACTAACACATAACTATTAGTCAGGCAGGACTGACCCAATAGTTTGTGTTAAAAATAATTCAAAGTTGGGATTATTTTGAGCGAACGGGTAAAAATTGGGTTTATTTTTATCAAATTTTCCTATAAAAAAAAAGCAACTAGTATTATAAAGGGTAATGCTATATGCAACCCTACATATAAACATTCAATATACTTCATTTTTTAGTGGAGTATTAAGTTGAAAATTTGGGAAAAGCTAGGGGTACCAAAGGTGTACAAAATAAAGAATTTGTACCCCCCAATTATATTATGCCACGTAATACTATACTCAGCCAAATAGAAATGTTCAGCGTAGGAATTTCTTGCGAAGTTTAGCGGGATAAAGCTTCACTTTAGGCGGGATAATTATCATTAGGCGGGATTAATTTCAGCTTAGGCACCAACATTAGTCTAAGCAATTAATGATAACATAGAGTAAAGGACAATAATTATAAAAATAAAAAATAAAAACTTATTGAAATTCACCGTGTTCTTCCCCAAAGTAACATCAGAGAAAAAGACGAAGAACTCGAAGAACACTTAAAATTTATGAAAACAAATTGTTGTTTAAGGATAAGTTTGAATTGGACGACCAAGATAGGTATGCATTGTTGTTTTTTGTATGTTTTTTTAGTCTTGAAATTATCCCCAAAAATTGAAATTTACATTTTTATTTAGGGTTAAATGATTTTTACAATCTAGGGTTTCAATGATTTTTACAATGTGCAATTGAATTTAAAAGATTTGTCTTGACATTGTCCCCATAAATAGATTTTTTTAATTAATTCTTTGACATGAATTCGCTTCGTTATATAATTTTTGTATTCAATTAGGAATAGTTAACCTTATACTAATATAATTTTTTTTTAAAATGTCGTACTTCAGTTGGAACAAGAATAATTTGAGTATTTTCCTTGATTTTGTATGAGTAGTATTTTTTATTATTTTGTTATAGCATCTGAACCACTTGTTTTTTTATGTATGATATGTTGGCAGTGAAATGGTCAGCGAAAATCAGTCATCCCATGTCAATATTAACCTAAATCAAGTGGTTCAGGATGTTTTAATCTCAGTTGAAGACATTTTAGATACAAACAGTACCTCAGCAGAAGATATCCCCCTTCATTTTGACTTGAATAAAGATGCGCCTAATGAAGACATTGGTAATGTGAATCTAGATGTTGATCAGGATGGTGATCAACATGTTGTTGATAACACTGTTGATGCTAGTAGCGCAAATACACAAGAAGATGCTAATTGTACCCCATTGTGGGTATGGTATTTGAATCCGGTGAAGAATTTGCTAGATTTTGTCATAAATATGCGTACGATAAAGGGTTTCAATTTTATATTAGGTTTAATAGACTATTTAAAGAGTATTGTGAAGGAGGAGTAATTCGACTAGGTGTGGGGGAAAAGGAGCCAAAAAACCATATGATGTCTCGTATGAGATTGGATTGCAAGATGGGTACAAAAGATAGGAGGAAAAACAAATCTGGAAGGAAAATCGCAAGTGCATCCCCACAATGTAAAGTTTATGTAGATGCACGTCACTGTGATGAAGGATTAGTTATTACACAATGTGAATTGTCTCACAATCATGAGTTATTTCCATATTGTAGCCAGCTCATGGTTAATTATCGGGGTATTGACGATGGTTCTTATGAGCAAATTATAGTAAACGACTCAGCTGGAATATCACTTGCTAAGAACTACAACTCACTGGTGATTGCTAGAGGGGGACAAGAGAATGTGACCTTCAGTCAACAGGATTTGAGAAATGTTGTGAACCTTCATCGTCGACGTGTTATTTTTGGTGGAGATGCTGACGCTGTAAAAACAACATTTTAAAAACATGGCAGAGGCAAACTCAGAGTTTTACAGTGCAATCCAAACAGATAATGAGGGAAAACTTCTTAATGTATTATGGGTTGATGCTCGGTGTCGAGCGCGGTACAGAGACTTTGGAGATGTTGTTTCATTTGATACAACATTCTTATGCAACAGGTATGTTCTAGTTAGTCATTTGATAAGTTTAATATATTTTTATTTTGTTAAAAAAAAAAAACTTCTTTTTACTTTTTACAATGTGACAATTTATTTTTGAATGAGACATTTTATTAGATTACAATATGACATTAGCTAAGTTTAAATGATTAAAATGTGACATTTTAAAAAATTTAACATGATTTATATATTTTTTAGCATCATTTGTTGTTTTATGTTATCTGTTTAACATTGTAACGTTAGATAAGTTAAATTTATTGTTTAGTTGATGCAATTTGTTTTAAAAAATTCTTGTATTTTTTTATTTACTTACGTAGGTACCAAATACCTTTTGCACCTTTTGTTGGGTGCAATCATCATGGATCGTCTATCATATTCGGAGCAGCCTTGGTTTCTCACGAGGATTCCGATGCATTCGTGTGGGTATTTGAACAATGGTTGAAATGTATGGGGAAACCTCCAAAAGGTATAATCTTTGACCAGTGTAAAGCGATAGGCAAGGCAGTCCAAAAGGTATTCCCTGATGTGCCCCATAGGTTATGTTTACGGCACATATTGCAGAATGCCAACAGAAACTTGGGAAAACTAAAGGCATTCAAGGATATTAAGAAAGATTTGAAAGTTGTTGTTCATGATTCTTTGTCTGTACATGAATTTGAAGATGCGTGGATGGATTTTGTTAAAAAATACAAGCTAGAACAAAACAATTGGATTAATGATACTTATGAAATTAGACATCGTCGGGCTCCTGGATTTTGGCGGGATACATTTTGGGCTGGGATGTCATCGACTTAGCGTAGCAAAGGTCAGAACCAGACGATTAAGGGATATGTCAGCCTTAACACTGGGCTACTGCAATTCATGACCCAATACGAGGAAAGCATTAAAAAGAAAGTTGCAGATGAGAAGGAGTTAAATTTCATCACACAAAGTAAGCCCTTTGGTTACGACAATAGCAATCTTGCGGAGGTAGTGTTTAGCAAGGCATATACCAATACCAAATTTCTGGAGGTGAGGGACGAGGTTATAGCATTGAAGCACGTAAATGTGCTGAAGAGAGGTAATTATGCTAGTAAAATAGTTTATGATGCAGAAGAAAAGATCCTGATTCCTATATGGAAAGCTAGTCATAAATCTTTCGAGGTTTCAGTTGATAGAGTATTAGGTGAATTTTCTTGCACATGCAAGTTGTTCGAATTTTGTGGAATATTGTGTAGGCACATCATAGGTGTCGTAGGGAAGGAAGATATCGACTATATCCCTTTAAAATATATTTTGGATCAATGGAGGAAGAATGTTGTGAGGGGATACGAAAGTATTAAAGTGTCCTACTATGACCCTAACGAATCGATCAAAATAAAAAAGCAAAATGAAATTCAGATGAGGCATAATTACCTTTTAACATTAGCTTTGCATAATGAGGAGGCACTGCAATTGTATAAGAAAGCAACGGATAAAATTCGTGCAACTCTGGAAGTTGTACTTGGTATTTGTAACAACATTGGTTTGGATGGGCAAGATTGGTCTGACCCTTCTGCAAATAGTGTATTTCGCCGTCGTAGGCTAAGACCAAAGGAGAACAATCAAGAGCATGCTAAACCCCCAGAAGAGAGAAACATAAAGGACCCACCAGACAAAAGAGGATGTGGAAAGGGTCAGACAACAAGAAATAAGCACCCATCTGAAAAAGGAGCCCGAAAAAGGAAGAAGAAAGATGAACAAGTAAGTTTTAAAAACTGTATTTGTATTGTTAGTTTTAAGTTTCTTATGAACAAGTAAAAGTAAAACCGGATATGTATTGATTTCTTTTAAATGTTTTGCGTATTAGGAACAGGAACATGATGACAAAGGGGAAGCAGGTGATTTTGGTGTAGCCAATCCGATGTATGGTGATCCAGGCTCATATTATGGAGTAACTCCGCAATACTTTAATGGTAGCTGTAGCTCAGGGTATGCTAATTATGGGTCGTATGATCCTCGCAGCGTATTCGGGCGTAATCCATTGGGTGTTGTTAATCATAGCCATCATGGTCAAATGTACCCTAATCAAGGGACGACAATGAATTTACGATCTGCGGGTAGAGGTGATCATAGATCAAACAACATGAATTCCCAGCATAGTACGCAATACGGAATGTCCCAGCAGTCGACTAGTAGAGGTGATGCTCTATCAAACACCATCCAACACAGTAGGCAACACGGTATGTCGCAGCAGTCGGATGGTATCCAGCACGTACATCCAATGTTTTTGCGATGATTTTGTGTTAAGTTGAGAGATCATGAAGTCCTTTGGATTAATGTTTTTTAGAAACGATATGATATTGTGAATTTGTATGTAGTTCCTTTATTTATGTAGTTTTATTGGTTTTTAATTCATATTATTGTTCGAATTTTATTTTTAGTAAAAGCCGAGCTAATGCCTTTTTTTAAAAATAGTAGGTTACTAGATAACTAAGAAAAACCCAAAAGCGTTATCATAATAATATAATTAAAAAAAACATATAGGGTCATTATAAAATAATTTTAAAAACATAAAGAGGAATCAAACATGGGTCATAGGGGAAATTAGAGTGTAACTTACCATTTAGGCAAGGGCTATCATCACAAAGGATTTTGTGATGGAAATTTGTCTTGTGAAGTTTAAAAAATCGAAAATGGTTATAGTGGATTTACCTTAAAAAAAATGAATTGACTCAGTACAATTCCCGATTGACCAAACCCGAAGAGAACCGATATCTAAATTCACACTCGGATATTTACCCGAATTGATGGACCGAACTTTACCCAAATTCACACCTGGATCTTTACCCGAACTACACCCACCGAACTTAAACTTTAAAATTAACTAATACTCAAAATCACCTAATTAAGTAATCACGAGCTTAATTTCTTTACCATAATAAACCAGAATTTGTATATTGTTGTTCTTACAATTACTCTCTGTATTTTTAACTGTTATTGTTATTATTAAAATTACTTTTCTTATTTTTAACTGTTACCTTGAAATTATTTTTTGACGGCATAATCTCTTTACGTTATTGGACCTGCACTTATCATAACTTATAGTAGACTTTATTGAACTTATTGTATCTTATTAGATTTTATTTTGACTTATTTGATTAGAACTTATTAGATTTTGTTTTCACTTTTTAAATATTAATTTGACTTATTGGAACTTATTGACTTAACTAAACCTAATGGACCTTATAAGCTTATAGTACATTATATGAACCTATAATAAGTTATTAGAATTTAAACTTATTATAATAAGGTGAAGTTGTTAACTGAACAAACCCGAAGTGCCGAACTAATTTGAATTATAACACAATTAGTGTGTTAAATTGTTGAGATATGGCTCTATATGTATAATTAGTGTGTGAAATTGTTGAGATATGGATCTATATGTATAATCTGATAAGTAAAAATATTTATAATGCTGCAAATTTGATTGTTGTTGCTTTAAAGATATGTTTGATTCTCTAAATTTTAATTTGATTTTCTAAAAATATGTATGATGCTGAAAAATTTAATTTGATGCTGTAAAATTATTTATGATGCTACAAACGGAATATGGGCCCTAATTTCCTGATTGGCTTCACCAATTTTGCACTAAAAAATAACAATTGTGAGGAATCGAACCGGGGTTAACATGGAAAGATTTCAGTGTAATGAACCAGCTAAGCTTGAAGTATCTTTGTTGTGAAGAAAATAATTTGAACGCCAATTTTATTTTAAATTTAGTTTAATTTATTTAATTAAGTATACTAGTATTTGTTTTTTGATGCTAGAAAATAAAAAATTATTCAACCACATATATTTTGGAAATTTAAAAACTAAGGTAAATGAAGGGACTTATTCTCTTTCCCATAGCATTAGTGGTAGTTGAATAGTTGTTCATCCTTTATTTAAAGAAGTCTAATAAGACTTCAAATTCATCTTCAACAAGAGAGGCTTTGTATATCCATCACAAAAGACTGTCCTCCTTCATCCTTTATAATGTCTAACCAAAATGTCGCTTCTTCATCTATACCTCCAACTGATATACAATTGGCTGGTATGCAACACTAATTGTCTTTTCTGCAAGGTCGCTGTGTCAAGGCCTTCCATGAACAGCAAGCAGCCGAAAGAAGGCAAGAAGAATTGCTAATGTTAATAGAAAAAACAAAACAAGACATTTCAAGGAAAGCGATGGAAATGCAAAGGAAAACCGTACCACAACGTCAACAACTTGCAGCACATGCCCCGAATCAGGGTGCGGGGGAGGATGATGTTACGAAATTATCCCTTTAATGCAAAATAAGCTTTGTTATATCAGTATGTGGACAATCGTTTAAGATTTCCTTTATCATGTTTAGATCTTTATTCTGGGATTTTTTTAGTGTTAACCGTAAAATAGTGTTGGTGTTGTTTGTTTTATGTTCCAATAATAATAATATATTTTATCTTTTATTAATACGTGTTTTGTGTTCTATGAATTCCTCTAATTTGATATAATAATGCAAAAATAGAAAATAAAAGTTAATTGATGTGATCAAGGAAAAAAAATTATATAAAAAATTAAAAGAAAAAAGAAAAGAAACAACAGTATGATAGTTAAATAGAATCAAAAATCTATTTATAGCGATTGAACGAATCAAATTGTTATTAAAAAAATAATTAAAAAAAGATTAAAACAACATTATGATACGTAAATAGAATGGAAATCTAGCATACACACAATTTTGTTACAATTTTTTAGTACTTTAAATGAGTAACTAATACTTTTTGAAATTCCTCAGACTGTATGCATGACTCCCACCTTAGCATATTCTTGAGTGCACCATGACTATTGATTAAGTAATTAACCCCACGTACATAAGCACAGTATCTCCATCACAAAATCCTTGCGCATTTTTCACATTCCTTAATGTCCTCGAATGTGTTGTGCGTTGTTGTACACGAAGTCCACGAACTCAAAGGCTTACAACAATATTTTTGTAACTGCGACCAATCGATGTTGTCGTTGTTGTTGATCCTTTTACCTATTTCCTCCTTCCATTCCCTGCTTAAACTTTGGAATTTCAATAAGAAAAAAATTTCATTCACTTTTGGGTATATATGCTTCTTAAAAATTTCTGGCCAGTGACCAAATTCGTCATGATTTGGATAATATTCATCTTCGCAAGCAGTCATATGTGTATTTGTTGTTTAGTAGATTAAAATAACATAAGAAGGGTAATGTTCCTGAGGAGTTTTGTTATGGTGAAATGACTGTGTATAATGTAGAAAGGCTCGAGACTGATTACCCCTATTAACGATGTGAACAAATTTTAATGAGTACTTTTTTTTAAAAAATAAAAATTTATTGAGTATACACGTTACTTAAAATTAAATTTTATACATATTATACAAAAATATACATATATTTTAATGTATCTATTTAAACTGATTTTTCAATATTTAATATAATCTTTCAAAAATACATTTCAATGTTAATTTATTTGTTTTGAAAATAAATAATTTGTCAATAATATACTCTTTAATTGTTTTTTTTTATTTTGAGTAATGTCAATATTATCGTTTTAATTTTGTTTTAATTTTTTTTAGTACTATCAATAATATACTTAAATGGAAACTAGGTTAATGAAACGGTATTATTATTGGTAATGTGGATAGCATAAGCATTTATTTTTTCTTAGGGACAATAATTGTATTTAATGTAATTATTATTATTTTTTCTTCATAGGGACACTAATTGTATTTATTTTCTGTAATTAATGGTATAACCTTTCACCTCCCAGTATTTACATTATTTAAATGAGCATCTCCCCAATTTCATTTTTGCATTCCATTTACTTTCAAATTTTACTTTATATTGTTAACATGAGTGTCGAAAAAAAAGAAGAGCCATACTATCCAGATCACGAATCATTTGGGCATTGGGATGTTCTTTTTGAAGAGCATATTTACCTAAAGATAAATGAAATATTCCACCTCCTTAATTTGATGTCGTTGAACCGTACTTATAATGAGAGAATAGCAAAAAAGATTAATGAGAATGAGGATGTGGACTACACCCAACTTGAATCTTTTTGCTACAAGGATTTCGCCAATAGCAAAAATGCTAATTGTGTGGGGTTAAACACGACTGCTTTGACGACATAATGAGTTGCGAAATCTGTGAATGGAGTTTACGTAATTGACACACATGATGGTATGCAGAAGAGGATGATTTACGATTCTTGGACACAAAGGCGTTGGTTTATCAAGAATTGAATATTATTCTAAAAAGTCCACTTAGATTAAGCTTATCTATGTTATGGTTATCTAAGTACTTATATTTTTATTTGTAGTTCATAAACGTAATTATGTGGATTTAGTGATCTTAGTCTCGTGTGTGGATGGTGTAAGACTATGGTGTATTTCTGTAATTTTATAATAATATATTTCGCCTTTAAAATACTTAAGTGTGTTTTCCTACATTATTCTCAAATTATAAACCATGTTAATGTTTATGATTCCATAAATATATGAATGATAATAAATATTATATTCGGATAAGTAATCAATCACAACGTTATTGTTTGGAATATATGAATGTGTATAAACACGAGAAATGCATATAATAGCGTTCGATTGTTGCTACATTTTGCAAATATGTTCCTCTGTTAAATTTTCCGTCATAAATAAAACAAAACAAAATAAAAAAACATAATATTAACGTGATAAATTATGTCAAAACTTAAATATATTATCATATAAAGGAAACTTAGTGCAATATTTAGGTTAATTTTACACATTAATATGGTTCTTGAATTTTAAGATAGTTGTAACATAACAAGTAGTAAAGGTTTTAATAACAATTCATCAGCAAATGGGATATCTTATAACATTACAAATGTGTAAAGAATTAATGATTTACAAATCTTATAAAAATGGCTATCACATATGAGGGTTCATGGATATAATAATTTATTGAATGTTACAACTTGTGCATGATAAATTAAGAAATCTTATAATAATGGTGTATTTAAAGAAAAAAAGATCATGAATTATTATAAAATCTTATTACCAAAGGTTATCATGAATTTTAGAATCTTCTTATCTCTAAAGAAAAAGAGTTAATAAGTAAAAGATTTTATAACAATTGATATAAACATATATGTTGAGAGTGTTTCGTGAATTTGTTCATAATTTTGATTGATGGAATATAAAAAAAATAATAAATAAATAGGTATAGGGTTTAGGATTTACGATCTAGGATTTACGGTATTTGGTCTAGGGTTTAGGGTTCGTAATTCGATTTTCGTTTTACAAATTTCAATATTATTGATTTTCATTTATTTATCTTCTAAGTACAAGATCATAACATATTGTATAAAGTCATTTGTATGTTTACATTTGTATTTTTCATGCTTTAGGTTTACGATCTAGGGTTTAGGGTATTGGGTCTAGGGTTTAGGGTTCATAATTCGATTGTCTTAGGTGGTGTCGTTTTACAAATTTCAATATTATGGATTTTCATTTATTTTTCTTCCAAGTACAAGATCATAACATATTGTATAAAGTCATTTCCATGTTTACATTTGTATTTTTCATGCTTTAGGTTTATGA